>NW_026137634.1:10000-1210000 GCF_009805555.1 Andrographis paniculata | reverse complement strand
AATATATGTGCACATATATATAAACTACACATTTATCACTTAAATTCACTTAACACACATATACATATACATAAATATATATACTTACCATATTCATTACTTCCACATATGAATTTCTGAATGATTTGAAGAAGCAGCTGTTATACCCGTAAGATCATTTTCTTCTCTATCATCTTGTTTCTTCATTTCATCCTCAACAACCCTAATCGACTCCGAAACCGAAGCCTCATTCGTCGCCTTGCGACCCTCGTTGTCTTGACTGAGTTGGGAAGCCACAAATTTATCGAGCACTTGCCACTCGGTCACATGCCGGTTGGGGAAAAACGAGTAATCCGGGGTGGATCCCATGTCACCCTCTTGTGTCCGGTGATCTTCTTGTAGTCCTCCATAAGGAATCATGCTCGGATTCGAGTGTTGGATCGTGGGGCTTTCTAAACTTGGAAGTTGAAGAAATATGTTATTGTTAGGCACGCCGTATTGGAGCTCGAGCTCTTGCTTGCATGTGTAGTTGTTTGGATTATACATCCCGGAATTGGGACTTATGCGCGCTTGCGAGTCGATATCTGGCATGAATGTGACATGGTCGTCGTACCAACATAGCGAATCGTGCTCGCCATCTCTTTGTGTTGAGGGCAACTTCTTCTTGAATACCCTACAAACTACCCATCCTTCTTCCTAGTGTGTGGACATGTAGACAAATATTAGCGAAAATTCGATATAAATATGTTGATTCCAAATTCGCTCAAAATCAACAGCAACAACCAAACACTTATAATCATAAAAAAACTCAACAAAATATATACGTACAAAATATAAATTAGACATAAAAATGGCAAACAAAAGAATAAGAATTGGTTGGCTTTCGCCTTCGAATCGAACAAAACAAAAAAGAAATATTTGTTGGATCTTATATAATCTTTTTTTTTTGTAATATCTCGTCTAACAACTACTCAGAAGTAATAAGATTAAGATTTATTTCGACAAAAGCTAAAAAGACAATTATATACTAATTCTAAGGATTCAACAAAAAAAAACTACAATTTCGAGCGTACATCTTTGTGCAAAATTTATAATATAATTATAATTATATTATAAATTTTGTACGAACATATTTTAGTTCAGTAATTTATCATAATTTTCTTTTTGTTCTAAAAATTCAAAGATCGAACTAGGTACATGTAAGATTTTAGATAGAAATAAATAAATAAAATGTGATAACTTATCATATCAATATAAAACCATGCGAACACATAAGTTCATACTAGCCAAATTAGGGGTTATTATCATATGCTTCAAACTATGAACTTATGATCATATTAGGGTTTCAAAATGAAATGACAATTATCATCAACAACAAAATATGATATTTTAATTGCACAATCAAACTTAAACCAAATTTTAAAAATATATGTTTAAAGTTGTAACACTTGCCTGAGGAGTTCCATTTTCATTCGATTCGAGCCGATACTCGTGCATAATCCAGTCGGATTTTTGTCCATTCGGAGCTCGACCTTGGTAGAACACAAGAGTCTTTCTCATTCCAACCAGAGAATTATGTTTCGTATAAATGGCCTTATCTCGTCCGGTCGCTTTCCAAAATCCGGCCTTGGTTGCCCTATTTGTTCGAGTTCCGGTTGGGTATTTCTTGTCTTTATGGCTGAAGAAATACCACTCATTTTGTTCCTCACTTCCTATCCGGCAAAGTTCTTGAAGAATATTATTTGTTAGTACATATGATGAAGATGAAATCGAAAGAAATTAAAGAGGTGCACTAATATTTTCCGATCCAATTGTACCTTGAAGATCCCATGGCTCGATTTTGTAAAGATCGATATCTTTGATGACATCTAGATCGATTCTCTTGGAAGCGATCTTTTTTCGGAGATAGTAGTTGACTAATTCTTCGTCGGTGGGATGGAATCGAAATCCCGGAGGAACATGAGTGAAGGAATTCATGTTTTTTTGGACCTGTAATAGATATAGTCCCAACCATGTAAGAATGTTGATTGAAATGATGATTTTTGTTTACTTATATCTTCAACTTTGTTTCGATAGTAAACAATTCAAGTAAATATATACATATATGCTATATATAAACATCAATGTTAACATATGAATTGTATATAAAACATCGAATACAATAACTAATTTTCAAAATTCAGATCCAAAACTACTTGAAAATGTAAGTAATTTTATCATGTCGACTAGATATTAAACTTGATTTTGTACGAAATTACTAATACTATTATCCAATGTCATGTTTGTATTTGTTCTTCTATAAATTCATAGAATTAGCTACAAAACCCTAATAATGAACCATCATCTTCCTCCCTCCTCTCTCTCTCTCTCTATCTATCTATCTATCTCTCTCTCTCTCTCTCTATATATATATACACATGTGTGTGTGTATTTATGCAAATCATTGAAAGAAAAGAGAAGAACATACACACAGATGGTTTTTTGTCATTAGTAATTAATTCAGATCACGAAATCATAGCTGATGAATCGAGAATTTGATCAACACTAGAAAAACTGCATGCAAAAAATTAATTAAAGTAGCAATTAACAAAAGTGGAAAACGTGATCTTATATATTACTTGAAGATTCATATATGATATATATAAACATAATCTATATATCCATACAAGTATATTTGGTAAAACTACTCGAGTTTGCTTTTGCTTTGAGTCACAGAACGTGAGAAGACTCATTACACACACAAAAATAAAAAAGAACAAAAATATATATAGAGAGATCATGGCTGTGCCTAGCTCCACTACCAAAAGTAATAATAATCATAATAATTATTATATATATTCGAAAGAGGAAAAAATATTAATGCTGTGCATATATGTGTGTTTGTAAAAAAAATCGAAGATATATATATATATATATATAAACATACAAATTAGTTCTTGAAAATGATCAATGTTTGGTTATATATGTATATATATATATTTATATATGTGTGTGTTATTGATGAATATTTGCATACATATATATATATATATAATATGCACACACACAAACTATAAACTACAAGAACAAATATTGACATTAAAAAAAAATAAAAATGAAATTGTGAGCAATGATTTGAATGAGTGTTTGGAAGTAAATTGAAGATGAAAGATTGTAATTAACCTGCTGAAATTATCTATATTGTCGATCAAGAAGGGAAGGTAGATCTGATCTGATCTGATGGATTTGGATGCATCGAATATTTTAAAAAACCTAATTTTGATTATTATTATTATTATTATTAATTGGGATTAATTGACGACCTTCTTCTTCGTTCCTCTCCTCGGAAATTGAACTGACTTTTTGACCTGACCAAAAAGAATTTTAATGATCAGATCCCGAGGCTAGCGAGCTCAATCAGCAGACGATCATGGTGAAGATGACGATGAATTAATTAAGAACAAATAACGTATATATATATATATATATAGCCATCGATGATGATCAGAAGAGAACAAATTGCAGGAAAGATCGAAATGAAAGAAAGGAAATTACTAACTGATGATCAGAAAAATTGAATCTTTTTCTTCTTCTTCTTCTTCAATTCTGCAAAACCCTAACCAGGTACCTACTACCTACGACCTGAAATTGTTTTGAATACATATATATATATATATGTGTCTTGAATTGCAGGAAAGATCGAAATGAAAGCGCGGCGGAGAAAGTGGTGGCGGTGGATCGGAGTACTAGTAGCTACTCCACCCTCCTGAATTTCCTCCACCAGCAACTGACGGTGACTCCTCTCACCCTTCTCCTTAATTCTCTATCTTCTAAGAAGCTGCCTCTCTCTTTCTCTCTCTAGATTATATTAAAATGGGGGGTGTCTCTGTGTGTATGTATATGTTGTATCTATATATATAAAGATGAGGAAGACGATGACGTCATCTTGGTAGATTTGGTGACGTCATCTGCTAGGGCTTCTTAAAGAAGACCGCATGCGCCACCAATCGCATTCTCTCATTTAATTTAATTTAATAATATTAATATTAATAATTATTATTATTTATTATAATAGTACGTCTACTGTAATTAATTGTCTCATTAATTATGGATTTATTTATTAGTTATGTTTTTTAATTATAGTTTTGTAATTTTCTTTTTCTTTATTTTTTCCTATAAAGTAGTTTTAATACATTAAACATTTTTTATTTAAAAATCTATCTGAATTTAAATTTTATTAATTTTTCAAAACAAATTCTATATATTATTGGAGATTAGATCATGTTTGCATTGTAAATTTATAATTAAGTAAAAAATTTTAAGTTAAATTAAATGTGTTATTAGATAATATATTTTTTAATTACATATTATCATTATTATTCAATAGTTCAATTTTCTCATTGAATATTAGATTCAATTTGGTTTATTACGGGTGTGTTTGTTTGGGGGATTGAATTTTCAATCCTCTATTCATCTTATTTCCCCCTCCCCCAAAATATATAAAATCAAACGCCTATTTTTTATTTTTTATATTATACTAAAAATTAATTTTACATTTAAAACATCATACCAACACTTATTTATATCACAATATACAACTATTCAAATTTAAAATGCAAGATTAATTCCATTAAGTGAATATATATATATATTGAACCATATTGTACATTTATTAAACTATACAATATAAATTTGTTAGAATTACACAAATAATAATAATAATAATAATAATAATAATAATAATAATAATAATAATAATAATAATAATAATAATAATTTACGTACAAAATATCATAAATCGTATAATTCAATAGTGTTTTATAATATGATTTAAATCATATTGTTCTTATTATACATTAATAAATCTTGATTTATAATTTCATTTCTCGTCTTATTCCTAATTTAGGGATTTGAAAACCCCTTTATTAATTTTTGCATTTTTACCATGTCTTCAATTAAATTCATTTAGACAAATAGAATTGAAAATTTCAGCATTTCTTAACAAATATATATATATATAAGTCCGCAAAATTTCTACAAAAACATATTATTTCAAAATTCACTATAATCACATTTTAATTAAATTTAATTACAAGCATTTTCTTGATTATACACCCAAAGAAACATTAATTATTTAATTGTCTCTTTCTTGGTGACACTCCAACTACTGATAATGAATGTGATATATATATATATTTATTTATTTATTATGTCCAAATACAACACATTAAAGACATGATATAAATTTGTTATCAAGTTTTCGTGGCCACAATTACTTAACTTATGATATTTTCAATCTCCATCAAGACATGATATAGAAATAATTAATAAGACAAATGTATTTATACATATATACACATTTCACTTTGCACATATATATTTTCTTTTTACCAATTTTCAGTTTGTAATAAGACATGTGTCTTTATATACACATCCATATATATATATTACCACATCCCTTATGAAAGAAAAATAATACTCCTCCCGTAAGTAAATATTAATTTGTTTTTTGCACGTAGTTTTTAAAATATTAGTATTATATTATGATATAGTAGGAATAAAGTAGAAATGACTAAAATAAGTCTGTGTGATATAAAGGTAATGACATTTGTGTAATACATTGTAAATTGTAAGGATATTTGTAATGTTAGATAGATAGTACACTTACTAAAAAAAATGGATACTTTGTTATGGGACGGACTAAAATGAAATAAATACTTTATTATGGGACGGAGAGAGTAATAAACTCCAATTTTATTTTATTTTTTAATACATATTTTAACGCTGTATGTATATTTTTTGGTATTTTTATTATCTTTTATAGGTAAAAAAAAAAAAAGAAAACAAAAGAATTTTTTTTTTTTTTTTAACTAAAATCAAAGTTGACTATATTTTTGAATGATAGACAAAAAAAAAATTATTTTGTTTTACAGTGCATGGATATCAATTTTAAAAACCTTTGTTAAAGCGAGCTGAAATTTAAAATAGAGGTTTTTCAAATTTTATAAATTTGAAAAAAAAATTATAAAAAATTAGGTATTTAAACTGTTGTTTTATGAAAAAAATTATGTTGTGTATATATGATATTTTTTAGAAAAATATATATTGACAATAAATAGTGTCACAACATTAAAAAAATATATGTATAAAGAAATATGGTCCTATAAAACAAATTATTTAGCATTTAAGTTAATAGAACAGAAATGTATGCTTTGCTCGTTTGATTATCTTTTATCTTTTTTTTTTATTTTTATTTTTATTTTAAAATATCATATTCAAATGAAAATCAAATTTCTTATATTCCCAATATTTTAGTTCTAGGACAATAAGATTAAAATGAATATGTTTTTCATGTTTTAATTGTGACATTTGTTATACATTTTGTTTGAATACCATTGCAAGTCATTGTCTAAAATGAATCCCTCTTATGTGTTTGTTTGTAAAAATATCAAATTAAATGCATTTTTTAAAAAATAAAAAAAAATAAAAATTTATACTTTATTTACTCGAAACAAATATTACAAAATTAAATTAAACTAAATTAGATATATTTACTCGAAAAGAAATTACAAATTAATAATACTAACATTATATTCTCAATTTGAATCCGATAATGTTGTTTCCTTTAACCCTCTTTCACTTTCTCTTCCTCCGATTTTCAATTTAAAAATCAAATAATTTGAGAAACCGGCAAATTTCACATTCCGGCGAGGAAGGCTCGGCGGCTGATGTAGAATAAGCCACCGGCCGGCGGCTGCCAGGCTCAACATACTTCACTTTTGCGGGTAATTGAGGCATGGGGTCGATTTCAGGCTCAAAATCATCAAAATGATCTTGTAATTTATCCGTCATTTCATCCACCTACGTATAATAATATAAAATACATGTGAAAATAATTTGTAGATAAATTCAGAAATTGCATATTATTAATAATTGATTGCAAATACCTTTTAATTTACCATATATTATACAAATATCATTATTTTTATATTGTAAGATATTAATAAAATTAGTTTAGTTATTTTATATTTATTTCTATTATATTTTAATATAATATTAATATTTCGAAAATTTCATCAAAAAAGTAATCGATAGATAAATATTTGAGGAAGTATATAATTTTCAGTGTTAAATTTTTCTATTATAAGTTGCAATATATTCACTCCGTCCCATAAGTAAATATTCATTTGTTTTTTGCACGTAGTTTTAATAATATTAGTATTATATTGAAATACAGTAGGAATAAAGTAAAAATGACTAAAATACTTTATTAGTACGTGTGATATAAATGTAATGGTATTTGTGTAATATATTGTAAGGTGTAAGAATATTTGTAACGTTAAATAGATAGTACAATTACTTAAAAAAAAAAAATATTTTGTTATGGGACGGACTAAAATGAAAAAATAAATATTTTGTTACTGGATGGAGGGAAGAGGGAATGTTTTTTTTTTTTTTTAAATAATAATAAATATTTAGCTTGATTTAAAAATAAATAAATAAATAAATTGAAATATATGTTTGTATACCTTGTCCATCATATGTGAAACTTTCTTGGCACCTTCTGCAGTATCCTCAGCCAAATCTTCCACAAAACTAACCATCCTTCTCAGCCCTCCCGCCGGCAGCGACTCCTCCAAATCCTCCGCCGCCTTCTCCACTTCCTCCGCCGCTTCCACCACCCTCTCCGCTATTCTCTCCACCACCTCCGCCGCGCTGTCAACCTTCTCTGATAACAACAACAGTTTTTTAATCACCCACGGCGCCGCCACCACAAATCCTGCAATTCCAGGTACCCTACCAAAAACCAAACAAAAAAAAATTAAACCTAACAGAAATCGCAATTACTGTAGAAACGCGCTTTTACGGTTATTTGTGCTAAAGTCGCTTTTCACCAACCATGGATTCTGCAAAATCGCTGCTGGTATGTCAAGGATATCTGGTAGGGATGGGAAGGAACCGAAGAGACTGGAAACGGCGTCGTCTTTAGAGGCATTTATCCTCGCGGTTGAACACCTGTTCGTTGTTCGGAATCAAATGAAAGGATTTGAAACCGAAAGTAATTAAATTAAAAGTTTTCCCCTACCTACCTTGGGTTTGGTTTTGTGAAAGTTCTGAGCCGATCGGAATATGTCTGCAGATGCCTGAAATTGCTTCCGCCGCTGTAGTACGCCGGGAATCGAGCTCCGATTTGCGGTGTTGGACTTGAGGAATTGGAAATGGAGTGGTGATTGATGTGCAGAAGAAGGATGGAGGTAGACGAAGATGATGACGTGGCCATGACTGATTATCAATGGCTGCCTGCCTGCCTTTGACCAGCTGTAGCTCTTTATTTATATAAAGCAATAATATTATTTATTTTAAAAATACTTTTTTTATTTATTCAACATATATAAATCATAAAAATGAAGAAACACGTGTTGTCTGCGTGCTAATTTTTTTTAAGAATTAAGGCCCAACAAATATTGATAATGGGTAAAAGTGAGAATGGGCCTAGGCCCATTAAGAAAAACAAATAAATAAATACTCCATTAATTATTATTTACATGTTTTTAATGAGATCAGCTATTTTTGTCCCTTCGTCGAAAATGTCGTCAGGCAAAAACTTTGTTGGAATTTTACCTCTTATTCAATCATTACATCACCTATTATTCTAATCAAATTTTGTTTAATGAAATTTAGTAATAATTAATTAAAAAATACAAAAAAAATTAAAATTAATTAATTAATTAATTAATTGTTTCAACTACATAATAGGCTCAGCTATACCTTCTTCTTCTTCCCCTCCTGCCCTCCTCCCCCTCTCTCTCTCCTCGCCGTCCCTCTCTCTCTCCATCAAATACTCCGCCGAAGCGCCGCCGCCGGCTCTTCTTTCTACAACCAGTCTTCCGGCAGCAACGCCCTTTCAAGGTTCACCACCGGCGTCCGCCATGGAGCCGGGGGGCTTCCTCCGCCGCCACTTCTTACTGAGAACACACCCACACCTCATCTCCGGCGGCGGCGGCGCCGCTGTCATGAAGTAAGATCATCACAGTTACTAGGGAAGGAAGGAAGGAAAAAAGTCGCGTAATCGGAAGTTCATTTTCCGGTATGTCTGGTTCGAATGCCTCGGCGGCGGAGTCGACCTCCGACGAGACGGCGGCTAAGGTGCACAAGAGGTACGAAGGTCTGGTGATGGTACGGACCAGAGCCATCAAAGGCAAAGGCGCGTGGTATTGGGCCCACCTGGAGCCGATCCTCGTCCACCACTCCGACTCCGGCGTGCCCAAGGCGGTCAAGCTCAAGTGCACCCTCTGCGCCGCCGTCTTCTCCGCCTCCAACCCGTCGCGCACCGCCTCCGAGCACCTCAAGCGCGGCACGTGCCCCAACATCACCGCCTTACCCACACCCATTTCCTCTGTCCCTTCATCCTCCTCCTTCTCCGCCGCCCCTTCTCCCTACCGCCACCGCAAGCGCGGCGGCCGCCGTCGCAACGGAGACAATCCGGACCCCACCGGAACAACCACAACGACAACAGCAACGACGTCGTTTTCGTCTCACCACGTTGTCCAACCTCTCTCCATCGTCGAACCTTCTAGATTCCCTGTCGATTTATCCTCCCCACCCACCGTCTCCGTCGGCGGCGGCGGCTGTGGCTTCTACGGCCACCACCACCGCCCGCCGTCGCAGCTCATGCTCTCCGGCGGGAAAGAAGATTTGGGGCCTTTAGCACAGCTGGAAGACAGCGTAAAGCGTCTCAAAAGCCCTAAACCCTCTCCCCGCCCTCCGCCATTAACAAAACCTCAAATCGATTCCGCCCTAAATTTCCTCGCAGATTGGGCCTACGATTGCTGCGGGTCAATCTCCATCTCGGTCCTCGACCATCCCAAATTCAAATCCTTCCTCAACCACGTCGGACTTCCCCCAATTCCGCGGGGAGAGTTCCTCGGCCCTCGATTGGACGCCAAATACGCCGCCGCCAAAGCCGACTCCGACGCCAAAATCCGCGACGCCATGTTCTTCCAGATTTCATCCGACGGCTGGAAATCATCCAAGCATCACGGCGACGGCGACGGCGGCTGCGTCAATTTATCCGTCAATCTCCCCAACGGAGCCACCGTTTTTCGCAAAGCCGTCTTCACCAACGGCTACGCCACCTCCAAACTCGCCGAGGAGCTTCTATCGGAAACCATTTCAGAAATCTCCGGCGGCAATTTGCAGCAATGCGCCGGCGTCGTCTCCGACAAGTTCAATTCGACGGCGTTAAAAAACCTCGAGAATCTCCACCATTGGATGGTTAACCTCTCCTGCCAGCGCCGCGGCTTCGCGGCCCTAATCAAGGACTTCGGCAAGGAGCTTCAATTGTTCCGTACCGCCGCCGATAACTGCCTCAAGCTCGCAACCTTCGTCAACAACCACCCCCAAATCCGCCGGACTTTCTACAAGTATCAAATGCAGGAATACGGCCATGGCAGATTGTTAAGAGCCGACGCCCCATTTCAAACCTCCGATTTCTCCATAGTCGACGACGTCCTCGCCTGCGCCCGCGCTCTGCAGCTCGTGCTCCTCGACGAGTCATACAAAGCCGTGTCGAAGGAGGAGACGGTCGCGAAAGAACTCGAAGAAATGATGCGGAATCCGTGCTTCTGGAACGAGCTCGAAGCCGTGCATTCTCTCGTCAAACTAGTTAAGACAACGGCGCAAGACGTTGAGATCGAGAAGCCACGAATCGGGCGGTGTCTGCCGCTCTGGGACGAGATGAGGACGAAGACGAAAGACTGGTGCTCGAAGTTCGGAATTCCCGAACCATCTGTCGAGAAGGTGCTCGACAAACGGTTCGCCAAGAATTACCATCCGGCGTGGGCTGCCGCGTTCATCCTCGATCCGTTGTATCTAATCCGCGACAGCAGCGGGAAGTATCTGCCGCCGTTCAAATGCTTGACAACCGAGCAAGAGAAGGACGTCGACAAGCTCATAACCCGGCTTGTTTCGAAAGACGAGGCGCACATTGCGCTGATGGAGCTCATGAAGTGGCGCACCGAAGGGCTCGATCCCGTTTACGCGCAGGCTGTGCAGCTGAAGCAGCAGGATCCGAGCACCGGGAAAATGAAGGTCGCGAATTCGCAGAGCAGCCGCCTCGTCTGGGAAACGTATCTAACCGAGTTCAAGTTGCTGGCGAAGGTCGCCGTGAGGCTGATCTTTCTCCACGCGACGTCGTGCGGATTCAAATGCGACGGTTCTGTCGCGAGATGGATTGGCGGTTCGCGGCTGGGGAGGGATCGCGCGCAGAAGTTGTTGTTTGTTTACGCGCATTCGAAGACGGAGAAACGGGAAGTTTCCAGCGATGGAGACAAGGATAACGGTGGCGAGCTCTTTGCCTTGCCGAACGGCGAGGACGATGTCCTCAATGAAGTTTTTGTCGATGCGTCGTCTGTGTAAGTTTTACCCTTTTTCGAACCGTATATATCTATATATATATATTCATATTTTTGTTTGCGCGTTCGTTTGTTTTTCGCGAATTTGTTCGTTATAGCGACGTAGTACTAAACGAATGCGTGCTCGACCTAACACGATTGTTTTAACTTAGTTCCATCGAAGAATTTTGAAATCCGGCGATGAAGATGATCCTTTTTCCTCGACTCGATTATACTACAACTTATGTCTTGCTTCTATGATTAACTTTTGCGTTGTCATTGCTTTAAATCGAGTGCCGCATCGGGCCATGTAATGATGGAGCTCGTTATAGTCAAAAGGATCAATCTTTCTTACCATACGGATTCGGGAAAATAATCTTTTATTACCTAGTAAGGGTTGTCTTAGCGCGTCTAGAATGTTCCCTTTTTCTCAGGCTCTTCTCCTGTTCCCTCTATTCGATAGCGAAAGCTCGCCACTTTCCTCCCGACATAAGCATTTGACTCGTCGAGAAGGCTAGAGGTTTAATTTCAAACGATTCCCCATCGTCGCAACAACCTAGGAAAGACTACTGTTTTGATCGGATTTGTTGCAACATCGATGAGCTTGGGGCGCGGCCCTATTTTTATTTGGACTATTATGTCCCTTTACGAAAGAGCCGCGCCCCACCACGAATGAAGTAGTGGAAGTCTATTAGAAGTGTTTTGGTTGTTGCGGGGAGAGGGAAAAAAAGCGAATGCCCTTGATTCAAAATCATGTGTATGGGCCCGGGCTTGTCCGGGCTCGGTTCAGTTCAGCTCGACTCGGCTCGACTCGTTTTTAAGTATTATTTTTATACCCTTGACGTTGAAAGCCTGGGTGTCCGTTGGATGTGATGCTCGGAATCATTGTAGGAAAAAGATTGCGTGAGGGGCCAAAGGCGGACAAGATTGTCGACATGAAGCGATGCAAAAAAAAGAGATAGGGCGACGGGGATTTTGTACCCGAGTCGGATGATTCGCGCCTTCTAGATCGCTTGGATGGATGATATTTACATTACCGTATGTTATATTGAATGAAATAATTTTTTTAAAAAAATATTTAAATGCATTATTTTTCTTATAAAATTATTAGTAATATTATTTATTTTAAAATAATAAAATAATATGATAGTTTATTATTATTAATTAATTAAATTTTATTATTTTGTTTTAAATCAAATGGATCATTTGTCTGAGAGGAAAGGAGTATTTTTTGTTATAGTAAATGTATCATTATATTGATACCAAAATATTTTAAATTTTATATAAAGTACAAATATGCTATTAAATATATTATTATTTTATACATGTATGGTAAAAAAACAAATTTATTAAAATACTCTTACACATATTATTTACTCATAAAATACAATTAATATTTTAAAGTAAATATGATTAATATTACTTGAGGGTAATAAAATAATGCATTAGTACAAGGCATGCATGCATACACATCACTCTGGATACTCTCTCTATATATATATATCTCTATATATATATATAGAGAGAGAGAGAGAGAGAGAGAGAGAGAGAGAGAGAGAGAGAGAGAGAGAGAGAGAGAGAGAGAGAGAGAGAGTGGGGATTAATTAAGTTAAAATGATTAATAATCCATCCATCATAAAAAAAGACAGTGGAGGGTGAAAACAATCAATTAGTGCTTTAAACTTTTTGGTAGAGAGAGAGAGAGAGTGAAATATATATATATATATATAATGAGAGTAGAATTAGTGTATGATTATGTATATAATATTTAATTAAATAATTTATAAATTTTGTAATTAGTGTATTAGTGGAGAGACAAAGTGTTGTCGGTAGGGATTAGTTACATGCTTTGTCAAACTGAAAGAGGCTTTACCCAATACTGACTGCCCACCTACCCTCCCCACCCCTCCCCCCCACCCCCCAAATTATTTATTTTTATTTATCATTTCACAAGTTTGTACATTTCACGTGTATGCATTTAAGGGCTTATTATTACTATGATTCTGAATTTGTGTTATTATTATTATTATTATTGAAATTTATAGGGATATAAGTATTTATTAATGTGATCAATACTTTTATAGTACTTTCGTCCGACTTCAAGGGTCTCATTTATTTTTTGCGTATTAATTTTTAAATATTAATTATTATATAAAAATTGAGATTATTGTCTTATAATACTAATCAAATAATATTTGTACAGACAAATTATACAAATATAAAGATATTTTTAATGTTACTTACAATACAATGACGTAAACGGTAGTATGTGACCCTTAAAAGCGGACAGTTTTTTTATTAAAATTTATTTAAATATTATTATTTACAATATATTAAAGTATATCAATTTTGTATATATATAAGTATCTAACTATTATTCAATTAAAAAAACAATAAAACTCAAAACTTAATTTAAAAATATGGGACGAACATGTCTTTAATATAATTATAGTTTCTTATGTAAATAAAGATCATGAAATTTTGATATATGGATATTATTTCATTTCTGAAGTATTTGTATTATTTTTTTTTAATTGTTTTTAGATATGAATTTTTAAAATAATATTTAAAAGTTATTACTATAAATTTATTATTTCCAATTATAGTCAATTTGTTGACAATATATAAAAGGTACTGATTAAAAATACTCTTTCCCCTTAGCTTGGCTGTTGAAGCTTATTTTTACCAAAGTAAATTTATACTCTTTTATATGTTAATCATTTGTCTTTTATGTGAAAATTTAAAATATTAATCAATATATAAAAGTAATATATTATTGTTAAGTAGAATTATAAATGTATTATATTTAGAAAAAGAAAAATAAAAAATAAAAATAAATTACGAAGGACGACCAAATAAGAAAAAAATAAATATATATTTTTATAATATATTATTATTATTATTATTATTATTATTATGCTGGTAAACAACTTTAATGATCACAATTGTACATTACAACCACCCATCATTAGTTAAACATTAATCATTCAATTAATTAATTAATTCCCCTATTATAACATAATTATATGTATATACTGCGATTATTTATATTGTGTTATATTTTAGAAAATAAATTTTTTTAAAAAAAAGCCTATATATATTTTTATAATTTTCAATAAATAACAAAAAAATAATAAAAGTACATTAGTATTTATTTTTTTCCTTATTATTCCCTTTATAATCCTACGGGTTTGCTTGTTAATTAATAAAATTAATTTAAGTAATTATAAAAATACTGTAGGGTCACATGATGTATAAATCCAATAGTTTCCTGTTTTTTGGGCTGTAGAAGAAATCTGACATGACGATAATTAATGCTACTAATCTTTTTTTTTTTTTTTTTTTTTTCCATTTATCTAAATTTTTACACATATATATATATTGTTTTTGTTCATGCTGATTTTTTTTTTAAAAAAAAATTATAGATTGAAAGACGAGATAGATGGCAATAATTTTTAGTGTAGATAGCATATACTCGGTGAAATAAGAGTGTAGATTTGTATATTTTTAAAATTGATGTTTTATAAAAATATATCTAATGTTTTATAAAGTATATATTATGTTTAATAAAAATATATTTGATATAAATTTAGTATACATAATAATAGTGCACACACATTATACAATTAATCTCATGTATGTTATTGTATATAATTGTTCACATATCATATGTCACGATTAATTTCAACTTATAAGATATATATATTAACATAAAATAAATACATTGTATGAACAAGCCTCAATTTGTACAATATATGTTGTTTTAGTTTCAATCATGCATTTAAAGTAAATGTTTTAATATATATTAGGTATAAAAAAATTTTGTTAATAATATAAAAAATAATATTTTGTATTGATTTGTTATTTTTGTGAGTATGCAAAATATATATATATATTGTATTAATAAATGTAGTATATTTTTAATAATATTTATGACAAACTGTGAACAAACCCTAAATTGAACTTAAAAGATTATCGGTATTTAATAGTGAGCTAATGTTAAAATTAATTCTTTTAAAACACACATAATTGTATTCAATTTATCCATGGTATTGATTAGACCAACAAAATAGTTTAGTATTTTCTAATAAATTTTATTATTCAATTCAACTAGTTTAGACATAGACTTTTAAAGTATTGAAAAAAAAATAAAGAATAGTAAAAAGAAACATATTTAATGTAATATTTTTTTAACATATATTTGCAAAGATCATACAGAATTTTTACGTAAAAATTAACAAAATAAAATAAATAAAATTGTATTATTATTAATGAGATGGGATAGGAATAATTTAATAATTAGGTGAAATTAAAGTGAATGTAGGTATAGTTGGGGTGGGGGTGGGGGTGGGGGCATTCACAGCTATATTACATACCCTTTACATAAAGTATATGAAATCATTAGTACAATTATTGAATACCCTTTATAGTGCTTTTTTACTATTTATTTGATACTGATAGATGCACAAATAAAATCACAATATTATTTTATTCTAAATAAGCCACACAACAAAATCACTTTATTGCTATATATGCATAATTAAATAAATAATCTATATTCTTTCATTCATATAATGTACAATCTTGAGAGTTTTGTATAATTATAACAAAATTATTTTAAAAAATACTAAAAAAAAAAAAACATAAAATGAACACATATATATGATATATCTAAGGGTCTATCTATATTGAATTATTGATCATAGTAAAAAATTTAACAAGAATCACATCCATCAAAATAATAAACATCAATAGACCCTACCAATTTGTATGTAAACCTCACATAGTAAAAAATTCTAAATACATCCCAACACATAGGGATAACCATTTTGAATATATATACCTATAAATGAAAAATTAAATCTTCAAAAAATAAAGAACCTGATTTTCATCAAGAATTGCAATTAGGGCTCCAAAATATGCAAAGACATCATCAAATCACATCTCACCGTTGTCTCAAAACAATCAGAAGTTTCTTCAATACATGAGAACTGAAACAAGGGGCCAGAATCGAAGGCGAAGGCAGACACCGTTACAAAGTGAATCGTAACCTGCAATGGACTTCAGAAATATACGAAAAAAATAAAATAAAAAGAAAAAAAGGAAGAAGAAGAGGCTACATACAAACTGTGGATTGCTCGACAACCCTCAGCCGGATAAATTACAACAAAGTGACTGACTGCCGCATTTTACTGGGCAGGGGCAGGGGCAGGGGCATGGGAAGTTCGATATATGGAAGAAGCATGAAAAAAAAAAAGTGGGAAGTATTAACATTCCATTATGTTCTATGGATTCGCGACTCTGCTCTGAAAGCCAGTCGCTGTAAAATTGCATACCCAGCTTCAACAGTAATAGGGGCATCTAGATCTGAAGATCGTCCAGGGATAATTCATTTGCAGTGATCATCTTCAACTTCTGCAACGAGAAATAAATAATAAACAGTAAAAACACACCGGATGATATTCCCAATGATTCAAGAATATTTTTTTTGGGTTTATTATGGAGTGGAGGCACCCTCAACAATCTCTAATTTGTATTTGTTTCTCCATCTTCGTATTCTTAAATTATCGAATGTTTCTTAACACCTGCAAAACTACGGTCTAAAATGTATTACACTGTAATGCTGCCATCAGCATCTTTCGACTTCTATTTTATATTATCATTCAGTGTTTTTGTGTCACTTAAGTAAAGGTTCAACAATTTAAATTTGTGTCAACCTCTTGCAATGAAAAATGTATTACTGTTAGAGAGAAATAAATAAATAAAATAGAAATATGTATTATACCGTGATAAACTGTGGGGGATCATCCAGACTTGATGAGCCGAGAACAATTTCTCGATTCAACTTTGTTGATAATTTATGGCAAACTCTTAGCTGCACAAAAACCAATTTCAGAGATTTGCGAAGAGATGATATGCAAGAGAGAGAGAGAGGGAGAGGGAAAGGTAATTTACAAATAATACCTCGGATCGTGTTGCTCCACCAACAATAAACACAAAAATCCTCTGACCCATCTTCTTGAAATCGCTGGATGCGTGCCTTAGAATTGAATCACTACAGATAACCAATATGTGTAAAGATAAGTTACCTTTCGAGAATCACAGGTATAAAGCTCAATTAGGCCTAACATGATAGCCCCCGGTAATATGATTCAAAGACATCGAGGAATATATTGAAATTTAAATTATCTCTGAGCCAGGAGAAACACTATGAAAGAAGAAAGACCAACAGGAAAAATCTGGCATGATTCGAAGAGGTCTTCAAAAAGAAAGAATGTACAGTATAGCAGCCCCATGGACAAATGGTGTAATGGGGGAGGGTGGGGGAGGAGGGGCAAGAACCACAATATATATAACACATTCAAAAACAGAAATTAATATTCACATAATACCTTGAGTAGCCATCATCAGAATTTCGAGGGCGAGCCCATGTTGCTCGTCTTTGTCGCATTGAATGTGGAGCGGGTGCATCATGAGCCATACTTACAGAAGCTGAATGAGACTTTCCATGATAAGTTGGACTGGGTTCATTCATACATGGATAGTCATTCTTCGGCAGTTCACCTTTACTAAGTTTTTCAATTAGCTCCTGGAAAGCAACATACATCAACATAGAGATAATTTCCAAGTTTCCTAAATTAAAGTCAAACGAATAAAATATAGAATTCTCACAGTAAACTTCGTCATTATCTTACTAGGGTAAGTTAAAATGGTGTCTACAGTTTACCCTTCCCTTCCTATTTTATTAGGCGTGGATATCTTTGTCAATTGAAACATATATCCATTCAGTTCCCATTTAGTGCTGTAAACGGTGACATAATCATCACACACAGAATCACATTATATGCATGTTCTACATCATAAAAGCAGCAAAAAATTAAGGCACCTCTATTATGGGGTAAAAACGAGATAATTGCCATGTCACTTCTTCACCAGGCCTATCTTTTCGAGCAGCGTGCTTTTTCTGAAATAGATATAACCAAAAAGAAAAAAATGAGTGCCCGAAGCATGAGCAGTTCTGAATACAAAAATCATTTTGGTAATGGATAGTTTACCTTGTGCACATCAAACTTGAGAGAAAATGGCACAATTGAGCTCTTTTTGGCATCGGATAATGCTTCTAGAAGTTTCATATTATAAACAGCAGTCCTGTCTTCTGGTGGGAGTCTAGCCAACTACAACACACGCAACAAGATGATACTTATATCACAATCACGACGACTCGTTTCTAACTCAAATAGCTTAATTTAAAATAATAAATAAAAAACCAATTAATTCCTAGAACCTTTTTCAGTTTTTGCTTTGTGTTCTTTGGTGAGCAGTGGTTTACATTCCCTAATTATTTTAAATCATACAAATTAACAACATGCTTTAACGCAGTGTAATAAACCTTGCACCTTGTAAAATGGCGAATAAAAGTTTTGAAGATTTTACGCACGTGTGCCATAAACTATGAACCTAAGGTACACAAGTAGTAAAGAGATGAAACAGAGTGATGGGTGAGATATCAAGTGGAATTAAAAGAGGGGAATTTGAGTGTTGATTATGGAGGAATATCCAATCAGAATATTTAGGCAGACACCATTATCATCAAATCTCTAATTATCTAACACAAGTGGCTCCTCAATGCTGTAAGATTAGTTTAGGACTCAACTCAGCGCGCCGGAGCCTTATTTCACAGATGCAAAGTGATGATGATACACACTCCATGAGTAGCATTAAGAAACAGCACTAACCTCCATTAATTTTGAGATTTTATCATCCTCGAACTTCTCAGGATATATAGCTGCATAAATCATCAATAATCGCAATTTATTCTCACGAGATACATCCTGCAGAAATGATTAATTATACATTAATACGTTAGCAGGTATACATCCTGATATTTTATAGACAAAAAGAAAAATCTGCACCTCTTTCAATCTGAGAAAATTGATAAGATCTTTGGTTCCTGCATCTCCAAAAACAAGATCTTGTTCCAGCTGCCCAACTTCTTTAAGCCCCAAGTCCCTGATAATTCTGTTAATTTTCCCAGCAATCTAGAGAGAGATGGGGGAAAAACAGCAAAAATAAATAAATAAAAATAAAATAATAATATATGAAAAATTGTCAGACAACAAGATCATAGTTGTTGCTCATAGTTTAAAATAATCCTCACAGAAATCAGTGTAAGCTTTCTATTTATAGGCTAGAAACTAGAAATCAACCACAAGGAAATCAGTGTAAAAAACCCTTACTGATAATTGACGCCAGTAATATTATTGTAAGTCAATACAGAAAGTAAAATAACTAAAATTGCAGATTTAAATTTATAATACTCACATCAACATGAAGGGAGAGCTTCTCAATTTGTTCACTGTATTGAGGCAGAGCTTGAACCATCTTTTGCAAGTCCCGAGTTGACAATTCCCCACCCTCTCTGCAGGTATTGCTTATATTAAAGAGACATGAAAGAAATGATACAAAATTACCGCACCCACAAGTAGGATCCAAAATCAACCTTGAACCGTGGATTTTTGCAGCTTTATTTTTTGACACAAAGTTCGTCATCTTGTCATGCAACCGTACACTGGCCTGACATTGTAAAGCATAGTCAAAGTATATTAAATGGAGAATAATTGTTTGTAAATTCACAAATTAAAAATTTTCTTTATACATCAGCTATATGTGCATGGCGGAGCTCAAGCCAAATAGGGTCATGATCCTCCAAAAGAACCTCCTTCTTCTCAACTCCACCAATTTTGTTTGGAACCTGAATAATATTATTCATTAAAGAAGTTGATGACTTTCCAGCGGAGAAGCAGGCCATGAAAACTCAAAGGCAATACCTCATGGACATATTTATTCCCTTCCATATTTAGTAAGTCATGGCACATGGCATCATATGTCCATTCATGTATAATTGGAGCAATCTGCACCAAAAAAATTTCTATGCTTACATGATTGAATTAACCAGTATGAATTTCTATGAAGATTTTGGTACTTTCATAGACAAAGAAGAGAGCTATTAACCTGGTCTATTGATCTATCTAGAATAAGAAGCTCGCATGTCTCTGACTGGGGGAAGTTAGGGAGGTTGGTTTTATATTTCATAAGAGAGTTCCAAACAGAAGCAGCAAGCTTGGTGGGTATTAGATCACGGAATGTCGTCATTGTAGTAGGATCAAGGGATTTGGCAGCTCGGTAGCGTACAAATGGAAATTCCTGCAGCATGAATATTTAGGATGTTTTTACCATGCCATTACTTAAAGATTTTGGACAAAGTCAGATCATTGACACAAACCCTCAAAGATGCAAACACTGTAGCTATGCGGTTGGCCATCACATTCAAACAAGCATCACCTTTGCTTGAGCCTTCTTCATCTCCAAAGAGTTCTTCAAGGGCTCTTTCATTATCAGTCACAAAACCCTATAGTTATAGCTTAAAGTAAGATAATTCATTCCACAAGGGTTAAGAAGCACATAGTACTTTTAATTGCATTTTCACGCATACACATCCACTGATGAATACAATAAAAGCATTCTCACATTTCACTATTACATCTAGCATGCTTGTTGTTACATTTTTATTTCTACTCTCTTTTGAAATGAAAAGGGATAAATGGAAGACAACTTCACATCATATTTTTCATCCTTCCAATTTAATTGCATAGTAGACTTAAAAACTTAAAAATAAGGGAGAGGAACAACATACCTGACTATCAATTGCAAAATACTCCAAGTTCATCTGCAAATATCAATCAGGTTCAAACAAGGTTATGAAAGCAAATCTACAAGATAAAGCTTGCATACGACAAATTTGGAATGTAACAATAACCTCTCTTAAGGCGCCAATACGAGAGAGAACGCTTCCATCTTTCTTGATATGACTAACAAGGTCTCGTGCAACGGGTGAGCTAAAGAACACAAATGCCCTAATGATAGAACAAAAGAAAATTAGATGAAGTAAGAAATGGCCCAGTAGAAATTTAAGCATGAAGAAGCTTTTCCATCAACACAGGAATGCAAAGAGAAAAGTCTCCATATAATAGTTAGAAACATAATCCAAGCAACCAGACAAAAACATACTTTCTGTACAATGGAGATCTTCCAGACATATCGGAAAGGAAGATAACAATGCTGCATATCAAGAAAAAAAATGGTATCAATGGCGGGGTTATACAGAACCACACACAATTAATACTTGATCGATACTCAACAGTAAAAAAATTTAGGAAGCAACATAGGTAGAATAATTTTAGATTTAAGTATATAACCGCTGATATCGAGCACCCTTACATTTGAATAAGTAAAATTTAAGAAGAATTGAACAAGATAGAGAAGAAGATGATGATGATGTGTCACCAACAAAAAATTTTTAAGTATTTAAATTAATAACAAAGAATTAGTAGAGTAAAATTTTAACTTGACTAGTATCCCCTCAAAAATAAGAAGCATAGAGCTCGGAGAAAATAAAGACGTGTGCATTTTCCAACTAATTCAGAAACACTTTTATAGAATATCATATTATTTCTAGCAAAAAAGAAACTAATGACATATTCTAATTCAGAAATACTAAAGCACTGTCGTTATGATAGACAATATAGAAAAGTCTCAATACTTCTCTTTTGTTGGCTGGATGAAATATATAGCATCCATAGTGGGCAGCGGTTGCCTTCGTTTATGTATGTCTTCCACCACTGCAAACCACAGGGCACAATCAATAATCAATACAAAACACTTTGTAACTATCCACTACAAAAGCAATCTGAAGGAGATAATTTGTAACTATCACAAAGAAAAAAACACAAAACACACAAAAATCAACTAATAGATAAAATTAATAAATTTTGGTTTAAGAGATTTGAAAAGAGATAAGGATTCAATTTATGCTACATGCAGAATAAGACGCTTCCAATGAGACATAACCTGTCCGCTCCATTCCACAATTGGATTTATACTTAAAACTCAAAAAAAATTTAGAGACGGTTAATTTATGGCAGTTCAAGTAATACATGATACCTAAACTTTCTTATCAAGTGTAACAATGCAAAAAGGATTTCCACTTTCCCTATCTTATGATTTTTCACATTATATATGTATTATGTTGTTCACAAAATGAATAAGAAAATAGCATTTACAACGTAGTAAAAAAATAGAAAAAGGGTCAGTATAGTAAAGTTGTTTAAGCATAACAAGAACAAAGTATAGAAATTTGCAGATGAAATTTACTCTTTAAACCGCTAGTTACAGAAGTGAAAAGCATGAAAGCAAGCAAGTCATAGATAAAGGTTAAAAGAAGAAAGATACAGTTGTCTCTGAAACTGGTCTTCTATTTCTTACATGAAACTCCTTCCTCTGTGATATCTGCCATCTTGCACGCATATGACATTACTTTAACCGTTACCTTGTCCATGATGAGAACCTAAATGTCCGAAAGGAAATATGAAAAAGAAGTTCATTAAAAGTTTTGTTTAATTGAAAAAATGAACAAACAACCTCCACGTGTTGTGACAGGGGTTCAAAACTTCTCCTAAAAGGTAAAAAGAAAAAATACAGTGGGTTTAAAGAGTAAAACAGAAAAGTCTGTAAAAGGGGTCAACTAAATGGTTTCAGATTTAGATAACCATAGGACAAAATGTGAATGGTATTGGGATATATATATTGAAATTAACAGTGGTACACTGATACGGAAGAGAAAGATGAGAAGACCGTGAAGCACAGAACATCAAATGCAAATACTTTTAGATCACTTTACTTTACACTGCGAAGCTTTGTAACTCATATTCAACCATGAAAAGATCAAAAATAATAATTCAAATTTTCTGAGAAGTCAAATATGCGAAAGTAGCCTTCACTAAAGTGACTTGCATCTACTGAACAATGCATTACTATGTGAGCTAGGGCGTTTAAATCTCATTGCAATTTCCAACAGTAACAGAGATGCATATGATAGTTTCTTATACCTTCCAACTTGATTTTGAGTCACCTGTTTTGGCTGATCGAAGCATTTCATACAATAATCCTGTAAAAAAGTACTCAACATAAATAACTTCAACGATTCATCAAATGGGAAGGATGATCGATGACTCAATATAAGAAATGCCAGCATGAAACAAATTAATAGATGTCGCATAATAATATTTGTCAATTCATAGATAAATTATAGGGCAAACACATAAAATGTGATAATCACTTGATCTGATATAGCACCAATCCAATAAGGCCCAACTCAACATCCTATTTTTAGAAGAGAGCTGGTTGACTAGAGGACTGATATTATGAGTAAAACCTTAGCACAATGACCAGTAAAAAAAATGGTCTTAGCCATTTATATTAATATATATTTGTAATTATTGAAATCCATATAGTAGCCTTTTGACTATTTTAACTGTTACATACTCACGTTTGTTTGATAATCAGATAAAAGAGAAAATTCCTGATAAAACTCTTCTATGCTAAAACATAAGGTACGAAAGTACATTCTGAACCATTACCTGGTGTTCCAAATTATACAGATTTTTGTAATTATTTATTTTCAATGAGTAAAGTTTCAATTAATTCAATATATATGCATAGTTACAAGGCTCTTTATAATGCCCTTACCACACTACAATTTCTTGCTTTATGGGAAATATTCTATCTAATTAGATATAAAAAAATACACATTGTAGCAAAAAACCTGTCCTATCAATTGAAAAGGTGCTCAAAAAATTATACACAATCAAGAAACGCAAACCACATAAAGAATGTGGATTTTCCTTGTTTATTTGTCCAAGATACAAGATAGCATGGCTAGGTTCTTTTAGCATTTTTTTTTTTTTTTCTATTTTTACTATACAATCTCCATGATTCCCAACATCAAATCACTATGCACACACACACACCAAAACTTTGGTTGGTACCATGGGTACGATGGTCTCCCATTTCATTTATGATACTTGAAATGAAATGCTAAACACTAAACACCCTTGCACAGGAGACCATCAATTGCAAATTATTAAGTTATTATCTGTACATTTAGTGTCACTATAACTGTGAAATGATCTTCCACTATGTGTCATTGTTTCCTCACATTATGTTCATCAGATGATCCGACATAGTTCAATGTACTTATTAATGTGTAACCTAGCAATGTGAATCAACTTCATGTAATGCAAAATTTTCGTGACACTCTCGTGATCAAAATTGTTTCAAAATTACGAAAATTAACGAATTCTATACCCTCCTATTTCTGGCTAAACATCATACCAAGATAATCCTCCCCTCCAAATTGAGTAATAAACCCCTTATTCCTCAAACCGTGATTTTCCTCCAAAACATAACAATTTAATTGTAAGAACATTGTATACTTTCACGGAACAAAATCGGCTTAACTAGAGAAAAAGTAAAAGCAACAAAGACATGAATCGAAGATCAAGCTCCAGGAACAGAAAATAAATAAAGTAAAACCCAAAGCTAAATACCAAACAAACGCCCATCAATCTCAACGGTAAAGCAAAATTAAACTACGAAAACCACTGCATCTTACTCCGCCCATTCACACAATCACAACCCCCAAAACCAAAATCCACATAAAGTCGCAGAGATAATTAAAATCAACTTACTGTCTCGGCTAATTTGGCGGAAATTCTTGTACTCGCTGCCCTGAGACGACGTATCGGAATCAGACATCGACATCGTGATGACTTGGTAATCACACCGAAATTATTAAGAAAAAAATATGATATCTTCCAGTTTCTCCGAATCGAGCGATCAATGAGAGTTATTAAGGTGTTGATCGGTAATCCTTGTGGGTTGAAGAAAGTGGAAAAATCGTCACACGGCAGAAGAAGACGACGACGACGACGAAAAAGAAGAAGGAAATGGGTTTGAAGAAGTTCTTGCTGTTCGTTCGGGTTCTGTGTGGGTTTGACCGTTCTTGCCCGATATTGAATTTCTGTGACTGAACAAGTCATCCGGGTCGGGCGGGTCAGATGGCGCAGTTACAATAATACCCCTGCTTATTTTGTTTATTACATTTTATTCTCTCTACCGCAACCCTCTTTTAGTGCTATTCAAACTACTTTATTTTTATCTATCTTTTAAAAAAAAAAATTATCTTAATTATAAATAAATAAATATATTATTTTATTCACTTGTATTATATAAAATTTTATTACTTACAAAATAATATTTATATTATATATATTTTATTGAAATATATCATAACTTATTATTTATAACATATTAATATAAAATATTTTATTATATCTTTTCACAAAATATCAAATCAAATTCTAATTTATTTATTTTTTCAATATTTCAAAACTCTCAGAAAAACTCTCTTATAAAGATCGCCAGATTGCATGCTAAGTAATTGTGTTTACATTGACATTTGGAAAGATCTTATATTATTCATTAATAATTTTTTTAAAAAATAAAAATAAATATTATGTTAAATATTTTTTATAAGCAGATATCGCATTAAATAGTTATTTTTATAGAATTCGACTGTTTATTTGAATCTATACATATACACGTTGTATGTATATCGCAAATAGCGTGTGTTGTAGGGTCAATGTCAATGTTTGACGCGCATACGCGTGACCATGACGTGGCGTGACGTGGCAAATGAATCAGCCAAGAGTTGTAATAATTTGAAGTTATCGCAATTTGGCGGCTGCCCCAACCGTTAATTCTGAATCATCATTGTCCACAATAACATTAATCCACAAATTAAAATTAATTATTATTTCTATTTAAAATAAAAGCAATCTGGAAATCCATCTTACATTTACAATACATACGAATGAAACTACTTAAAAATCACTCAATGCCAATCTACACGTTGGATTGACCTGGATTTCAAATGTCAACGCAGTTGACATTCACAGCCCAATCTATATATAACGTACGTATGATTATACAAACTAAAGTTATTTTATTTTCTTCTATTTTCCGAAAAATTAAAAGGATTGAAGAAAGCACAATGAAGCTAATTTGGTCCCCAGAAATGGCCTTAAAAGCTTACATTGAAACAGTGAATACAGTCAGCACAAAAAGCTTTCATTTTTCCGGCGGCGTCGGCGCGGCGGAGGCGGTTTCGGCGATGGCCGCCGGATGGGGCGCCAGGCTTGTCGTCGAGGCGTGGTCGCGGGGCAGCACGATCGCCGTGAGCGTTGGCCTGGCGACGGCGGTGAAGCACACGGGGGGCCGGCATGTTTGCATAGTCCCCGACGAAGAGTCGAGGGTCGATTACGTCGACCGCATGGCCAGGTCGGGGCACAGGGCCGGCGAAGTGGTGGTGCGCGGGGTGGTGCCGGTGGAAGAATTTGAAGAGATTGATTTTCTCGTGGTGGACGGTAACGGGGAGGAGGAGTTTTCCGGGGCAAAGAATTTCGGCGATAGAGGTGCGGTTTTGGTGTGCAAGAATGCCGGGTCGAGGGCGACAGAGGGCTCGTGGTGGCGGAGAATGATCGACCGGAAGTCGAGGAGGGTGGTTAGGTCAATGTTTTTGCCGGTCGGGACGGGGTTGGATGTTGCGTACGTTGGCGCGACGATTCGGGGAGGGAACGGTCGGGGGAGTAGGTGGGTCGAGTGCATAGATTCACGATCTGGCGAAGTGTTTGTAATCCGGAAGTGAGTTGAAAATTTCCGTGTAAAGAAACGATTAAATAGTTCGTGCAGAGCTCAGACCGTGACCGTGCTTATTTTTGTCACCTCTACTACATCGACATTAAATCATAGATGTTTCGACTATTTCAAATCCATAGCTTAAATCCAAAACACTTAAACAATGGAGATCCATAGGTAACACAATTGACAAGCAACAATGGCAGATAAGCATTTACATAGTTGTGAAATGGCCTTTAGTGATAGCTACAAACTTTCTATGTACAGCTTAGACGACGATTAAACCGTGGCGACGAGGGGCGAATCGCTAAGGCTAAAGTAAATACATATCTAAACAAAGTAAAACCGTACCGTCGAGAAAACTTTCCGCCGTAGTTCAGCTGCAGTTGATTCTTAGCCTCTTCAATTCGACTTGGAAACAAGGATTAGACTTGAGAGTTCGTTGCGCAAGAGCGCGTATGTCTTCGCGTGTACAATCTCGAGATATCCGAATGAGCTCCCACAAGGCGCCTCCATTGACCATTTCCTTTGAGTTGATATCTGGAATCGAACGATATGCAAAGTTTTTTACGTGCATAAAAATGTTTTAGTCGTGTTTTCATTGCAAAAGATCATGTGAAACGAAAAGGTCCTACCGTGTTGTGCTAAATGGCAAAGGGCTAGCTCCAAGTGACGCCTAATTGGCGAGGCTTCGTTATTAGCATTCTGCACGATCCAGGGAAGGATGCCGTCTTCTATTAGAACTGACTTCCCGCTCTTATTCCCTGCAACGATTAGTGAAGAATCGAGCATAGAAATAGTTAGTTCATCTGTGGTGCTAAGAGTTTAGGCTAAAGAACTGACTTCACCTTGGATGGATGCTCTCGATTCACATTTAGCAAAGTTTGCGATTCCACGAGCAACTTGAGCCAGAACATCGGGATGCCTGCATCTAACCATCCCGAGAAGCGCCCTGATGCCGCCTTCAGCTCTAAGCTTCGCTTGCAACTTTTCTGTGGACATGAAAGCAAAGTTTCACCTCACAAGTAGACTTTTGAATAATTCGACTTCACTTTCAATGTATTATTTCGACAGTTAATGCTTGTGAAAAACTTTACTGTCAGGATGGTGAGGAAAGGAGTAGAGAGTGTTGCTATTTACCGTTTCCACAAAGATTGGCGAGGGCTCCGGCAACCATTCGGAGCGTCTGAGGATCGTCTGCCTTGGCTGCTGTCAGTGACAACAAGCTTATTCCTCCTTGAGACATAATGAGCTCCTGGTTGGTTTCTGCCAAAGATCATCGTGAACAAATTTATAAGTTAGCGGCGAACA
This sequence comes from Andrographis paniculata, assembly GCF_009805555.1. Lineage (NCBI taxonomy): Eukaryota > Viridiplantae > Streptophyta > Magnoliopsida > Lamiales > Acanthaceae > Andrographis > Andrographis paniculata. The sequence continues at coordinate 1,181,744 of NW_026137634.1, read as the reverse complement.
AAGGTAAAAAATGGTATTTGGTAGTGCACAACTAAATCCTAATAAAGCCGACGCAATTTACCACTCATTGCAAGATTTGCAATTGCCCCAGCTGCAACTCGATGAATTGTTTCGTCATTGGAGCTTCTTAGAAGCATAAGCAAAGATGCAAGTCCGCCAGCTTCGACAATTTTCTCCTGATTCGATTCTGAAAATTGAAACAAATATTCGTAAGCATCAGAGAGGAAAAATGATATCCTAACATCCCTAGAAAAAGCGAGAAAAAAATACGACAAATGCGAAAAAGAAAAGGAAAGTATTTTAAGTAATACCTTCTGCGGCAAGATTAGCAACTACTTTAACAGCATGAATTCGTACATCAGCATCTTCAGAATCGAGTAATGACAATATTCTGTGCAAACCCACTGCCGGAGTGTGGTTGGTATCAATAAATAGGATTTTAAAAAGAAGACAGCCAATATGTAGTGCAAAAGTTTGAAGAAAGGAATTAGAACAGCACCTTGTTCAAAGAGTTTCACCATCGAAGCTTTCTCTCCATCTCCAGAATTTCTAACTTGTTGCGGCTTGACCTGAGGACTGAGTGTGTCCAAGGGGCTCGGTGCATTTCCAATGGAACTTCTCTCAAGATTTCTGCTTGACTGCAAAGTTGTACAGAATGAAAAAAAATAATTTGAAAATTGTTAAGCAAAAACCTATTTCAAAACCATAGGCGTTATAGTTTTGCAAGAAAAATTTTAGTCACCAAAGACTGTTTGTATTACAGTGGAAGACAGTAAGGATCCTCAATATACAAAAGAATAATTCTCATGCAATTCCTGATTATCATTGAAGCAAAATTTGCTCTGACTTGTGATATTATGATAAATGCCCATCAGTGCAACACATGTGACAAGTTTAATCTTTTATTATTTTCAATCCACCAAGAAAAACAAAACACAATCGGCAAAAGGAGCATTGGAATGGAGAGGTTTCTAATATAATTAGCTATCAACTAAGTGGTAGGAACTGTATCGTATGAACCATCTGATGAACGTTCAGATTCAGCAGTAGTAGTTAGCGGATAATTCCTACTTAGGTCCATAAACCCAAAAAGCTTTGAAATGTTTGAAAAAAAAAACATTAAAGAAATATGGAAAGAACAGAAAATATGGACACTTATGGGACAGATGGGAAATCAAATGAAAACGTCTTGGTAACATTTATGGCTGCAAAGTGCTTACCTCATCTGCTTCGAAGCTTATTTGCAATAGCTGACTCTGTAGCATTTCTATTTCTTCTTCAAGTTTTGCCTTCTGATGTTCTTCATCTTCAAGCATTTTGCGTAGTTTTAAAAGTTCGGTATTTCTAGCACCCTGATGGAATAAACTAATCAACATTAGAAGCCAAGATAGACATTGAGGAAAAAGGAACATTAGGTACCACACGTTATGAATAAAAATAGTAACACAGCAAACACCTCTGTGTTTTTTAACTGAACCAGCTGATTCTTTAGATTTTCAATTTCTGCTTCAGCAGCTTTTCGCAAAAGAGTTTCATTCTGAAGCTTTTGTTTAATCTCTGCAACTTCACCAGCAGCTATCAGCTTAGGCTGCGGAGTAACAGAATTCATTGTAGCACATTCACTGCTAATAGCCAGGTAGTTCACAAAATAAAGAAACTCGGAAGGCCTACTATCCAAATTATCCATTTCCTCAGCACTTCACATGTATCTCTCTTCTATAAATTGTAGCGTGCTGAGTCCTATTACAGTCTCATGTATTGCATTATTTCATCTTTAAATCTACTACCGTCTAAATGTCAATTCGCATTCAGAATCTGATTAAGAATGTACAAGTGTTTGCCATCAAGGATTTAAATACAAATTAAAAGTTCAAAACAAGTTTATATCACTCACAAAATCGATTGCTGCACAAGTAATTTACTTTCCTTGAAGACACAAAAGCCACCTAACTCTAAGGAATTCTGTGTTATGATTGAAAATCAATGTCATCTAAATCTATCAGCATGAGGAGGCACAACAGTACAGTTTTACCACCAACCCTTTCTCGCAGGCCTCATTTGCTAAATAGTAGCAGATTTGAATCCTTGATGATGAATAAAAAAAACTATAGCTAACATGCAAAAGCAGATACATAATCATGCGGTACCTCTGAGTTTGATTTATGATCAGTGCCATCATCAACTATACCTACTTTAACCTTTTGCGATCCATGGTTCTTTAGTTTTGCTGCCCATTGTTCTTCAAGCCTCTTTACAGAATCCATGTGCTCTTTCTGGGACTTCAGTTTCTCCTAGAAAACATCTCAATGAATAAACTAAGATATTGAGTAGGCAGTGAAGATCTGAACTTGTGCGTTAGTGCACATGTAGAAGCACAAACTGTAAATGAAAACAAAACAAATATTGTGTCGGATCTTTGTTTTGATTTACAGTTATTCTTCAAAAAATGCAGAGCATAACAAGTTTGATTGGATATATGGTGTCAGTTGTAATGTCATTTAGCAACAACCAGTAGATATCAAACCATAACTGCTTCCAAGATAGTAACACCAGCACAAGGGTCGAGCACTCGAAGTGGGCTTTATGCTCCAGAATTTCTTCAAATTTTCTAGAAGTATTACCGATCACACTATGTTCACACCAAGCATATGATCACTACTTCATCTAACTCCTAAATTTGAGACCATGATAGGATCACAGAACCACAAACAAAGGTATGTATGGTCAATGGTGTGTTCTTAGGAAGATACCTTTTAGAGCTTAAAAGCTTAGGGCGTGCTTGTTTATGTTTTCATACTTGTTTTTGAACTATGAGTGCTCTAGTAAAAAAAATATCAATCCCTATACAAACGTCAAATCAAACATCTATTTGTATTATAAACATTACATCAAAACTTATTTTCAATTCAAAATTTTTATTATTTCCTAAATAACCAAAACACTCCAAAGCACAGGAACACGCCCTTAAACTAGGTCGAAGGACATAAAAATTTCAGGAATAAAACAGAAACATGATATTTATGTCACAGATCTGATATGCTGATCATTTCTCATTGAGCTGCTATATGAGTTCCAGCCTTGTAGCATAAGTATAACTAGACATTTATACACTAAACAAGAAGCGGAAAAATAAGCAACAGTCCGCTGAACCAAGATGACGCCTCACATACCTCCAATGCATCAGCATATTTATGTTCCATCTCAGTGATATGCTTTTGTGCTTCCAATTTTGTCCTTTCGATCTCATCCTGAAATGCCTTTTGTTGTCTTTCAAGTTCTGCAATTAGTTTGTCCAACTGTATTTCAAGTCTTCGGGACAAACTTTTGTAATCAAATTCCTCTTTAATTTTTACCATGTTCTCCACCTTCATGGCCTGAAAAGACAAACATTAACCAAAAAAAAAAAAAAAAAAAAAAAAAAAAAAAATCTTTAATAGTATCCATCATAAAAAATAATTTCCAGATATATATAAGCTTGAATCCGATTATCAGCTCCCTCTATACAACAGGCAACTCTTCATCTTTTACGAATGATTACAACTCAACAATACATAATAACCATTTTCTAGAGAAGACATCAAAATTTACCCGCTGTCCAAACATGATGGTGCTGTTTGTCTCTCCACGATGGCGTGGTGACGGACCAATAGTAATGACCAATGAAGTTCTTGCTGAACCTGAAAATTTAGCATTAAGACCATGAAGACTTTGAATTTGAGCATAAAAATAGGATAAACAAAAGGCACTACGATGAGATTCTCACACAAGGTATTGTCATATATCCACGTGACCGTTGCCCTTAACAAATCCTACTCAACTTCAGAAAAGCTCGAGTTTCTTTTAATCATAAAATGTTTTTAAGTAAGATACAAATGCGATGGACATAGCATGCATGTTTTCAAAAAGACATTCAAGGAAACAAATTAGGCATGATATGTTCTACTTTATTCCATAAAGTTCAAGAAACAAATTGAATTAAATATTAATATGAGAATGAATATATAGTCATACCCATAAGAGAAAAAAAAAAAAACTATATGCTCAGTAAAAGGTGAAAATCAAAGATATCAGGGGAAACGTCCATTCATTGAGAAGTAAAGACAGAGAAACACGAGGCAGGAAATAAGTAAGTTGGTTCTCTCCCTTTTCTGAAATTCATCATTACAACGCTTTTTTTTTTAATACAGACTTTTTATTATCACCTCCAAATGAATCTCGAAGTAATCTTGTAAGCTTTGAATCGCGGACAGGAACATGTGCACTGTTCTCAGCCAAGGCATTGATACACTTTCCTAATGCACTCAAAGACAGGTTTATAGATTTAGCTTCCTCCAGCGTATGGCCTTCGCTCCCTGGCAATGAAAGGCAAAGAGATTGGAGGATAAAATGCCAAAGCAATATAGACTTTTACTTTGAACTATGATTCTCGCCATCTCTTGGATCAACATAAGCAGAGCAAGATATCAAATCAATAATATATGAAGCAAAAAAGAAAACAGCCATTCACAGGAGTTGTATCAATTTTATTTTAAAAAAATGTAATGAGTTTATGTGAAAAATGGCTGAAGATAAAAGGCATAGGAATAAAAGTTCCTCATATAAAACAATTAGCTAATAACATTATACTGATTGTCCTACAAAATTATGAAAACACCCACTGAATATGCATGAAGTGTGGCCATATTTTGTATGATAGGCTTTACAATGTAAAAGACCATGCACAACTTTCCCTTCCACATCCTTTATAACTCAGATCATAGCTGAAGTGATATGCCACATTGCTTCATTGCATACAACTATTCAGAAAAATACCTGATTTGTCAATTCGCTCGGAACCAGCAAGGTCCACAATAACTAGCTTGCTTTTTCTAACAATGGGGGGCTTCAATGACTTTAAACCCATGCTTCCATTTTCACTTGAAATAGAAGAATTCCTTCCTTTCACAGACCTTTTTATGTGTACCTGACCAAATATAGGTTTCAGCATGCCTGAACTTTCCGAAGAATTGGTGGAAAAGGCTATCATAAAGTAGGAATGTAATTTATTCACCATTAAAATTGCATGACTTCGTGAGGATTCTGTATTTAATTTTGTGTTTGCAGCAAAACGGTGAGCTTCGCCTAATTTAAGCAAATGCATGAAACTCTTATGATCCCTAATTTCGACCACAGTAGCTCCAGGTACAGATACATCTCCACTTTTGGGATCTTCAACAATAGATATACTATCATTAGCTGGATTAAGGAGATCTTGTATGGTTTCCATGTAGAGCTGCAAGATCACAAGACGGTAAATTTAGAGCTCACGATGTTAGGAAATAGAAGTGCAAATTGCATATGAATTGAGAATAAAATTAGGAAGAAAAAACTCAGTAAAAGAGTCGATAAAATGTAGTTCAAATGATACCAAAGTAAACATTTAAAGAAATCTCAGATAGACAGAACCTGCAAGTAAGAAACAGACACCAGATCATTTTCAGGTGATACTTCAGCCAATATATCCTCCATTGCACGCAACATTATTCCACGATCAGAAGCATCTTCTTCTCCTAGCCGTCCAAGTGTGTAGGTTTTCCCCGTACCAGTTTGCCCATATGCCATCACTGTTCCATTGTAACCCTCCAACACGCTCTGAAAAAAAATATAGATACATTACATACAATACAATAGACGACTCTTACACCCGTTGTAAAATCCAGGGTGGTGAACAAAAACAAAGAAGCCACAATTTTGGAGGAATCTTCTAAATAAAAAGGCAAAACCACAGTGCACTAGACTACTTTATTTTTCTTAACACATGTAAGATATCTTATTCATGATAGCAAAGACAGTAGGCCAGAAAATAGACAATGAGGCGGAGAAGAATTTAAAATATGGAAAAAATGCACGGGATGTTAGATTCTCAAGACATATAACAGAGCACTGAACATAGGGTATGCTGCCTATGCACAAACTTAATTAAGTAAAACTAGCAGCATTATGAATTCCATAAAAAAAACATTGTTTTATCTATAATTGCAAAGATCTTCAAATAAAATTGATCATATCATCACCGTTCAATAATGTACAGAATCAAAGAGCTTTTGCACTACAACATGAAACAGACCAAAAATAATGCAGAGAGGTTGGACAAATATGAACATTGCAGAATTTTGCTTTGATTTGGGTTATTTACTGCAGCTAATTGCCCACATGAATAGGCAGTTATTTCTCGATATAAATTGTGCTAAATAAGGTTACACATGATATTTCCCTACTTATTATATATAATTCATTGAACCAAGTAATCTTTTTGCTATGAACGCAAAAGAATAATATATTATGAAATCCTTTTGATGTTTAATATACCATCTATGCTCGATGCAGAAACTGCAGTATAAAAATGTGTTTATTCATAGTTCCCTTCAGAACTTTAACAGTGTAATCAGCAAATACCGCAAGTTATGTGTACCTCCACTACGGGCTTTGCTACAACTTCATACACCCGCTTTTGTGATGCAAACTCTGTTAGAATTTCATCAAACTCATAAGTATCAGAATCCCAATTGTTCTTCCGAAGCTTCAATCGTTTGAGCTGAACATCCAAGAAAATCACAATCAGCGATTGGGATCTAATCAAATTCTAAATGGCCAAACCAATAAAAATCTGATAACAGCACCCAATTACACCCATAAAAAGCATTGTACCTCTGGCTGTGGTTCCACGCAATCTGCAAAATCAGCATCTGCAACCATCTCTTCTGCATTTCGAGGCCTTAATCTGACAGCAACTCTTACTCTTCCAGAAACTGTCACATAATTCAATATTTACCATACAAAAAAAAAAAAGAAAAATCCCAAATCTTTTTCAGAAAACTAAATAAATAAAACGAAATATGAACAAAATGATCATATATGTGGGAACTCATTAGATCAAGGCATTTAAGATCAAATCCATATGTTTCCAATAGAACAATCACAAAATAATCAATAAATGGAGAGCCAAATCAATCTCTCTAGATCACCCAACTTAATGATGATACAAAAAGTATATGAATTTATTAGAACATTATAAGTTGCATGTGCACAAATAAACAATAATTTAGCATAAAATAAATTAAATTGAACAATCTCATACTAAGCTGCCTTAAAAAAAAAAAAAACAAACAAACAAAGAACTACCGCCACAAAAGCATCGCAACATTAATAATGGCAACAATTTCCTCTACTCCAACACAAAAATTTGAAGATCAAGCTTAGACATTCTTCCACAGTGTACACACGATGCATTCAACAACGAAGGAGTCCAAATTCTTCCAATTCGAACAAAAATTCAATTTCTGGGGGGCTACCTGCAGAATCGTCTCGGCTCGAGCTCGAGCCAGTGCTGCTGCGCCTGAGGCTGGAAGAAGTGACGCTCGGCAATTGCGCCTTTGATTTCAACGAAGAGTACTTGGAATTGTGATTATCAAACTTCACTGCACCTCCTCTGGTGCTGGTGCCGGTGCCGCCATTTCTGTAGTAGCTATTTGCCGACATTTTGTTGACGATTTTCTTCGCATTATCTGCGCAATGGGAGAAATTGTAGGAAGAAAAAGGTTGGAGCTTTTTGGAGAAATATGGTTGAAAAATAAATTATAATAATTCAGACCCAACCGATAAATTGAAAGCTGCACTGTAAAAATGGCGTAGAATAGGCGCTCCAATCATTACATTATCCCACCAAAGCCTTGCTTATTTTTATATATATATATATATATATATATGTCTTTTTCATTTAACAAATAATAATAATAATAATAATAATATTTTCCCACTTAAATTGTGGTCTTTAGCTTAGCACAAGCAATTAAAAATTATATTACTAAAAATAATTATATATAAAAATTAAAATAATTACATAATTATTTAAAATTAAAAAATTATAAATTATAAATTTTAAAATACGACTAAAATATATAAATTAGACGAGAGACGTTGAGTGATAAAATGAAACTTTAAAAAAAAAAAAACATTATTATATGAATTTAGTTGAAAACTTTTTTGTAATGGGAATAAAAGTTATAAAAAGTGACTAAAAGTTGGAGCCTTAGAATTTGAATTTGTAAGCTTTTGGTAAAAGTGTGGAGCCCTAAATGGTGAACCAATATTTCATTCAAGACTTTAATTAGTAAGGTATTTCTCTATTCATAAAATATTTGTAAAAAAACAATAAAAATAATTAATATTTTTTTATAATTTGTGTCTTTTGTTCAATCGTAAATAATTATAATAACTAATTAAATCTCGATATGAGGCATCGAATATATATTAATTTTCTAATATAAATATTACTAATGTGATAAGAACAAAGAACAATATCATTCACATTAAATATGTTCGAAATTGTTATATATTTAATATAAAATCATCGTTATTTATGCTATACATTTATTTTAATTTTTATTTTTTTTTTTGGATAAATTTAATATAACGTGGTCTCATTCAAGAAAGTGATTTTGGACAAGTCATTAGTGAAGAATTTGATCGATATATTGATAGAATTCAAATACGTTAGTAACTTTGCGGCTATTTGTAACCGTACTAATTCGATCATTCTTATCGCAATACATTACATTGATATAAAAAATCGAAAGGATCTTTTGTCATTGTCATGATCATTAACTTTTCTTACAACATCACTTGTAGTAAGAATCAATGCACCAATAGATCAAACTTTTAGCAAAAATTTAGGATGTGTTTGAACGTGTTTTTGGATGTTGGAAGTCGTTTTCAACTATAAATCTTTTTGATAGAAAAATATACTTCACTCAATAATTTTAATGATAGAAATATTATTGTAACTTTTAAAATATCATTAAAATACAACTAAACATTACATCCAATAAAATGTCATTAATTGTTTTTAATGTGAAGCCTTTTATTTTAGTCTTGAAATTCATAGTTGCAAATGAACTAATTGCTAAATAGAATATTTTATATGAAAATTTTGTATTTTTTAATAAAAACTTATTGGGAAAAAAAAACATTGTTTAAATTAAATTTAATTTATTTAAAAAATAAATCATTAAATGTTTACTTTTATATTATACTATAAATTAAATTTATATTCAAAATATTGTATAATATTTATTTATATCAAATCGAAAATTACACAAACAAACACACCCTAAACATGAGTTACTTAATCTATAAAAAGAATTCATTAACAAACTTACATCAATAAAGTAGTTACAATTTTTTGTAAAATTTACTATATTAACTAAGAATATTCATTTATTAAAGCATTTTTGGTCACATCACTATATCAATCCATGTTTCATCACACTCTAAATTTTATTTTATTTTTTTTGGGAAAATTCATTCATTTATTTATTTATTTAAAATTACAAGAAGATTAAACATTACTAATAGAAAAATTGTACAAATTAAAATTATTATGGAGTATATAAAGGGGGAAAAACAAAAGGACCACTTAAAAGTGCAAACTAATAGATGGTCCAAATTGGAGCACATGCAATTTTCATACTTATATATATATAGGCTTCATTTTTTATTTTTTTTTTCATAATATTATATTTTGACTCTTTATATATATATATATATATATATAATTTTTATTATTGTAATTTTGTCACATATTTATTTATTTATGTTTTTATCGTAATCATTTACACGAATGACGATTAACTAAAAAAAGTGATCATTAGAGACAATTATACGATACAAAAATAGTAAATTTCGACTCTATTTTTTCTCTTATCTTATTTTTAATTATATTTATACAAATGATGATTAATTTAAACTTTTGTAATGTTAGTACATAAGAAAAATGAAGTGGACCATGAATAATGTTATTGTACTAAAATTGTCACTATTTGCATTACAAATACAATACAATACATTGAATTTAGATGGGGGCAAATGATTATGTACCTTTTATTCTCTTTTGTTTTTCACTCCCTTTGTACATACAACTCATCTCTTCCTAATTGCTTTACTTCTTTTTGTTGTGGTACATATGGTAGTATAATTTTAATAATTTAATATTTTTTCAATTTTTATTTATTTATTTTGGTTTAGAATGTTTTCATAAGTTTATAACATTACAAAGAAAATAATAATAATAAAAAATATATATATATATATATCTGTTCCAATTGTTTTTTTTTATTATTTTCACCGTCCCACTTAAAAGTATTAATTTTGTATTATAGTAAAATAATTGTATACTAATACCAAAATACTCTTTTACTTTTACATAAATTACGATGAAAAAACACCGATTGAATCAATACTAGAGAGTATACTTTGTATGTTCATTTAAAAGTAACCGTCAAGAAAAAATCCAAAAAAGGGAGAAAACAATAAATTGAAATAATTCAAAGATCGGTGTTCATTGGCCAAAGATGAGCTCCAAATTCTGTGATGATATTCCATACAATAATAGAGATATTAACATTCATGATTGAATCCAACATGTTGGTTCGAACCAAAAAGGACGATTCGACTTATGGCCAATGACGAATCAAATGTCTTTCGGAAGGGTATTTGAGTTGACAAGCATTCAATGAAACGGTTTTGACGTAAGATTGTCGCAAAGTGGTCGAATTGATAATATATGAAGTTAGCTCAAACCACGACTTTAAAAAAATAAAAAAATAAAAAATTATTGAGTACTTTTAAGAATTTTAATTTTAAAGAAATGTTCAATGAGACAAGTTTATTTCAATCTAATAATAATAATAATAATAAAATGAAGCTCATAAGCTGAATCATTATATTAAATGAAATATAGATTTATATATTTTAATCTTTGTTGTTTTTAGGTGAAATGGAAATTGAATCTGATGTTTGAATAAAAATAAATAAATATTTTATTGAAAATAATAAAATTGTATAATAAATAAAAAGTTTTGAAAAATACCAAAAGGGCATAGGGGTGTGTAAATTCAAGTCATCTATAAATGGCATTCATTATATTATATTTATATTATTCATCACAATTGTAATTATTCTTTCCTGTTGTAATTTTGCCCACATGATAGGGCAACTCTGAGTTGTCATCCTAAGTACCATAAATTCAACAACCATATTGTCAAAAAGTATTTCAAAAAAATAAAAATACTAAAATAATTATTAAAGAAAAAAAAAATGTAGTTGAGAGAGGTGGAAAGGCTTTAAAAGGGTGTGAAAATATAGTTGGTTGTATTATTAGTGTTTGATTATTATTTTTTAAAATATATAATTGTTTGAATATAATATTTTATAAATAAAAAAAATGTATTTTTAGATAAAATTAGAATAGTTATTCAATAATAAAACTTAAAAAACACACTCATTATTTGTGGATTGATAGAGAAATTTCACATGATCTATTACTTTCTTGCCCTCAAAATCATTACTTTGCCCAACCAAAGTAGAGGAGGAGAGGGGGCCCTTCTTGCCATGCCCTACCCATGTTTTTATACACACTATATATAAATAAGTGTATGCATATTTATTTATTTACTTTTTCGGATAGCGACTGTGAATTCTCGTATTATAAAATATATATATATATGTTTATTGTTCTAAAAAAATAATTTGGTGGTGTGAGATCTCATAGCCATGAGATTATGGATAAAAAACTTTAGTTAAGAAAAAATAATACTCGCTCCGTTCTATAAATATAATTTTAATTGGGTTGAGCACGAGATTTAAAGAATATTGATATTATATTGGTAGTTGATAAAAAGTACAGATAAGACTTTTTTATCTTGTGAGTGTATTAATATAAAAAGTAATGACAATTGTGTAATAATAATGAAAAAGTATGAGTAATTTTATGGTTATACGATTATTTATTGAAATAAGACTATTGTTTTTGTAAAGAACAAAAATGGTAAATAAGATTATTATATTGAGATGGAGGAAATAATAATAATAAAACATATTGCTAGTTTTTAATAGTTATATATTATTATTTTAGAACATTCAAATAATATTAAATTATCATTAAAAAGATACATAAAGATAAAGTACTATTGTTATTTTAAGTTAGATAAAACTAATATATATATATATATATATATTCTTGTGGTGAATGGTATTTTACAGCATATTTAGTGAAAAACGTCTCTTTAGAAATGATCTCATTTTGATTACAATTTTTTAATGGATAATTTAAATATATATATTAAAAGGGATCCAAAAATTATCATATAATTATATATTAAAGATTAAAATCTAGGAAAATATATTATCATTCTTATGATAAGATATTGTTCAATTTCTACTGTAAAAATTATGTGCATGGTTTTAATTACACTGTCTAATAAATTTTATATAAAACATTTTATTATTTATATTAAAATACAGCTCCTATACTCATTATTTATTCAAGTTCATATCTAAAATATCTTACACTTTTACAGAAAAAATAAATAAAATTCAACTATCCCCATTAATATTCTACTTTTTAAAATTTATAGACCGTAGCAAAACACCTATTTTCTATAAATGTTTCTAAAATATAAAATTAATTTTACATGCAAAAACAAAATATTATTTACGGGAACACAACCGAAATCACAGAGTAAAAATAATGCATAATTCGACGAGCAAAAAACAGTAGAAGATAATTACTCTGAGTTCGGCCACAGTCGTAGAGTTGCTTTAGTATCCATATGAGGTTCGCCTCATTATTCGCATGAATTCCTCGGTATTTACCTCGCCATCACCTGCACATTTTCTCAAACATAAACACAGCACAATGTAGTTCAAAATAGTCGAGGTTTTATTTTTCATCCAAAATATCATATTCAACGTTGCTTTCCATCAAAAGATTTAAAAACCAAAATAATCGACTCTTGTTCTTTTGATAAGTGATGGAACTTTTGCAGCAATTTTTTATTTTGAAACAGTAGTAAAGCACAATTACCTGATAAGTTTGAAGTTAATTTAAATATAGCATACTTACTGTCGCGATCTGCTTCGGCAATCATGTCCTGTATCTCTTTTTCAGTGAAGTTTTCGCCCAATTCCTTCGCTATGCGTTGGATATCAGCAAAAGAAATCTTTCCCTATATTCATATGAAGAAGGATAATAACTCACTGAATGAATCGGAGAACTGAGGCAAATGACAGCACAAACTCACATTTTTATCTTGGTCGATAATGTTAAAAGCTTTCGAGAGCTCTTGCTTGGTGTCCCTCTCTCCGAATTTGGCAGTCATCATGTGACAAAATTCCTCAAAATCGATTGAACCACTGCCATCTTTGTCTACTTCAGCTATCATTCGATTAATTTCCTTTACAAAAAGGAGCAAAATGATCAAACTATGTGACAATTAACAAGAAATTATTTCCGGGAGTATTTCACTAATCTCACACCAAGAAACTCCTAAACTCTTCGGATATTAAAGCTGGCATTCATTGCGAAATAAAAAGTAAAGTTTGGGGCCAAATAACAATCAACTAACTAATTATGAACACTAATCATTATTTCACCATAAACTACACTAAAGACTACTCAACATCTCAGTTACCTCAGATTCTGAGCTAATATAAACAGCAACACAACAAAAAAGTAAAACATTCTGGAAAAGTCACGGCATTCTACACATGGTTTTCCTATCAAAAGCCTAAACATCATTACTTGATCTAGAAGGAGCATAATAAGATCTATCTTGTGAACTATGAACATAAAATGAAGTATTGAATAGTATCCCCTCATTCAGTAAATGCATTAAAGGAAAATGCAGTTCAGAAAGTTAATCAAATTTTCGAGTCTTCATATTGGATAACTACCTCTTCAGACATTTCAAAACCAAGAGCCCTGTAAAAGAAACCAAGTTGGGATTATACTTGGTGTTCGAACAATCAATGGCTTTAAAGCAAATTTTACAAAGGGGGCACCTCATTGCAACATTCAGCTCTTTGGCATCAATGGTACCTGTATGTGGTTTCAAAGACAACATACCCATTAAAAATGAAAATATATAATCGATAGATATCACATTACATATTAATTATTCAATACCAGATCCATCAGTATCAAACAGTTCAAATGCTTCCTTTATTTCCTGTCTTTTGTGGGCAGTCAAACCTTGATGACGCCGTCTAGGTATATCAATCCTGGTCATGCCTCTGTAAAAAGTTGATTGGAATTTGGAAATAAAAGCAACAAGAACAAAATGAGTTTTTAAATGATGCAAAAAGTATCTCATTATCACCAATATGGTATAGAACATCGATTAAACACAATAAAATAGCATACCTATCAGGGTTGATATTATTCATACTTCAGAAAACTAAAATGGCATATCTATATTAATGGTTGTGCTGAATTGCAACACATGATACAATAACAAACAACGCACCACAAAGTAACGACAGACAACATATGATGTGTTTTAACACAATATTAATGAAACATATGACAATTGCCCTCACATATCATATTACCATTGATCTCATCACACTAAATATGTGCATACAGAACTTGATAATTGAAACCATGTGATCTCTGCCTATTTTTTTGTGACTATTTTGTGCTGATTATAGGCAAATTAATATTGTGATTTACATCATTAGATGCCATAATATTTACTTCTCTTTTTTAATAATATGAAAATGGTTTATTAATAAGAATTGAAATTAGAATAGTTCTATGTGACACCCTGGCCCATAAGCCACGCGCATGGAGATTGAAGATTGGCGTCACAGGTCAATACGAGTCCTCGCGCTTTTGACCTCACTCACGCGCACCCTGGAAGCACCCTGGAAGACTTCACAAGGTCACTCATCCTCAAATTACTCTAGATCAATTATATTGTTAATATGAATAGTCTATTCAATTCATTTAACCTCTAATCAACTTCGGATGGCCTAATACTGGCTCATCCACACACGGGAGTTGGCCAAGCAACGACCAAACTCCGTAGCTATCACATCCTCCCCCGCTTTAGAATGCAATATTAACTGTTAGACCCGTCAATAGTCCGGTCTACGACTGCGGGCTATCGCAGATTGGCTCTGATACCCACTGTAACACCCTGGCCCGTAAACCACGCATAGCCGGCCGTGTGGGGATTGAAGATTGGCCTCATAGGTAAACCCGAGTCTTTCAGCACAATCTTGTCCTCACACATTTAACTCTATAGAGTTATTTCAATAGGCTTTCGAAAATGAACATGCACATTTGTGACATATCTATTGAATCCATTTAACCTCTAATATATACCGGCTCATCCAAATTATCCAAACACAAGAGTTGGCCGAGATAAGAACTTGATTTATACATTTCAAATAACAAATATGTATAAAGACAGTCACAAAGGTAACTTCAATCGCACAAAAAAAAGAAGTACGAAAGTATTAAGATTAAAACCAATTCCAACAAAGAAACAACCCGTAAAAGAATGTACACAACCAACAAAAATTATGGTCACATGGAGCATACTTCAACCGATCATATCAAATCTAAAATCAACACAATGAATTACAACTAACGTCAAGCAATTCAAACCCTAAATACCATAGCAGCCGCCAGCCGGCGTTGGAAAATCGATAACGGGAAAATTGTCAAAATACTGTGAAGATTGAACTTACAAAACGAAACTGTAGAAGAAGAAAAAGATAAGATGACGGCAACGGCTTCTCTGTAGCTGTCTTGGACGAAGCGACGGCGGAGAAGAAGAAGAAGAAGAAGGTCGGAAATGAAATTCAGAATTTGGAAATTTCGCAGACAAACAAGGCGATGACGACTAGGAACGCGCAATTTGGGATGGAAAACACAAAATATTAAAATAATAATAATAATAACAAATATGTATGGTATAAATATATTAGTATAAAATTATTGGGTTGGATTTGGGCCGGGCGGGTCACGTTAAGTGTGGGCTGACCCGATTGAATTAACGGTCATACAAGATAGGCCGTTGCGATCCACCTTTAAATGGGCTGAATAAACAAAAGTTTTAGGGTGTATATAAATTTGTATTTTAATTAGAAATTAATACTCCCTCCCTCCCCGTCAAATATGCATTTGAGTTTTCTACTAGATTAATAAATAATAGTATTTTAATATTTAATGAAAATATGTAATAAAATATTTATAATTTAAGTAAAAATTAAGATATTTTGATATTATATATGATTAGTTTTACTGTGTGAAATAAATACATTGGCATGAGAAATACGAAAATGGTAAAAAAAAAAAAAAATAGTTGAGTTGAAATTTTTTTTAAATTTTTTTATCATCCAAACTTATTCTATTTTTCTTTTTAGTAAAAAAAAACAAAATTCACATTTTTTACCTTTTTTTTACCATAAACAAAAAAATAATAATCTATTTTACATATTTTTGTTAAAATTTGTGTAAAATCAAATGAACATAAATTTACACAACGGATGAAGTATTTTTTACAAATATTAAATAAAATATTTTTCAACAGATCATGGAATTACAAACAAAACAAACACTTGAATTTTTATTAGTATAATAATTATTTCATACTATATAAATATATATTGAGTTATCCTTTAAATAAAAAAAGTTAAATTATATATTATACTATCTTTTAAGAAATAGATTTCAAATAAACAAAATTATTTTTGATTTGCATAGTTTCTAATAAAAATATACTTATATATACTTACAAAAATTATATCAAAAAAATTATTTAGACTAAAAAAAATATTTTTATTTTTTGATATATCTTTTATTTAATATACTATATATACTTACAAAAATTATATCAAAAAAATTATTTTGACTAAAAAAATTATTTTTATTTTTTGATATATCTTTTTTTTTTATGTCTTATAATCATTGATATATATATTCTTTTGTTTCGAGTAAAACAATAGATGGACGAAGTAGTATTTAAAAATGGTTGATGGATGTGAATTGAGTTTATTTGGTGTTGGTTTGACACTAAAATTTTAATTAATATTTTAATATTATTATTGTTAAAAATCATACAAATACTAAATAATAATAATATAAAATTAAAATTCAAACCAAACACACTTATTATATTAAAAAAATAACAAAAACTCACACTTAATATATTAAAAAAAAAAAAAACTCTAGCCCAAATCCTTCTGTAGAAGAGCAGTGAAAATTTGATTTTAAATGAAATATTTAAATTTAAATACTCCTTATTATATGAATTTGTAATAAAACGACAGAAATATCCAAATTAATATTCTATAATATAAAATTAATAATATTTGTATAATATATTATAAATTATAAATATATTTTATTATATTACCTAAATGATACAATTGCTAAATAAAAAAACAAGAATAATAGTATTTTTATTCAATGTTCAAAAATAATGTATTTATTATATTAAGTGATAATACAATTGCTAAATTAAAAAATAATAATAATAGTATTTTTATTCAATGCTAAAAAATAATATATTTTTATTTGTATTATAAGTGATTATTATATTGGATTGTAGTAAATAAGACAAAAATAATATATTTTAAATTGAAAGATTATTTATTATGTTAAGTAAGTAGTACAATTACTAAAAAAAAAAAAAAATTAGTAACATTTCAATAAGGGAGAGAATATATAATTAACTTTCAAATATAACAAAAAATATATATAATTATATGGCTGGATGAGGTAGTTAATATTCCCTCAGTCCCTTAACAATTTATTCACTTTTCCTTAACAAAGTATTTTTTTTTTAGGTAATAGTGTTATCTGCCTAACATTACAAATATCATTCTAATTTACAATATATTATATAAATATCATTACCTTTATATAATACAATAGATTAATTTAATTTTTTTATATATTCTAATATAATACTAGGGTGTGTTTGTTTGGAGGTTTGGATTTTGAATTGGGATTTGAATAGTAAAAATTTTGAATTTGAATAATTGTATGATGTGATATACATAGGTGTTGATGTGATGTTTGAATGTAAAATTGATTTTTAGTATAATATAAAAAATGAAAAATAGGTGTTTGATTTGATGTTTTTGGGGGAAAAAAATTGGATGAATAGTAAAAGAAAAATCCAATCCCTCAAACAAACACACCCCTAATATATTTCTAAAACTGCATGCGAAAAATCAGACTGAGGGTAGTATGAAATATAAAGAATAGGCAATAATACCCTTAACTTAAAAAGGTATATCATTTCACACTTGCTGATAACAAACACATATTTAATTTAAAATTTTTTATCCAAAGCTTCCAATAACTCTAAAACTGCAAACAAATGATTTAATAGATAATTGTGACAGAGTTCAATAGTATTTAGTATTTAGAAAATATAAACGAGAACAGTAAATAATTATATATATATATAAGGAATTTTTATGAACAAATAGTATTAAATAAATAAATTAGAAAGTTAATAACTTCAATACAGCTATTGCTTTACCAAAAAGCTAGTAGCAGTCTAACAACAATTCAATTTCACAGAGGAATTCAAAAAATCAAACACAATCACCAAACGGAAATCAAGTCAGGATTCAATTTCTACTTCAAAATAATCATGTACGCATAAATTTGAATGTTCAAAGAAAGCAACATAAATCAAAACGTAAGCGAATTCTGCACTATTACCAATAAATTTCAGATCCTATCTTCAATTTTATCAGCCTTAACCACCGGATTGGTTTTGGCTATGCTCTCCTTTCCACGAGCTTTGAAATCAAACGTACAGTCGTGTTTCTCAGCATACCTGTGAACGCCGCAGAAAGTTCCGCCGCACCGACATTGAAACCCTAGCACGCCGACCTTTTTGTTGCAATTACCGCACCGATTCTTCACCACCGCCTTCTTCTCCTCGCTGACCGCCGCTGGATCCGCCGATTCACCGCCGTCCGCGGCGGCAACCGCCGACGACGAGCCAGTCGATACATCCGAAGAAGCGTCTGATTTTCCAGATTCCGGTCGGACTATTTTCTTAAAAGCTGCTTTCGCCGACGCCGCGGTCTCTTCCTCGATTCGCAAATCTCGGTAGCACTTTGAGCACAGCCCCATCGTCGCCGCCGCGCCGAAGAATCCGCATCCGTTCGCGCATAGAGAAGGCTCCGAAGGCTGCAATCCTGTGCCGTCGCTGATCTGATTTCCGTCGGAAGATGCCATTGCCGATTGGAATTATCAAAATCTTGGGGAAGAAGAAAGCGAGAAATCGCACGCTAAGATGATTGAGATACGGTAACAATCCGCTTTGACTCGGACCTTTTTATAAGCATATTTTTCAATAAAATTACCATTTTGCCCCTATATTTGATCTAAATATAGGGATCGTAATGGAATTTAAAAAATAAGACCGACTTAATTGACACGCTAAGTTTCGTATTAAAGGCAATTAAATTAAGAGGCTTTATTCACACACCATTTGATGAAGGCAAAAGGACGGAATTGCCACTAATAAGTGTTGTTATTACCCGTGTAATAGGAGGGTAGTTTTGGCATATGATTAAAATTTTGGCCAAGTCAGTTGCGAATAGCTTGAATAAAAATTAAAATCTGTTATGGATACATATATAGCTCTATTTACGGAGCACGTTTATTTGATACTATTCATTTTTTAAAAAAATATCACATCAATTATATTTTTTTCACAAAATATCAAATCAAATACTAATTTTTATTTTTTTAAAATTTTTTTCCAAAAATCCCTATCTAAACAAACTCATATTTTTAATTTTTATACGATTTTATATATATATATTTTTAAAAAATATCAAATTAATATTTATTTTATTGACAGTTATATTATACCAAATATCTAGTTTGCTATTATTTCTAAAATTCCACAAAATCTCATTACCTTCAAAATTTTTATATAAACAAACTCATTTTTTATTTTTTTTTATTTTTATGTAATATTTTAAATGATGATAGATATTTAATATAAGATTTTGAAAATAAAATATAAAGAATTATGTATGATAGTCGTGTGTTTGTTTGGAGATTTGACTTTTGGTTTGAAAATTAATATTAAAAATTTTGAATTTAATACCGGTATAATAAAATATAAATAAATATTAATATAATAATTTTTAATATAAAATTAATTTTTAATATAATATGAATACTTATGTTTGATTTGATGTGTTAAAGAGAAATCTCTTTAATAAAAAAATAACAATTTGATAAAATTGTATAAGAGAACACATCTATTACTGATTAATTAAATTATATATATTTCATATTATAGGCAAAATCAAACTCGGCTTTGGTGTATCGACTTTTTTCGATATAATATTTTAAATAAAAACATAAATATTCGAATAAAATTATACGTAATACTCCATGTCTAAGGTATTTTGTTCAACATAATATGTAATTTAGGTAAAATATAATTCATAAATAATTAAGATGTACATTAACAAAAAAAAAAAAAAAAAATTATTGTATAATAAAAATAAATATAAATTAAAATTAAAATAATTCAGTACATAATTTAATTAAAATTTAAAATATATAAAAGTTAAAATTTTAAATATAATTAAAATATATAAGTATATTTTAAAAAATAACTATAAAAAAAATATTAGCAGCAAAAGTACGACAAGCCCACTGTCACCCATTTATTCGAATTTTGTTTTAAAGTCAATCTATTTCATTTTTTTCTTTCGGCCCATTTGAAATGCCCAATTCCTACAAAAACGTATAATCCATCCAACAAATATTTTATAAAATATTGATTATATTTTAATTTATGGATCATGCTCTAATCACATATAATAATAATAATAATAATAATAATAATATATTTTCAATACTATCTTACTAAAAAAATTTATGGAATCACATTATCCAATAAATTCTTGATTTTATTTTTCTGACACTAAGATCATCCGCAATGGAGATGCCCGGTGTTGGGTATCTTCATTATTTTTTATTTTTTATTACCCACGTCACTTTCTCTCTGGCACTTCAGCGGAGATACTCTATTCTATTTTATATTTGCAACAAAGATACTTATCCTAATTTTTTGATAAATTTTAATTTTCATATTATATATATTATTTTTTAATTATAAACTAAATAAATTTATTATTTAATATAATTTTATATTATTTAATTACTTTAAAATTTATAATTATATTTTATTTAATAATTAAATTTATTAATATTGATTTGTTTAATAAAATTATATAATATTTGTATTTATATATTTTAAAATTTAAATTGATAAAATATATTCAATATTGGTATTATCTCGTATAATACAAAATATTATGAATTGTAAAAATATTATAAAATTTAAATATAATAATCAATTCAATATAAAATACAAAAATAAAATATATATATATAATATATATCAATATATATATATATATATATATTGGGACACATGCCATATAATATATAATATATATATAAATTGGGACACAGGCATTTGAACAATTGTTGGGAAGCAAGCATCCATCCATTTTTAATTTTTTTTTTTTTAAATTGTGACGTGGGGCATTGTGGATGGTCTAAGAGTTTGTTCTTTATTTCAGGCTGAAATACATGGCGTGTTTTTCCTACAATTTTTAATAAAAGATGTAGTATTATTTTTTTTTATAAAATATTATTTAAATAAATATTTAAATTAATACTTTAAAAAAAAAATCAATTTCCAACTATAACCAAACACACTTTAAATTAGTCTCAATAATTTAATTAAAATCAAATTTGCAAATGGGCTCTAAGAATGCTCAATTTGCACTTGATTAGGATGACAATTGGGCCAATCCGTTATAGCCCCAATTGAAAACATATTATTAACTTTATAATTAATATTTTCCAATTTAAAGTATTTATGATATATTAGTAATATTAAGGTCATTAATATCGAATTAGAAATATAACGCAAGAGATAATAAAAACCCTTTTTGTTTTAAACAGTGTATATTAAGATCGATAAAAATTTTTTAAAATATATATATATATATATATTTTTTCTACTACTCAGATAATTTTAAGTTTGAATCGAATAGGCAAATCGATCGTTCACTCCCATTACATATAAGTCAACAAATTGTTGATGAGATCAACCTAGAGAGTTGCCATTGTGCGATACACTCGATCATCTCAAGACTCCGAAAAGAAAAGCACCAAATATCTCATTCTCTTACATACATACATATATACATGTTTGTATGTATAATATGTAAGAATTCCATAAGTCTCATGCAAGAATTGAGTAGTTTTTGGCTACCTAGCTATTAGTTGTAGTAGTAAAACAAGGCATAAGTAGAGGAATATTATTGAGTGGCTCTCCCACTCTTCAAATCCGCCATTATTATCTTACCATTTGCACATATACTCGACATACAATTACACGCCCATATTGTAATACACTGTATTTTCGACACAGTTTGTCCTTATCTGTATATATATATATATATATAAATCAAAAAGTTATATATTTGAAAATTATCTCAATGCAAATACTCTTTTTTTTTTTTTTTTTACGTTATTGGTAAACTCGGTAAAAGATGAAAACAAATATCGTCAATTCTAAATTATAAGGTATTATATATATATATACTTAGACATAAAATTACACACACCTTTTAGTATATATTTTTATGTTTGTAAAATAATTATGTTTGAAAATTAACTTGACACAAATACTTTTATCTCTAAAATTATTACATGTAATTAAAACTCGTAAATTATAAAAATAAAAACTTGCACTCCTAAATTATGAGATGTTATATATATATATTTTACTCAACATACAATTCTACGCCCGCATTGTTATACACTATTTTTCAGCATGATTTGTCCTCACTCGTACATATTTTTAAAAACATTTCAAAAATTTATATGTTTGAAAATGTATATTTATTAATACAAATCCACTTATCTTTGAAGTTGTTATGGGTAATTAAACTCATAAACAATGAAAGCTTATATTGTCAATAATCTTAAATTGTAAAGCATTATATATATATATGTAGATGAATGTAAGAATTAATTTGTGTGCATTTCTTAGGGTTGTTGATTGGCCATCAATATAGAGATGACCAGTCAGGCTTTTGCAATGGTCCACAAAACCCTAATGCTAAATTATTAATTACATATTGAATTTGAATATACATACATATATTGAAAAAAAATAAAAATATATATTATTATTATTTTTTATTTTTTATTTTAATTTGAAGAAAGAAAAGGTAAGAGCCCCCACATGAATAAGATTGTAGCAATATTCATTCAATGTTGTCATTAATTTTATTTGGGGATGAATACAAAATGAGGTACTCAATTGCTACGAGATTAATAATGCATGCAGGCAGGGGCCTATATTCAAATATAAATGATATATCTTATTTTTGTGTTTTTATATTTTTTTATTTTATTTTACTTTTTTTTTTTGATGGTTTTCGGCGTGAAATAGTAGAAATATTTTATATAAAAAAGTACTATGTTTTTATTGAAATCAAACAATTTACATTAAAAATTTTGAAAAAAAAAAAAAAAGGAAGAAAAAACATACTAAGCCTAGTTTCTATTTACTTATGTAAATATGTTGAACTCAATAGTTTTTTTTTTGAAAAAAATATTATATTAAATATTTATTTAATTATAGGGAAAAAAATCATTTTTTGTCCCAATATAATTAAAATTCATCAATTTTGGTCTCAATATAACTAAAATTCATTATTTTTTATTCCAATATAACAAAAACTCATCGTTTTTTGTTCCAATATAAAATATTTATCAATTTTAGTCTCAATATAACCAAAACTCATCCTTTTTTGTTCTAATATAATCAAACTTTATTTTTTTTTGTCCCACCGTCAACAAACCGACGCAAAATGCTGATGTGAAAAGAAATTAAACCTTATATTTATATTTGAAGAAATTGAACAATCTTGCAAGTCCACGTCAGCATTTTCCGTCGGTTTGTTGACGGTGGGACAAAAAATAATAAAGTTTGATTATATTGAGACAAAAAATGATAAGTTTTGGTTATATTGGAACCAAAATTGATAAGATTTTTATATTATGACAAAAAAAAATATGAGTTTTGGTTATATTTAGACAAAAAATGATGAGTTTCGCTTATATTTGGACCAAAATTGATAAAATTTTTATATTATGACAAAAATTGATGAATTTTGATTATATTGAGACCAAAAATGATTTTTTCCCTTTAATTAAATAATATTATATTAAAAATATTGTTTTATTCAAAATATTCATTTATATACACCAAATATATTTTATTCAATTTTTAATCTAATCCAAAATTTCAAAGTATTTCTAAAGCAAATTAATATGTATACAACGGACTCTAAAATTTTGGTTACAAATATTTTTGGTAATATACATTTCATTAAAATAAAAACTATATTATTGTATTAATATATATATATATATATATATATTTAAAATGGATCATGCTGTCTATGTCCATACCTAAGACCGGCACTACATGCAAGCATATGAACAACTGTTAAAAAATAATGTTACAATTAGCTATTCTTACATAATATTTTTTAGATACTTTGGCTTATTTATTTTTTAAAAATATCATGTTCAATTTTATTTTTTATTTTTAAATTTTCAGAGCATAAAAAAAATCTCAAAAACCTCTCGACTATTTTTTTCCCTATGATGAATTGTCCACAAACAAATAGAAAATCAATTGTGATTAATTCTAGAATAAAGTTTATTTTAAAGAAAAGATCAACTTATAAAATCTAATTAGTTTGAGCATCTTAAAGTGAAATTAATACTCTCTCCGTCATGCAAATGTGTGTTCATTTGACCGGGCATAAGTTTTAATAAAAATGAATAATAATTGTTACATTTTTCTTTTATAGTAAAAAAAAAAATACAAAAATATAATAATTTTTTACTTAAAAAAGAAACGATAATATTTTTCAATGACAACCCAAAAAAAAAAAGTATAAATTTGAATGACGGAGGAAGTATAACGCATAATATACATACTATCTTAATGAATCAAGAATTTCATTAAGAGCATAGTTTTTGTATACTAATTAGTTATATATATATATTTTTTCAATTTTTAAGGTGATTAATTGTAAATACGATCAACAAATATAAAAAGCTTAATGGATATATCTTTATATTTTAATCCCTAAATAATTATTTATTTATTTTTTATTCTTTTAACATGATAAATTTGAATTATGATATGATATATATGCCCTATCGATCTAAATTTGTAAATCCGTAATTAATAGATACACCCTTATATTTTCATTTTATACTACAAAGTATTTCTCTTTGTAATATAACACGGTGCATTTTTCTATTATGTATATATATTTATTGATATTCTAACCATATGATAAATATAAAACATTTTTTTTAGTTATCTGTTATTATATTTATCCTAAATTAACTCGAATAATTTTCTTTATACTCACATTTATCGTCTTCATCACATTTCTTCTTTCTTTGATGTTTTCTTGTCCGATTGATATCTTGTTATTTATTTAAAATACTCATTTTGTTCGTCTTTAAGGGTCACATGTAATTATTACGTCATTGTACTTAACATTAAAAATATACTTATATTTGTATAATTTTTTGTACAAAATGTCATTCTATTAGTATTATAAGATACTAATGAAAGTATTTTTTGCAATTTTTCTTAATTTATACTACGTTCTGATATAATAATTAATATTAAAATATCAACACATAAAAAATAAATGAAACTTTTAGAGCTGGACTGTAGTATTATTGTTTATGTAACTTATATAAATATTGGATTTGATATTTTGATATATATATTTAATGTAATATTTTAAATAAAGATATATATATATATTTGATGTAATAGTTTTTTTAACAAATTTATAGTGATGAAAAATGTCAAAAATTTCAAATATATATATATATAGGTGTGAACAAAGACTAATAATTGGGGCAAGGTGTTTGGTTCTTGATGAGAAAATATACAATTATTCATTAGATAGATTGGTAACTTAGATTAAAATTTTGTGTAGTGTGATGACATTTTTAGAAATGACCAAACATGGAAAGAAATTTGAAATATTGGAAATTTTCTATTACACCATTTTTGGCAGTTCAATTAGGTTTCAGTTTTAGAGAGAGAGAGAGAGAGAAGAGTGAGAAAAGTGACATGAATTTCTGTGTTTCTACTACATGGCCAATCATGGATCAGTAGAATTAAATCAAATTCACAATTGGGAATCTCCAATTATTGCCTTATTGAAAATTAATATTTTAATACTAGTACCAAACTACCATTATTTAATTTTTGAACTCTTCAAATTTGGTTGGCTTTACATATTTCTTGTCATTTTTTTTTTTAAAAAATTACATTTTAGAGTTTGTATTTTTATATAAAAAAAATTATTTTATAAAAATTCTATCAAATATTATTTTAATGGCAAACTTTTAAAATATAAAATTATATACTATGACTTTGTTTATTTAGTATTTTTTTTATTATTTTAACGTGAGTATAGAAAATTATATACTATGAGTTTGTTTATTTAGTACTCCCTCCGTCCCAGATACCGTGTCTGCTACACTGTAGATACGGTATTTTAGGAGGGGTGTAATTAGTAGATAATTAAAAATGTATTAATAAAAATAATTATCCTATAATATAAATAATTATAAATTAAGATTAAGATAACTAATTAATTTAATTAAAATTAAAAAAAATTTAAAATTTAAAATGAGATTAAAGTGTGTAATCATTTTCCAAAAAAGGAAAGTGATATGGTACGTGGGACGGATAGAAACGGCAACGTGGATATGGTATCTGGGACGGAGAGAGTATTTTTTTTTTATTTTAACATGAGTATAGAAAACTATGTTGTAATATAAAAAATAATATTTTATATTGAATACTATTTTTTGTGAGATGATAAAATATATATTGAGAAGTTGAAAAAAAAAAATGAATGGGTGAACAAGCCTTTGAGTCCAAACCCCCATTTTATTTTCTGCATAAAATATGTATTTTTTTTTTATTTATAACAAATAATTTTGAAAATATTTTAATATTGCACTTATTTAAAAAAAATAACACAACTATTTATATATTTAATCTATAATTATTTTTTTTTGTTTTATTAATTCACTCATATATTTTTCGAAATATTATTTTATGTTACAATCAAATTTATATTTATTAAAAGTTTTATTTAACCCAAATGAATATATATTTTGGTAGATCAAAGGAATAGTAAATATTAACCAATTTGAAGTTTGAGTTAATTAATTAAAAGTTTAGTATTGACCAATTATAATTTAATTAAGATTTGGTCACAATGTCATATCAATATAGTTAGCAGCCAAATAAGGGTTAGTAGCAAACAAGGCATTAATTAATTAATTAAGTCATGCAATGATTTCCCAGTCCCCACATGATTCATCACCATGCATTCCTCTTTAATTTTAATTTGAAATTTTACTATAATTAAATCTTATTTGCTTGTGATTTTTTTTTTCACTGTGATATTTAAAAAAGAAATAGTTGTAGGATTTGATTTTTTAAAAAAATTTTAAATAAAAAACAATATTATTCAGCTTATACTATTTTTAAGTAGAAATACAAAAATAATATTCATTTCGTCCACAAACTAATGTCCTACTTTTCTATTTGGGACGTCCAACAACTATTGTCCTATTTCCTTTTTTAAACACAAATTTTACATTTTTACCCCCTTCATTCATTTATTATTTTTAATCTTTACTATACAATTAATGAAAAATTTGTCAATTCATAACAAAAAGACAATCACCTAAAAAATAGTGCAAATATAGTTTAGGACAATAGAAATTGGACGGAGGGAGTATTATTTATATCAAAATTCAAATAAAAATTTTAAGTTCAAATCAAAATCAAAAAAAATTATTTTAATTAAAAAATTGATGTAAGATATAATATGTTTTAGAGAAAAAAAATATATAGGTTATTTTATTAATTTATTTAGAGTTTGTTCACCCAATATTTTTTTTTAACCACGAGTCTCAATATAATACTTATTGAACACCTCATCAAACAATTACTTTTGGCTCATGTATATGTTGGTCTCAAATGCAAAAATTTGACAAAAATAGTCTCCTTTTACCGGAATCACTATGTTGTCACTGAGTTGGTTCATCGGTGCTTATTGAATTTCTCAGTGTCACGTGATTTTTAACTTTTTTTTCTCTCTAAAATTCATCGGTGCCTAAGTGGCACTAATAGATTTTATTATGTCAGTACCAAATCAGTGACAATGTGACAATTCCGATGACAGAGGATAGTTTTTGTCAAATTTTATAATTGGAAAACCAAACATATACAAACTCCAATTATTATACTAAAATGATAGGACAGTAAATACAGTAAAAAAAAATATAGTTTACCCTATTTTTCATTTAAAACACCAATAATTCATTTAAAAGATAAAATTTTAAATACTCGAAGACTATAAAATATAGTAGTATTAATAACCAAAATAAAAATATGTTTGGTTTGTGTATAACTTTGAACCACTTACTCATATACATTGGGTGATGGTTGAGTGATCAATATATACCCACATTCTTATTAGACTTTTCTTGTGTTTCTTGATCCATGCCAAATTATATCTCTATTTGTATATATATATATATATATATATGTATGTATGGGCATATAGAAAGAAAGAATTTAGAAGATGGGGTTGAAGAAGCAGAAGTAGCAGGTCTTAGTAATCATCACACTTGCTGTCTCATCATTACACTTATTGAAATCAAACCCCACCCCCACCCCCACCCCCACCCCCCGAGATATAAATAAATAAACCCACCCCACCACATGCATGATATTTTACATCCCATTTTGTAGGGTATATATATATATATATATATCGATCTCTCCATTTTTGTAATAAAATTTCTTCAAGGGTTTCCATCTCCCCTCTTATCTCTCTCTCGGTCATCAAATTAATAATTCCACATTCAATTGATCAGTTCAATTCAATCAAAATATATATATATATATGTGATCATGTGTGGTGGTGGGTGCAACGAATGGATCCAACATCAGAAACAGGTGCAATTCTTCTTCTTCCCTCGGAAGACCACTGCTAGGGTTCGTGTCCTCACCCTCACAAGGTATGTATGTATATGAGTATATCCATACAATACGGCGTCGTTTAATTATAATATTTAATTAATTAATTAATTACAGGAAAGGGATGATGATTAGGGTTAGGAATAGGAATAGGAATAGGAATGAGATGAAAATGAAGAACTTGAAGCTGTACATGGAGAACATGAGCATCAAAGAAGAGAATGAGAAGCTGAGGAAGAAGGCCTCTCTTCTTCACCAAGAAAATATTGCTCTCATGATCAATCTCTTCCACAAAACTAATTAAATTAAGTTAAATAATGCTGCTGCTTTAATTTCTGCAAGCCAATTACCACTTAATTAATTGTTCAGGACATACATATATGCATACATATATATATATATATATCTGTGTGTGTGTATTTTTATTTTTATTTATTTTTTAATGTAATCATGTCGAGTTACTTATTGTCTTGGTGTAGTGCCAGCGTACGTTAATTTCGATCGATATCGTGTCGGGGTTTGATGGAATAAGAGACCAATTTAATTTAATGCTCTATTTATTTTTGGAGAAATTCCGATTTAATGAATGTTGAGGACTCCCGTTTGCGGGATATGTAACTAATGGTTTAGTTTCCCTAACAAGTTCGAGCTTTTAGGTGAGACGGTCATTAGCTTCCGACAATGAATAATATCAAAATTTTTAAAAATATTTATATACTCTTTCCGAGTTTTTTTTTCTTCCAAATAATGGCTTGTATGTAATATTTGTAAGAAAAATTAATGTGTTTTATAGTAGATCTTTTTTGCATAATAAAAAAAAGTAAAACAAAACTCCAAAATAACGTGTAGGGTTTGTCCATTTTGTGTTTTTGGCCGGATACATTTGTTTTAATATCAAATATAAAGAATTGTGTTGATAATATAAAAGATATGGATATAGATCAGCTAACCGTTGATCAGTTTAAGTTAGCATGATGCTAATTTGATCGAACATCAAACATATATTTCAACATCTGCAGCCAAAAGATATATATATATATTATATATTATATTAATATAAATTTATATTATTATTTTATTAATAATATTTATAAAAAATGGTCGACCCAAAACTATCATATGAACAAACCCCTAAATATGAATAGAAAAAGGGTGTAGAGACATTTGTCCTGTAGTATCATGAGATTAGATCAATCGAATCTTTTTCTTGTGAAACTAACCAAAAGTCAAACCAGACGTGAACTGTGTGTATTATGTATCTAAGGATTTCTTGCAGTGAAATTTTGAAATTTTAAGATTACACAATAACATGCAAAAGTCAAGAGATTAAAAACAAATAATTCAGAAATTACCTAACAAAGTACCATCGAACCATACGAGGCAGATATATTATTCCCAATTCGGGTTTGTTTCTTCAACCTTCAAACCCCAAATTTCTACTATTTGAGCTTTGCGTTTCTCGTTATCTCATAAAACATCTCATTATACATTATTTTAGAACCAAATCAAAACCAAAATTTTTCTAAAGAAACATACTAATAATGTATATACATAAAATTATTAATTAAAAATAAATGAATAAATACAAAAATTACATATGAACTATAAAATAAAATAAAATATCGGTACTTAAACAAATGAGCTCAAACAAGCTTATTCAAGCTCATACAGTAAAATTGTTTAACGAACAAAACACAAACCTTATTTGCGAATATTAACAGACGAATACAAATGCATAAAATTATATTCAATTCGACTGGTTAACTGTTCAACATACAAGTAGTACTTTTAACATTAGAATTGCTAAAATAAATCAAACAAAAAACTGATCAGTGTTCTTCTTCTAAGTTCACAGATCATTAAAAAGGGGAAAAATTCCATTCTGATCCACTTTAGTGTTCCAGTTTTTCTTACAACATTTTTCACAAGTTGAATAATTGCGAGTGTTTGGTCAAAAACTTGCATCATTAACAAACATGGTGAGATTTAAGGAGCAGAATAGAGCTACTTATTTTAGAAGAACAGTGGCCCAGTTGAAAGCCACAGCTATATCGATCAACAACACCATTTTTTCAAACCAGGAATCATAAAGTGCAACTTTCTGTCCACCAACAATACCAATAGTAATAATAATCACTATTGACTTAATACCACAAGCAGCTCACCATCGAAATTCCAAAAATTGCAGCAATTAAAGGTATTTACTATATATATATATATATACTCCCTCCGTCCCATAAGAAAGATACCATTTTCTATTTTTGTATTACACAAATGACATTACTTTTATATCACACAATCTAATAAGGACATTTTTGTCTTTTTCACTATAAACCAATATAATATAATATTAAAAAATCTGCGTACAAAAGATAAATGTGTTGGTTTTATGGGAAGGAGATAACGTATATAAATGTTGTTGTTGTTAAAGTGCTTGACTAATTATAGTCGACATAATGCTAACAACACATAAAATATATATAGACAACACGTAAGATATAATACAAATGCAATATATAAACAAATAGCACATAACAATAATCTACACAACACATAATATAATTGATCTGATCACACAATATATATTAACACAACACACATATAAAAGAATTAACAATCGAATACAAGGAAACTGCATATTTTGGATTTTCGAAAATTATTAGCCATTTGTCAAAATCAATAGCAGTCTTAAAGCCTAAGGCCGGCGATTGTATTGACTAACTCACCAGGTGTGATGCTGTCGGAGCACATTTGCTGTCAATGCAGCTCATGCTTTGCTGGTAGTGATTTTGATAGTTGGAAATTTTCAATTCCGTTTTCTTGATAGGAAGCTATCCATAGTTTATAATAATTTAACGAGCATTTGGGATGGCTTGGCATTTGCCTTTCAAAATAAAATCAATAAAAGTGAGACCGTTGAGAATCATCGACATTAGCCAAAGAAGGAAATACCATTGGAATTAGGCGGCGGCTAGACATTCTGTAGTTGTGTCTCCGTATCAAAAGGAATATGCACTTCAGAAGTCCTTGGAGCGTTCGTGCGACGATGTGTAAATCCGGTAGGCAGCAATGCACATTGTTGCATTCCCTATTACTGTCAATGCTGCTTGAAGAGCCACCAAAACCTTATATATAAAAAATATATATAAAATAAGAGAAGCGTCGAAAGAATGAAATTAGCAACTCGAACACATTATAATCAATCAACCTAGTTTTTTATCGACCTGTAATAATCTGTCCCAAAAACAAAAGGGAGCTTTCTTTGTACAATATTTATAAATTGTGGCAACCGATAAAGTAGTGCTTTGCTCAAAAGTGACAGTCGATGTATCTTTGATACCAAATGATGATGCTAATTGTTCAAGATTATGCCTATCTAAACTAGAAGTTATGCTCAAGTTCAATACATGCAGCATTCTTGGATGATATCCATGAAAAGATTAAACGGAAGAATAATTAAAAAAAGAAATGCTCGGGAGCGCCCATGATTACTTGCATCATATAAATACAAAGATTATACTAGTTACTTAAGATTAAGCTACTGCAAGATGCACTCCATTAAAACATACTCACCTATGGACTTTAGTCGATGAAATCTAAATCTCAAGAGTTTCTCGCTTGGAAATTTCCAGAAACTTGTAATCTAAAGTTAAGACGGTTGAATTATATAGTAAAGGTATAGTTATTAGAATTTCAATGAACACAGCTCAACTGACTGCTGACAATGATTATCACGATTCTATCAAATTATAATCTTCACTACAAGTATTGTCTCTAACAAGCAAGCTACACGTCTTCGCCTGAATATCAATTTTCCCTAACAAGAGAGTTGAGCCGACCCGTTTTATTATGAACAAGTAGATGTTACCTCCAGGGACTCCGCATTGTAAAAGAAATGCCATGTACAAGCGCAAAATGCTCCACCGAGCAGAGGAACCTACACAACTATGCAACATATCAAACCACAATCCATCGTTACAAAATTTCAAAAAGTCTCACTTATATATACCAAACGTAATTTGCTGTAAGGAAGAAAATAGATTCGGCTTCATATATAAGAACAGCATTGTATTTCCTTTCAATAAATTCACCAAACGACTTTGATGCAAATAATGATGGATTGTAATAGCCACGGCAAGATTACTATTTACAGAGTTCTATTATCACTTTGAAGAAACTAACTATTGCCAAACTTGTCAATCTATCATTTTGATGTCTCTTTGTGTACGTTCTTGGAATTAGACGAAATTCTAAACGGTCATGATGTAGTATTCTTTTTGCAATGATTTTTATTTCAAGCTTTAGAGTTTTCAGACTCTATAAATACCTAGTTTCCCACTTTTGTAATAAGTTATGATTGAATATAAATTTCGATATTTGATGAACAATTATTCTCTTGTTCGGCTATCTTGATCGAATTTCTATCTCCCTATGCTACTACTAATTATTCATTAAACTTTGCATTCTGAATTTACATTTCTGAGTAGTAAAGTATCTTGTCATCCTAAAAAAGCATCAAATTAAACAACTATTTTCATTTAAAACATTTAGTACAACCACAAAAACTCAAATGCAAGAATGAAATTGAAGAAGAAAGGCAATCATAACTCACCATTCCCCAAGAGAGACCTTTCCAAGATTCATAGCCAGATTTTTCCCCATACTGCCATACTAATGCCATTGCAGTAATCCTAATTCCAAAGAAAGGAAAATCGAATTTTCAAAAACCACAACTTCTTTTAACTCAAAAAAAATTAGTACAACCACAAGAACTCAGATTCTAGAATAAAAGCAAATCAAAGCAACAGAATCCTAAATTGAACATAAAATTAATTCTTTTGCACATAGAAAATTAACCACTTAATTACCATTCAACAACGCTGGAAACATGAATAGCCCAGGTTGGAAGTGACAGGGCATTCGAAGGCTCACTGAAAATTGAAGAATCCGCGGCATAGGAGGACCCAGCGAAAGTAAATAAGGTCAGTCCGGCAGCAGCTCCAATCGAAATCATGGCCAGGGCTTTTGAGCTCTGAGAGGATGACAGTGGAGAAATATTGGGTATTTTTGTAGAAATTAGATTACTTCTTTTCGCTGCGTAGACACGAAGGTTTGATGTAGAAACATGAGCTTGTATGGATTTTTGAAGAAATTTGGTTGGCAATGGATGATAAAAACACTCCAAAATTCCCATTTTCGGTGAAGTTGAGTGAAGAAGAAGACGGTGGAACTGGAAGTTGCCTTCTCGATCAGGTACCAGAGGCCGGAGATTTTTATTTATTTATTTATTATTATTAAGTAATATGTTCATGTATATTTTGTATTTAATATTGAAAATATTTTTATATTTATATAATTTTTTTAATAATTATTATAAAAATTAAATTATTTTTATAATTATTTTTAATTTATATTATTATATTTTAACATAATAATTTTGAACTGAACTTAACAAAGATAGTGTATATTATGTATAGAAAATATCTAGTATAAGTATAACACTTTGGCACCCTTGCATTGCACTATTTGAATATCGAAATGCTTAATAATAATAATAATAATAACAATGCACAAGTCCACTTCTACATTATGAATGTATAATTATTTTTATTAATATAAAGAATAAAATATTTTAAAGTAAAATAGATGATAAAAATAATTTAAATTAGGACATAAAAAATACTATCTCCGTCCCACATTGGATGTTTTGGCCACTGTAGACAGGGGATTTAGGATAATTATAATTAGTAGATAATTAATAATGTATTACTGAAAATAATTAATTTATAATATAAATTATTATAGATTAATATTAAGATAATTAATTAATTTAATTAAAATTTAAAAAAAATAAATTAAAAGATTTTAAATAAAATTAAGATGGATAATCATTTTCAAAAAAATTGAAAGTGACATACGATAACCATAATATGGACATAGTAAATAAGACGGAGGGAGTAAAATCTAAACATACTATTTTGGGATATTGTACCTTTCTTTTCTTCAATCATTTGTTAAGGTCAATTCAAAGCATGTTTAAAAATTAATAATAGAAATAAAATAAAACAGTATAATAAACAAATAAAAAATGCCTACACATGGGTAGAATACTCAACAATTAAAAAAAAATAAAAAAAAATAGTTTATTCAAAACAAACTCGAATAATAATTGCTGAAAAAATACTGATAGATCTAATCCAAAGAGTATTTTAACAAATCATAAATTATAATATTTTATTTATTAATAAAAATATGTAAAATAATTTTAATATTTTTATTTTATTTAATATCTTATGTATATGATATTAGTATGTAATTATTTTTATTCTAATATAAAATAAATGCTTTTGAATTAGCTGACGAAATGATATATTATAAGTTGGAATAGAAAAAAAAATAAAAAGTAAATATATTGAGTTTATTTCCTTAATATTTGATTTTAAATTTTGATTTTGATATTAATATTAATTTGAATATAAACGCGTCATCAAAGGATTGTTTACTTTGTGTTATCGAGTATACTTTTTTTTTTCTTTTTTTATGTTAAATATATGGAAATGTACAATAAAAAATAATATTTAAAATTAGAATTTTGATTTTTGTAAATACATAACACATATATATATTATATATTATACTTTTTAGTAATATTTATTGATAATTGTTGTAACTAAAAAGACAATATAAACAAATCCAAAATTTATTACTATGTGTTTTGTAGCTAAAGAATAAAAGAATCTTCTAACATTAGTATTTTAATATAATTTTTAAAATCTGTAATATATTATATTTAAAATATTATATAACATAAAATAACGATTTTATTCCTTTGTATAGTAGTTTCTAATTAAATTTATATTTTCATTTAAAAATATATATTAATACAGAATATTATATTTAATTGTTATAGATATAAGGACATGGTACGTTAGTTTCACACTGCTATTTTCCTCGAACTTGGCCATTGTTTTCCCACTTTGTCTTTTGTGAACATAACTTTATTTATATTCTATTTTGCACTTCCCTTTCACATTACTTTGTTTTGA
Source organism: Andrographis paniculata (assembly GCF_009805555.1). Taxonomy (NCBI): domain Eukaryota; kingdom Viridiplantae; phylum Streptophyta; class Magnoliopsida; order Lamiales; family Acanthaceae; genus Andrographis; species Andrographis paniculata. The sequence continues at coordinate 1,145,677 of NW_026137634.1, read as the reverse complement.
AAATCTACATTATCCATTTGACTTCCAATTCCATTCGTTATAGTCAAATTCGTTTCAATACAATAATTTTATTTATTATTTTTTTTATTTTAAAATAATAATCTCATTTTTATAAATAATCATATCATCGTAAAACTATCTTTACTTTTTCATTATTATTACACAATTGTCACTATTTTTTACGTTAATACACTCACAAGGACAAAAAAGTCTTTTACTTGTATTTTTTACCTACTACAATCCAGACTATAATTTTGGGACGGACGGAACATATTTTTATAATTTAGTTAAATAATAATAATAATAATAATTTACTTTTAAATAAAAAAATTATTTGAAGTATGTCTTTATAGAGCTCAACCCACAATCTCATATTCATATGTAATTAACAACTTTAGGGTTAGATTTTTTATATTTGACCATTTAACTTGAGTTTAAGTTAAAATTTATATTTTTTAGTCAGCAAGTCAATGTATCAATTTTTTTTTATTTTAGTATGTCCTATTCAAAATATAAATTTTCTATTATAAGTATTTATTTGTATTTATAAAATAAAAATATTATAATTATCTTATCTATTTATACTATCAACAAAATACTAGTATTACTTTTTATTCTAATAATTTTATCATATTTTGTATATATTTTTTCTTATTCTAATGTTCTCATGCTAAATCAAAAATCTCAAGTGCAACAATACAAGATTTAGTATAAGAAAATTAAAATAAGAATATATATATATATATATACACAAATTATGTATTAGTAAGATGATAATTTTTTTAATATTACAATATTTTAAATTAAAGAATAATATAATATTTACATTGTTAAAATATTACTAGTATTTTATATCTGCATATTACAATATTAAAGCATGAATACACAATTGGAATGTAATTAAATTATATTGAAAATATTATTGCAATAATAAAATCAGATTTAAGATTTTTAATATTCTTGGATCACATTACTTAAAAAGAAGAAAATGAATTTATCGGTAATGGATTAAAATAAGAAAAAGGATAAATTAGTTTGCATTTAGGTGTGTTTGTTTGGTGTTTTGAATTTTAAAGTATTCTTTTATATCAAATAATTCCTTTGCTCCATTTCAAATTGACAATTTGGGATTTTACCGATAATAGTATTTTATTATATAGCAACTATAATATAAAAATATCATTTTATATTAAATTATTAATTTTTAAAAAATAAAAAATAAATTAGACAAACAAATAAACATTCGAGAACGCAAAGAACACGTCCTTAATTTTTTCAACTCCGTAGCGTCATCAACGTGTAGACTGACCTCTCTCTCTCTCTCTCTATATATATATATATATATATATATACGCGTATGTATATGTCGTGTTCTTGCAATTGCTCACAGATTCATTCTTCAATTCAACCATGGCCGGCTACAACGCCTGCTTTCTCACACTCCTTTATCTAACTTCAACAACCTTCCATCTCCTCGCAACTTCCGACGACTTACACACCTACATCATACACGTCGAAATTCCCGGCGCCGGCGCCGGCGACGGCGCCGCCCTAAGCAGCACCCTTGCAGACGACGACCTACCCACCTGGTACCAAAATTTTCTCCCCAAAACCCCCCTGAGCTCCGCCGATTCCACCCAATCCCCGCCCTCCATCCTCTACTCTTACCGCCACGTCTTCAAAGGCTTCGCCGCCCGCCTCTCCCCCGGCCAGGCCAAGGCCATGGAAACCGTCCCCGGATTCATCTCCGCCGCGCCGGAGAAGAAGCTGCCCCTCCACAGCACCCATTCCCTCAATTTCTTAGGTCTGAATATCAACACGGCCGTGTGGAACGATTCCAATTACGGCCGCGGAATCATCATCGGCCTCCTCGACAGCGGCATAACTCCCGGCCACCCGTCGTTCAACGACGACGGAATACCGCCGCCGCCGCCGAGGTGGCGCGGCGCGTGCGAGTTCGCCGCGCCGCAACTGTGCAACAACAAGCTGATCGGCGCGCGGTCGTACGCCGGCGGCGGCACGCCGGCCGATGAGATCGGGCACGGCACGCACACGGCGAGCACCGCCGCCGGAAGCTTCGTCCGGGGGGCTAACGTCTTCGGCAACGGCAACGGCACCGCCGCCGGAGTCGCGCCGATGGCGCACATTGCGAGCTATAAGGTCTGCGACGTGCTCTGCTCCGAGAGCGACATTCTCGCGGGGATGGACGCCGCCATCGGCGACGGCGTCGATGTCATTTCCCTGTCCCTCGGCGGACCGGCCCGGAATTTCTACAGCGAGAGCGTCGCCGTCGGGGCGTTCAGCGCCATCGAAAAGGGGATTTTCGTCAGCGCGTCGGCCGGGAACAGTGGCCCAGCGCTCGGCACGGTCGAGAACGGCGCACCGTGGATACTCACCGTCGGGGCCGGGAATATCGACCGGAAGATAAGAGCAACCGCCGTGCTCGGCAATAACGAAACATTTTTCGGCGAATCGACATTTCAGCCGGCGAATTTTCCGGCGACGCAACATCCTCTGTTTTTCGCGGGATCGAACTCAACCAACAACAACGCTAGTTTTTGCCTCCCCGGCGCGCTCCGCGCCGTCCCCGGATTGCGAGGGAAAATCGTCATCTGTCTAATCGGCGGAGGAGTCGGAAGAATCGCGAAAGGCCGGGAAGTCAAGAATGCCGGTGGCGCGGGCATGATCTTGATCAACCGGCAGCCGCAGGGCTACACAACATACTCCGATTCCCATGTTCTTCGGGCGACGCATCTCACCTACGCCGACGGCCAAAAACTTCTATCGTATCTCAATTCAACGTCGGAACCGACAGCCGCTATCACTTATCAAGGAACGATAATCGGCGACAACCGTGCACCAGAGCTCGCTCAATTCTCCGGCCGGGGACCGAGCCAAGCAAGCCCCGGAATCCTAAAACCCGACATTATCGGTCCGGGGCACAACATCCTCGCCGCGTGGCACATTTCCGTCGAAAACAACACAAACACGACGTCGAACTTCAACATCATCTCCGGCACGTCGATGTCGTGCCCCCACCTTAGCGGCATTGCGGCGTTGCTAAAGAGCATACACCCGAAATGGTCGCCGGCGGCGATCAAGTCGGCGATAATGACGACCGCCACGCAAGTCAACCTCGCCGGGGCTCCAATCGAGGACGAAACCCGAAGGCCGGCGAATCTTTTCGGGCTAGGCGCCGGCCATGTCAACATTCTGAGGGCTACCAACCCAGGCTTAGTATACGATCTCCGCTCGGAGGACTATATCCCGTATCTTTGCGGATTGGGGTATACGGACCAACAAGTGGGGATCGTCGTGAACCGTCCAATCCGGTGCGCGGAGATCGCGAGCGTATCGGAGGAAGAGCTGAATTACCCGTCGTTCTCGATCGCTCTCGGGAGCGTCGCACAGACGTATAATCGCACCGTCACGAACGTCGGGGAGGCGAATTCGACGTACACGGTGCGGGTGACGGGGCTGCCGCGCATGGACGTGGCAGTGGAGCCGACGAGCCTCCGGTTCGTGGCGGCGAACGAGAGGATAACGTATCGGGTGTCGTTTAGGCGGGGGGTTAATGCAACGAGCAACGCCGTGTCGCAAGGGTTTATTACATGGAGTTCTTCGACATTGAAGTATGTAGTGAGAAGTCCTGTTGTGGTTTTATTGCGATGAGATGAGTATGGGAGTTTTTCTCCTTCGATCTTTGAAATTTTGGTGTACGTATGATTACGATTGGTTTGGTGTGACTACTATTTAATAATCATTTTATATAAGAATTGAAATTATGATATAGGAGGAAGCGGCCACCGCTTTGAGTTTGACTCGAGTGAGGTAAGCTAAGGAATATCTATTACTGCCTATGTTCTCATTTGATCGGCTACTCGTTTTTTTTTTTTAAATAGATAAAAATAAAAATATTTTTTTTAAGTTAAAGAAAAAAAATAGAAAAAATGATATTTTTTTTATTATAAAATAAAATGAAAATAAATTTAGATGACAATAAAAAAAAATAAGAACAAAGAATAAAGAAAATTGATAATAAATTTGAATGACAGATGAAGTACTTGATTCCTTTTAGATGAAGTACTTAGTTCCTTTTAGAGAGACTTTAAAGTTTTATAGTAGATTAAAAAATAATACTTCCTCCGTCTAATTTCTATTGTTCTAAAATATATCGGTTTTTTAGGTGATTGTGTTTTTGTTATAAATTGACAAATTTGCCCTTAAATATATGTTAGAAATTAAAAATAATAAATGAATGAAGGGTAAAAATATAAAATTTGTATTTAAAAAAAAAATAGAACAATAGTTGTTCGACGTCCCAAATAGGAAAGTAGGATACGGAAGGAAATAGTATTTAATTGATTAGTAAAAATGTAAAAAATTTTGATATTTTTATCCTTTTATTTTTTATAAAATATAAATGTATATATAATTATATATTTATAATTAAATAAAAATAAAACATATTTTGGTATCCGAATATGATTATAGAAAGAATATTTTAAATGAGACAAACAAAAATATAAAAAGAGTAATTTGAAATGAGAACGGACGGGTATTTATTTTTCATTTAAATTTTTAATATTCTTTAAATTTTAAAGAATGTTATTTTCTTTCATTAAAAGAAAATAAAAATCTAAATATACCCAAAAACAATTCAACAAACATGAAAGTCGAAGCAGAAGTCGATAAAAGAGTAAAAACTAACCTGGGATCACTAAGTTGATCGAAATGGGCATTCGAACAATGTGCTTCGGAGAAACCCACGAAATGAATCCTTCAACATACGATCCATTCACATCCAAGTTTTGCCTGCTGAAGGTAACCTCGTATGTCTTCTTCTCCTTAACTTCCTCGAACCTAAGTACCTCCGGCGCCACCGTCACATCGACACCGGGAATCTTCCCGATCTGGGCGCGGTAACTCGACCTCGGATCGCCAACGTTTATCACAGTCCTCAAATATCTCTTACTCCGGCGACCAAGTTGCACGGCGAAAGAGGGATAGTTCAGCTGTGCCTCGTCGGAAATACCTCTATATTTCAACTTCCGGCAGTTGATCTTCTTTCCGGCGATAATTCTAACTTGAGCCTCCGTGTAGAGATGACACAAGTAAGAAATGTAATCACAGCGTGCGATATCGTAGACGAGCCCCGGATCGAGCGCCTTCGGGGGGTTCACATGACCCGCTCCCATGGCAAACACGTCGGCAGGCAGATTCCGCTCGTCGAGAATCGGCTGACCTTTGAGATTAGTTTGAGAGGCAGAGGTCATGATGGCGGACTGGATCATCGCCGGCGACCAGTCGGGGTGGTCGCTTTTTATCAGGGCCGCAATGCCGCTGAGATGCGGGCAAGACATCGACGTCCCCGTAAACATGTTGAAAGTCGACCGTCCATGCCGGTACGGGTCCACCGATTTCGGCCATGCCGCAAGAATGCTCGAACCGGGTCCAATTATGTCGGGTTTCAGAATACCTGGACTGACCGAATTCGGCCCCCTGCCGGAGAACGACGAGACCATCGGAGCTGTATCGTCTCCAAAAACAGTCCCCTTGAATCGAATCGTGGCTACCGGAGCAGCGGTGGAGTTTATGTAGGTGATAATCTTTTCCCCAGCAGCGTAGCTCACGTGCGCCGCCGGAAGGACGTGCGGATCAGCCTCGACGCTGTACGCACTCACCTTGTCGTTCATCATAATCATCGCGGCGCCTCCGGCATCTTTCACATTCTGTCCCTTTCCTATCCTCGTGACGTCCCCGCCTCGAGAGCACAGCACGACTTTTCCCTTTACGGCTGTGCTGTCTAACGATCCGGCATGGCAGAATCTCGCAGCTTGGTCCCCCTGACTGCCGGGATAAACCAACGGTAACATCACAGAAGGAAGATTTGTTACCTGGTTCAATGACTGACCATCGAGTTCTTCCCGGTTGCCTAACGATACTCTGGCGACTATACTGCGATCCAAAGTGCTGGAACCGACGGTAAGCATCCATGGCGCTGCGTTGGTGACGGAAAACATCGCCGGACCGGAATTGTCAGCCGAGGCGCTTACGAAAACGCCGTTTAGAGCTGCATAGAAGGAGCCGATAACATTGCTATCTTGATAGAAAGGCTCACCTTTTCCTCCGAGAGATGCAGAAATCACGTCGACGCCATCCTCGATGGCAGTTTCTATTGCAGCCAGCAAATCGCCTTCCGAGCAGTCGCGGTGGTCGCAGACTTTGTAAACGGCGAGGTGAGCCAGCGGCGCCATTCCAGAGGCCGTGCCGTTTGCCTGGTGGAAGGTATTCGCTCCGGGGACAAAGTTCCCGGCAGCCGTGCTGGCAGTGTGCGTGCCATGCCCGTCGGAGTCAATAGGTGGCCCCGACTCACCCCTGAGAAAGTTCCTCGCCCCAATGAGCTTGTTATTACACGCAACGCCGGAAAATTCACACTTCCCTTTCCATCTCGCCGGTGGCGGAGGGACACCTGTGTCATCGAAAGATGGATGCCCTGGAGTAATCCCACTGTCAAAAACTCCGATTATCACACCCTTGCCATAGTTCGAACTCAGCCAGGCACCGCGATCCGGAGAAAGGTCTAGGAAAGCCGGAGTATGAGTCGTGTGCAATGAGTACACATTCTCCGGCCTGGCGTGGAGAAAACCTTCCATCTTCTCCATCTCCTTCACTTCCTCCGGGTATAATTTTGCTGCAAAACCGGTTATCACATTCCGGTACTGGCGAACCATTCGGGATGGCTCGTCCGAGCTCATAGCTGACTCGGGCAAAAACGAGCGGTACAAGCCTTCCAAATCTTCCAATTTCCCCGGAGTCCGAACTGACGAATCCAGATGAACAATATATGTTTGGAGACTGTTCTGAGAGCTCACAACTGCAGATAAACACAACAAAATTAATTGAGGAAGAAAACATTTTTCAGCCATTTTAGCAATCAGACGAACAAGATACATTACATAGAAGAAGACAAGATACAATATGAAAGGGATTGCAAAAAGTAATACAAAATTATGGTGCTATACCTCATAAATGTGCTAAACCAGATCCGTAGTTTGTAGGCAGAGGGAGGCGGCCGCATGCATAACTTGATTATACTAGTAGGCAAGGCCAAGCTCCAATTCTAGGGCATTTATAACTACAGATTGGTGTCATTAGTAGCCACGACCGACCGGACCGACCGGACTGGATTTAGATCCTCATAGACCATTTATTCACCGGACATGGACGGGTGAGCCTGTTTACGGCATCAGATAGAGTAGTTATATTTCTTACCTGTATCGCCGATCCTATCCCAGCCATAGTAAACACAAATAAATGTCGCCCAACAGCTCCGCACAACTAAGGGTTCCAACACATTGCACACCCTTTTCTTAAATCCCGAATCCTCTTAAATTGTTGGTTCTCAATAGATTCAGCGATGTTAGCTAAAACATGATTCAGCCCAAATGTTCTCACAATGATTGGCCATGTATGTTTTTTTGTTTCTCCCAGGCGCAAAAATATGGTTGCACATGTTGATTGGGCGAAGATTTCGCTTGGCACTGACCAATATCGAGCCATACACTTTCTTTTCAACAGTTCACTCCACAGCCAAACGCGCCGAGCCTGGCATGAATGATCATTCATGGCACTTAAGGTAGATAATCCTTCCCCGTTGTGGGCCAGCAATATGTGGCTCTTGTAAGCTCTCTCGAATTTGATTTCTGAAACACAAGTATAGGTGTCCCAATCATGTTCAAAACAAGCCGTCATCGGTATAAATTATAATGCATTATACACTTATGATCCAAGAATGCATAATATTGCTACAAAACGCTAAATGCCATTTAAGATAGCCACATTCGCATTATGAAAATCGGATCCTACACGAAAATACCAGGCAATCACATGAATGGTGTGTCAAACCACTAAAACAAATATAGAAAAGGAAACATCCATCAAACAATATATTCCAAAAGTGCATGAAGTAAGGTACTCACCCGCTGTCTCGGGTCTTTTAGTTTGACAAGCAAACAACAGCTTTGCCTTTGGAAAGAACTACATTAGAGCGGTGGGCTTAAGACATTTCGATTTCCTGACAGCCCAATAGACAAAATACACAATAGACAACATCTTCTTTAAATGTTTGATCAACAAGCGTCAGATTTCAATCAAGCATGAATATGTAAGTTGTGGAGCTACTTCAGAGTTCAGTCCATGTTGAACAGATCAATCGAGTGAATCTACAAATAAAAAAGTAATCAAATCAATTAGTGCACAATAGGTATCAACATAGTTTCCTCATTCCCGCCCTTTCCAGCTGGTCGCATTCAATTACCAACCCAAACTTCACCTGATCGTCAAATTAAGTGTTCAAGGCTAAAGTACTAGTTTCAATATTGGAGTAAAAATAAAAATGAACATCCAAACGAAACAGTAGAAATCTTACGGTGGAACGCAGAAAAAAGCACTATTAAAAATCAATAAATAACTAAAACCATGGGCTAACCAACCCAACTTCACCTGATCGTCAAATTAAGTGTTCAAGGCTAAAGTACTAGTTTCAATATTGGAGTAAAAATAAAAATGAACATCCAAACGAAACAGTAGAAATCTTACGGTGGAACGCAGAATAAAGCACTATTAAAAATCAATAAATAACTAAAACCATGGGCTAAGGCATATACATCGAGCAGACCACAATTATTTCTTTCATTAAGGAGCATCAATAACCATAACTAACTGCACTATCAATGTTTGAATGTCTCGGGTACACATCTGCCGATTCATTGGGAGGTTATCCACTCCTCACAATGTTTACAATCCCCTCAAGTAGGAGGATACATAATAAATTCAAATACGCAATTGGAATTGCAAAGGGCGGAGGATATTGTTTCCTGCTGTGCTTTAAGGGGTGAATCCCAAAGTTCAAGTTAGCTTCATGACATAAAGGTTGGAAAGGAAAGAAACGAGAACTGAGGGGATGACGTTCGTAGAAACAGACAGTTCTGCCAAATACCTTCTCAGGCAAGCTTCGTTATCGAGATTCCGATATGAGCACTCTACCATTTCATCATTTTCGTCGATCCTAGGAAATAATAAAAAGAAGACAATATGGGGTGTTAGAAATTACAATGAATGCATTAAGATACCACAAAGGTTGTATCAGGCAACACATCCAAAATCTAATTGCATTTCGGAATGCAAGTTCATGTTTCCTGTACAATTCAACATCATACTAACATGGGCTGATAAAAATTAAGAAAGTGTCATCAATCTGGTGGGTGGGTTACTATAGGCTCGGCTCCTCTTTGTTTATATTTTCCTAAAAAACTTGTCATGTCATGCAAACAATCAAAACCCAATCATGAAAAAGAACTCAAAATATGGAACAAGTATCAAGAATATCTAATGAATGCTTAAGATAACTAAAACAAGAAACTCAGTGTGTGTGTATATACTCACAAAAAGACCTCAATAAGATTTACAATGTTATTACATGGAAAAAATTCAAGCGTCTCAAATTTAAGACCAACTAGAAGTGGCATGGTTAAATAATGAATATGTATCTAAATAGCACATTGGGATTCCCCATTAATATTTTAAAAAATGTAAAACAGTAAGAAGTAAATGATAATTCCTCAGTTCTGTCCTCTGACCTTTGATCATTGTATAAATGGAAAACTAGTCCAGGCACCATGGCTTGTAAAGGCCTTTAGATTCAAAATTCATTCGGGTACACCAATCAAATCTTGCCCTATTTTGCTCAGGTCAATAGCACTTCATAGTACAAAACCTTAGAGCTGTATGTTGAGTCAACCAAATCCAGGAGGCACATCCGGATCTTCATCACTAACTTCTCCTGAAGTTTTATGCTTGAGCATGGAAGAAAATCCAGGTGGAGCATCATCATCCAAATTGTCAGGCTTGGGCAATGCCTCTGAAGGTCTGTTACATCCCTGGTTTCCTTCTCGTTGTTCAATATTAGGTTTAGGCATCCTAATATTATTTGATTGTACTGTTTTGGCCCTCTTGCTTCTCCGGCGTGCATCAGTTAAACCAAATCCTGGTGGTTCACTCTGGTCTCCATCTGACAGTGTGCTATCAGTTTCATTAACACCAGTAGCATTACCATTATTTCCATGTTTATTCTGAACAGAGCATGGATCCTTATGTGAAGATGATTCACCATTTTCTTTTCCTCGAGGGTTTGATAATCTATCATAAACTGCTTCTACAGTTTCTGTAATTTCAGATTTCATGCCATCAGGTGATCTTATTATATTCCACAAACCATCAGAAACTTGGCTCATGAGTTTATCACTGCAATACAGATGATCAATATAGAACTTAAGAAATTGAACAAATAAGCAATTGAAAGGTCATAATGATTTAGTATATAGGTGCATCAATTAGATGTTGTTGAAAGACAACTGGTATTAAAAAATAAAAAATAAAAAGCTTTTTACCCAATTTCTTGATGTATTGCATCAGAAAGTTGTCGTGGTTTCATATTTTCAGCACCAGGACGGTTAAGTGCTACCGATTGTTTTACCATTGCTATGATATTGCTTCGCAACTCTTCCTGTGGAAAGAATATGGCAAGAGTTAACGAAGGAGTAAAAATGGAAAAAAGAAGGTAAACAAGGCGTATGTGTATTAAAAAAAGGCATTTATCAAAGAGCATCAATAATTTTCCGTAATTTGAACTAGGAAACCTAACTTATTGTGAAATCAATTTAAAGCGTGATAGTGAATGGTTCTACAAAATAAATTGTAATAAAAAATTAAATCAGCAAAATAAACATGATTACCAAATTTCATCGGAAACTTTAACATATCATTTATCTCTAAAATTATAATTATTCAAATATAAATTTTTATATGTTATTAAAATTAACATAACTATGTGTGCATATATATTGAAAATTATTTACACATGTTGAGTGTGCGGCCTAAAATAGTACTCCCTCCGTCCAAAAAAAGGTGCAACATTTGCTTTTGACACGAGTTTTTAGGTGGGTAGTATTAAGTAGGATAATTTAGAAATTAGGATGATGTGAGGGGATAAAGTATGGGATAGAGATTAAGTATAATTAATTATTTCCTATTTTGGAAATATTACATGGTGTTTGGGACATACCAAAAAGGAAATGTTGCAGGGTGTTTGGGACGGATACACATACATACATACCCACCACAATTCTACTGAAAACTTAACTATACATTTACACACAAAGTGCCAAAGTTGAAAATTAATAATTCGCTTCTCTGAAAAAAGAAAATAAACTCAAGCATTGAAATTTTTTTTTAAAAAAAAAAAGGAAAAACGAAGACCAGCACAAACTCTGAAATACATTACATAACAAAATTGGCCTATCTGATGCATATATTTTTACAGAGATATTTTCCAATTTAACATTAGATAGGGAAAAATAAGATCATGCAAGTTTCCATCAAAAAAATGTCAAAGTGCTAAAGTAAACAGACAAAATTACAGACCTATACACTTGTGTAAGCCATAGAAAAGATATATGAATACTATGTAACCAATATGATATAAAAAATAGCCAAAATCTCAGAATATGCTCATCAAATGTAATATTTCAGCTTTGAACTGCTCCTGAAAGCTGAAATACTATCATCAATAGAATATAATTTGCACAATAAACAAACATATGCTACTGTCTCATTAAACTAGTCACATATCTTATATCCATTTGGGAAATTATGCCATGAATTCTCATTAAGACATTAACTCAATTACAAATCTTCTTTACAGACAACTTCCTACGCAAACCAATACTGAAACACTCTATAATAAATGCTGGAGATTAATAAAACCTAACTGATTTTTAAACTTCATAGAGTACAGAAAGGGAAAACTTTTCAGAACATCTCTAATTTTAACATGGATGAGTTTATCTTCGCCCCCACTCTCTTCTTATAAAACTACACGGGGGTTAGCTAGTCAAGATTATAAAATATGGTATATTGGTTTTCACTTGTATGAGTTTTGATCAATTAATACTAATGCATATATGTGGTTAAGATTTTCTGCAAGCATACGTAGAACTCTTCGAAGTTTTAATCACAACTAAGGATCTCTGAGGTTGCTATTCACTGGCCATCGAGGAGGTGTAACTAGCATAGAATGGGGGTAAGAATTTTTATTCATAGCGAACCGAGTCTAATACATACTCGATGGAAATACAACTGTTAGTTGTTTTTAAGTGCACTAAATTGCTTGCCAAGTTCTTTTAGCAAATGTCCACAAACCATTCACACTTTGAAGAGCCTGATTTAGCCAAGCAGAAGAGTCTGTAAATTTCGGGAGGGTAAGTGCTCAACAGCGGGCTCTTAACTGTTGGCAACCTAGGCTGGAAACATCCCAACAAAAACGAGGGCTTTTAACTAGATCAAGAACAAATGTTCATCAGATAGTTGCAACCCTAGAAGTAATTTCCAATGTAAGAACCATCAACCAACTATTTCAGTAATACAATCATTAATAAAAAAATATAAGTAAAAAACTGACCGCAGCTACCATGAATCCAAAACACACAGCAAAGCATATTCGAACCATTGGGATAAATCTAGTTCATTCATGATAACAGGATAACATGCAAGGACGAAAAAACTCACATTGTCCTTCAGCTTTCGAATGATTTTGAGACGAAGACGATCGAAATCGCCGTCATCCTTGAGCTTCACAATCACGTCTTCAGGTTTCACGTCGCCGCCGCTAACACCATTGTTTTGCATTGGCGTTGGCAGATCTGATTGAATATGCATCCAATCAACAGCAGGAATCACCGTTCGTGTAATACAACGATTGGAGGGCTCAATTTCAGAGAAAATTTACGGAAGAGAGAAAGAATTGAACTTTATTTCGACGGAATTGTTGGAGATTTTTGCGTTAGAGAAGATTACAGATTCGTTGCGGCTATAAACAAGGCACAAGGGGCAAACCGGCAAACGCCAAGCCGGCCAACACCGCACCAATCATGGGTCGGGTCAATTATCCAGATCGGGCCGTAAATATTTTGTTAGTTTATGATAAAGGCCCAATTATGAAAGAATAACACAGTAATAAATAATTAATTAACTATATACGGAAATATTAATATAAAAAACACATATTCAAATCAATAAAATATTTATTAATACCTATTTTCTCTATCCAAAAAATATGGGCATTCAATAACACTCTTTTTTTACCACTGAAAAATATTATTTCCGTATATTCTACTAAAAAAATTTGTCATTATTATGTAAAAGCAAAATTGTTATTGTATTGAACCAGACAAATAATACATATAAAAATATACAAATAATTTATAATTGCATTTCATGTTATGAAATCATTCTAAGTATTGTATAAAACTATATTATGTGACATATGTTTGTTCGTTATTGTATTTATATTATATTAATATAATTTATACTTTTTTTTTCGTCCAAATACAATAGTTTTGTTTACCATTTTTATTCGTCCTAAAACAATCTTATTTTCATAAATAATCAGTAAAACTACATTTACTTTTTCATTATTATTATACAATTGTCACTACTTTTTACGCTAATATACTCACAAGGGCAAAAAAGTTTTTTACCAGTACATTTTATCCATTACCAATATAATATTAATATTTCTTAAATTTCGTATCAAACACAACCCAAACTATAGTTATGAGAGGGAGAGAGTATATATTTATCTTATATATTGTTATTTTTGCATTTATTTATATTATATTAACATAATTATGTGTCCGTCTATATACATCACGTATTATTTATCTCAATATTATGTACAGTATTATATTTTATCTAGGATGTCCATAGATGAAACAATTTTTTATAAATATTATTAAAAAATATAAATATATTCATATTAATATATATAATTCACTAGTAAAAATTCAATTATTCAGCAAAAATTTATTAGTAATTTTTATATTAATATAGCAGTTTTTCATGTCATATTAAAAAAAAAAAAAATCAATTCATTTAAAAACGATCATAGACTAATTATGTTAACAAACTTCGTATACTATTTATCCTTTTACCATGTACTACTATTTATTATTTCTAAATGAAACAATAATAAAATACAAGAATTTAATAAAAAAATATATATTTTATTAAAAATACATAATATTAAAAACAAAATTACAGAAACAACATAACCAAAGAAGTACTGCATAATTAATTAAATATAAATAAAACCAAATTAAACTCTTCCTTATACTAATCAACAGAACCACTCTTCTTGAACAGCTTATAATCCACATGCTGAGCGAACGTCCGTGGCGGGAACCGCGGCGGCGCCTCCTCCGACACCGTCTCCGGCAGCGGCCGGAGCAGGATCTTCTCCTTTGGCGGCTCGCAGAACACCGCCCAGGAGATCCGAACCTTCTCCTTGTTCACCAACCCCCGGTGCAGAATGCTCCGGTACCGCCCGTTGCTGAGGATCTCCACGGTGTCGCCGACGTGCATGATGATCGACTCCGGCACGCACTTCGCCGTCACCCACCGGCCGCCGTAGAATACCTGCAGCCCCGGCACCATGTTGTGGAGGATAAACGTCAGCGCGCTGACGTCAGTGTGGGCCTCCACCCCCAGGGCCAGCTCCGGCTGCGGGCACTTCGGGTAGTAGTTGATCTTCATTTGCAGGAGGAGCTCGTCGGCGCCGCCCGCCTCTTCCTCCAGCCGCCCCTCCTCCAGCCCCAGCCCAGCCGACAGCACCGCCAGTATCTTCGCCGCCAGGCCCCGCAGCCGCCGCGCGTACTCTTCCGTCGACGGACTGAAAATGCCACGTCAGCCGCCAGTCATGCAATTTAAATAAAAAATTTATAAAAACATAGTACTTCTTCCCCAATTAAATTGCAATGAATCTCAGGTATTATATTATTAATAAATAATTAAGAATTGTCATTAATAAAAATAATTATAAATTAATATTAAAATAATTTAATAATTTAATTAAAATTTTAAAATTTATTTTATTAGTCTCAAAATAGTAGTTTAACTTTCAAATTTTTTATAAAAATATTTTACATTTTTATAATAATTACATAAATTAAAAATATTTTAATTTTTTAAAAACATTTTTACCTCACTATTAATATAATATTATTATTGTCCATCTCAAATGTCTTTATTATTTTAAAAAAAAAAGAGTATAGACTATAAATTTAAAAATATCATTAAAATGTATAATTATATATTTTTTTTTTAAAAATGACAAATTATATAGAATATATAAAAATATAAATAATAGACAAATAAGTGAAAGGAAAAGAATATTATATTTGATTAAAATAAATTTAACTAGAAAACTTACACGTAATCCGGTGGATTTTGGGGCCAAATTGAAATATCGGTTTTGTGCGGGGGGAAAACGCAATGGAAGAAATAGTCTTCCCATTCGAGCTGTCCGCTGGCATTGTTCGCGAGCTTGCTGCCGTAGCCCTGGACGTTTCCGGCGGCCTGATCGTTGGCGTACTTCTCCTTCTCCGCCGCCGGCAGCCAGAAGAATTCTTCGCCGGCGGCGCGTACACGCGCCGTCATCTCCTCCTCAATTCCGTGCCCGATCAAGTGCATCACGCCCCACTCAGTCGCCGCCTTGATCAGCTCGCTGCGGCACTTGCTCCGCCGCTCTCCGTCGCCGGAGTTTAGATCCGCCAGGTCGATGACCGGCACGTGCGGCCCCTCGCCGCTCTTCTCGGCGGCGAATACGTCGCCGATGCTCTCCCGCTCTTCCTCCGGCCTGACGTATTCTTTCGGGATTGTTTCGATTCCGCTGCTCGCCAGAATCTCCACGCGAGGGATTCGATCCTTTTGGGGATTGATCAATTCATTCTAATTTTTTATTCAATTGTAATCAATAATCTTGTAATTAATAATGTTCAGAAGTGTAGTAATTAAATTATGATAGTGTCATCGGCGAACCTGCCGGAGATCTCCATTGTCGTCGGCCGGAATCTTTTCAGCTGCGTTGTCGGTGGCGGAATTGGGCGGAACGACGTCGTCGTGAGGTGGGGTTTTGGGTTTCTCTTCTTGTTGCGGTCGTGGAGGCGTGTCTTTGATTGGAGAGTTTTCGGATTGGGGCAGAGTTGGGGGTGGCGCCATGGCAGTTGCAGAGACCATTGGTAGTTCTGATGAAGAAGAAGAAAGTGCTAAGGATGTGTTTGTTTGTATGTATGTATATATAGAAAGAGATAGTTGAATGGGGGTTGAATTTGAAAGATGTCAATCCGTGTGCTTTGACATTTAGATGCAACCAACATTCATTTCTCATCCTTTTAACCACCTCCAATAATAATACTATATTCCTATGTATAAAAATAAATAAATAATACTCCCAACGTCTCCGTACAAGATTATTATTTATTTTTGCATGTATATTTTTTAATATTAATATTATAATGAATTATAATAAAAAAGATAAAAAAATAAAAAACTCTATTAATACTGTATAATATAAATATAATGATATTTATGTAATAGAGTGTAAATTAGAAAGAATATTTACTATATTAGGTAGGTATTATAATTACTAAATTAGAAAATAGTAACCTGGACAAAAATAAAAAATGACAATATTTTAATGACAAGAGTATTTATTTTTATAAAATTTGTGACAATAAAATTATAAAAGTTAAAGAATCTTGACATCTTTAGATGAACAAACTCAATAATATTTTTATAAGAAGTTTTGATAATACTGCATTTAGAAAGAAAAATTTAAAATAAATAGGAACATGATATATTTTGATTACATTTTTTTCTTTTTTTTATATATAAAACTTTAATGTATAAAAAAGAACAAGGATAAAATATGATGGTTGTGGCAAGTAGACAAAACACAGCACTCTTTCAACACGCGGGGAGCAACAAACTTCACGTGATTCGCACGTGCCGTGGAGGCACGGCAATATCGCCACATCCGCATAAAAACAAGTGAATTACAAAACCTTAAAAAAATAATAAATAAATAATATATAATTAAAAAAAATAAAAACGACACACTGTACTGTACTGATGCCAAACAAGATTTCAACAGAAGTCCCCTCTCAAATTTCCCTCCACATATTTCCACTGCCTTATCATCTTCGACCTTCCCTTCCACCATAAACCTTCCATTCCAACGTGCTCCCCCGGACTCTCTCTCAAATGCTCCAATTTCTCCGCCGCAAATGGCCACCAAGCTCTGGTTCGCGCCCGGATTCTTGACGCCGCACTGCAGAAATCCCTTCATTTCTGCCTCCTCTCTGCCGTCTTCCGCTCCGGGGCTCCGATTTGCCGCCGGCAAGTTGTCGATTCACCGCCGCTTGGTCGTGATTTCTCCCAAGGCCAGCACCGAGCAGCCAGGTAATTCTTTCCTTTTTTTTGGTAGTTAGTTGGGGAAATTGGTAATGCCCTATCTGGTTTAGGGTTCTTGGAAGGAAATAAAATTGATCACTCTGCGTGGATGCTGATTGTGTACGAGATTATTTGAGTTATTCTTGGAACACGGATTGACAATAGGAGTTATTAATACGTTGCTTCTTTTAATCACTTGTTTGGTCCAGGTTCAGTCCAGGAAGACGATGTTGTCGACAGCAATGTGTTGCCCTATTGCAGCCTGGACAAAAAGCAAAAGAAGTCTCTGGGGGAGATGGAACAAGAGTTTCTTCAAGCTCTTCAGGTAGTTAGTAGTATGGGTTGTATTTGGAATCTAAATTTGCAAAAGTGTGTTTCTGTTGTTGATTTGAGTGATTATGATTGACCACTGAAATTTGCGTATCTATTTTAAGAATAATTGTACTTTGTGATGGAGACTATTGCAGTGATGTTAATCTGATGGTGTAGACTGATATCATTTCTGGTGTATTAGTAAATTTGAATTTGAATTTAAATGTGATTATTGAATAAATGAGAGGATGTGTTGTTTCGGATGCAAGTTATGCCGATCTTGGACTTTTTCTTGATCTTGGTTTATAGTTGCACATATGTTCATATACATTGGGGTACATTATATCACGGTAGACGATCATGAAGGGTGGTTTTTTGGTATTATCCGAGTTTTACGTGCTACTCTGTTGTAGGCATTCTACTATGAAGGGAAGGCGATAATGTCAAATGAGGAGTTTGATAATCTTAAGGAAGAACTTATGTGGGAAGGAAGCAGTGTTGTAATGCTTAGTAAGTGAAATTTCATATCTTCGTACATGTTTCTTTATGATTTGTTCCTGCCTTAGTTCTAGGCTCCATTTACTTAGAGATTTTTGGAGTTTTAGAAATTGTGGTTTGTGGTGATGTAGGATTGCAATTAGGTGGTTCACTGTCTGATTTACGTTTTATTCTGTCTTTGCAATAAGATCTTCTCGCATCTTAGGACCTGTTGGTAATACTACTTAGAACTTAATATTTTCCGTAATTTTGAGCATTGATTACAAAAAACATGTCAAATATGTAGTTTTGGGTTTGATCAAATAAAGTCACTTAACCTTGCTGCATGAAAAATTTATACCAGTATACGTATATGTATATGCAACTATGCAAGAATACTAAAAAATTCTAGAAGGAAGTCTATCGAATGCAGAGTTTATCAATCCAACTACTTAATAATGATTCAGCAACATTCAGCATTCAGTCTTATCAAGTGTCTTCTTGTTTTATAGAATTGATCTTTTTTTTTCTTCCAATGCCACTGAGCATGCCATGTTGAATCTTGAGGCAACACTACATTTTAAATTTAAAAATATATTTGTAGTGTAAGATTTATGTAAGTAACAATATAACATTTGTTTTTAAAACTTCGTTCCAAAAAAAGTACCATTCCTTGGATATAGTAACATAGAAGAAAACATAAGAAATCTTCCTAAAAGAAAAGAGAGAAATGAAACAAACAAGTATTAAGAAGTAAGAACATAGTTTCGCAGAAAACACTCAAAGATGCATCCATGGTCTTGGCAGGCTTGTGTTTTCAAAGATACATGACTTTGTCATCACTTGCTTTTTTGTGATTCAGGTGCTGATGAACAGAGGTTTTTGGAAGCTTCTATGGCTTATGCGTCTGGGAATCCGATTGTTTCTGATGAAGAGTTCGATAAACTGAAGCAGAAACTTAAGGTACTTGACTCATGAATGTAATCTTGATGTTGGAGAATGGCACTACTCAATAGTGTTAAAATTGTTAGGTCAGTGTCTCTCGTAGTTATGTCATAGTTCCTCAAATCGTCCTCTCAATTTATTCGAAACAACTTCCTATTCAGTTCAGCCACATTATCGACCATCTTCCTATTCAGTTCCCATTTGCTTATTTTCAATGTTATACAGGCTGATGGCAGTGAAATTGTGGTTGAGGGTCCTCGATGCAGTCTACGTAGCCGAAAGGTTAGGTCCTTTTTCCTTACTATTCTTGACCGTTAATAGGTGTAGTAATTTTCTGCTTTACTATAAGTTTATCCAGACTAATCCGATACATAATGAAGATTCTTGTAATGGATTTATCATATTGGCTATCTTTGTACTTCCTACGTTGGACAGAAATAGTGTTGGGGAAATTTGGGGTCATGAAATAATTGATCATCGATTTTTAAGTGGAATCCAATTTTGCTTTAAATTTGCAGGTCTATAGTGACCTTTCTGTCGACTATCTCAAGATGTTTCTTCTGAATGTTCCAGCTACAGTCGTTGCTTTAGGATTGTAAGTAATCAACAGCAAAATCTCTTGGTTTCAATCTGACGAGAAAATGAGTTGTTGGAGTCGATGATTTTTTCGCATTCCCATTTCTTTCAGGTTTTTCTTTCTTGATGATTTGACTGGATTCGAAATCACCTATCTTTTGGAGGTAACAGAAGCCAGGATTTGATTGTTACATTTCTTGATGATTTTCTTGTCCTAACTTACAAAAGAATCCTCATTTCAGCTCCCGGAGCCGTTCAGTTTCCTCTTCACATGGTTCGCAGCTGTGCCTGTAATAGTGTGGTTATCTTTCAATCTTACCGGTGTTATCTTGAAAGACTTTTTGATCTTAGTGGTAAGAATTTCTCCACCACATCCAATCGGGATTTTGCCTAAACTTGAAAATGATACCGATCTCTTTTATTTCTCAGGGCCCCTGTCCGAACTGTGGCACTGAAAACACTTCTTTCTTCGGCACAATATTATCCGTGTCGAGCGGTGGCGCCGCCAACAAGGTTAAGTGTTCCAAGTAAGTTTTTTTAGTAAACTATACTACATTCTCATATAGCTATGTTTTGATAGAATTTTCGGAAGTTTGTAGTTTTGGAAAAATTTTAAAATAATAAAATATTAGGTATTTGATATGATATTTTTTTGAAAAAGTTACTGATAATAAATAGTGCATTGAGTTATTTTTTGTTTGCTCTTAACCAATGTATTTTTATTTTTTTTTTCTTCAATGGCAAACTCTAGCCCGGATTGCGCCACCGATATGATATATGATTCCAAAACCCGACTGATTACATTGCCGGATTGAAGCAAGGCACGATTTCAGGTAACCGGGCTCGACTAATTTGAATGACTTGTATTCTGTTTCATTATATCGAATCGAAACACTTAAAACTCGATTCGCATTTTCAGGCCAGGTTTAAAGAATTTCAGACATCCATCTGCTGTTGGTTTGTTTGTTTGTCTGAAGTAGAAAAAAGAAGAAGGATGAAGCCATAGCTACTGTAAATTTAAGGATTGTAAAAAAGGCTATTCACTGCAGAAACAGTATGAATTACTGCCCATTCAAGTGCTTCTCTCTCTTTCGCTCTCTCTCTATATATATATATGTATGTATATGCTTACCAGAGGGATGATTATGTTTCAAAGTTTCATTACATTTTTAGATGCAAAATACACAAATTGGAACCCCAAAATCAATGGAAAAGTAGGGCCAGGGCTAGCAAGATATCCTCTTCCTAACACTTAATTGTAATATGGACATGATTAAATAATAATTACAAACTTTTTATTTTATTTTTTATTTTATAAACATATGTTCTTTTTTGAGTATATATATATATATATATATAGATAGATGTCTTTTCTAGATCTTGGATTAACGAGCAATCAAGATTTGAGATAAAATTCTTAGTTATAGAGAAATTATCAAGATTTGAGATAAAATTCTTAGTTATAGAGAAATTATCAAGATTTGAGATAAAATTCTTAGTTATAGAGAAATTATTAGTTGCAATCAAGATTTGAGATGATATCAATCATTCTATCAAGTTATAGTTCTAGAGAACCTATTAATTCTTCAAGAACCGAATTGATTGGTTTTATTGATATTGTTTTTTGAAAAGGAATTTGATCAGGAAAATATTTGAAGTACACAACCAATTTTAAAATATTATTTATAACACATTATTTATCTTTAAAATATTATTTATTTTTTAAAATATTATATCAAATATATTTTATCTTTTTACAAAATATTAAATCAATAACGGTGATTTGAATAAGGCAATAAGCCCAACCTTATTAATTGTTAATTCCAGTTAGCTATGTACCATGAAACTAAAATAAATTAATTTATATTTAAATAAAATTAAAATTAATCAAAATTTTTCAAAGATGCTAAATTTAATTATTATAGTTTATAATAAGACTAAAAATATTTTTTTTTTCTCTAAAAATAATTATAACACATTGTGTCCATTAATTGTGCATGATAAAAAAATTTCAATACCCCAAATAAGTAGGAAATCGTTTCAATAATACTATTATTATTTTTTCATTCAAATATTAAAGTATAATAAGGTGAACAAACCATAATATATATACAACCATAATATATATTTTTTCCGTCTCAATTTAATATATAGTTTTTTTTTTCATTTTCTTCCGCATCTCTTAAAAATATTCATTAAATAATCATATCTAATATTAAAAATTGCTAACTTTTACAAAAAGAAAAAATAAATGTTTCTTTTGCATTTTCAAAGAAAAAATACCAAAAATAAAATTATTTTACACAATTTATTTTATTATTATTATTTAATTTACTTTTAAAAAAATAAAATGAATAAATACTTTGATTGAGCACGGGAGTATATTTTGTTTCCATAATTAGTGTTGATATATTACCATACACAAAAGTGTGATCTAATTGGTATAATTGGAGCTTAATTTATTTCTTCGTTATTTGACAGAGTATCTTTTATTTTATTTTATTTGTTTATTTATTTAATAGTATTATATAATTTTTCCTAATAAAATAAAAGAGTCCATTATTATTAATATAATATTATTATCTTTATCTTCCTAATATAAATTTCCCGGGAAATAACGTAAATCCCCTCCACAATCCCTCGATCCACCGCCAAATCTCATCCTCCGATCGCCGCCTCCGTCGCCTGAATCGCTGCTCTCCAGAACTCTTCCAAGAGGGGAATCCAGAAATTCGAGGAATATATGGAAACCTCCAGCACATCCGACGCGGACCCCAAAACTCCGGCGCCGAAGCTTATCAGCTCTACCTACCGCCGGCCGTCGTCGTCGCGCACAATCTACGGCGACCGCTTCATCCCCAGCCGGTCTTCGTCTAATTTTGATCTGTTCAATCTCCCTAGCTCTAATGCTAATGCGTCCCCCGACGAGTCGCATTCCGCCTACACTTATCTGTTGAAGTCCGCTCTTTTCGGACCGGAATGCGTCGGCGGCATCAACGGATTTCAGCCGTCGACGCCGGAGAAATCTGCTTACGGTGGGCGATTTGGGAGCAGAAGCAGCGATGGTAATTTTTTGCAGATTAGTCCTCCTAATTGCAACATTTTCAAGTACAAGACGGAAACTCGAAAGTCCTTGCATTCTCTGTTGCCCTTTGAGTTCGATGATCAGCTTCCTGGGGGGGTGTCTCATAGTCCTGTCAAGGCTCCTAGAAAAGTGCCTAGGTCACCATACAAGGTAAACCTCGTTTAGTTCCTGTGGGAATGTTTCAGATTTACTTTTTGGGTTTTCTTGCTTGGTAATTTTCGCCATGGTTTTGAGGATTTTGAGTTAGTTTCTTATATACGAATTGGGGGATTTCTGGAAATGATTTTTCAGTAACGTCTCTGATGCTGAATTATGTGCCAATTACTTGTGGATTTTTAGTACTAATTTGAAATCGGCATTCTGCCATAGGTTCTGGATGCTCCTGCTTTGCAAGATGATTTTTACCTTAACCTTGTGGATTGGTCTTCACCTAATGTGCTGGCTGTGGGGTTGGGAAATTGTGTCTATTTGTGGCACGCATCTAGCAGCAAGGTACTAATTTTGTTGGTTCAGTGTATTTCTGTTCTTTCAATTACCTGATTGGGATGATAAAATTGATGTTTTTCATGTTTAAGCAGGTGGTTAAGTTGTGCGATTTGGGGATAGATGACAGTGTTTGCTCGGTTGGGTGGGCGCAGCGTGGCACGCAGCTTGCTGTTGGAACTAGCAATGGAAAGCTCCAAGTATGGTTTGATGATCTCTTGTTATTCAAAACTGATGCTTTGCTATGATTATTATGTGTGAAGGGAGGGACTTAAGCTTTTGCATTGACTAACGATGGTTAAGCTTTACTTTCAGAGCTGTCTAATGAATGACCTATTTCATTTGGAACTGTTTTTATGTTACATCTATCTGGGTATTGGTCATTCGTACGCTTTAGCTTCGGGATTTTATTTCTTACATTTTTTAAGCAAATGATGCTGAACTATGTGGAACTTTTGTCTTTGTAAACTTGGCTTAAAAATACTTAGACTTTGTTCAAGTGGCACTTGATGCTCCAAGTTGTAGAGGCAATGGGTCGTTATTCTTCCACCTTTTTATGTTTTGTGGATATTTCTCACAATTACACCATTTTCATGGTTCACATTTCAGTTTGTTTGATGATCTTCTTGCAGTCCTATAAGTCTAATGTTATATCGTCCCGGTGGAATATATGGGTCCTAAGTTTGGTCTAGATCAAATTTACCCAAGTAGGTTCCAGTTAATTGGTTGATTGAGACTGTAACTGGTATGTTACTTTTCAGTCTCGATTGAGTTTGGAGGTATGGGTTTTTTTATTAGAATTAAAATTGGATTAGATCTTTCGTGAGAGGAAAAAAAGGTATTCTTCGGAGGACACAGAGTCCGAATAGTAAAAACCAATGTAGAAACTAGAAAGGAACAAACCGACTAGGATGATATTACAACGTCAAAGTTTGTAACCATTTTAGGTTTGATTGCATATTCAAACAAGAAATAGTATTTTGCATCTGGTCAGCTGAGGATAGTGTTGTAGGTGTGACAGTGACAGTGCTTTCGAATAAGTTTCACTGATTCTGTATCTCAATATCATAACATCTTGTATGTTGTTAAATTTACTTTGCTTTTAGAACCTCTGGTTTTCTTCCTCGACAACATACTGAATCATAATTATTTCTCCAAATTAAGTCGATATGATCTGAAATAATTTCTAGGTTGAATCTGCATCTCAATATTTGTCTTCTGCTTTGTCACCCAGTTATGGGATGCCTCTCAGTGCAAAAGGATTAGAACTATGGAGGGACATCGGCTCCGAGTTGGAGCCATTGCCTGGAGCTCATCTATGTTATCTTCCGGAAGCAGGGACAAGAGCATCCTACAGCGCGATATCCGAGCACAGGGAGACTATGTTAGCAAGTTAAATGGACATAAATCAGAGGTACACCTCACTGTTTTCGAATTTTCATTTCATAGTAGATGTATTACAGTTTTGTGTAGTCTAATTATTGCACCCTTTTGGATTAGGTTTGTGGATTGAAGTGGTCTTACGACAACCGAGAATTAGCATCTGGTGGAAATGACAATCGAGTATGCAGTTTCCCTCTTCCCGAATTCAAATCAAATCATTTCTTCCATTGAGGTTTAACACCATTTTGATGCAGCTTTTCGTGTGGAACCAACATTCGACCCAACCTCTTCTGAAATATTGTGAACATACTGCTGCCGTAAAAGCTATTGCGTGGTCGCCGCATCTTCACGGGCTCCTTGCCTCCGGAGGCGGCACTGCTGACCGATGCATTCGTTTTTGGAACACCACCACCAATTCACACCTCAACTGTGTGGATACTGGAAGCCAAGTAACCTGCTTGTCTCTGTTTGTCGTTTCTTGTAGAGTTCTAAAGAATACGCTCGCTTGGTGTTCTATAATTCCTTTGAAATGCTACGACTGTTGCAGGTATGCAATCTTGTGTGGTCTAAGAACGTCAACGAGCTTGTGAGCACCCATGGATACTCTCAAAACCAAATTATAGTGTGGAGATATCCTACAATGTCAAAGGTATCACAGACTAGATTAATTTTCGCCCTTTTGTCGTGCCACTATAATAATTTGAACTTTTCTTGTGCCGTTATTGCAGCTGGCGACCTTAACGGGCCATACGTACAGGGTCTTGTACCTTGCCATTTCACCAGATGGACAGGTATGAAGATAGGAACTTGTTTCCTCTCTCTCTATATCTGCCCCATTGATGTTCTGATGAGCAGTGAGATTGTTTTTGTAGACAATTGTCACCGGGGCTGGGGACGAAACACTGAGGTTCTGGAACGTTTTCCCTTCACCCAAATCTCAGGTTAGTGTTATCATACGAAGTTAGAATCAAATTCACTTGTTTATCGAAATTTCCAGCTCAAGACTTGGCCTGTGCTTATTGTGAACATGAACTATGGTTACTTGTTTGTTTGCAGAACACACAGAGTGAAATTGGAGCCTCATCACTTGGAAGAAGTCAAATTCGATGATTCCATCCATGAGGCATCGCATCACAAGACATCACTTCTACGGTATGGTATGTAATAGCATTATTTATTGATTTTCAATCTCTGGTGGAGAAAGAGGAGATGAGGTTGAGGTGGTCCAAGAACAGGAAACACGACGAATGGGTAGTTAATATATATCTATCTTTGAGAAGTCAACATAATTGGTTGATTGATCACACAATTAGATAACGACTTTTGTGAATGTATATATCTCCCTCCTTCTCCTTGTTCTTGATTTGTTAGTTTAGAGTGAGAGAGAGAAGTCTTGTGTTGTTGAGGAACTTCTTGTTCGATTTCGATGTAGATAGTGAGAAATGCTATGTTTGTTGGTATCCGACGCTCCTCGGCTACTTATTGCTGCTGTGTAAATATACGGGCTTTATATTGTTGTTAAAAAAAACATGGATATTTGATATGAGGAAAGAATATATATATATATATATTTTTTGTTGGTATGATATGGGAATCCGATGTCGCTACCGAAAAGTGTGCATTGAGTAAACTCTCGGTCGAACTTAATACCTTGCAAACTAAGCACAAGGCAAGTTAAGTATGTGTGACAAGTGTGGGTGTGTGTTTTGAAAATTTGGGTCCAATGGTTAGAAGTGTATGTAAATAGATATTTTAATAGCATATTATATAATTATACCTAGTATAATATATTTTTATTTCAATATTTTATATAATTATATATAACACAATGTATTTAAATTTTGGTACAATAAATAGATTATAGAACATAAATAATACTTTTTCCGTCGGCCTCTAAAGCTCGCATTTATTTTTGTTACTTAATATTAAAAATATATTTATATTTGTATAATTATTTATATAAATGTCTTTGTATTATTATAAGACACTAGTGAAAAGTGAGATGGAAGAATATTAACATATATCTTGTATTATTATTAATTAATCAATTAGTTATCATTGTGTGTATATATAGATTCATTTCTCTTCTCACGTTTCTCACATATATTTTGTCTTATTTGTGGTGTGTACAGTTTTTGTGGTCTCTGAATATTTCTGAAACAGACAATCAGTTATATTTCTATTTTCTTGTATGTCGTCTTAATTTCCATTAATTAGGCTTCTTTTTTTTTTTTTTTTTTTTTTTTTTTTTTTTTTTTTACAATTATTTCTGTTGCTTTGCTTGCACATGCAAAACATGTTGTCTGTTCTTGACAATGCTTGCTTGCACTATTTTTTAAATATTATTATTATTATGGACTAAAATTATAAAATTAGGTGGAGGTGAAAACGTTCACATTTATTTATGAATATTACAAAAATAAAGTTTCGTGTTTAAATTGGTGTTACTTAACTTATTAAATTAATTTACATCAAGATATATTAACTTGAGAGTATGTTTGTGTTTTTTATTGTAAGTTAATTTATTGTAGTTTCTAAACTATTTCACCCAACCTTTTTAAACGGGACTAACTTGTAAAATTGAAACTATCATATTTTTATTCTTAAATAAATAGATATATTTGTATACATTTAAAAATTTTATTTATTTATATTGTATAAAAAATTTATTTTTTTTTAAAAGATAACATTCACATTTAATGTATATTATTAAATTAATATATCTTAAGAACATATTATAGTGGTAAAAATTATACTCCCCCCGTCTCATAAGTAAATATCCATTTGCTTTTTTACGTAATTTTAAAAATATTAATATTATATTGAGATATAGTAGGAATAAAATAGAAATGACTAAAATAACTTTATTAGTACGTGTGATATAAATGTAATGACATTTGTGTTATATATTGTAAGTTGTAAGGGTATTTTTAATGTTAAGTAGATATTACAGTTACTAAAAAAAAGGAAATGAATACTTTGTTATGGGACGGACTAAAATGGAAAAATAGATATTTTGTTATGGGACGGACTAAAATAGAAAAATAGATACTTTGTTATGGGACAGACTAAAATAGAAAAATAGATACTTTGTTATGGGACGGACTAAAATGGAAAAATAGATATTTTGTAATAGGACGGACTAAAATAGAAAAATAGATACTTTGTTATGGGACGGACTAAAATGAAAAAATAGATATTTTGTAATAGGACGGACTAAAATAGAAAAATAGATACTTTGTTATGGGACGGACTAAAATGAAAAAATAGATACTTTGTTATGAGACAGGGGGAGTAGTATAAATTTTTTACATGATTAAGATTCAACATCAATAAAAGATGTATTTTTAGTGCATATAGAAGCCAACATTATATTTACCAATAATAATGGTTTGAGTTGTATAATAATGAATTAATGTTGTAAAATAATATTATTCATTTTTTGTTTTGTTTTGTTTTGTTTTTGTTTTTGTTTTTTTTTTTGTTTTTTTTTTTAAGTTTTTTTAATGCAAAATAGTTATCTTATTTATTTTGTATAAAAAAAATAAGTGTAAAATAATAGGAGTATATCCAATAGTAAACAAGTATCATAAGTTTGTTAACTTGTGTGTGTTTATCTATTATTTAATATTTCAATTTATTTTTTTAAAAAGTAGCATTTAAATATAGTAAACATAGGATGCATTTTTTTAAAAAAATATATTTTCATATATTCCAAGAGTTCCAAATGTTTTTTCAATAAAACATAGTTCTCAATCAATAAAATAACTAAAATTAAACTTTAACATAAGTAAAAAATAAAAATTTATTTATTTATTATTTTTTTTTTTAATGACATAGGAACCGAAGCAAACATTTATTGAATATACGTCCCCACGTTTTGATGAAATAAGAGATGATAAGATCAACCCACATATGAATGTAACCGTAAGTCATGCCATAAACAGACAATTTTATTTATTTAATTATTTATTTTTACATCAATAAACGTAACGTATTCAAATACACCATCCCTAAATTCCATATTGTTACTTACACGTGGGTTTATTTATTTATAAAAATAATAATAATAATAATAATAATTTTATATTTTAAAAATAATAAATCCAATCCAATATTTTAAATAAAGCTATAAATTCCAATGTCTTTGGAATGTTTTCTTTTTTTGGTTAAACTTGAATTGACTTATAAAAATGTGTTTGAATGAGTTTATTTATTTATTTTTATTTATTTAATTAATTAATATATTGAAGTAAAAAAAAAAAGTGTTATGTTTTCTTTATTTATTTTTTTGAAAAAAAGTATAAGAATATATATATATATATATAAACATAACATGATAATTTTAAAGTATAATAATAATAATAACAACACGACACGAGGTGGGGGGTGGGGTGCAACAATTATTTTAAGATTGAAAACCAACAAGGCCAAAATAACAAATTCCCAAAATAATTAGCATTTCGGGCACACACAAATAACTATGATTGTTTTAATTATACACCCGTATTAATTAAATAAATCAATAATTAATATACACATTTCGCTACAAGACAACCAATTTAATAATAGTAATAATAATAATAATAATCTATATTATAATAATGATACTAATTAATATCGAGCCACCCGACCGACTCAACCGCCTACAAATCAATTAATTAATTACGTACTCTGGCGCCGGAGGTCCAGCCCTTCGTTTTCCTGCGGCGGCGCCGGAGAGCCAAACTGCGGCCAATCAGGGACGGAGCTCATCGGCGGAAAGCAGCAATTACAGTCCTCGGCGCACGGCTGAGGGGTGTCGCCGGCGACATCCACGGCGGCGGCGGAGGGGGCGCGGAGGGGGCCCCAGCACTGGACCTTATTAAAGTGCGGGATGCTGGAGTGAAAATAGACCCAGACAAGGGCGTCCTGGAGCTCCGGGTAGTTGCTCAGCAGGTTGCCGTCGCCGTGGACGAAGGCCTTCAGCACCTGGACCTCGCAAGCATTAATATATATATATATTTACTGTAGTAGTCATAATTAATGAAGTAATGAAGTGGAGTGAGTAATAATTACCACGGGGAGTTCCTTGCAGAAAATGAAGTAACGGAGATTTGCGAAGAAGTCGAGGAGGGGGTGGCCGCCGCTGATGTGGCAGTGGACGTGGAGTGACATCATGCCTTTTATTTTCTTCCATTCCGCCACCACTTCGTCTCTCTGCAATCTGTTGTACCATCCTTGCAGCTATATTTTATATAATTAATTAATTAATTAAAGCGAAGAGTCGTTTAAATTTTTAAAAAAAAGTCGGCAAAGAAGAAAAAGGGTAAAGTGAAATCTCCCAAATCTATCACATAATCCAGTATGTATATCTTTAAATATATATATATATATATTTAAAATATATTGATAAAATCAAATCTAAATAACTAAATTTAAAATTACCTGGGAATTATTGATTGTCTGAGAAATTGCTAGGGTAAGCTTTGATGTAATATCGCTATGGGTAAGAGTGTAAGTTCTGGGGAGTTTTCCGGGATGTTTTTTTTCGTCGACTCCCAGAAACAGAACCTTAAGCTTCGAAGCCTCAAATATGGCGGGACCAAACAGACGAGCTGCAACCTAATTTTAAACTCGTCCATCCACAAAATCAAATCAATTATTCATCCAAATCAATATACATATATATGCATATGTACTTACAGTTAGGGTTTGTGGTTGATTCCTAGTTCTGATGATATAATTATTACTATTACATCTCCTTCTTCGCGTCCTCCTCAAGTACGGATCTTTCTCCCTATCCCTTTCTGGCTTCAGCTTCGTCGGGAGCAACAAAGCAGCACCGATCGTCCCCATTAATTAATTTTATTAAGGACTGTCGACGATCTCTGTTTTATCTCTGTCTGTCTGTCCGTCCTCTGTATTTAAGAGGGAGAGAGCTTCTTCTTCTTCTTCTTCTTCTTCTGCCGCTGCTTCTGCTGATTTTGGACAACCTAAAAATAATAAGGCTTAATGAATATAGTTAGGGAGGGCAGTGGTGGTGTGTAGAATTTGGTTTTGGTTTTGGTTTTGGTTTATTAGGTATTATTATTATTATTATTATTATTATTATTATTTGGAATTATTGAATTGGATGCCCAAATGGGTTTTGTTTGGTTTGGAGAATGAGAAGCTTTGAAGACAGGCAACGCATCCATTAAGGCATCCATCAATTCTTGCTCAATTCATACGTGTGCACTGCCCCGTTTATTTGGGATTTTTTTCAATAATAATTTCGACTATATGTCAGGTAATACAACTTTTAATAAAAATAGATAATAATAATAATAATTTTATTTTATTATAATAAAAAAGTAAATAAAAATATAATAATTTTTTATTTAAAAAAAGTGAAAGTATTTTTTGAATAACTAAGGAAGTATTTAATTGATCTTTGGACAAAGCAACATCTTGCATAAATATCATTCATTCATTATTATCGTGGTCGTTTAATATAATTGGTTTTGGGTACAACTTACATTAAAATCGGCTCTCAAAAGAAAGACATACTCACTGTTGGACCATAAAGAAAGGTGTAGAAGAAGATAGAGTTGGGTCGTCTTTTCTGGGGGGACGTCCCGGGACTCCGGCGCCTCCGGGATCATCGGATTAGTATTACTCACCTAACGAAAGTGTTTGCGGTGTGGTCTTTTATCTCATTATCTGATACGTCTGGATTTGGGGTCCTGGAGCTTCCAAGAATAGGAGTAGGTTGGGTTGCGTGTGCATGTAAAGTGGGGATTGCTTGAGGACTCGGAATTCTTAGGTTGTGTTTTTCCGTAGAGTGGATTGGATTTACACTATTTATCCAATTTTTTATCCACAAAAATATTAAATTAAATATTTATTTTTATATTATATTAAAAATTAATTTTACATTCAAAACATTACATCATCACCTATTTATATCACATCATCCAACTATTCAAATTCAAAATTTTTACTATTCAAATCTTAATTCAAAATTCAAACCCCGAAACATACGCACCCTTAGCGAAGACAACACAGCACAGCACTAAAATTTCATTTTTTTAAAAAAAATAAAATAGAATAAATAACAGAACAATTTAATTAAAAGTTTGAAATTTGTATACTAACTGCATGGTTATCAGATAACCACGATGATCAATTTACGTGGCATCTTTTTCCACTTTCTATTTCTCTCTCTCTCTCTCTATGTATATATAATTCTTTTTTTATGATAGTGTGTAACAATTTTATTGAATGTTAGCTCTTAAAGAAAGGCCCAAATCCAATAGAAGGGAGAAAGGTAATAAATACTATACTATTGTTTTTGTGGGCTTTTTCTTTTCCTTAGAATTAGATATGTTTTTAAAATATTTTGGAAAATTAGATTGATTTGTAAATAGTAAAAAATAAATAAATAAATAATGTATATGTAAAACAAGTATGTATCAAATACTCTACAACAATAATTAATTATATTTAATTTATACCCTACACTTTATTCCATCACTCAAATAAAAAAATAAAGTATATATTTCTATCTCCATCACATACCTAATTTCTAAATTATCCTATTTAATACTACTCACCTAAAAATCCGTGCCCAAAATAAATGTTACACCTTATTTGGGACGGAGGGAGTATTAAATTGTGGTAGTATATGATGCATTCAGATGGTACCAAGGATTTGTTCAAGTTTTGTCTTATTTAGTTATGCCTTCTAAATATATTTATCTTTTTGAGCCATCTTTCATAAATAATACACTTATAATTCAATAATATTATATATAATTATATTATTTAATAAAATTTTAAAATAAATGAAAATTATAAGAGTATTTTCTTATTTTTTTATTCAGCACAATTACATTTAAATACATACTAATTTTTATTAGTTATTTAAATATTGTGTAAAACTCAAATTGGCTCTCGGACAAATAAAAAGTATGCTTAATTTTTAATTTAATAAATGTAGTTCTATGGAGTAATATATTTGACCTAATCTAAACCGACTTATTTCACGATGTTGGATATTCAATCGGTTCCAAAAGATATTCAACATCTTTGCGTTTTATATGCGAGAGAAAAAAAAAAAAAAAAAAAAAAAAAAGAAGCTCAAGCAATGTGTAAAACAAATTTGTTTTCACTCACTATATTCAAATTCGAACACACCAACTCTGCACATATTTGACCGGGCTAGTTTGTGCACAATTTTGAAACAGTATGTTCAAGGTAATTAATGTCGGGCATGATAAAAGAGATGCTTCACTGACATCTTCTGCATATATCTTTCATGATGCAAGTTTGTTTGTTTCATTCCAATGTGTGTAAACTACGTTCCAATACATCTAAAGTGATCAATTCGGTCAACTTTCTGTTTGTCTGCAGGTTACCCAAAATGGTATAAATCAATTGCTGTCACAGCAAATTATAGATTTGATTATATGCCAAAAAAAAAATTCTATGTTATTTTTCCAACACACTATTAGTATTTCAAATTGGAGTTGAAACAACTGACCCACAAATCAAAAAAAAATATTTATAATAAAAATACAAATTTAAATCTAGCTTAAAAAAACCATAAAGTTTATAAAAGATGGTTGCATGGAGCGTAAGTGATAGCAATGTTGATGTAATATACACTTACATTGTATAGGCCGCGATTATAATAATAATTTTAAAAAAATTAGTATTATACTGATTTTTTCAAATAAAATTATTTAAATTTCTAAAATGTATCATTCAATAGTTCAAATACCACGCAACAAAATCTATAAAATATGTACTATATTTAAAACGAGTATTTTATAGACTTTTGAATATTAGTACTTTCTAAATTATTGATTGGTGTTCTTGATAATATTTGGGAATTAACAACATAATATAGAACATAGTATATTTATTATATAGAGCATCATATATACTTCAAAGCACCATATATATATACAGATATTTATAAAGTATCAAATATATTTTTATATAACACAATATATATTTTATAAAGCATTATACATATTTCTCTATAATATCAATTTAAAAAATAAACAGATAATAAACCCTCTTATTTGACATAACACAATGCTATTTGTATTAAAAATTGATTATATTTTGATTTTCAATATGTATTTTTTTTCTTTTTTTAAAAAAAAAATCAGCTGCTGATTTCTTCGGTAAGAAATCGAAATTATATAAACGGACAAAAATATGTTTACACAAAAAATATATACTTGTATGAAGCCTATAAAATGTTTCTTAAAACACTTCCATAATTTCTAAATAATAATAATAATGATAATAATAATAACTTTTTAAATGACATTATTTATAAGCAATTTTGCTTTAAATTAAATAGAGACCCTACAAATACAAATTTCCCCGAAATAATTTATTACTATTAATAAAAAAAAAGCCCAAACGGTCCAATTATAAACCGGTCGTTATCTACACTTGCTAATCTCAACTCTCAACTACCCTTCAGCCTTTCTTTTATTTCAACAATGAGTCAGGATGGGTTTGTTCTTTTTTATTGTTTTGCCCGCACATTTTTTTCATAAATATTAATATCTTACTCGTATATATTATTTTTATATTATCTACATATTTTTTTAAATTATTTTTACAAAACAAACACACCGGTTATCATACCTATTATATTCTTTTAAATTAATTAATTTTTTGTCTTATCTTAACGAAAAAGTAAAAATAATTTTATAGTGATATGATTATTTATGAAAACGAAATTATTGTTCCAGATCAATTTATGACTAATGAGTACTGTCTAACCATGATTGAAAAATAATTGTTATATACACAAATTAATTCTGATTGTCGCATCATATATAGGTATCAATCAACCATTTATGTTTTTAACTTTATATATTTTTATTAATTTTTAAGAAAAATATGACTAATTCCTTTCCGTAAATTAATGATAATAAATTTGTTTAAACTCGATCATTAAAAAATAATAATACTTTAATATTAAAATAAAATAAGTGAAAACTATAATATAAAAAAATATAATACATAATCTTCTATTTAAAATACTTCAACTAAAAAGTTTGCTATGAAAAAAAAAAATAAAAATATGATGTACTAGTCTGCTGACCAATGATATTTTTTCTTATGTACGATAAGATAAGAAGGGTATTATAGACTTTTTTAAGTTAATATTTTAATATTAATTATTATATTAATGCTTAGTATAAATAAAAAAAATGACAAAAATATTTTTATTAGTATCTTATAATATGAATATAATAACATTTGCAAAATAAATTATGCAAATATAATAATATTTTTAATATTAAGTAGAGTAAAGACAGAAGAGAAATGATATTCTTCTAATAATTGTGTATTTTTTTTAATACAAAATATATGGAATTAATAATTATTTTATTTAAAAAATAAAAATAGACCAAGTAAATGCAGCAATCCTTTGCATAAATGTATTAAAACTTTGATCTTCAATTAGTTTTATAGCTCATCATTTTATTATAAAATAACTATAAGATAACATTCCACACATTAAAACTAAATAAATCAAAGCCACATACACATCAAAATAATAATTTTTGTAAAAAATACTGACACTGGAAAAACGCAATAAACAATTACTGCAGATCGCATCGACACTGAAATGACAATATTACCCCTCCCAGAAAACCGCCGTATATGCCACCGCATAGAAGGGCATTTTCGTCATTCCTTCACCGCCAGGCTCCTCCACGACCAAAGGTTTTTGTACACAACAACACGTATTACGTGTATATATATATACATAAATACATACACATATATATATACACATTTTCCGTTTGGATCCAAACAACGCACATAGTCACACACTCAGATTTGAAACGCCCACCGCACTTCACCTTCTTCTATCCACCGGATATGGGCGCCACGGAGAACGGCACGGCCGCGCAGCAGCCTCTAAAGTTCCTGATCTACGGCCGCACCGGCTGGATTGGCGGTCTCCTCGGGAAGCTCTGCGAATCGCAGAGCATCGAGTATGTCTACGGGTCGGGTCGCCTTGAGAATCGGGTCTCGCTCGAGACCGACATCGCCGCCGTCCAGCCGACGCACGTTTTCAATGCCGCCGGAATCACCGGCCGGCCGAACGTCGACTGGTGCGAGTCGCACAAGGTCGAGACCATCCGTGCGAACGTCGTCGGCACGCTCACGCTCGCCGACGTTTGCCGGGAGAAGGGTTTGGTGTTGATTAAC
Source organism: Andrographis paniculata (assembly GCF_009805555.1). Lineage (NCBI taxonomy): Eukaryota > Viridiplantae > Streptophyta > Magnoliopsida > Lamiales > Acanthaceae > Andrographis > Andrographis paniculata. Next base: position 1,109,850 of record NW_026137634.1, on the reverse strand, counting down.
TACGCCACTGGTTGCATCTTCGAGTACGATTCGGGTCACCCGCTCGGGTCGGGTATCGGATTTAAGGAGGAAGATAAGCCTAACTTCATCGGATCCTTCTACTCCAAGACCAAAGCAATGGTGCGCCTCTTTCCTCTTCTTTTTCTTCGATTTTCAATTGCAGCTTCCATTACTTGAATCCTTACTGTCGGTTGCTGATTCTGATCTGATTTCGTAATTAATGCTTCCTGAATTCGATCTCGTATCTCAATTTGTGATTAAGCTGTGAATCAGTGGGAGTGTGTCGGTTGGAACTCCTGATTTGCCGCCATTGATGCTTGCAGTTGCAGATCATTAATCCTGCAATGTAATTGCAATTGTTAGCTTGATCGAGGTCGATTTTGTGCGTGATAATTGTTGGAAATATTAGATCCCTGTCTTCGAAGTAATTGTTGTTCTGAAATTGTGCCTGAGATGATTGAATTACCATAAATCTAGCTGAATGTTCTTAGTAATTCCATCTGTTCATATTGTCTTGTTATTGATTCAATAGTTTGGGGTTGAATTCGTTTCTCAATTGCTGCATTGTATCTATTGTTAATTTTGGTGCTCATTTTACAGTCTTAGCTCACTCAAGAACCTAAATTCATCGCCGTTGATGATCGAATCCATTCTGCTTGACATTGAGATTTTGTTTTTTGCTCATCACAGGTCGAGGATTTGCTAAGCAACTACGAGAACGTCTGCACGCTGCGAGTCCGAATGCCGATCTCATCCGATCTTTCCAACCCTCGCAATTTCATCACAAAGATCTCAAGGTACGAGAAAGTGGTGAACATCCCGAACTCGATGACGATCTTGGACGAGCTCCTCCCAATTTCGATCGAGATGGCGAAGCGGAACCTTACCGGGGTATGGAATTTCACAAACCCGGGAGTGGTGAGCCACAACGAGATTTTGGAGATGTACCGGGAGTACATAAACCCCGAATTCACGTGGAAAAACTTCACCTTGGAAGAGCAGGCTAAGGTGATCGTCGCCCCGAGGAGCAACAACGAGCTCGACACCACCAAATTGAAGACCGAATTCCCGGAACTTTTGTCGATCAAGGAGTCGCTCGTGAAGTACGTTTTTGAGCCGAACCGGAAGACGGCGGCGGCGGCTTGAAACAAACCAAAACGTTTGGTTGTGAGGTGAGTTCTTTGATTTGGGTTTGTGTGTGTTTTTTGCTGTGGATCGAAATGGGATGAATAGATTTATTGTTGTTATTACATGGGATGGGATGGGATGATAAGAAGATAAAATTATTATTATTATTATTATTATTGTTAGTAATGATGGTTGATTTAATTTTCTTTGTGTGTACGAGAAATGTTTTAATTATTATCTACTATATGGTTATGTTGGTATTGTATTAATTTTGGTGCAATACTCATTCAATAAACGATGTAGAAATTTGTTGGGATTAGTTTGTAGTTACCTTACCTGCTTTTGTTGTTTCTCTACTGTCTTTATTTTTTTTATTTTTTATTTTTTACCTAAGAATTTTGTTTTGTTTGGCACTATTTGTTATTTGAGTTTTTATTTTATTCTATTTTTATGATGCCAACTATTTAAAGGATGATACATTGATAAGTTCTGTATGATAAGACAAGATTAAGAAGGCGGTTTGAACGCATGAATGATATATATCATTCCATTTATTTTTATGTTTAGTAATGTTGGAATCTTGTAGAGGCTATTCTTCGAAATATTTTTATTTTGATTATATATTTAATCTTGAATGGAGTGATAGGTGCGTTGAAAATAAAATTTCGAAATAGAAAAAGGAATATGGATATGTTAGTAATTTTTAGGATTTCTAATCGATTGGATCATTACAAGGTGTTCGAAAATTAGTGGTTATAGTTCAAATGAAATATCTTGGATGAGAGAAGAGCAGATACTGTAATAAAAAGTTATAACTAACTCGGCCATCTCAACTTTAATCTGGCGCCTTAGACCAACTCGGCCATCTCAACTTTGTTGTTGTAATTCTGGACATTTTAGTTTTAATATACAAATCAACATGTAGATTTTATAATATCCACGCCTCAGGCCCTTCTTTCTATCCCTTCCTAATATTACTTAATCCCACTTAATAAAATCTATAAATTATCTAACTTTTTAGATGTTTCAAATCAATTTATATAAATATGATAATGTTTTTTTTTTTAACATTTATTTGAAATATAATTTAATTTCTTTTCGAAATTTTTATGAATAACACAATAATTTAATATTGAATCAATCAAAATAAATACCATATTAATTAAATTTATAATTAATTGAAATACTCATACATTATAATCTAATTACTTAAAATAAATGCACCCACTATGTATTAGAAGGGGATGGTGATTGCCTCTTTGTTTGGAGGAGTGGAAAGATTTACACTATTCATACAAATTTTTTTCAAAAAATATCAAATCAAAATATTTATTTTTTATATTTTATATTATATTAAAAATCAATTTTACTATTCTAATTTAAATTTTTTATATCAATATTTATTTATATCACAATCATACAATTCAAATTTTTTTTATATTCAAATTTTACACTCCAAACAATCACAACAGAATTGGGAATTTAAACAAATTACACACCCAAAATTTCACCACAATCTTCTTCTTCTTCATAACTTTCAATACTGAAAAAGCATAAAGTCTATATACAAAACACTTTAGAAATTCAATCTCCAAATTCGTTTAGCAAGGAAGAACCCTACGTAACATTATTATTGATAGATCATAAACGAATGGACTAAACTAAACTACTTCACCAACAAATTGTGATGTGACGTCACATGAAGTCGATGACATGCTCGAGTTGTCCTTCTTAGTAGAGGGAATTGTAAGTGTAGCACGTGGCAATAATCGAGGTGATGCAGAAGACGAGAGATGGGGCAAGAGTGGTGTTCAACAGCATACTCTGCCCTAAATATCCTGCCCCAGTGATCGTAGCATCCGCGATGACCCGAGCAATTGTCCCCGCCTCCGTTGACAAAAGGCCCGCGTTGTAGGTTCCTCGGTTTAGCCTTGACGGCATTACTCTGGTCAGGAGTGCCAAATTCACTCCTGTCATTGTAACAAATCATAACAACCCTGTTAAAGCTATTTAATTCGCAATGCAACACTAAAGTAGCATGCTTACATACACACATTGTTTTGCATAAATCGGATTGTTTAAAATCTAAACTTGTTACCTTCTAAAACTTCGGCAGCGACAAACATGATGAGACCCGAGCAGACATATTGCGGCGTGGAGTATGGGATTATAAACTGGAAGCTAAAAATAATACCGATGCAGACCACAATTTCAGATGCCAATAGTATTTGCCTGCAAGCAGATGAATGGTCAGCCATTGGGGTGTCAAATATAATCTTAAAAGAAACACAGAATGTATATATATATAAAGAAACACACATTAAACACAGCATCTGCCACCAGGAATTGATTATAAAGTCCACGAGGAATTGTTTATATATGTAATTTATTTTCGACTCAATAAACAACATATGAGTTCAATCTGCGCCTAATTGATGGAAAAAACAATCACAAAGTCAAGCTCATGTTTGTCATATAATAAGTTGCAACTACGCCAAGCAATGCATTCAGGCAGATTGATTAGCAAACGACATCCATAAGTGAACAATATAATCACGGCATTATTGATATATACAAATCCTAATACCATATACATGCATTCGCGCCTTGAGCGTGTATATCCTTCTAAGAAGTTACCGTTAATCAAGAAAGCTTACCTGTGCTCAAAGAAATTCTTGATGTAACCTCCAACAACCATGTTTATCGGAAGAACTGTTAGACCTAGACACGCGAGAAAAATCGACACGGTGCTGGTGCCCCAACCAAAATAGTATGATGTGACAACACTTGACTCTGAAAGTAGAATCTCCATAGCATATTTAAGCATAAAGTATATGAGCAATTGAACCTGCAGCACATATATATATATATGTATTAAGTTCAAGAGATTAAACAAACATCAGCGCAGACTTTTTGTACACCTAAGCAGACGACAGAGGTTTGGATAATTATTGAAAGGGAAAGCAGAAAAAAGATCCACTGAGTTTTTTCAGCCTCTGCTTTAACAATATATAATCGAAATCTTCTTCAAATTATAAGCAATTGACATTCAGAACTCATAAACCAGCCTGAGTCATCCACCACAGAATATACCTAATCCTATTTCCATATTGATTTCACTGCCATACCTTTTTCTTCACTTGAAATTAAAAACAGAAAAGAGCTTGATTTGTCAACTATGTCTACAACATTGATCCAATATACATGTTTTAACCTGTATAGAATAATTGTCTGTGTTTCAACTTCCACGTTAAGTTTTTCCATGCACCATAGAACCATATATTATGTACTTGCCTTTATCGAAGGTGTAAGTAGCCTATAGGCAGATCCCAGGGAGTTTGCTGGTAGACGTGATTCATTTGAAGCTTCTTCACTCCCATCACATTCTTCATCCCCATCGTCTTCTTGTTCATATTCTGTTGGAGGTGGGAGCAATGGTTGTTCAAGACCCTTCTCAAGCTTGTCATGATCTGCACCTATCGAAAAATTAATGTCAGATTCCAACCTACTTGTAAGCATGTACATTATTCCAAGTTTAAATATTATAGTAATACATTACACTATCGACGACGGAGTCCTTAGTTTTGTTAAGCCCTCAGAAAATAATTACAGCTGCAAATAGAGTCAATATAAAATAAGATGCTCTTACCAGCACTAGATTCCTGTGGAACTTGGTCGACTTCATATTCTAAAACTGGTTCTTTAAATGAGATCCACAGCCATATCAGATAGACTAGCCATGCCACAGCCATTACCCAACCAGGTAAAGTATTTTGATTAAATGTGATATTATAGATCTTGAAGTTAACTTGAAGCAGTCCAGCTAGTGCAGGGCCGCAGGCCATACCTAGGGCACTAGCACTAACAAAAGCTGCTGAAGACTGCATTTGAATTTTTGTTGGCACACAATCACTAATATAACGTCGATTAACTGCTCTGGCAGAACCCAAGCTGCAAGATGTTCAAAAGGAAAGAAATAATAAAATCATGTATCATACACAGATTAATACCATAATATTCTGTAGAGAAATAAATAAAAGCATGTACATATATATAGACATGAAGATAAATATGCATATATATATATATACATAGAGGGAGAGAGAGAGGCATACCCACAAAATAATCTGCCAATCAAAAGTATATATAATGCATTCAGATCATAAGCCATCGCATACATGGCATTTCCCACACAAAGAACTATACTGCTAAATACCAGAGGTCTGAAATACGATTTGTTGGACCAAGCACTGAGATACACAGAAGAGAATAGCTGTGCAACTGCCATTGCTCCAATCACAACACCACATACTGTTGCTGCTGCTCCAAGGCTCATAGAATAGTCATCCGCAGTTGGAACAATAATATAAGTATTTACCATGTACAGGAATGTATTTGCTAAATTCAGGACAAGTGACATGAAATGGTATCTTTGATCACCGGCGTGTTCCCCGACGGGAGGCAACTCCTCCTGCATGATAAGTGCATGCTGTCCCAAATAGTCAAGAAAACTTGTGGAATTTGATAATCGGTTAACTGCTGACTGCAAGGAGTCAACAACAGGTTCCTGCAGGAAAATGCTTCAAATAATAAGAGACCAATGCACTCAAGAAACACAAGATAAGCACCAAAGCATACTGAAGCCAATTCAGTGAGGAATGTCTAAAACCTGGAGGGGAACAGGAGGCTGATCATATATAGATAGGTAACTTCCTTGGCGGTCCTGAAGTTCTGCAAGATTTCGTGATATAGCCCCAACAACAGCCCCAACCCCCTGTAATTACCACTGGAGTGAGTGATGGTCTATTTAATTTTCCTATCAACTGGTTAAATATAATGCGGCCATTGGTAACAAGTTAAGGTATTACTGAGATACAATTTGCATTGAATTTATCTTCACAGACATTGAGAAAAATAGACAAATTAAAGAAAGGCGGGAAGGATTAAAGCATATTACCACATGTTTGAAAATTTGCTGGAGTTGAGAATACGGATGATTGGCACGGGTCTCCACATAGTAATCAGTGAACTTGTACCTACAGTGCTTATCAAACTTCTTAAGGATCTTCCGCAGACCAATAGCATTTATTTCCAAGAAATAGAGAAGCTTTAAGAGATCGAGCCCAACTGTTCTATAAGCTTCACGTAGTTCGGTAATCTTATATATGTCAGGTTGTCCCTGAAGAGATTCTTGCTCCTCATTAAGCTGCTGAAGCCTACTTGCCAGAAGGCCTTGTTGTTCCAACATGAACAGCACTATCTTTTCAATCTGGAATGAGGATAATGGACATCTTAGTATGATACACAACATGCAACCACGATGAGCATGAAATATTTTCTAAGCTAAAAGTATAGTTCAGTGGGAGACTTTTTTATTTTTTATTACTTTTAAGACCAAAGAGAGGTTTTATTTTACTAGTGTAACTGTGAAATATCAATTTGTTTCAATTTCTATTAAACTGAAGATGTGTGACATGGCCACATGGGGATACGCGTTAAGATAAACAATAATTTATTTTCCTATTTTTTCACATTTCTCTAAATTCCAGGTTAACTAAAAGCATCATCGTTAGATTGATGCCCACAAATTTGAGGTATTGCAACAATGATTCTAGCCCAATGGGACTTCTGATACATGCATTCCTTTTATGGCCATAGGTTCCCAGCCTTAAGACAAACATAAGATTGCAACACAAATATAATGAAGAAAACATGCAAAGACCACCCGAACATCAACCATCATGAAAGAACTGAAAATTTGAAAAGAATGAGATTTTGGCTTCCATGAACCTCAAGTAGCTCAAAGCATGCGAACAGAACAAAAGATAGCATAGCTTCACCTGATTATCCAGCATTCTTGAGAAATCCTTGAGAACATGTCGGCGACCCTGTGCTCCAGCTTGAAGTTGATTAACATACTGCTTAACCTTTTTCTTCATTTGTTTGTAGTTGATGTAGAACCTGTATGATATCAAAGTGCACAAAATTATTAAAGAACATAAGGGTTTTCAAAAATTCAAACTGTGGTCTATGTGTTGGCACTATGCTTCCCTATTGCTGTCGTAGCATAATAACATCATTACTCATTCAGTGATAGCACTTTAGGCATAGTAACATGGCGATGTTTCGCACACAAACATCTACGATTAGAAAAAATGAATAAATAATAGCCCATATAAACAAATGTATTGCACATACCCCTTCCATTCTTGAATTTGTCTTTCCTTCAACTTCTTTCCGAATTCAACCATTTCTGTATTCAATAAGATGACAAAACATTTGAGTGCAGTATAATAAAACTTCAATTACAAAATGAATTAGTGAATGAACTTCCCCTAACAGAGTTAAACAAACAAACTCCACAAATTCAAGCTAACAGTGTATAACTCCAAAATATGACAAAAATAAAAAAAGTACTGATTATTTTGAATACCTTTTAGAAGATTATGTTTTCTATTACAACGACGCCATCAGCAACACATACTAACAACCCCTACCTGTCTTCACATAAACCACACATTTATTCATTCTAGTCCTAAACACAACTCTATCATTAGATTCTCATTCTATTTCCTTGAGCAATAGTAAAAAAAAAAAATGATACTATATACCAAAAAAAAAAAGCACATCAAGTTTCCGGTTCTCATATATTCTCCTAAATCTCTGATGCACACAGAAGTATACATACATACAAACCTTGAAACACATCGCAAACAAAAACCTCATGAAATCCAGAGAAAACGAAAATGTCACCTGAGGATTCCCAGGCAGCGGAAATGCAAGATATGAAGAATTAGATAAGCATCAACAAACAAAATATTCCTGCCGAATCCACCGGCTTCCGGATACGAATCCGCCCCAATAAGACGGATTCCTACCAACACTGCAGAAAATCAATCCCAATCCTATCAGCTCCACTGAAAACCAAAGCTCAACAACAGATCAGCAAACCACGAGACACATCAGCTCCACAGCGTCCAGATGATAACGGCCATACAAATCTCAAGAGAGATAGAGCAGAATGATACCAGACGCCTACAAGCATGTGCAGGAGTCTTTATAAGGAACTCAAAGCACCCTTTGAATACGGCGCAAAAATATACCGAAAAAGTATACAAAATCTGCTCTTAACCCTTTGGGCTGCGCTCCACATGATTGAATTCACTGTTCTTGAATATAAATAAATAAATATAAGAGTTATTATTAATCATAACCACAATCATAGTCACAGTCACAATCATAATTATATAAAAATTGAATTTAACATTTGGAAAATATCCAGGTGTTATTAAATGTATTTTATAAGTGTTTTGTTCTTTCAATCATAATACAAGGTTGAGTACAAAGAATGTTTCATTTATATTTATATTTTATTTTTAAACTAATAACTTTAGTCGTTTTTGAAAAAAAAAAAATCTAAAAATAGTAAAAAAAACATATTATTTAAATATAATAGAAAAAGTATTTGTTACTTAGCTTATTGAAATGTGTACTTTATTTTATTTATGTTTTTTAATTTTTTTTAAAATATAATAGTTTATCCATAATCTATTCATATTTTTTTTTGTCTGCCACATAATTTGTTATTTTATTTTTTAAAATATAACTATACATTTTAAATTTTAAAGTTTATAATTTTGTTAATCTTAATTAAACTATTTATTTATTTTAATAAATTTATAATTATTTTAAATATACAATAATAATTTTTACTAATATATTTTTTAATTATTTATTAATTATACTTTACCTAAATTTTAAAATTATATCTCTAATATAGAAACTGAAATGAAAATAATATTTGTAAATGGTTAGGTATGTGTTCATTTATGTTCGGTTTATACATAGTTTTGGAGTTTAATAAAAATTAAACTTTAATTTAATATGTTTTAATGAAAAATTATGAAGATCCAATACAAAAACACGTCCAAACACACTCCCTAAAGCCGTTACGGAATTTGGTGAGTGTTCTTTTGACCACGTAAAAAGTTAGGAGGGACAGTTTTTTGTGACGGCTGGTGGCTTCCGTTTTGTAGACGGCGTCAAAAGCGTCACGACACATGTAAAGTTTTTTTTTAAAAAAAATAAAAAATAAAAAAAAATTGAAATATATCTATATGCATTACTAGTTTGATTTAGGGGTATTTGAGAAATAGCTTTGAAGAGTTTTAATTTATTAAACTGTTTGACCAGTCAAAAATTAATTTAGGTGTTTGGTAAATTAGTTTTTTGGAATAACTTTTTGGACTCAAAAACTAATTTCTCTATCCACCCAGCGTTTTGAAATACTGTAAAAAAATAAAATAAAAATTTATTCATTATATACCCTTAAATATTTATTATGCATTTTATACAAATAAATATATTTTGATTATTTATTAATTATATTAGAATATTTTATTATATTATAATTTTATTTTTATAAATTTAAAATAATTAATTTTTATATAAAAATTATTTTAATTGTAAAATATATAAATTTATTAAAATCAAGATAAAATAGAAAATATAAATATTAATGATTTATTTTTATATTAAAATTACAATATATAAATTTTATACTAAAAATAAATTAAATAAATTAAATTTATTGAAAATTATATATATAATGAACTAATCCATAACTAACATAATAAATATATACACGAAAAATTTATTATTCTATATTTTACATTATTTTCAATAAAAAATTATTTATATATTTTAATAAAAATATATTATTTTTTAAATCTAACTATAATAAAAATAAATAATTTTATAACCCTTTTACGATTTTCAATAACTAATAACAAAAAATTTTAAATATTATAAACTCAAAAAAACATAATTAAATATATTAGGAAAAAAATAAAATAGAAATGTCCTCGATTGTCATTTTACCTATAAACAGCTAATATCAAACAGTTGTTTTACCAAACATTTTAATACAAACAGCTAATCGAATCAGTTAGTCAAACCAGCTATTGAATCAGCTAATTGTCAAGCACGCCTTTAATCTAAAGATCGAGATTTTAGGAAATTTTTTAGGCTGCTGAAAGTAATTTGATTTAATCAAGACTGACAAATTTGGAAGTTTTTTAGGCAAAACAATATATTGCAAGATAGTTTCAATGAAATTAGAATTCCTAACAAATTTTGGTGCCTTGAATTTGTGATTTTTTTGTAAAAACAAAATTAAACACTTGTTTTAAGAAGTATTTTGTATAATAAAATACTCCCTAATATGGATGTGTAGACAAAAAATTGTGTTATTTTTAATGAACACAAAATTTGTACAAATTATATTTGATCTGAATTTAAAGCGGGTCCTATTCTCTAAATTGGTCATTTGATTATCCTTCCGGGTCGATTTGTTTTCCAACTTAATTTTCGATGGCTTCTTTGATCCGAAGAGATTTGGTTTTCGGTTCGACTTTGCCGACTTTTGGAGAGCTTTGGTCTCTGTGCGGGTGATTTAATCGTCGGCTTTGGATTTGATGTTTTTTTTAGACGATCCGAGGCTTTGATCTTTGATTTGGTTTTGCCGCCTTTTGGAGGACTTTGGTCTCCGCGTTGGCGATTTGATCATCGCCTTTGGATTTGATGTCTTTTTTAGACGATCCGAGGCTTTATCTTTGATTTGACTTTGCCGCCTTTTAGAGGACTTTGGTCTCCGCGTTGGCGATTTGATCATCGTCTTTGGATTTGTTGTCTTCTTTACACGATCCGCAACTTTGACATTTGTTTTGGCTTTGCCGCTTTTGGAGGACTTTGGTCTCCGTGCGAACGATTTGATCGTCGGTTTTGGATTTGATGTCTTCTTTAGACGATCCGCAACTTTGATCTTTAGTTTGCCTTTTCCGCCTTTTGGAGAGTTTCGGTCTCTGTGTGGGCGATTTGATCCTCAGCTTTGGATTTGTTGTCTTATTTGGATGATCCGCAGCTTTGATCTTTGATTTGCCTTTTTCATTTTTTGGAGAGCTTCGGTCTCCATGTGGGCGATTTGATCATCAGCTTTGGATTTGTTGTCTTCTTTGGACGATCTGCGGCTTTGATCTTTGATTTGCCTTTTTTGCCTTTTGGAGAGCTTCGGTCTCCGTGTGGGCGATTTGATCATCAGCTTTGGATTTGATGTCTTCTTTGGACGATCCGCAGCTTTGACTTTTGCTTTGGCTTTGCCGCTTTTGGAGGACTTTGGTCTCCGTGTAGGCGATTTGATCATCGGCTTTGGATTTGATGTCTTCTTGGAACGATCCGCAGCTTTGATCTTTGAGGAGGTGGATTTGGTGTCCCTTTGACTTTTTGGATCGAAGAGGGACTAGTTGATGCTTTGTTGAAGAACGGATAACATCTTAAAGCTTTAAGAGGAACTTTGAAGACCTTCCCTTGGCTTTGACGAATTCCTCAACGGCTTTGAGAGCTTTGATCCTTCCTCCGGCTTGGACATACGACGAAGAACGTTAACTTCATCGATTCGTCAATCAATATTGAATCATTTGTCCAAATCAGTGACTTTCGACGAAGAACATGAAGAACAATACAAAGAGAGTCTAGAGACTTACCCCTTTGCTTGAATCCTCGATGCAACTTTGGTATGTCAAATGAACTGGCCATGACTCCTATTTATAGGGGAGGGCGGCCTTGGCTTCCTTTTCGGATGATGCTACGTGAATGGAAAGATTTTATAATCTTTCTTTTTTCATCGGATGCCGTTTTCCATTCTTGACGGATTTGATTGTGCACCTTCTTTTCTCGCCAAAATCTTTATATTATTGCCCTTTTTGGAAGATATTAATTTATATACTTCCTTTATTGACAAAATTAATTTATTTTGCTGCCAAATTTATTATGGCTCTATTAATGCACGTAATATTTGTATGATATCTTCCATTTTAAGCAGATTTTTGCGTTGATATTTATTGTACAAAAATTAACATGTGTGCATAATTAAATACCATATATTTATTTTTAGTGTCTATAGGGTGTATTACTATAAACCTGGAATTTATGTAAAGTATAATTAGTAAATAATTAAGAAATATATTAGTAAAAATAATTATTATTTAGTAAAAATAATTATAAATTAAGATTAAGATAACTAAATAGTTTAATTAAGATTAAAAAAATTTAAATTTTAAATTTTAAAATATGATTAAAGTGTATAATTAATTTTCCAAAAAAAGAAATGACAAATTATGTGGGACGAACAAAAATAGAAAATATGGACAAATTATGTGGGACGGAGAGAGTAATATTTTCTCCTAACCAAATATTTAGACATAAAATTTAATAAAATTGAATAATAATAATAATAATCTTCTTATAACAAAAAATATATATTTTTAATTTAAAAAATATGAATATTTTTTATAAGAACTAAAAAAAAAAAAGTTAGAAATGACTGAATATAATATATTTTAATAAAAAAATCATAAAAATTAAATAGTAAAAAAAAATAATTAAATGAAGATATCCAACCTTTTTCAATTTTCATTTTCTACTTTAAGGAAGACATTTTTATTTTTAAATCTCACTTCTCTAGCTTCAATAAATAAGTAAAATACTTTGTCTGCGCACGGATAAATTTTCAACTGAGCATAATACTATTTTTATTCATTCCATTTTTTTCTTAAAAACATCAAATCAAACACCTATTTTTCATTTTTTTTATATTATACTAAAAATAAATTTTACATTCAAAACATCACATCAACACCTATTTATATCACAGCATACAACTATTCAAATTCAAAATTTTTACTATTCAAATTATAATTTAAAATCCAAACCCCCAAACAAACACACCATAAGCTGGCGGAACCTCACGGTCATCCAAACCACGACCATAGCTCTTAGACATAGAGTTGTTATTTGGTCATTTTTTAGTTGTTATTGTTTGTTGTTTTTTCTCTTTACGTGGAGTATTTGATACAAATAAATGATGACAGAAGATAGGAAAAATAAAAATATCATCTTTTTTATTTATTTAATTGAGATAAAGAATTGAAGGTTAAAAATTAAATAAATTTTATTTTCTAAAAAATATATAAAGAAATAAAATTGAAAAAGTGGGATATGTGTTAATTTATTTTTACTTTTTAATTTAATTTGTATTTATTTGCTATTTTCTTGTTATTCTTATTATTTAATTATTATTTTTTTATATGATCTCAATATTATAAAATATTACATCTAAATTATTATCAAAATAAGTTATCAAAGATAATTAAATAATTATAATAATATTTCTCTTATCTAATTTATTAGTAGTTGATATAATTCTTTTCACTAGCAATATATTTTCCAATATATCTTTTTATATTTATGAACACACTGTTTTATCAAAAGAATCAATTCTTATTTGTATAAATATAGTTAAAATTTGCCGAAATTTATCCGGTGTGTTTTGGGATAACAGCTGCGGATTCCAAACTCATTAAAAAAAATAAAAAAATATAGTTACAGTTTTATTAAAAAACAATGATAATATAATAGTATTATTATAAATAAATATAAAAATAATGTATTTGTAATGGGTGACAATATTGATTGTAAATAAATATAAAATAAAATATTTGTAATTGGTGTAGAAATGACGATTAAAAAAAAAAAATTACTTTTAATTGTTGTACATATAAAAACGAAACATGTACAAGTTAGACTGAACGTGTAATATTTCGAACAGCGTATTTTTATTTGGTAAATATATATATATATATATATTTTTTAAATATAATTATTTATAAAATGGTTCTTTAATATCACTGGAGTAGCCAATTCAGGAGCGCCGTCGCCGTCGTTCGCACTTTCTATTCTCCGCCGCTACTACGCAGAGAGCCGAAATTCGGAGCTGAGGCTGCAACATCTTCGAATACTCTCCTATTTCTAGCATGGAATTGAGAGCAGCGGCTGCCGGTGGTTTTGCTGTCAACGACGGGACGCTATTCAAAGCTTCAACAAAACGCTTAGATTATCTGAACTTCTACAACAATCGCCCCTTCTCTTGTGCTTCCATTAGCTCATACCGAAGTCTCATCCTTAAAGCGTCCAACAAGGAAGAGAACAGCAGCAGTTCCGAGACCGCCTTGAAGGTATTTGTGCTTTTATTTTTTGGATGAGGCTAAAGTTGCACAGTTGGTTTTGCAGATTATTATTTGAGCGGTCGGATTTTACTTACTAATGTTCAATAAATTCGTAGTCATTTTCTGAATATGTATATATATGTTTCTGATTTTGATAGCGTGGTTGGTTGAGATGTATTGATGCTTGGAGATAGTTTGCTTTAGGGATTATTAATAGAAATAAGCAACCTGATTATTTGTTTTCATCAATTTTGGATGCAAAATATCTTTTTGAAATGTGGACTTTCTCATGAACTCTTTTACTTGCTTTGGTAGTGTCAAATATGTTTTTGTGATATAAGTGGTGTATCGCCATGTAATAATTTGAAATAATTACTTCATCATGTGTAAATTTTTACATTGTATTCTGATAACTAGCATCTTTTGTAAAGGAAAATATAGTTTGCTTGAGTGGATTTTTTGGTACTTCATAAGCCAGTTTTCTTTTCTTTATCCTCTCCTTACTATTATCATTTTTATGGTTACCTACTGGTGACATATTCAAGTTTCAAAAATAATAATAACAATTTGATTTTGGATGATATTTTGGTTATTAACCATACCTTATAAGTCCATGGTATGCTTCATCATTCGTAGTTTATAAAAATTCATGCATCTCTGTTGCTATTTTTAGTTGCCTTGCAGAAAAGTGTCTTAGCATATCACAAGGAACTTGTGTATAATCTTGCTAACTTGCTGGACCAGAGCTCAAATTTCAATGTGGATGCCTCTTTCCTGTGAATGGTGTTTATATATATATATATATATGTATATATATCTATCTTGATATAAATTAAATTCCCTTTTCCAGGTGCAAATGATGCCTGCTACTGACTATTCACTGGATGTTGAGCTTTCAAGTTTGACAGCTTTGTGCCCGTTGGATGGCCGGTATTGGACAAAAGTGAAGGAGTTGGGTCCTTTTTTGAGTGAATTTGGTCTTATTAAATTCAGGGTTCTGGTTGAGGTATTTATTGAGCTAATAACAGCTGTTGTTTGCATTAAGGCGTATTTTGACTATTTTCATTTTCTATAAAACTAAGTTGCAACAAAATTCAGGCATTTGACAGAAAGGTTATTGTATTTGTGATTTGTCAATATAATTTGATAGAGTTCATTCTCTTAGGTGATAGTGCATTCAAATATGAGGTTAATATGTTTTTTTCATTATTTCTGTTCAATTTATTTTTTGAAACAAGTACTAAGATTAATGTTCCAAATTATTGTCTGATTCCTATAAAAATAAGTCAAGAGTTTTTGGGGTGGATGCTTTGAAACATGTAACAATGTAGTACTGTGTTATCCTACTCGTGCCATGATAACTAGAGTTTTATCCTACTTGAGACTCAGATTGGTACAACCGTACAAGTGAACATCTAGGTTTTGCATATACCCCTGCCTGCACTATCGCCAACTATAAATTATCTTGGTTTTGAAAATAATATACCTTGTGACTTGTGAGCAATTCTTTGATGGGTGTATTCTGTGTTGTCTCAGAAAGTAATATCAATCAGATTAAGAAACCTTTTTCTGGAAATTTACTTTTCTTCCTAATGCTGATTAGCTAATTTTCAGCCATTTGAATAGGTTGGCCTGGATTGAAGCTGAAATCACAGTTGTGTGTTCCATCATACAACACTGTTGCTAATCGTTTCATTCACTTAATTTTATTTAATCATATATGTTCCCATTTGTATTTCATCTTGGTAGGTTAGGTGGCTATTGAAACTTTCTCAAATTTCTGGAGTCTCTGAAGTACCGATTTTCTCCAGAGATGCTGAGACCTTTCTTCAAAACGTGATTGATCAATTTAACATGGATGATGCATTGGAAGTAAAGAAAATTGAGAAAGTGACTAACCATGATGTGAAGGCTGTCGAGTACTTCCTGAAACAAAGATGCCAGTCACATCCAGAGATCTCGAAGGTTAATATGCTGATTCATATAGTTTTTGATGATTTTGAGTTTAGCAAATGTTCCTGCAGTATGATAGACATGATTTTTGTTTTTGTTTTTGTTTTTGTTTTTGTTTTGTGTGTGTATGTGTTTTTTTTTTTTTTTTTTTTTTGAGACTATTATTTATGGAATTTTTGTTATCTACTAATAGCTGTTTCTTTTATTGTAGGTGCTTGAGTTTTTCCACTTTGCATGCACATCAGAAGACATCAACAATCTAGCTCATGCATTGATGCTGAAAGAAGCACTTGACAAAGTTATACTACCTGTTATGGACAGATTGATTACATCTATTTGTAATATTGCTACTGCAAATGCTTCCATTCCCATGCTCTCTCGAACTCATGGACAGGTAAGAAGCTACCCCTGTGAAATGTAGTGCTTCTGATCTTGGTCGCGTGTGCTTGTATTTATAAATTCTCTACCCACTGGCTGGACATAGGAGGAGAATCTGGCCATGAATAATAATATTAATGAGTTGTTTCAAACCTACAACCTGATGTGTGATTGCCAAAATCTTGTGCATGCATCATTTGTACATTTTTGAAGGGTAGTTCTTTGACAACATTGACTTGATATTGACAATCTGATAGCACCTTCTAATGTGTGCATGTGAATTGTACTTTGTAGCCAGCTTCACCAACAACACTCGGGAAGGAAATGTCAATATTTGCTTACAGGTTAAGCAGAGAAAGGCAGGAGTTATCTCGAATTGAAATTTTAGGGAAGTTTGCTGGAGCTGTTGGAAACTACAATGCACATCTAGCTGCATATCCCGATGTTAATTGGCCACAAATTGCTGAGGAGTTTGTCACATCTCTTGGAATAAGTTTCAATCCTTATGTGACTCAGGTATGCCGGTTGGAATCAATATGCTTTGTACAAGTGTTTGCTAATATTCAATTTTATCTGGGAAAACTTAGGTTAGAATTAAATGTTCTTTTTTTAAAGAGGGATATTGATTATTTTTTAAAAAAAGGGATAAGAATTTGTTCGAAATATAATAATCATTTGGTTGCATGCAGGAGATTTTAAAGAAAAATATAGTGAGTTTTTTGGTGTGGTGTATTGATTTCTATTATGATAGGATATTATTCTAACATATATAGAGAGAGTGCATATATAATAATTTATAGATATGTATTTTTAAATATCTTACTGATTTAATAATGAGATGACATTATAAATAATTTATACATTATGATTTATCTAGTATTTTAATCTATTAGTGTTGGTGTTAATATCACCATCACTCTAATCATTATTAGACTTTGTTCACCTGTGTTTTGATACCTTTTTCAATGCAATTAATATAAAAAGTTCTTTTTTCAACACCTAAGCTTTATATAATATATCACATCCAACCACTATGAAACTTAAATGCAGTTGCATTCTTTAACGTTGCCCAAACAATGTATCATCCTACTACACTCCAATATCTATAGTTTTTTTTTTTTTCAATCTTAAATTTAAGTATTTTTGGTTAAACATCAAATTAATGGAAAGAGAATAAAAAGACTAAGGTTAATCTATATTGGACGAAATCTACATTGCTGGGATTGATAAGAGAGCTGTTTGAATAAAGGCTAAAAGACAATTGAACTTTAGTTTTTCACTTTTCCTAGGGGAAGGAGGGGTTTGCTTTCTCCATAAAAAATATATGTTCACAAGCTGTGGAAAACTAAAAGTGGATATTGGGAAGCCTGAAAAATGAGAGCGAAAATCTGAAGAAAACAATGAGAATTGAAAAAGGAAATTGCAAAAACTACTTGTTAGATATAGCAATGGGATAAAGTGTATTTGCTATAGTTTTGGGGATATATTGTGAAAATTTTCCAAAACAACAATTACGTAACTAATGATGCTATGAGCTCGGGAGGTGCCTTAGTTCATTCCTGCTTCCGTATTTCAGTCCTCAGTTAACTTATTTTTCTAGCCAATGCGGTTTTGCCTATCCGTAATCATCTTGATTCTTGTGTCTTAATCTTATACATGATTTATGTTTGATATATTCATCAGTAGGCAGTTTGACTAAGTTTTTCATCACCCTTTGTCAAGTTTACTAACTTATGTTAATCTATTTGGTTTCTGTAACAGATCGAACCTCATGACTACATGGCCAGACTTTTTAATTCTATGATTCAGTTCAACAATATTTTAGTTGATTTCAATAGGGATGTATGGGGGTACATTTCATTGGGATACTTCAAGCAGGTATGGCCATCAATATGTTAGCTCCGAGTATCAATGTTGTTTTTTTTATCATTTGGTTGTGGAGTTATGCCATTTTCAAAATATGCAGATAACTAAGGCTGGTGAGATAGGTTCTTCAACAATGCCCCACAAAGTTAATCCAATTGACTTCGAAAATAGTGAGGGCAACTGTGGGATTGCGAATGGAGGCTTATCTCATTTAAGTACAAAGCTACCTATATCTCGCTGGCAGGTATGTACTTGATATTGTTTGAAGATATTAAGGTTATATTCTTGCGCATACAGATAGCATTGCATGAAAGATGTGACTTTTAGTATGTTACCCTTAATTTGTGTGCTATCAACTTATAATAGTTCATTCCCTGTTCCTTCCGATGTAGTGATGTTGTTGCTAATCACTATTATGGTTGTCACTGCAGCGAGATTTGACTGATTCCACCGTTTTGAGGAACATGGGTGTTGGATTAGGACATTCACTCGTAGCTTACAAGAGTGCATTGCAGGGCATTGCAAAGCTTCAGGTATGGCTCTAATTAGGATCCCATCCATTGACTCTACTGTCATTATATTACACCATTTACACTTGATGCTTTTTGGTCATGAATTGGTACTATATGCCTACTTTTGTATAGTTTCACTGAGAGAGCTTGATCAATTTCTGTTTCTGAATGAGTCCTCTAAATGTTGTCACAACGAACTTCATGCATGTTTACTAATTCATCTGAGGACCCCTTCTCAGATATGCCATTTTGGCCATAAATTTAATTGTCTTTATTAAAGAACTTTGGGTATGTCTGTTTCTTTTTCCTTTTTCTTTTTTTCTTTTATTTTTAATTTTTTTATACCCTTTGTTTTTTCCCCTGAGCACATCTGGCTACTGCTAGGCAAGTGCTCTGTGTTGATCATAAATCGATGCACTAGGCTATTCTTGATTGTGCTCTTGTTGAGGACAAGTCTGACCAGATGGTGCATTGTGTTTAGCCTTGTGTCAATTTCTGCATTTATGATCAAATTATATTCGTAGATTATGAATTCCCCTACATGGTTTACCTATCTTCTACCGCTTTGCTTCTCACAGGTGAACAAGGCTTCTTTACTCGCAGACTTGGACCAATCATGGGAAGTTCTGGCTGAGCCAATTCAAACTGTATGTAAAGTTTGCTAGCATAAATATCTCTTTATATTATGATTTTTTAATGCAAAAGGCTTTGTAGACTGCCAGAACGAACAATTTTATTATTTTTTTTTTCACTTATACCTGCTTATATATGTTTTTATTGCATTTACCATTTTTACTTCCTTTATAGGTAATGCGAAGATATGGCGTTCCAGAGCCTTATGAGAAGCTGAAGGAGCTAACTAGAGGGAGAGCTGTAACCAAAGAGAGCATACGAGAATTCATTGGAGGCCTTGATATCCCTACAGAAGCTAAAACAGCTCTGTTACATATGACACCCCATACGTACGTAGGCACTGCTGTTGAATTGGCCAAAAATGTGGAGATGGCTACAGGTTTGGTTAATGGAGCAAGGATTCTATAAGAAACATTAATCTGATTGTGTTGGAGATTCAACTCATGGCCTCCGGCATTTGAAACAGGACAGGTTTGGTGAGTAGATTGTGTATTTGTCTTGACATTTCAATTGATTTTGCCCTTGTTATATGGCCGTGTAATGTATGCAGATCTGTGTCGAGCGCTGGGAAATGATCGACAAGTTCAGAGACGAAAATTGTGATAAAAGCCCTATGAAAGTAATGGACATAATCCCCTAATGACAGATTTTTTGCTTCTGAGATGACAATTATTTATATAAATGCCTACACAGTTGAAGTGAATTTTGAGTAAGTATTTACATATTGTCTTTCATACTACACTTTGATGATATGACATCTCCTAATGTCGTCGTTGTTGACACTTTTCATTTCTTAGGCCCATAATGAATCTAGAAATGCTAGAAAATGGCGAAGAAAGTTTGTTTTTGAATCGAATAGGGAAAACTTTGAACTCTTTTTCTCCGTTGCTATAATTACACAGTTTGAGATTCTTTTGCAGTGTTTGGACGTCACGCCGGCAAGAACTTAGGTACGCATTTCTTTTTATACATTCTCGATTAATACATGCCGTTAGCGATTCACTCACATTGTTCCTCTAGAAATGACATATGATCTACCAGCAGCTCATTCAAAAGGGTAGCCAAAACTTCGCCCTCCAACTCGAAAGCCATCTCCTCATTCTCCCGAACCATCGACCTCCATTCCCCTCCTTTCTCCATATCCTTCACATACACTTCCCTACGACTCGCCACATTCCATTCAAGAAACAACTCGCGACACTCCCTCCCGATGATCCAACTTTCTGCTTCCTCCAAAACATCCTCATCGAAGGAGTATCCACCACATTTTCGAAACATGATTTGCTCGGTGAAGAAGTCGAGAAGTAGCTTGTCGGCCCTCGCTTTGATGCCGTAGGAAGGCGTCGTGTCCTTCATGTGGTTAAGTAAATGCAATGCCTTATCTTGTACTCGCCTCTCTTCTTCCTCTTCCTCGTCCTCTTCTTTGGCCCACGTGGTCTCCAG
Organism: Andrographis paniculata; assembly: GCF_009805555.1. Taxonomy (NCBI): domain Eukaryota; kingdom Viridiplantae; phylum Streptophyta; class Magnoliopsida; order Lamiales; family Acanthaceae; genus Andrographis; species Andrographis paniculata. The sequence continues at coordinate 1,088,876 of NW_026137634.1, read as the reverse complement.
TAATGAAGATTCGTTATCGGAGTCCGGAAAAAGGGAAAATCTTTCAGCTAAGTTCACTGGCTCAAGCTGAAAATGGATCTCTGGTTTATGAATTCCTTCTGTTTGCTGCTTTCTTGTTCCTGTAGAGTAATCCCAAAACACCATATTTAGCTGTAGTTACTTACTAGTGTATAAATTGATATGTTGGTAAGAATGATATTTATACATAAAAGCACACACATATATAAATAGAGAGAGGGACCTTCTGCATTTGTGAAATTGTGTTGAAAAGGAGAGGCAACCTCTTCTTCTTCATGTTCATCTTCAAAGGGGCAATTGAGAACTGATACCGGGCTGAATTGATCCTTCTATATCCCAAAATTGTAACATGCCATGTCGAGAGATATTTATAATTAATTACCCACATAAATTAATGCTGCTAAAGAAAAAGAACTCATACTATTAATTTACTATATAATTATATCACCAAAATTGTATAATGAATATTTTGTTGTTAGAATGTTGTAAATTTTATGAGCATATTAGTACTAATTTTTCTTGATGTAAGCATATGATGGGGGCTTCTATTTTTTCAGCATTTTTTATTTGTTTTAATTATACAATCTTTTCTAATAAATATATATTTTATAAAAACATTAAACTACTGTATAAACATCTCGAATAGTTAAATGAAATAATCTGCTATATTCTTCCTATGAACTAATGTTCATTTTTGGTTGTAATCAAATATATTACTTCATGCTTTTTTGAGAAATAAATTAAATTACGTGATGATAAATTGATAGTAATAATAATCTTACCTTTGTATAGTTGGCAGTCTCGTTAGTAGCAATTGAGTCAGCTGAAACGTCGTCGTTTGCCGGCATCTCAACGACGTCGTTTTCCGTATATGTTAAAGTCGATTCTACCCCCGAAGAGAAATTACCGCCGGGAAACTCTCCCGGCGCAGCGAATTCGGCCGCCGTTGTTAAGCTGCTGGAAATGGCTGGTGGCTCCGAGTCCTCCTTGAGCAACTGTTCGAAAGACTTCCACTGTTCGATTCCTTTGTGATTCGGTTTCCTCTTCCAGAAGCTACTACTTTTCTCAATGAGTTTCATGGAGAGGCAGAGGCTACGCCGTAGACTCGATGATTTCTTGAGCATTTTATTTTCCGGTGGAGTGGCGCTGCATTGGAAACGTTTCACCGCGGTGATGAAAGTGTAGAACGCTGCGAGAGCTGATTTCGACGGGCTTTTCAGAAGACGCGGTGGCGTAGTTTTGTTGAAATTCAGGTATCTATTCTTCTGCTGCTGCTGCTGCGTGTTTTTTAGGTCAATTTCGATAAGAAATCTAACTGTAGTGGTGCAGTGTCGCCTTCTGGGATATGATTCAAATCCGCCTGACGAGCACGAGCTCAAATCTTCCAACAAAAAATCTTTCAGCAGCAGAGGTGTTGGCAATGCCTTGGCCGATTTAATCGCTCCAGAATCCATGGAATCTACTCTCAGAAGAAAAAAGGTAAAACTTAAATGTAGGTATATGTATGAAAGAAGATAGATTTCTAAATGGAATTTAGTTGCTAGAAAAGAGAAGCTTTCCAAAATGTCGAATGGAAGTCAAAATGCTCTGTACTAGAAGCTGATTTTTGAGAGTGAATCAAAATTGATGAAATCTTTGACTTGTGTAGTACAAAGAGAGGACGTGTAGGCACCTCTAATAATGAACAATTGGAAACACAACACAAATAAATACAAAGAAATCGAAAGAGGGATCCCTACAAAAAGTGGAATTAAAAGCATTGAATGTGAGAGGAACCTTAGTTTCTTGTAGCAATGGTGAAGATCTCTAGGCTTTATTGATAAGTTCAATTGTATGCAATATAGATAGAACAATGTGGGCTGTAATTTTTGAAGAAGAAGAAACTGGGATTCTTCTTGCTTTGGTGTTTTTTGAATCTAAAGGTTGATTATATAATGGGTTTAGTCTCAAATTCTGTGATTAGTTTGTTTATACATAAAAGCTGGTTCGATAATACACGGATTGTGATTCGAGTTTGAGATTTGGTTAGAATTAAGAATGGGGTGTTGTACAGATGATTATGAAATACAATTGTCCACAAGTTGACCTTCTTGTTTATTATATTAATCCTCTTTAAATGTGCTCTTAAATATGACACACCACCTACCTGACAATGCAATTAAGTTCTTTGTTATTTCTTCAATGTTCTTGCCTCATCAGAAATTGTTAGATATATGTGTGTGTGTGTGTGTGTGTGTGCTTGCGATGAAAGTGTTGAGTTAAATGCCGTTTAATTCTCAAATTTCGTGAATGGTTTTCCGTGTATACAAACTTGGGGGAACCATGGAGGATTAGTAAGTGTAGATTTATCTATTTGTGCAGCTTGAGTTGAGTTAAAGAGAGTAAACTACGAGTTATCCTTGGTAAAATACGAAATAAACGAAATATTCTCACTTAGAAAATAAAAAAAACGGTGAAAAGCCTTCTTATGTGCTCTTTTTATTATATAATCATGCATTTTACCTATGTTTAGTAAGTGTAGAATTATCTATTTGTGTAGCTTGAGTTGAGTTAAAAGAGGGTAAACTACAAGTTATCCTGGTAAAATATGAAATGGATGAAATATTCTCACATAGAAAATAGAAAAGGGCTGAAAAGCTTTCTCATGTTGTCTTTCTATTATATAAATCGTGCAATTTACCTATGTTTGGTGATTTTCTTTATTGTTTGAGGAGGTGTGGGGGACCGAGCTTCACAGGTGTGTATTGTAGGTTGAGTATGCATGCTCTCGAACTAGATATTTGGGAAGGAAATGTATCTCACTGAGAGTATGTCCATACGTATGCACATCACTCTTGAACATCACATTAAATTGCGTGTTGCTGTCCAAATTTGACAATAATTGTCCTTACGACGATGATTGTAGAAGAATTTATGAAATGGGAGGTCCCCCTATGGTAGATGCAGTACCTAATGGCTCTCTTTTAGCTTAATGTAGCTGTAGTAAATATATTTGTTTCGCCAAAAAAGCAGCAGTGTATAGAATATGTCAATAATCTTCTGATCTCCTTGACCGTGTTCACTTTTCTTTTTCTACTGCATATAAAATTATACTTGGGATCGAAGAATGTGAATATGATTTGGTAAATTTACACAGTCAATCACTTTAAACCCCGAGATTCGACTGTGAGATGAGTTACTGAAGTTGTGCAATGCTATTCTTTTGCAGGGATGTATCCCAAATGAGTGAGTCAAGATTTGGTGGCAATGCCTCGTTCAATGGAGGGACAATGGTAATTGAGGTTAGTCAATCTTATCTCGGTTACGTTTCAGCCCAAAATTTCTGATCCTTGATCTAAATAAGGTTCGATTTAGATTCTACATCGATAGCATTAATCTTATGATCACGAGTTCACCGAAACTAAAGCTACAATTTGTTACCATAGGAAGTAAAATTCCATAATCTGAAAATACATAAGACAGTAGAAATAAACTAAAATAAATGCCATTGTGTTAAAAAAGTAAGATATAAAGAAAATCCTCCAGCTTGAAAGATATCTGTTTTGTCACTTTCAGTTTCAGTAGATTATTTATTATTCATTCTAACTTTAAATAGTTTCTTTATAATTTTATAAGTTGTTTATTCAATCTTACCATTAATTTATTGTCAGTAATTAAAGCTTTAAATATATATAGTGATATATATATATATATAATAGTGTACAAAATGCGTAATCCATTATTAATTACATGACCTGTGTTGTGCATGGCCATGCATTTACACTCAATCAATTATTGAGCTTTATTATTATTATTATTATTATTATTATTATTATTATTATTATTATTTATTTATTTATTTATTTATTTATTTTTATCTCTTTCCATATTTAGGGAAATTTAAGAAAGAATAACCTAACAAATTTATTGCTCATAAATGAATTTATAGTTATTCGCAAGCTTAACTCTACAAATTATTACTCACTTACGTTTACAGATGAGCTTTAGCTTTGCTCGAAAATGTTTGATAGAAAATTAAAATCAATATTCCTACATCTAAATCTAAAAGTATACTATTTTATAATATTATGTTTATTTTTAAATTAGAGAAAATTGCTTGATAATTAATATAAACTGAAAATATATTTTCAACTTGATTCGTGAAAGGAATCAAATATAAATAGTTAACATATCAAATTCAAATATAAAAAATTATTTAACTTTGTTGTGTTTCGTATCCAATCCACTATTAATTGATCTTCAATGTGGATAAGTACACCTATGGTAGAGGCTTAATTGAAAAGATGTCGGCAGCCAAGCCTGATACTCTCTAGACTCGACTGACAAAGCATTCACCTACTATTTCAATTCCATAGCTTCTTATGGGGCTTTTGACTCATCTTACTATAAGAGTGTGTTTAGTTAGTATATTAATTTAAATGGTAATATAATACTCCCATGTTATTCAGATTTATGTTTGTTTTTTATTTTTTTATTATTATTTTATTGTCATCAAAGATATTTTTGTTTATTTAGTAAAAAAATACAATCTTTAATATAAAAAGAAAATAATAGTTTTTATCTATTTTTATTAAAATGTGTGTTTGACCACATGGACATAAATTTTGATGACAAAAATGAATATAATACTTTAAATATATATATATATATATTAAATGATAAAAGAGTTAATTCAAAGATAACATGACACAAGTCAGACTAGCAGCTATTAAATAGATATGACTCAACTTATATTTTCTTCGGGTTGCTAACTCAATAGTAGACACAAACTCATTTTGCCCTTTTCTGAACTAGTAAAGAGTGTAGGGGACTGCTGGCGAGTTGCATCCTGCAATCCAAACTGAGGACGAGGACGGGTTTTGGAGAGATAATCTAATAGTATGAGAATAAACTTCTGACCGTAACAGTTCAAATTCAGAGGCTTCCAGATTTCATAGATTGTCTTCAAATTAATCTTTAGAGCTCAACCTTTAACTCATTTATATTTGAAAAGAAACTGAAGAGATGTACAGCTATAAAGATTCTTCAATGGGTGAAACTTGTACTGTGTTCCTCCCTAATTATCATCACTCACTCATCTCACATATCTGTAAGCAAATCCAAATCCAATTTAAGGTATATGTACACAACCACATGTCGGATAAACAAATCATGTCATGGGAAAAAGTAGATTCTTTTGTGGAAAATATGATGCTTCTACAACAGTAATTTTTTTGCAACAAGTTGTCTTTGCCCCTTTTATCAAGGCCTCGAAAAAAGGAGCTCAAACAAATCGCAAGAGAATGCTGCACAGTATGATCTTCGATTGGAAACAATGCTTCAACCAAACTAAAACTGTATTTTACAATCTACAAGCGACAACACAGCTCAACAGAAGATCTACTAGGTACCCTCGAAAACTCCCTATATGTTTACCTATCTAGTAAGTACTACTGCATAGCTTTCGGATTTTTCGATCATAATTAAGCATTGCGCTCACACTTTCCACCACGAGAATGATCTGCAAGAAGACAACTATATGAGAAGGAAATTAAGAAGAGGGGAGATTTGTTCATTCTATATGCTCCTATTCTTCACAATTTGGACATAATGTTTATTGAAAAGTGTCACATACATTGAAGAAAAACTTAATTTTTTTTTTCTCTATAATGCAACATTGACTTGTAATTCCGATGTCTGTCATATACTAAGAAATACTATTAGGTTCCTAGTAAATAGGCCCAGCTATTAGGGAACTAATAGAAAATTCAGACATAAATAATCAGTACATATACAGTTCATGTAGAGGAATACGGTTTTAATGAAGTTAAAACGATCAAGGGCTAACAAGAAAGGGAAAAACCTGGAAACAAGTATAGGCTATTGCAGTTGCAAAGTAAAAGTTTGCATTTCCGGTTCCCTGAAAAAGAACAATAGTAAAAACAGATTAGTCGACCGGTTTAGGAATTCAATCTCCTGAATAGCATAGCATTGACATACCCTCCAAATCCATAAATTGTGCATTATAGGGCTTAAAAGTGAAACCCCAACATATCCACAAAAGAGAAAGAACGAAAATTGCATTTCTGCATACCAAATAGATCGTCAGGTGTCAGATCTTAATAAGGAAGCTTATGTAACAAATAAAGAATAGATGTACAGAGGAAGGGACGCAATGCACCTGATAGCTCATTAACAAACAACATCAGTAAACTCAAGTACAAAGCTGAGTCCCCAATCTGATCAATGAAACAAAATAAGAAGTGCTCAATATGGTTGGCAGACCATTAACAAAATAAAATAAAAAATTAGTTACGATTACAACTTTCATTTAAATCTTCAGAATCACCAGTTAGTAGACAATATTTCTAATTCTAGCCTTTTGCTATATTCTAGAACTGATCTAGATCATAGATGGATTATATCAACAATGAAAATGAAATGAAGATTGGTAGAATGGATTGAAGGATGGAGTCTCATTTAGTTTCATATTCTCTATTCCATACGAACTTGTGCTAAAATGCCAATGGTGGTGGATATATATATACATTATAAAAAGTGTTAGGTAGTGTAGTATATGGGCAGAGCCAATTAAGCTTATTTATGTATATATGTATAAGCATCTCTTGAATCTACAGTAATCAATTACTTCACTATCAACGTAAATGTCAATATTATAATTATAAATAAAAAAAAATTATGCCTTTATTGATTACATTCACAAGCTTAACAGTTAGGAACAAAACCAGAGCGCACACCATCAGCTTCATCCGAAATAGTCAATACCAATATATTCCACCGATAAGTTTGTGAATCATGGGAACAAAATAAAGAGTAAGTAAATAAGAAATTCAATCAAGACAAGGGAAAGAGAAGAACAAATGTTTGAGAATTCAGAGATGGATTAGACGCTCACCGATGGATAAGACTTTAGCACGGCAGAGATTGCCAAGTAAACAAAGGCCAGAAAGCAGGGCCTATGACTTAGGCGGATGGCTAAAGGCAATATCATGAACATAATGTTCACATGAAAAACTATCAGGAAAAAATTCCTGAAAAAATCAAAAACTTCTGCAAAGAAGTACCTGCAGTGAAAAAATCAAATATGTTATAGAGGCACATGGAAAAAGTAATAAAAATTCAAGCAATAATGGACTTGACACTTACCATAAGACACCTATGTTAGGAGATAAATCTTTAACAGTTAGGATAAATCCATAGGTCCTGTAAAAATACAAATTCATTAATACTGTAATACATCAAAATAGAAGATGAGAAATTATATTTATATTATTTGGGATGTCTAGGGATTCCTCACTTAAAGGAACAAAAAATAATTTAGAACGATGATGGAGCATAATAAATCTTTCTACAAGTATATAATAACAAAATAAATAAAATAGGAATGCCATGCTTCAGACTCCAAACTACATAATAGGGAGGGAAAAAAAAAAGAGTCAACTATTGCTCTAGCTCAAATGACCAAATACCAGAATTAGAAACATATAACAGTATCAGAAAAATACAAGAATGAAGAGTATCCTAGCCATCTAAATGGACTGTTTGGTCAGAAACACAATTTGTATTAAATCATTGTTGATACGGAGAAATGATTAGTCATACTTTACCCTGGATTATTTTCATTGTAGAAGGAATTATTGATAGCAGATATTTGAAACTTCTAGATTCCCATTAACAAGAACAAAGAAAAGGAGGTATTGCAACATTATATTATACCTCTTAAACATCTCCCCAAGACCACCATGATCTTTCATAGACACGGCACATAAGATTAACAAGTAGGAGGCCCATAGGGATGCCCACAAAAAGAAGAGAATGACTCGCTTCCAGGAGATACTTGAATCTTTTGTAAGTTTATCAGTCAGTGACTTTGATTCACCATGATCAGCTGATCTTCCTTTTTCACCTTTAAGTTTACTTTGCACACACAATGTTTTCGGGGGTGCATCCAGACCGCAACCTATTAAAAAAACCACCTGGAAAGGGGTATAAAATTGTTGCCATTATGCTTCTGAAAAACACTAGTAAGATAATTACAAGTTTCTTCATCAAACATACCGGTATGACCAAAATCAACGGATAAAGAGACAAATGTGAAGCTATAACCCAGCCAAAAGCAGCCAAAGGTATTTTCCCTGTGTACATTGAATGGAACAATTTAGCGGTAATAAGATGTTACAGCTGCAAGAATATAATCCCTCATTCCATAAGCCATAGAACATTTTAATAGACCCGAGAATCCATTTACATGCAAATTTGGCACTCGATCCAATGGCTTTGCAGCAAAATTAGACAAAATCTTTCTAACACAGCCTGATAATGCACATAAGTATTTATCAGCTCTTTCACTGCTTAACAATTATTAACAGAGACCAGATGAAGTTACGAGCAAGAATCAGCTAAATATTAAGTGAGTACAAGGGAAGCATAAGAAGCATATAAAAAGCCTTATCGCATTGATAGTCAACCAGTCAGACACTGGCCGGAAATGCAGAAACCTCATTGGTAATTTTGAAGTGGATATGAACCAAATGATGACTTTTATTTTCCTAGAGCTGAAAAAATTGATTAATGTTTCCCACTAAATGGAAAACTTTATACGACTGGGCAGCAATAAGTGAGGTATGTTGAGCACGAGTTCAGCTCAGGAAAATGAGGATCAATGACCAATCAAAGGGATCAAACAAGCTTATGAATCCTACTTGCAGGATTCTAATTAAAACACAGGACACAATCATAATGCATAAAGGGAGAGAATTTGTTCCACCTTACCTGAAGAAGCTCCATAAATTGATAAGATGATAAAAAGGTTTTCAACAGGTGAGGTATTATAACCAAGACAAGAGATAACTGTGAAAGGGTTCCACAAATATACAAGGGCAGCAATGTCACCAGATGGCAGAATTTCTAAACATTGAAAGAAAGAAACTTCATCAGTTTACCAGAGGCTAATAGAAGCAGGATATATTACTCAAAACACCAAAAAATTCATCAGGATAGATCTGGCTTACCTATATCTTGGAACAATTTATTAAGCCCCAACGCTTTCAAGTTGCGACTCTGTGCTGTTACAAGATTGTGTCCGGTAGCACGGATGAGAATTGCACTGGTAAAATCTGCAATAACTGAAACGAGGCTGTATCCAAAAACGTGATGATTTTCTGCACAGTTAAATGATACTCAAAAGCAGACTGCGAAAAGAAAGTATACAAATAAAGAAGTAGTGGATAGAGACTTGTGGATGACCTTCAAGCAACAAAAAGGAATTTTATTGTAGATGCAATGTTTAATCAAATAACATTGTAGACTGAAATCTAAAGGACGAAATGTTAGTGAATAGTGATTGAATAGATGGGTTTATAATAGTTATAAGTTAAATCGTTTTATTTTCTCTTCAACTTTATTCAAACCTAATCTCACTCCTTATCACCATCAGTGCCATCATCCCACCCTTTGCCGCTGCTGGAACCCAACCACCAACCCCCATATCGTACATCTCCTCTCCTCCTTTTCTCACCCATTTTTTTATCCATCACAAGCCATAAAAGCTCCCTGCTACCATCACAACCCCAGCAGTAGCCCTCATAAAAAGTTCCACAACAAACTCACTCCTCTAGTATGGATTTTTTTATGCAATGTGTGCACAACCGAACGTGTATTTATTTACATGTGAAAATACAAGCTCGCCAATCCCAAACATCTCTTATAGAGAATACAGAATTTTCCGAATAAAGAGTTAATTAGTACAACAGAGCAATTAAGAAACTGACAGTTCATCATTTTGACCGGATAGCAGCTCCAAAGAGGCGAAGACACTAACACAGTACAGTATAACTAGATGATTTAAAATGGTGTATAGGATTTTTGTAAAAGGGGCAGCATATAGAGTTTGGATATTTGCTCTGTGACAATGATTCACCCAACTGGGATTGCTTCTACCAGAGACAACCATTCATTTCGCACATTTCTAAACTACACAGTAGCTTCCTTTTGGAAAGAACACACAATTATAAGTCTTACAACCCGAAAACAAGAATCTGTTGTTAATGCTAAAAACACAAGCAAATGATTCCCATGGAAGCTAACACATTTAAGACTCTAAGCAGTACACAATTGCAGTGAAAGCTTCGAAATAGAATCAAATTCTATAACTCTAACAATACCTGCATAATAGATAACTAAGCTGCCCGTCAATCCTGCATTACACAGTTCAGATACCATCAATACTCACACAACAAATGCTAATAAACAAAAAATAGCATTTCATCAATAGGGAAACACAGATTACTTTTTATCAGTAAGAGGACCCAAGATAGAAAGCAATAGAGGCGATCCATGGTACATCGAACCTGCACATCACAACCATTACAATCCTTTTCCCCAAAAATACAATTTCTTAACAAGCTAAGCCACTAATTATGCGTGTAACGACGAACCAGAATACGGCGACATTGACAAATGCTTCAGCCAGTAGCCCTCAGCCACTTCAACATAAAAACATAATGAAAATCAAACTCCAATTAAAACTTCGAAAATTTGAGAGAGAGAAAAAGAGAGAGAGCAGTTACGGCGGCGCAGGCTGGTGATGGGTGTAGAAACTTCGGGGCGAGTGGAGAGGTTGAGATTTTTCGAAAAGTAGCTAAGAATCAGCCTGAAAATGACGGAAGCGATCGCCCATTTCCAAAACCCCAGCTGCTTCATCTTACGGCCAATCTCGGGCTTCTCCTCCATGGATTCTTGCAAGGATTGCTTGCTCTTTACTCAATTTGCAGATCGGAAATTGGATCCGTCGTTCTCGAACTAAACGACGTCGTTGAAAGAGCAACGCCTGCGCTTCAGAATTTAAGGGTTTATCTGCAAATTTACCTGCTGTTGTTTTGTACGCTTTTGTTTTTGTAAAAAGTAACACTTATAATTTATTAACAAAAAGTTGTACTGTTTAAATATATATTTGCAATGCAAGAGTACTTATTATTATAAAATTTTAAAAATATCTTACTGATATTGTATTAAATATATATTCAATTTAAAATCATATTTGATACTTATTTAGATAACATTAAATATTTAAAGTTTGAAAATATTTTAAAAAATAAAAATAATAAATATTTTATATAATTGTTAAATGCGAAATCTAACAATAAAATAATAGAATTCGAGAATAAGCTATTGCAAACCATGCTAGAAATAAAATGTTGTATAAAGTAAAAAGGCCAGTATTGTATATTACGATTTTCTCTTGATTTATTGGGCCGGCATCAAATGGGCTCATTTAGGCCATTATTAAAGTCCAGTAATGGGCAGAAATTGGGCTGGTTGGGGAGTTTGCTCTAGATCCATTTAAGTCAATTTAGATTTGTTTTATATAGAATTTGATTTTTCTTTTTATTTTTTAAAAAATAGTGGTTTATATGTTGTTTTATATATACGTGTATGTTATATTTTATTTTCATATGTATATGCAGTGTTTGGTATAAATTAAATATATACACGTTAAATTATATAAAAAAAAATAAAAATAAAACACTCAGCAGCATCCAACGTGTGGAATAAATACAAACGATATTCATGACTTGGTCAAACTAAATTACGTGTAAAAAAATAAAAATAAAAAAATAAATAATAATAATAAGAATAATATTGCTGGCCAAATGGCAGGCGGACGCAGTCAATAATGGTTTATATAACCGGACCAAAACAACGATGATGTTAAAACCAACGGTCGAGTGAAAAATAAAATAAAAAAGAGTTAAAAAGAAAAAAAAAAAAAAAAGGTAGGATTCATCCACGTGCACCCCACGTGTCTGGCCTCAATAAAGAAATAGTCCGTGCAACTACTCCCTCACTCTTCCGACCCCTCCAACGGTCATATTTCGCCGACAAAGCCTTCCCCAACGGTCATATTCCTGGTGCAACATGAGCCGTCCGATCCTCATCCAACCCCCGCAAATCGAAATCCTCCCACCCCCACTTTTTTACCCACCCATCAATTTTTTATACCCAAAATTCACCACTCACTATATAGAACCATCGCTGTGGCTCTCGCACTATATATAAAAACACACCCCAGTTTTGTTTGATCGCTTTTTTTGGGTTCCTTAGAAGAAACTGAATTCTGCAGAAAATGATAGGTTAGAGAGAGAGAGTAGAGAGAGAGTGTGTGTGAGTGAGAGTGAGAGTGAGAGTGAGAGAAAGTGACTGAAATTAGATGGATGGTTTGAAGGTAATGTATGGAGGAATTGTTGGTTGTGTGTGTTTATTTTCAGCTGGGCATTTCGTCGAACACTTGTTGTCATCTTCAATGAGATTTCGAGCTTGTTCTTCCGAATGATTTGGCTCTGAAATTTATGGAATCCGATGGTCTTTTTTTTAGGCAGGCGTTGAATTTATGAATATACATTTGATTATTTGATTCTTTTATACCTTCGTTTGGTGATTTCTTTGTTCTTTGATTGATATTCTTTGTTGCACATAAAAACCTATCATCATCATCATCATCTTCATATAGGACACACAAAGGCATATATACATATACATACATATATATATTATTTTATACACACACACACACACAAAAGGATTGTTTTCTTGTTGTTTCGAACATCGGATTCCGATTTTCTGTTGTTGATTTTCACACACTCACTCACTATAGAAACCACATTGTTCTTCTGTTTCTCTTGATTATTGTGAATTGTGTAAACTGTGTTCTCATTCGATAGAAGAAATTGACATAGAGAAACATAGAAAAGGGTTATTCAAGGGTGGGTGGGTGGGTGGATTGGATTGGATTCAATTGTTATTTACAGCAGAAAAGGGAAAGATTTGGTTGTATCTGAAGCATGTTGGCTGGTTGTTCTTCGACATTGTTGTCGTCTCCGAGGCATAGATTAAGGAGTGAAGCAGCTGCACAGTTTCAAGCTTACCATATTCCAGCAATGAGCACGCAGAGGTTGGACATCCCCTGCACTTTCGCGTCGCGCAAAGACGGATCGCGGCCGCAGCCGGTAATGCCGGTCAGCCTATCGATTGAAAAGCCAAGCAGCGAAGTGAATAGGACTAGCGGGTGTTCTCTTAGGCAGAGCATCAAGCTTCCGCCGTCGCCAGCCGAGGCTCGGAAGGAGATCAAGGATGAGTTTTGGGAGAGGGGCCGGAGTAGCCTCAAGAAGAGGTACGCCGGAGAAGTGTCGACGTACGACAACGACGATGATGAGGCAGCTTACATGAACAGAGTGAAGAGGAAACGAGGCAACGGGAAGTCGGATCATCGTTCTACATCGAAAGCCGATAGTTTCTGGTTTCATCCTGGCTTCGGCGCGCCTCAGTTGCCGTTTTCGCTCTCGTGCTCGGGAGACGAAGAAGGCGGCGGGGAGAGAGTGTGTTTCGTGCCGGGAAACGTTAATATCATGGCGCCGCCATTGCCGCCGCTGTCGCACATACCATGGTTCGATTCCGTAGTGACGGAGATCACAGATTTAGGTGAGAAGGACGCTGAGAGGATCAAGGTCCCGGTGAAGGAGGGGTCGGGATCGTCTAGCACTTCTTCGGGTAGCCACGACGGAAATCCGGTGGAGAGCGAAGTCGGGAATCCAGGTGAAAGCACCGCTGCGGCAGCCGTCGTCGTAGCCGGTCACAACGGCGAGAATAATCACCGGGAACACGATTGCGTCGAGCTCGTAAGCTTACTCGTGGCCTGCGTCGAACAAATAGGCTCGAAGAACATTCCCGCCGTCAACCATTGCCTTGCGAGGCTCGGCGAGCTCGCCTCTCCGCGAGGCTCTACCGTACACCGGCTCATTGCTTACTACACCGAGGCGCTGGCGTTGCGGGTCGCGCGGCTTTGGCCGCATATCTTCCATGTCGCCGCTCCTCGGGAGCTCGACCGCGTCGACTACGACGAGAGCGGCACAGCCTTGAGGCTCTTGAACCAGTTAAGTCCGATTCCAAAGTTCATCCACTTCACGGCGAATGAGATCCTTCTGCGCGCCTTCGAAGGGAAGGACCGAGTTCACATCATCGATTTTGACGTGAAGCAGGGGCTGCAGTGGCCGAGTTTGTTCCAGAGTTTGGCTTCCAGGCCGCGTCCGCCGAGCCACGTTCGAATCACCGGCGTGGGCGAGTCAAAACAGGAGCTGATCGAGACGGGGGAGCGACTCGCCGGATTTGCGGAGGCGTTTAACCTGCCGTTCGATTTCCATCCCGTTGTCGACCGGCTGGAAGACGTGCGGCTGTGGATGCTTCATGTCAAGGAGAAGGAGACTGTAGCTGTGAACTGTGTACTGCAGCTGCACAAGATGCTCTACGACGGCACCGGTGCAACGGTGAGGGACTTCCTCGGGCTGGTACGGAGCACGAACGCGGAGGTCGTGATCGTGGCCGAGCAGGAAGCAGCGCACAATGGAGCCAGCCTCGATGCTCGGCTTTGCAACTCGCTGAAATACTACTCAGCGGTATTCGATCTGATCGATGCCGGTGGCCTCCCGATGGACAGCCGAGTCAGGATCAAGACAGAGGAGATGTTTGCACGGGAGATCAGGAACATCGTCGCTTGCGAAGGACGGGACAGGTCGGAGAGGCACGAGACTTTCGGGAAGTGGCGCGAGGTGATGGAGCAAGGCGGTTTCCGGTGCGTCGGGATCGAGGAGAGGGAAGCGCTGCAGGGACAGATGATGCTGAAGATGTACGGCTGCGAGGATTATTATTCCGTCGAGGTGCAAGAACAACAACAACAACAATGTCGAGAAGCTCTCACTCTTCGCTGGCTGGATCAGCCGCTGTACACTGTCTCGGCGTGGATGCCGGTTGATGCCGCTGGCGCGTCAATGTCGCACTCACAACAGCCATAGAGTTAAGGAAGACTGATCGACGACGAGGAGGAACAGATGGTTTGGTTACTTACTTACTTACTGGATTGATTTTGATTTATATTCTTTGTAGGTAGAGGAATATGTTATATCTTTCATTCTTTCATTCAATGTTGCAGATAAGATTTGTTGTCATTTTTTTTGGAGGTTAGGAAAGAAAGAAACAGAGATAGATTATTATCATTATCATTATCATTATCATTATTATCGTTGTTGTTAAATTCTTTGATTCTTTCTGTAAGCTGGAATATGAATTTGCTTTGAGGTTTCAGTTTCAGTTTCAGTTTCTGTCATATTTTTTACAACATAATTTACAGACACTTGATGACTTCTTTACAACTAACTAGAGATGTATATATGTCTTGATTTTTACCATGGATGATGATTCCCTGTATGGGTGAGGGATATTCTTTCTTTCCGTTTTCGATGATGTCGAACTTTGCCGAGCTCCTCGGCGGCTTGCCAGGCTGATGATCCCGGCGAGTAATTGTGCTTGACTCTTCCATGCCTGCTGTGCTTATTGTCCTTGTGAACATGGTGGAGAATGTAATTGTAATCACTTCCACTCTCTCCTTTTCTGAGATTGTGCCTGTTATGGCGGTGATGTTTCTTTCCGTGGCGATGATGTTCCTTCGGGTGCGCTTCGATTTGTCGGTAATGCTTCCATCTGTCTCTGCTTTTCTCAGACTTCCATATGTGATCCTCCCACCAGTCATAAATAGGATCAAAGAGTCCTCTTTGATGCAGAAGCCAGAGGAGGACAACAACTGCAATTCACAAAGAAAGAAACAAACATTTATTGTATGTATGGTTTGAAATGAAGGTATTGAGTGAATCATAAAAATCATGGTAAACAAGTGCCAAACCTGTTGGAAAGATTGCTAAAAACAGGCCAAACATCAGAAGCCAAGTCAGACAGATGTATTGTATGTGGCAGCTGATGTCGAAAAATCCGGAGCATTTTCTTCTGCTCGCCACAAGAATAAGAGTGTAAAAAGCCCGAATGTCGATATCATTCAAATCATTCTAGTTAATGTTGGGGGTGTGGTAAAGACAGTACCTACAGCTCTCTCCAGTGATGAAGTCGGCCATACCGAACCAAAGTTTGTTCCACGTCTCCTCAATGTAGTCGAAGAAGCCATTTGCACCGGTCTTTGGAGGTGGGGAAGATATCTGTATAATGGACTTAGAAAGTGTGAATTGATAGCACATTCTGGTTAAATTTTCTTAGTCACTACTTCTGATTCGATCAAATGTTTGCAGATAACATAATTTCACCAAAACATAAATTATTTTGTCCCTCGAAACGAATAACAATCAGCTTTCATTTCCCTTGTTTTTCAGGAGGAAAGAACTCATTCAAACCTTCTTTTACTATGATGATCATTTCGATTCCATAGAAGGAAAGAAGAAAGGGTTGTATAAAATGGCAGACAGACCTGGGATTCATTATCAAGAACAGTGGCTGTAGTTGTGAATTCACACTCTGCTCTGTCAACTTCATTAAACTCAGCATCTTTCAGTATGGCTGCAATTAGATATATTGAAAAAGAGACTATATTCAATGTAATGTTAATTCAGTTAATATTTGGAAATTTAAATCAGAAAGTAATATCTTAAGTAAATCTAGATTATGAATTACTCAAAACCACCCGATTATATTTTTATACCTGAACATGCATATTTTGCAGCTTGATCTGATGTAGGGTATAGTTTGAACGATCGATTGACTACCTCGTCTGGCTTCATTATGTAAAATTGTTCCTACAAAATAGGAAACAACAAGATAAACAAACCCTGTAAATTTTCCATATTTGCTCTAAATACATTTCAAGAACATATAACTAATTACCTCCATTTGGTTGACACCCAATGAGCAATCAAACTGCAAGAGAAAGATAGGCATCCTATAAATATAGTTTCAAGCATAGGAAATGCATCATTGCGTTGAAGATATACGTTCTGGATGTTTTAATTATAGATTGAAACTATCAAACTACAACACCTTAGATTGTCAGTTAAAAGTGACATTTGGTTAAAATGGATCACAAAGGAATACTGGATGTAGTAAAATTATATCATGCATGTTTACAAGAGATTTCCATAGTTTTTCAGAGATTGATCTTACAGTAAGGCTATATGATGCTTCGACTTCACCAACGTTCTTGGTTGTAACTGTTGCAGTCCCAAATTGAGTTAGAGCTTCAAAAGTTGGCACAGTGATGCCTAAAATTTTCCCATCACTCCTGCAGAAGTTTTAAAAGAATCATCATATAAAGCTTCATAGAAAATTGATATCAAAGTTGGAAGTTAAGAGAAAAATGCCTTAGAATGGAATTTATGAAGGATGAAACGTAGTAGCCCCAAAACTCAAATATGACTGATTATTAGTTAATCTATTTTCTCGACCTTAAAACAGGAAATTGTTTATCCGAAAAAAACCATGCAAATAGAATGAAGTAATAGTAGTGCAACAAGAAGTGGCCACAAAAACCTTGAATGTGATCTTTTACTGTGTAATTCATCATTAGCAGAAGCAGACTATTAGGGGGAAAAAATCAAACAAAGAGAATAGTATTTGACTCCATAAACATAATAAAACAAATCTATAGAACATAAGAGAATATTCTGTTGCTCAAAATGTTCAGATCAACCTTTGAAAAACGTATTCTATGTCATCAGCACTCAGTTCCACCATAAGGTTGGTATTCAGCACTTCTGTGATCCCAATAGAGAATGCATGACTTCCTGCATTCTGCATGCTATAAAGTCATTAGCATTCAATATGGCCATACTGAGTGTCCTAACTAACTCTATTCTAGTTTTTCGTTACGATATCCTAATTTACTTAAATCAACAAGACATAACTGGATGTTGATTTATCCTTTCAAACCTTCCTTGGACGCAATACAGTGGAACCTGATTCCTACTAATCCGATTCTGATCTGCCTGAAATATGGAAAAAAGAAAGTAGTGTCATTAATGTTGGGTTACACATTGGAAACTTTGCTGACATTGGAAGCTACACATACTTATCCTGTGAGCAGTATGTAGCAGAAATAGGTGTAAAGGAGAGACAAACATTCAAGTGTTATGGTAAGCTTTCACGGAAGGCCATGAGAAGTCAGAACAAAAGAATTTATTTTTTTTCCCTAATTTCATGGTAAATACACCACACCAATTCTACAGCAAAGAAATGCCATGCCTTGATAAACTAGAGCAAAGAAAAGGCTAGAAGATATAGCATTGAAAAGCAAGCATACTAGACTTTCCTGAGTGGATTCTGTATAAGAGAGAAGGCTTATTAATAAAGATGCAAACACCGTTTAAAAGAAAGAAGTGCAGTTGATCTAGTAACCTCCCAAAAATTCCACAACTGATTGTGCAAGCAACTCCAATATGGTCCAGCACAAAAGTTTGGCTGTGCATTAAAGGCCTTGTAACCAACTCCAATTTTGTCACATTGAAGACCATCTAGTGTAAACCTGACTCTCTCAAGAAGCATCCACTTGGAAAAGTTGTTTCCCAGAATTTGAGGTTGGCCTGCACCACCCTTCACAGAGAAGAAATTGAGTAATTATTTTGATGGAGTCTTTAAGCATATTAAAGTAAAATTATTGACATAAACCTCTTAGAACCATTAGAAGATATAGCTGAGTGGAAGTTTCAAGAAATATGGCCTTTTGCTTTTAATTAAGAAACAGGCATATACCTACAGCACTAATGAAACATACCTCTCTAGGAATAACAAGGTAGAAGTTATCGAACGAAGGAATGTTGATATATCCAACATAATCTCCGATTAGATTTACCCTCAAAAATTTATCTTCAGATACTGCGACCCTGTTTTGTGGACCTACAACCACTTCCTGCCAAATATTTCATGGGCTAAGCGTTCAGATTGAGGCAAAACCATCCAATCTAAACTTCATAAAGAATTGACCGCTAAAAGATAAATAATAAAGCACCAGATGCATGATATATTTATGCTTCACTAGGATTATTATACTTATGGAAGGCAACAAGATGTAAGCTTTCACCAGTGCAGTCATGATAATCAATCAATAAATAGGTCAGTTACATTTCAAGGAATTGTGCCACAAATAAAATACCGATGTCTTTGATCCTGTCTTTATCTCAATTCGGATGCTAAATCCAATCGATCGCTGTCCAATGCTAAACACATGAAACCTGGATCAATATATTTAAGTAGTGAAAAGGGGGAATAAAATACTGTTCGTAAAATAAATAAAAAATAAAGAAAGAACATAACTACTTAGCAAGCACATAAGCAAGAATCAAGCTGAATCTATGAACACGAGCCTAGAGTGATTGGTTTGTAATAAATAGATTTATAAAAGTACTCATAAAATCATAGAATAGTTTTTATAAGTAAAGGGCAGGCATCTCTACCCTCTTTTGAATAGAGTAAGCAAGACATATTTCATTTATGTGTGTCCTCTAACCACAGCTAAGAAATAAATTTTACAACTCCAAGGTTAGCATACATCAACTGGAAAACAAAAAAAAAACATAGGATTACAGTTAGGAAAAGGATCACAAACCATTCATCTGTAAAGCGAAGACAGTGTGCCGTATTTGCCTTTCCTTTCGTCAACTTGTCAACTACATGACAAGATTTCTAAAGTTAGATGTATTATGTTGTCATTCAGGAGCATAGCACAGGTATTATGCGGTACTTCTTGTACACTTACAAAAGTTTCCACATGATGATGGGACCCTACGCTGGTTTCCACAAGGACAGCAAGTTGGCTGTGCACAGAATAGAAAAGAAAAACATCAAAAGTATACACAGGTATTAATGGATTCAAAAAATAGCATCCATGTATCCTGTTCAAAAAAACCAGTGTTACATCATAAGGGCTGCATTATTGTTTATCCGATTCAAAAACACCGTATGTTTGCTTTATAAATCGATCAACGGCTTCGACCCATGATGCACTTTAGTTTCATCTTTAAAATATCTTATTATAGAATGTTTGATTATAGTAGCTAGTATCTTTATGATGTAGCATTCATATATAAATAGAGCACTCTTTTATCACTTTGAATGGAAGGCACAATGTTCTGTATTTCTGACATCATCTTTCAGATAAAAACTGCTCCAAAACCTTCATCCAATAGAGCTGCTTACTACAATCATTCGAATACCTTTCTCTCACAAGTTTAGGAAAAAAAGCTGCAATGATCTTACTTATAATAAGTATGTGTAGCAAGCCATCTAGGTTCATGTAAAAATTAAATTTGGCAGTCATTCGTTGGTCTTTACATGGGAATCTAAACTTTATCTTTAGGATCATCAATTAATGTAGAAGCAACTGAAGGTGAAAACACAAACAAACACATTATCATAGAAAAACTATCATGGTGCATAAAATTGAGAACTTTCCAATTATTACCCGTGTATCTTCGATAATGTTGCCATTCTCATCCCGCAACCTGAATAACATGTTAAGCAAAAAGTGGCAAGCAGAAAGGTAAACAGTTAGTTTTGAGTTCAAAGAAGGAATCAGAAAAGCATAAACTTTCCATATGAAGAAGAAAAATAACATAAACACTTGGATTTTGATTCATCAGTGAAAATGCACGTCAGAAAGGTCACTCACCTCTCACACATCGTAACAATACGCCCTCCAGCATCAGTCCTGCATTTTCGTGTCCGAACATAAAGTTCTTGGGGTTTGTAAGCGACATCCTACAAGAGAAATGGATAGATTAATCCCCTGTTGAAACTAATTTGTATAGTGATTTATGAACTACTTTTTAAGAGCCAATATAACAACTTAGAAAGCCTCCTATATTTGAACAGATCAAGTGAAGCTTAAGATGTTTGTTTGCTCTAATTTTGGATCAGTAATCACAATCTAAATTAATCGCCATGTGAAATAAGTAACTATTTGAGTGTTTTATGCATTCATCTGGCAAAAGACAACTTCAATTTGTAAAAATTTCAACAAACACTCTTTTACGCAAAAGAATCAAAACAAAGTACAACAATAGGTCATCAACGAAAATAAGGATCCAAAAGAGAAAGACGATTCACAACATACACGTATGTACGTCAGTTCATACAGAGCGTAGACAGAGGATTTATTGATAGCTATCACCGGAGGGCTTCGAAGCGTCTGCATTTGATTGGTTGAATTTTCCTCCGCTTCCACAATCTCCGCAACCATTGACGCCTCTCTCCCACTCTACAAAATTCCAGAAATATCTCGACAGAAGAAACAAAAATTGCATCCAATACATAAACACAACCACTTACTGATTCACTGGGAACAGCCAGATTAAGAACAATCTTGGAAGTGCAGTTAAGCTCATCGGAGACCTTTTCGCACTTCTTCAGTTGGGATTTGGCCAGTATTTGGGTTCCGGTGACGCTGTGGGAGAGTAGAAACAATGCAATGGCGATCCTCACGAGGATTTTCATGGCGAAGACGAATTGAATTCTGGGAATTGTCGGTTTGATTTTGCGGACGAGTATAAATGGAAACCGTTTTGGCGGGGGAGTAACTGCTTTTCATTAACGTTCGAGGATGGGATAGTATTTGCAAATGAATCCCTAGTGTGTTTCCTGTTTAGGATTTTGATATTTAGGAATATAATAATACTACATTTATTATTTTTACATTATTTATACAATTTTGATATAAAAAATATATTTTTAAATCATTTCACCGAATAAATATAAATAATATTTTATTATTTGAAATTTGCATTTAAAAGAAACTTTCTCTATCCATTTTATAAAAAAAATTATTTGAAATTTTGTAAAAAATTAACTAAGTAGTAATATTTTATTGGTTGGTCGAAATTTTTTTTGATATTTTTGTTCTTTAGTCTTATATAAATTAATTATATATATAATAATATATTTGTAATTTAAGTAAAAATTAAAAATATTTTGAAATTACTGTATAATTATTTTAAAAAATATGAAAAACTACTTTGATATAAATTGGAACGGAAGGAGTATATTCTTTTATCTCACATTCGATCAAATATTATTTTAATTAAATTCAAACCAATTTTTCTTTTAATTTATAAATAAAAAATCCACCCACTGATACTCTAATCTATTTTATTATAAATATCCTATTAAATTATCATTTAAATTAAAATTAAAAAAATTTAAAACAAAAATCCCGACCCATGTTAGCTTTCAAAAGATGGCCCGGCCCGATAAATTTCAAGATCAGTTTGACCAAATCGGGCTAACTTGACTCGACGACAACGATAGCACGTGGAGCTAATTTTTCTAACATGCGCCACCTGTGCCTGTTTCTGTCTCTGCTCTGTACTTCAGGAATTCTTCCTTCTACTTTTATCTGCTGATACGTCTTTTCCACTCAGAACTACATCCATGCTTTTGGGAGTACCTGGGACCTCAACACCCGAAAGCTATAAGCTAGGGATACCGATACAGCGTAGCGTCAAAGGCAGGCAGCACTGTAGGTCTTGTTTGGCTGCAATTTTTCTGTTTTTGTGAAACACTGATGTGATTTGCCTCCCAGTCTCTCACCAAATACTGTTTTTTTTAATGCGAATTAATTATTACAAAAATTTAAATTTGAAATAAAAATAAAAATAAACGGATCGAAAATTGAATCTTAGCCATTAAATTTTCATATGAAACCATTTATTATAAGCGCGGACCAATATATTAACATGACAAATAATAATAATAATAATAACAATAATAATAATAATAATAATAACAATAATAATAATAATTTTGTTTTGTAGAATTAATTCGGCCGCGTGTCCACAAATTCAAAGTATAACATGGGTTTGTTAATTTTAATATTTTTCACGTAAAATAATTGTAATATATTTCTTTAGTCAATTTTCTCAAAATTTTATTATTTAGATTCTGTATTTTCTAAAAAAAAAAATACATTTTTTTCTCACAAAAAATCACATCAAATATTATTTTCATACCAAACTCAAACCAATTTTTTTTCAAACTCATCAAAAGAAACACACCCAATATTTGGTATTATATAGCATAAAAAAAGATATATTGAATTAATATTTTTAAAAAATAAAATATTGAATAATAAAATAATAAATCAAATGCAAAGTGAACACACTATTTTATTAAATAAAATATCAAAATAAAAATGCATGTGTTTTTTTTGGTGTTTTTCTATGTATGTTTTGTATATATCCTTTATCTTTTAAAATATCATTTTAATTAACTGTTTTTATTTTAAATACATAAAAATATATACAAAATGAAAAAAAATAAAATAAAATAGTGCAAGTAAGCGAAAAAAAAAAAAAGAAATTAGTCACAAATTTGCCGACCACGTCAACGTTTTTAGGTCATAAAATTCGAGTAAAGTTATTTCAATTTGATACATATATATATATATATTGAAATTAAAAAAAAAAAATTATTAATGTTACCTTTTTAGTAATAGTTGATCAATTCTTGGATTTCAATTTGTCAATTCGAACGTAACCAAAATATATAATAATGAAAATATTAATGTCAATAATAATAATAATAATAATGTAACAATAATAAATGAGTGTAACAAATCACACCCTCTTTAATAAAAAGAAGTGTTCAAGTAAACAGTGCAACAAAATAATAATGCAATGAATTTAATTGGTTTGTGCTATTTACTGATTCGTCCATTATTTCTTATTGATTTCCCTTCAAAATATCATAAATAAATTAATAAATAAATAAAAGATATAAATGAGATAAAATATCCCTATTCAGTTTATAACTTTCTTCTTATCAAATTTAATAAATAGTTTCTCAAATCATATATAAAATCATAAAAAATATCCAATAAAATAAAATATGTAAGTAACATAATACCGAGCTGAATTTACCTATCAATGAATATTTTTGACATTTTTTTTTTAAAAATAAGAAAATTAAATTTTAAAACAAAACTTAAAAATTATTACAACGATATAACGAAATTTAAATCTGTCCCACTTAAAATTATTGTTTTTATATTTTTAATTAAAGTAATAATATACAAACCTATTTTATTTATTATTTACTTTTAATATTAAAATATTATTATTATTTTTTATTTTCGTATTATCAAAATATAATTAAAAAAATAGTGACTTTAAATAAATAAATAGATGAGGTCCATACTACGCTTCCCACTCTTCCCACCATTTATATAGAAATGCTCCTTCCTTCTTCTTCCTCTTCTCTCTCTCTCTTCTGAGTTTGAGAAATGGGCAAAGCTTCGAAATGGTTGAGGGCCCTATTCGGCGGGAAGAAGCCGGGCCGGGACTCCGACTCCAAGAAGAAATGGAGATTCTCCAAGTCCCGAAAGGACGACGGCAACCGCTACGAACCGCCGCACCAGACCATTATTCACGGCGGCGAAAATGGTGCCGCGGCGGTAAGAAACACCGGAAGAGTTTATTCCGGCGGCTATTCCACGGCGTACGTTAGCCCGCGAAGAGGAGGCGCACGTTACGGGCGCAGGGAAGTCCGGGCAGCCGTTACCATTCAATCCCATTTCCGCGCTTATTTGGTAATCAAAGAAATTTGTTATCCCATTCTTCTCAATATATATATATATATATATATATTTTCCTGCTGAGTGAAACGACGCCGTCGGGTGTCTCATTGCATGGTTATTTGTAGAAATCTTTTGGGCACAGTAAATTCGATTACAATATATTTTTAGATACTCTATTTATTAGCAATATACTCCATATATTTAAATATAAAATTAAATTTTTTATTATTTTCAAAATGGTTCATAAATGGGCATTTGACGTTTAGTCGACGATGTGGGACTCAGACAGACCCGGTCGGATTCCGACACTGTCAGCTTCCATTGTTGACAATTTTGCTTATACATTTGTGTATTTATCTTATATTTTTTCCATAAAATATTTATAATAATATTCATTTTAAGTGTAACATTTATGTTTTGCGTCATTCTTTCGTTGCATGTAATATTACAAATGAATTTCTATTAGTAAGTATTTTTCAATTTTTCTTAATTTATACTACTTTTGTTTATAATAATTAATATTCAAATATCAACACGCTAGATACTTATATTTAAATATCAACACGTACAAAAGTAAATGAGATACTTATAGTCGGACGAAGTCGGACGAAAGTAGTATTATTTTTAAATAAATAAAAATTAAATGTGGGTTTTTACTCTTTAAGAACTTTACCTTCCAATGAAGTTGAAAGAATGGGTGCAATTTTCAACTACTATTTGTGTCCTACTTTTTAAGTGATGATTTATTTGCTATTCTTGCAAGACATTTCTATTTGTATTCTGTAATAAATTTTCAATCTTGGCTGGTGGGATTGTCCTTTCGATTTGTAAAACTAGAGTGGTTCCAAGAAAGTTACATTCCAACTGAAAGTAAGTTTTAAAAAGTTGCACTTTTTTGATTTTTTTGGGTACCCTTTCAATATCGAATTGCTTTTTCGATTTTCTATTTTGGACAAAAGATCGAAGCATTTGATAAGTTCGTTTCTTGATTAATCGTCACTTGTACAATACCTTAATAATACGATCGATAGAAATGGAAATGTATTCATAAATTACAATGCGAATTTAGTCGAAACGAAATACACGATTTCGGTTGTAAGATGTATTCTTAATCGAACAATGCTGTGTTCTAAGTTTAGCTTTTATGATGTTTTTGAAATATGCGTAGTCGAGACGAGCTCTAAGGGCATTGAGAGCATTGGTGAAGCTTCAAGCACTCGTACGCGGCAACAACGAGAGGAAAAAAATGGCGAATCATATGAGACGGATGCAAGCTCTTGTTCACGCCCAAGCGCGCGCTCGTGCCTTACGGGTTCTTAAGTCCGAATTGCATCAATCGAGCGCAAAGTTGTCGCACTTTGCGTATGATGTAAGGCGCTTTTTTTTTTTTTTTTTCTCGTTGCGTTGAGTCTTTTCGATAGTAATAATACGGAAGAATTTGATTATATAGGGTCCAGCTACACCTCAAAGGATCGAACAAATGAAGGCGCGAAGCATTAGAAACGGACAACATATGACGTACAAGGTTTATCGAAGCACCCTTCTGCCTCCAACATTGTGGCTCTCTGAGTATATAGATACTTTAGAACTTTTGATACTATTCATTTTTTATATTATATTAAAAATTAAATTTACATTCAAAATATCACATTAATACCTATTTATATTACATCATATAACTATTCAAATTCAAAAATTTTACTATTTAAATTCCAATTTAAAATTCAAATCCCCAGACAAACACACCCCAAATATATTTTTCTGTTATACTAAATCTTTTCTATTCTTCAAAATTTTTGAAAACTTAAAAAATCTGTGTCTAAACGGAACCACTTGTATGTTTCGTGATTGATGCTTACTCGATGCCGATGAATGTAGAGAAGTCCTTCGAAATCGAGCGGCAATGTCCTCGACGAAGCGGGGAAGATGCATTTCGCTCGTGGCGATGACGGGAGACATGACAAGATTCTCGAAGTCGACACGTGGCGACCGGTCGCGGGGCGTCGACACATATTTCACTCGGCGAACCTAAGCCTTAGCTCTGACCAATATTGCCAAAGCTTCTCGACTTCCAAAGAAACGCTATCCGGCGAAGTCCATTCTTTCGGCGCGCATAAACACGACCCCGTCGAGCCCGCTTTCTACACTCCCGACAGCAGCCCGCAAGTCTACTACGGAACTTCACGCCGAGCCGCGGCCACACCTAATAAAACTAATAGTTTCAAATCGGGGCCGAGCGGTGGCGGCGGATACTCCGACCATCCGAACTACATGGCGTACACCGAGTCGTCGAAGGCTAAGTCGCGATCTCTTAGTGCCCCGAAGCAAAGGCCGGCTTCGCACTACGAGCACGTGTACGCGCCGAAGGCTTCGTCGGCGTTGCATGCCAACTTCGTCGGAAAAGTTTACCCGGGATCGGGGCGACTCGACCGGCTCGGGATGCCGGTAGTCGAGGATGCTGCCCGGTTCAGTGGCTCTTGGTACCGGTTCTAGTAATGAACCCGGTTCTTGCTTGAAGTTGTGTATGACTGTGCTTGTCTTCATTTTGTATTGAATATAAACGTTAACCGGAGTGATCATATATATATATACTCATATATTCTGTTTTAATAATAATAATAATAATAATAATAATAATTCCGTAAAAAATGTTTTGAAGTCGTGAGTTCAAACCATTATTATTGACCATTATTATTCACGCGAGTGCATGCTGAATTTTAAAATTTAGCACCGTATTAACAGTACATCGCAGACAACAAATTTTATTACTACATATATATAACATACTTTATGTATTCATATAATACAGTATTGACAGTACATCGTAGATAACAAATTTTATTACTACATATAACATACTTTATATATTAATATAATACAAATACAACACATAAATTAACAACACATGTTATAATTTTATATAATACAAATAATAGTTTATTTCAGTACACCAATACACTATCAACAACTAAATATAAACTGATAATAGTTGATTTCACTACACTAACACACTACCGACAACTAAATATAAACTGATATCATATATTATCATTAATTTAATTTAAACATATTGATAATTTAATTTAAACATATCTCAATATTTAATCTATAGAATATATCTCGTTACAATACAATATATGCCGACTACTACTAATGAATCCAGATTGCAATATACTGAATATCTTTATAGGCAATAATTGCCGTATAATGCCAGAACATAAATGCACACAAAAACGTACGTACACATAAAAGCATATACACATAAAACGAATATCGCCCAAATATGCATAGAAATAACACCAGCAAACCAGTAATAATAATAATAATAATAATAATAATATTTCTATAAACAATCAGTCAGCAAGGATCAAAAAAAACAAAATAAAAGATATACAACAATCCGACAACCGGAGCCGTACGATCATCGCCGTCGCCGATGAAGTCCTAAAATCAGTTGTTGCAGCTCCATCTCGACGTCGGGACACAGCTCAAATAATGACACCAGCTGCATTTGTCGTTCGCATTCTCCCCCCTAAACAGCATCACCAATCCCACCGTGAATCTGCGCAATTCCGATCCCCGACAACAACGGGAAATACGTCATTCGGTGACAATCGATCGATCGAGGTTTAGGTTCTAAATTCCAAAAAAACAAATTAAGGCAAAAACTTACCCGATGATCACCAGAACCATCGCAACAATCCATAGAACGTATTGGTAAACGGTGTACTTCGATTTAAGGCGGGTATCGGCAGGACGGTGCCGGCTTTCCAACCAACCGTACTGTGGCCGGACCAGCAGTATAAATCCGAGGAGGAATCCGGACAGGAACCCTCCGATGTGCGCAAAGTTGTCCACGTGTGGGAGAATTCCGACAGCCAAGTTGATCACGATGATCACAATTAAGGTGATCAACGCCGCAGCCTGTCCAAAAACACATGTTAAAACCGAACCGTAACTTCGAACAAGATGTTAGAAACGATTCCTTCATTACACTCGAAATTCTTACAAAGCAGATAAGGCTTTTGTAAGAAATTTTTTTTATCGAACTGCAATTTTTTATCTTTTACCTTGTTTGTATATATACTCCAGTTGGTGAGTAACTCCGACAGCATTGCTCCGAGGAGTCCAAAGAGGGCTCCAGAAGCTCCAACCGAAATACTCCTCTGAATAAAAAGACACGAAACGACACTCCCGCCAATTCCGGACAAAATATAAATCACACCTACCCGCACTGCAAATCGACAAAGATCAACCAATCAACCAACAAGAACTCGAGCTTTTTCACAGAAGGGGGGGCATAATCGTAAAATTATACTAGTTTACAACAAAAATTGAACTTGGGTTCATCACTAGCTCAAGATTCTTACCGAATCCAAATTGCTGCTCGAGGCGGATTCCGATGAACACCAAGCTGAGCATGTTGGCGAGCAGATGGATAATGCCGGCATGAAGCCAAATGCAGGTAATAAGCCGCCATGCCTGATTCCCGTGCACGACTTTATCCCATTCGAGTGCTCCCATTTTCTCTAGCCTGCAAATGTAGATATTAAATCAACAATCTTCTTTCGAGCAACTCTCCCATGATGTAATGAACAGTCTTCTTTCGAGCAGGAAACATCGAAACTTGACCGCTATGTAATAATCAGCCTTCTTTCGATCAAGAATATTGAAAACTTGCCGAAGATGAAATCAACAGTCTTCTATTAAGAAAGAACATCGAAAGCATTCCTACTAAATCTGAATCTAAGCATCCTTATTACTTAAATCCCAATCAAGTTCTATGATGTCCGAAATTGGACGAAGTAACAGATAATCTTTGCACAGTACTATGATGAAAGAATTGGACAAATTAAAAGCAGATAACTAAAACATTCCAACAAAATCAACCACAACATGAGCAATAAAAAGCGTAATCCCCAAAAAAGCTGATGCACAAAAAAACCCTAATTATCGAATCGAATTGAATTTGGACAACCGAATAAAAAAAGGGGATCATCGATCATACGTGGAGGAGGAGGGTCCGAAAAGGGGGTTTTCTCGGAGGGGCTGAAAGGAGAGGCGGCCGAGGAATCTAGCGACGCAATCTCCACGGAGGCCGTCGTGATTCTTCGGACAATTATTGACGAACATGATCACCACAAACATAGCGACGTTGGCGA
Organism: Andrographis paniculata; assembly: GCF_009805555.1. Classification (NCBI taxonomy): domain Eukaryota; kingdom Viridiplantae; phylum Streptophyta; class Magnoliopsida; order Lamiales; family Acanthaceae; genus Andrographis; species Andrographis paniculata. Next base: position 1,059,308 of record NW_026137634.1, on the reverse strand, counting down.
CGACAATCATCGGAACCAGCCACGAAGTCCAGTGGCTGTCCGAATACTCCATGTCATAACCGCCTCCGCCTCTACTCGCCGCGTAGTAGGCCTGCGGCGGCGCCGCCGCCGGATAGCTCTGATTCCTACCGCCGCCGGCCTTGCCCCTCTCCAGATCTCCATTATTCCTCATTCTTTACACTCTCCCCTGTAAAAATACCCAATCGGACCAGCTGCCTATTGTGTGTACGTATATATACACATATACAGATACATATACATATAATATATATATATATTTGTGTATCGTGATTCGATTCTGTATGGTTTTTGTGCGTGGGAGAGGAAGAGTGGCTTGAGGAGAATTGCAGAATTTGGTAGAGAGGATTAAGTTTTTGGGAGATTCGTATATATATTAATTTAGGTTATTTTTATCTTATTTTTGGTAAGGAATTGGGGATTGATTTTCAATTAAATGGCTTTCGTTGTCATTACTCATTAAGAGCTACCAATTGGAATGTATTATCGTATTTTAATTTTTTAAAAATATATTTTTAATAGGTGAGGAAGGAGCAAAGTTAACATCATCATTACAAAGCTGGGGAAAAAAAGGTAACATTTATGCGTCTTTTGAGATTCGACCGTTGGTAATTATTATTTTTCCATATATTTTTTTGCAATTCCACGTCGGTAATTTTTTTTAAAAAAAATTCATGTATAATAAAATGTAATTAGGGGTGGAAGCATCGCGTAAATTCGTGATAAATGTAATTAATGAAAAGCGCGTATATTAAATATACTGCGCGTTCAGTACGGTGCGGTGCGGACAAAAATGCGATATATCTTAAAGTGGAAGGAAAAAGATGGAACCGGATAGTTGGGAACAGCAGGTGATACGGAAGTGGGAATTGGTTTGACATAAGACAGCTCAATGTATTTCAGTGTGACGTGCCAACCATTTTTATAATTATTTTTTATTTTTTTTTTGAAGGGGAAAGCGCGTTTACGCGGATTTGAGTTAGGTACGGAACTATTGTGCGTCAAACACATGCTTTTGTTATTTTTTATCCTCGGATTAATTAAATATCTATTATATAACAAAAATCCACTTTTTATTATATTAATGTATTTAATATATTTAATTAAAATCTTTCGTTTATTAACAATTTTACATGGGTTCAACGTTTTGGTTTCAAAGGATTTAGTAGATATAGTGTTCTAAGCAGGAAAATATCATTAAAATGGTATGACATAATATATATATATATATATAATAATAGTAATAAGTAAAGATAAAAACAAGTGAACAAATTCCTAACCTTTTAGGATCAATAAGGTTAGAATATAGAAGAAAGATTCAATGTTTATAAACATTAATTAATATTTAAAGTTTCTAATTGGCCTGCAAATCATAGGAGCAACATATGGCACAATTTATCACTTTATAAATTAATCACAAATTGAAACCCACTGGCAATAAATGATTAAAAAATAACTGATGTGAAGAAAAGGTCTTAATGTGATGTGATTATTCAAGATGTATGTATTAATGTAAGAACTTCAATCTGTGCGTTGGAGGTAATATATATATTTTATAAAAAAAAAAAGAAAGCAATAAAATAAATAGAATATATATACAACACCCTTCACATTTGTCGGAAAATACAAAAGATCATACCAAACATTATTCAAATAAAAAACCAAAACCTACAAACTCAACTCACACAAAAAACAAGAACCAACAAACAAGTGATACTTAAGTCAACATATTTATAATTCTTCATTCATACTTAAAAGAAACCTATTTTAAACGAAACTTGCTTTTAAAAAACAACAAACAAACAATTCGGCTAACTAAAAGATCACCAAAACAGAGTTGAAGGATTTAGTATGACATCATCATGAGAGAAAAAGCAAGTTTTGAATTGATTTATTTGCACTCAATCTTACATATTTTTAAGCACAAAAAATCGACATCATCATCCTCAAACTGTTTGTCCTCACCCTGACTAATAATAACTACTTTATTAAGGCAGAGTTTAAATGTCTAAATCCCACCAATATTTAGGTAAATAGAGTAACTACAACACACCAACTGTGTAAATTCAATCTCAACTATTAAATTTGATCTGTATATTTTGCAATTCTTCAACATTCGGATAATTTCTTGCAATACTTCAAAACAATCAGACCATTTCGACAGGCCGTTTGATCATGTTGCTTTGGCACATTCACAGAATTTTATGTAAGTAACATCAAACAATTTTTATTTTTGTCGTAAGTAAAATAGACTGTTGTATTCCAAACAAGAAACCAAGCATGTGTTTAAATAAAACATTTGCAGCTACAACAAAAAACAGCAAGTATCCAAAAGGCAGTACTATTCAACAGTGAAACCTCCAACAAGATAAACATAGTAAAAATTAAACACAATAGTTAAAATATTTAACTTGCAAGAATGAAAATTAGCGCTTACCTCCACCACCACCAAGCTTAGGACCCTTGGGTGCGGCGACGCTCTTAGGTACATTGCTCCTTGTCGTCTTCTGCTTGGCAGTCACTTCTGCCTTCTTAGCCTTCTTCTCATCCTTAGTTTTCTTGATTCTCTCCTTAATTTCACTGAAACCCAAAACTGCCAAATTAAGAAGAGCCCAGTACCCCAGGGCATGGGAACAAACACTCTGATATGTACCGTAAAGCAGATTCACGAGCGGCGTCGCGAATTTCTGGTTTCTCAGATCTTTTCTTCTGAATTACTTCTAATGTGGCGCCAACAATGGACCTTGAATAGGGTTTTTTGGTTGTTCGTCGTCTCTTCTTCACAGCTTCAGCAGCTATGTCCTATGTTTTTGTAAAATCATTAAGCGATAACAACAGTTTGGCAAAGAAGCCAAATACATTAAGGCAATAAAGAGACAGAATAGTAGTGTAATTAGAGTAGAATGGTAAATAACAAACCTTCTTATGTTGCTTCCTGTACACAGCTGTCCACGTAAGCTTTGCGGGCCTTAGGCGATTGTGGAAGTACCTCTTGCACTTTGAGTTGGCAAATAGGAAGACCTAAAACAACATGCACAGGAATTTAATTCAAAGCCTTCATTGATGATGGACATACAAGATACAAGTATAGAAGCAACAGTAAAACCTTCAGAAATATACTATGTAGAATCATTAAAAAAACGCAGTATTTGACAAGCCATTTGTGCACAAACATTTTAGTAACACATGCATTATCAAGGGGGTGAAACCCTCATCCTGTGAGGTGATGGGCACTTCAACAGTTCAACTAATAACATATTGCTAGATGGTACAGCTTAGAGTATAAATTATTAATTCTAATTCTAAATTAATGGGCAGAATACAATATCATTATCAAATTGAACTATTCAGGGTGGAATACTAATATAATGCATCTAGTTATTTTTTACACCCATCATATTCATATTATTGTTTATGACGAGAAAATTAACTGCCACCTAAATAATATAACTACCAGAAGGGAATTTATAGAAGTTATAGATCAATTCCATAAAGAAAATTCTGAAACAAATGACGAAGTGTATAACACACCTGAGAATCTGAACGAATAAATCTAATGCCCTTTCCGGGGTATATCTTGGCTCCACTAAAGCGGCAAAGCTCCGTTCTAATTACAGAAGGAAAACATTATCATTATGTCATTAGAATTTCAGTTTCAATAGAAGAGCATATAAAGCAAAGTTAAAAAGGATTATACAAGCAAAGCTATGAGCTAGCAACTGACCACAAATGTTTGATACACTAAAATTCTATATTCAACCTCACAAATCTGAATACCTCTTTGGGGAATCCGACGGTTAAGAAACATCACTGAAACTTCAAGGGCAACATTTTCCAATATCTACTCAATATTCAAGTTTCTAAAAATTGACATCTAACTTCATTCTCTCACAAAAACCTCTGTCAAAGTAAAATCCCAAGCAAACAAATTAACGAGAACATAACTGACCGACAGTGAAGACAACTAGCTTTTCGCCACAAAACACAACCAATTTAGGCCGGGTCGCCATCAATAATACATAAATAAATCGTCTAAACTAATGTCTCGTAATCCAAAACTAACTCAGTTTTAAACTACTACGAAGCGCATAGCGGCACCATAGGCAAGCAGCTTTTCATGTAATTAACAGATACGGAAACTTACTTGAGAACCATGACGACGATCAAACCTCCTCCGCCGCACTGCCGCCGCTATCGAAGTTGCCGAAACCCTTATAATGCTCAAGATTCTGCCCGTCTCTAAGTTCGACCTCGCGCTCAATTTTGAGCTTGGGCCTTTTAACATAAACCATTTTCATGGGCCAGCCCATTAAATAAGTCATCGTATGGGCTTAATAAAAATCTTGAAATTATCTGAAATTTTTAAATTTCGAAAAATTTGAAAATAATAAAAAGCCAAATTTTAATATTTAATGTGAAGTTTTGTAAAATATATATATATACATCTAATGTGATATTTTTAAAATTAAAAAATAAAAAGTAATAGAATAAAAAAATTTAAATATAATAGTAGGGTTCCAAAAAGCATTTTGATATAACATCGCATTCAATTTGTCGTATAGCACCAGTTGTATCGGCATGAGATTTACACAAAAAAAAAAATCTACTAAGGGTGTGTTTGTTTGGGGGTTTGAATTTTGAGTTGGGATTTGAATAGTAAAAATTTTGAATTTGAATAGTTGTATGATGTGATATAAATAGGTGTTGATGTGATGTTTTGAATGTAAAATTGATTTTTAGTATAATATAAAAAATAAAAAATAGATGTTTGATTTGATGTTTTTGGGGGGAAAATTTTGGATGAATAGTGGAATTTAATCCAAATCCATCAAACGAACACACCCTAAGTGTGTTTGTTTGGGGGTTTGGATTTTGAGTTGAGATTTGAATAGTAAAAATTTTGAATTTGAATAGTTGTATGATGTGATATAAATAGATGTTGATGTGATGTTTTGAATGTAAAATTGTTTTTTAGTATAATATAAAAAATAAAAAATAGGTGTTTGATTTGATATTTTTGGGGGAAAAAAATGAGATGAATAGTAGAAATCTTTACAAATCCTTCAAACAAACACACCCTTAGTTTATATTTGCAGTTTATGATCAATTTTATGTTGATATACTTAACCAGAGTTTACCTTTCTCTTGATTTTTAAATATAATTTCATCGACAACTATTTTACCTAAAAGAAACAACAAAACTAAAACATCTCAATTACAAAAAGAACACACCTTTCATGAATTCAGTACAACAAAATCCCAAAATGTAACCATGGTTTATATTACCACAAAAAACTACAATGCCAAACAGATACCTTGGTTAATTGAATCCTGAAATTATACACATTGTTAAATGTCATACTCACCTTGATGATGGGGTGGGTAACTAAGCTCCTTTGGCTGTTTCTCGGGCGAGTGCGAGCTTCGCTAGTAAACCACACAGTTGAAGATACGAGCCAACTCCATCACAGATCCTCATGTGGGCGTAGCCCGTCTCCTATAAAACCACAGTTCCGGATAACAATAAAAATTTGTAGGTTAAAATTTGATGAGATAAACATTTGACCAAACTAATGAATGAGCAAACCTTCATGAATTCAAGCTTCAAGTACTCTGGCGCATCGTAATTCTTGAGGATTCGGAAAAGTGTGGTGATTATATCGGTGGGTGAATAGCCCATATCGTAGAGCTGCTTCAATCCGGTGCAGGCATCGTCAAATTTCCCTTCAATAACTTGGCGCACCATGTTCTTCACGTGCAATGGATGGGGCTGATCACACACCTGGAGCCAAGCCAAATATATATATATATATTGGGTTAATATATATAGTTATGGAGATTGTGTCAAGAAAATTTCAATGGAAATGTTTATACCTTGAACACATTTTCTTGATTTACAAATCCAAAGCCACTGTTTGTGGCTTGCAAGTTGTTCAGAGCTTGTCTCATATCCCCATCGGCTGTGAAAATAATGGCTTCAAGACCTTCGGGAACATAGGGAACCTACACCAATATAAATGAAGTCACTTCCGGTTGTGTTTGTTTGTGATTTCAACTTTAATTTTGCAGTAGAAAATATATAGTGAAGTACTTTTTCCATCTAAAACCATGGCATCTAACCCATAATTTGTATTAAAAACGCGACATAGAAAACTTGTTTATTATTAAGAAATTCTCTAATCCAAAGTAGTCTAAAACGCCAAAACACAAACAAACTCACGAAATATCCCAATCACAGCAAAAAGCTGCACAGAATAGTGAAGATGCCGTGTTGAATAAGAAAGAAGGAATGAAAAGTCGTAAAAAAACTAAGGAGTTACCATGCCTAACAAAAAGGGATAATAATAATTACAAACTATGTGAAATGCAAGTAGAAAGATAAAGAGAATTTCATGCATCAGATGAAATAAGCACAAGACAGAAATCATATTGCGCGAATAGATTCAAATGAGAGTCGTTACCTTCTCTGCTGCAACCACATTCATAAGACGACCGAGAATCTCTTGGTCAGATAATCTGGTGAAACGAACAAGGGCACATCTACTCTGGATAGGCTCAATGATCTTTGAGGACGTGTTGCAAGCAAGTCCAAAACGTGTGGAGTTTGAATATATTTCCATGGTCCTCCTCAAAGCTTGTTGAGCTCCGGATGTCATGCTTTCATCCAATACACAAAAAGATATAAACAAACAAAGAGAAAAAAAAAAACATAATATCTCAATGAAAAAAAAAACATGAATATCACAAAATACAGAAGAAAATACCTATAAGGCTACAAATATGATTATATGAATGAGTAATTCCACAACACAGCCACTGAGATGGTGAAACCACTCACCTATCCGCTTCATCCAAAATTATTATCTTATGCCTTCCCGGAGGCAACGTAACCTTCTTCTGTGCAAACATCTTTATTTTGTTGCGCACAACATCAATACCTCTGGAAATGGTGAAGAGTAAAGTTTAACAAAAGTTAAAATAAATAAATAAATAAATTAGATGCATATAAATCTGTCGTAAATAGAATTAATCTACCTGTCATCTGATGCATTCAGCTCCAAAACAGCCTCCCTATAATTGGGACCTAAAAGTTCATGAGCAAGAGCTAATATGCTAGTGGTCTTGCCAGTTCCAGGAGGTCCCTGAAAACACATTCAAGGAAAAAGAAAAAATCAATACAACTTTTATAGCAACTTTTCACAAATTCTACATTTCAAAGTGATTAATCAATCAGTGGACTGATATTCCTCAGGAACACAATGTACAGCGCGAGGATATAAAATGTACTTATCAGAAACAATATTTTGGTTGCAATAATCAAATAAATAACAATAAAACAACACAGACGGGCAGACAGTTTCAACTTTCAACCACTGATGATTTCACTTCCCGACAATCAATTGCAATAGAAGTCACCTCCGAATTGAAAAACTATACTGAATCGTTGAAGTGAGAAAGAGATAATTACGGCTAAAATGAGGTTGGGCATGTTTCCGTCGCGGGCAATGACTTGGAGCCTGGAGACAGCATCTTCATTCCCGACTATGTCAGCCACTTTAGTAGGGCGATACTTCTCAACCCAAGGAATATCAGGACCCGCTGCCGCAGAGATAGAAGAAGATGAGGAAGCCATAGCAAACCTTGGTGGAAGAATGGAAACAGACAGAACATGAGATGTTAGTTTATTGTTTTTTCTTTATTAACTATAATAATAATAGCATAAATCATTATTTATGATATAACAAAATCCAGTTTTTTATACACATCTTATATATAAGAGTTTTTTCCAAAATCTAAACGGCACTTGCTATTGAATTTTTTCAGAATCCAACACCAGGAAACATAAAATAATGCAAATTCATGACTCCATAAATTGATGGAAAAGTAAAACAGAATCACCCTAGGAACTGCATCCAAACTACCAAATAATTAACTATGTAGTGAAAGCATATTGTGAGCCATTCTTTCAGTACTTGGATGTAGGGAAGTCGAGCCTTGTTTGATAGTGAAATTTCAGATAGCAACAAAGCTCCAAACAGTAAGTAGAAAACATTTCACCTAATTCAAATGGTCTAATGAATTCAAAAGGAAAATTGAAATTTAAAGATCAAATATCTATGAACACTGCTACATTTAAACAAAAATTCGATTTCCCCACTAGAATAAGTGTTCTTCGTGGCTGTTTCTGAAATTCAAATGAAGATATCAAACAGCATTCAATATTCTAAAAATTTATGCATTAGGTCGCCATGGCACTTAAAATTCCATTGTCACTGAAATTGCTATTTTGTCTAGTAAAAAGAAAAAGACGAAATAACGGAAAAGCCTAACAGATTCAAAAAATAAATAAATTCAAATAAAGCATGAACCAGTACAATTAATACTTGAAAAGAAGGCAACAAATAACACCTCAAGTGCTCTAACTCAGCAAAACCAGCAAATTCTTAAACAAAAACGACGATTCTACTTGCGCAAACGAAGCTTGGAAAAAGAAACTCAAGAACCCTAAAATTGGCCGGGGATTCGATTAAAATCGGCGAAAAAAAAGGCATTACTGTATACCTAGACGTAAATGAGGAAATGTAATTACCAATTTCTTGAGGTTTTTGGATTTTCCCGCGGCGAACGATAGGTTTCCCGCTATTCGAATGTTCTCTACAAGGCCACCTCGCGCTCACTGAATCATGCAATTACCGACAGAAAAGGAATTGGGCTTTTACGGTATATTTGAATTTTGAATTGACCACAAGGCCCAGTAGAATTGTAAAGAATCAGGTGGGCTTTTATTATAAATAAAGCAATGGAGTATTATATTCTTTAAAAAAAAAAAAATTAATATTTAATAATAGTCTCACATATATATATACACTTCATCGTTTGACTTTTTTTAAAAAAAATAAATTTATTTATTTTAAACATATTTAACGAATATAAATTAATTCAATTCATTTTAAACATTTTTACTTCTATCTTTTCATCATAAACAAATAATTTTATCTATATTTAACTCTTATTTTTTAAAAAATTAATTTTAAATTAATTATAAATGAATTTTTTTTCTTTGTATTATATAAAATTCTATTATTTACAAAATAATATTATACATATTTTATTGAGATATAAACTTAAAATATTTAAAATACCAATCACTCTACTCACACAAAATATCGTGTCCCTGACAAAATGCAATGAAATTAACATAAGGATAGCTTCTGCTAGATCCTTCGTTATGGCTTCCACAAGCAGTTCTTGAGAGTATAATTCAAGGTATGCCATCAGCTTTAACTTTATGATCACTCATTTTCAACTTGCACTTACCTAAATCTTTGATTGTGGAGCAAAAGAACTCATCGTCATTGCTGCCATTGTTCCATTCTCCGGTCGCAACTTCTTCAACTTCTCCTTCACTTTGAAAAGGATCAAATGCACCTCATCAAAATGAGGCCTTGTTACATTCTTTGTGTCCTCAATCCATTTCAAAACTCTTTCATACGGCCCTAAAATCCTTTCCCGATCCTTCTCATCAAGAAGCTGTACAAAGACATGATCGATAGATAAGGGCCTCATCATCCCAAACAATTTGCACAAACAACGGACTAAACAATCATCTATCTAAGATTCTCATAATACTGCTTCTAACAACTATCGGTTAACTATTGTGTATTTAAGTTGGCACTATAATCCCAACGTTTATTTCCAAATATTACAATACATACGATCCATTCAAAATCTTTTATTTATATATGTCTCTTAAATAGACAAAATATATTTTTTATATATATTCAAAATTCCTCATAAATAAATTATCTCCAACCTAAAAATTTGAACCTGTAACCAAACACGCCCTATGTTTTCTCATGATTATTCTTTGGGTTCTTCATATTTCTATGGGAGTTTGTACATTGTTTCTTTTTCTGTAATTTTCTAAACATTCTTATGTATTTCATAGGATGTTAATTTTCAATATGGCCAGGACATGATATCGGGCAGAAAACAACGTAAATTATATAGAAAGTGAGCGAAAGCACAGATTTTATTACCTCGAGCTGCATAATTTCACACACTAAACTGAGATCAGCAATGGAAGGTTGGGTGCTACCGAGCAAAAAGCGTCCCTTTCCCTTGAGCCAGACGGATTCGATCTTCGACAGAGAGGCTGAAAGGATTTTCTCGGCTTCAGCAGCTGCCACCGGATTCAGAGGCAACCCGAGAGCCGGTGCAAGGCAGGAATTGAGTACATATCCAGCTGAAAATAGAAACAGATTCAGCTGTGTATAAGCAGATTAATATGGACTATAGCCCGAGGAAAAACTTTTGTAAGTTTATAAATTTATTAATTTGTAATTTATCAGTGTTGATATCACAGCAATGTTCGATGAAATTTATTTTGAAATAATCTTGCATGGGTTGCACACAATCACCTGCCCCACGACGCAAAGTTCCGTGATGCCAATCCAACACAGATTGGATTTTTGCTCTTCTGAAAACATCAGCAGGATACCTAAAAATTTGAAGAACTTAGCAGGCAGAACATGAATAACTGTTTATAAGTTTTTGAAATGAAAAAGAACCTTCCTTCGGTGTCATGAACAAAAAAATGCATCTGATAGAGATAAGACAGTGTTCATAATTCATTGACATAACAAACAAGAACATCTTCAGCACATTTCATTGACCATTTTTCTGTAATCTATGATAAAAAAACAGATTTAGTCGAAGGTTTCCGTTTCAAGAAAATATAAACAAGGCAAATTGTAACACAATAATAACATCCCTCTAAACGATTAACCAGCAAAACAATATTGGAATTTAGCAATAACATTAACATAAAATTTTACCAGGAAAAGTGCATATGAGGAGTTAGGGTACAATAATTTTCCAGATATAAAGAGAAACCTTGCCATGGCGAATAATAGAATAATCAGAGGAACTCACCAATGATCGGCAACTCCAGGAAACACAGAAGCCAGATAGATCAGAATAGAGTGACTGCAATACAATCAAGAAACTTGTGAGCAAACACAAAAGTGTCTAATGTAAATTTCTTGCACAGTTGCATCTAAGAGTGTTGAAGTATTGAAATTCTAAATTGTAGCATTGAGTTCAATTGATTCTACGAAATGATTCGAAACAAGTTGAAACTGTTTTCCAGTATTTAGACACTCATCAATCAGAAGTACTGCAATAAAATTCAATTCAGTGCCATTCCATGAGATACTGAAGTTTCATTGACCTCTCAAAAAGTTTGAATCTCCCGTCCACTATTGCAGGCACTTTCCCCAAGGGATTGATTTCTGCAATGGTGGAAAACCGTTAAAATTTAAACTAACAAAAGGCGTATCTCATCAAGACAGCTTACAATTGAAATTTGCAAAACCTCGAAACGCAGGGGTTAACTGCTGGCGCTTGGACAGGTCGATTCTCACCTCCTCGAACTCTATTCCATTCAATCTGCACAAATGAAAACATCGAATAACTCCCCTGAATGTTAGTTCATCCCCTTCATTCACTCTTGCGTCTTAGACGTGGCTGAATTTAGGGTATGTATTGAATTAAAATTCATAGCCAAGGAGGAAGAGAAATTACTTGCAAAAAATAATAACTGCCCGGGAAGGCTGAGACATCCGATCCGCGTACACCTTTAGCGTCATCTTCTCCTCCGGTAAGGAGCCTCTCTGCTTTCTGGCCAGCCACGGCAATGGCGACTGTTGGTGGATGTGTTTGACGGACGCTGGATAAGGTCGGTAGGGGTAATGTTACGGCTGTTTTTTTTTTTGGTTTTTTTTTTTTTTTTTATTGACTTTAAAAATATATATATAATTTAAATTTATATTAAAATAATTATAATAAGATGCTCCCTCCGTTGCCACTTTGTCTTTAATTTTTTATTTTCTTCTTTCACATAATTTTTTTTTTAAAAAAATAATAATTATATACTTTAATAATATTTTAAATATCATAATTTATTATTTTCTTAATCTTAATTAAATTATTTAATTACCTTAATATTAATCTATAATTATTTTTATCAAATAATAATTATGTTTACTAATATATTTTTTAATTACTTACTAATCATATTTTACCTAAATTCTTATATCCACTTTAATGCGCCCAAAATATGTAGGACGGAGGGAGTAGAATCGTAAAAAATTGAGATCGGAGTTTTAAAAAATATAACACTATCGGTATTAATCTTACACCATCCTGTGTGCTATGGGATATAAATTTAGAAATTAAGATTGAAGTTTTAAAAATCACGTGTGTCCTGTAAGGGATGGCTGATGGTATAGATGTTGGACGTGTGACAGTGAAATTATTGGTTGAAATCCGACCACAGCAAATTTTTGCGCCATAAAAAAAAAAAAAAAAAAAAAAAAAAAAAAAAAGAGTGTAAAGAATAAAAAGAAATTTGACAAAAATTAAAAAAAAAATTACATTCGTAATTAACTTTTATTTTAAATATCTAACTTTAATAATGAAAATACTTTTTTGTCCAACAATTTTATTCTATTTTGGGTCAATGAATATTTATATTTAAATGTGTAATGTCATTATTCATTAGAGATCATTTATAGAAATTTCAAGGGAATTAAAAATTGATGTTAATGGTGTGTAATAATGATAATAAATATATATTGAATGAAATATTTTTATTTTTTTATTAATATTTTTGAAAAAAAAAAATCATAAATTGCATATCATCGTTATTTTATGATATAAGTAATTTTATATGTTTCACATAAAATAATATTATTTCACAAAATAAATACACCTGTGATTTTAATAATACAATAAAAAGAATGAAAATAAAATATTGTGAAACATTTTTTTATTTAATTCTTTATAAGTTATATTTAGTTCATTTATTTTTGTTTTTATTTTGATTTTCTATATAAAATATAACGTGTTAAATTGCTTAGGACATCGTATGAGTATTATTGGCAATTTTATGTGTTATTTTAATCTAGATAAACGAAAGTAATGAGATCATTGAAAAATTATCTTGATCGACAATATTTTTGTTTTTAAGAGTTTTGAACCTATAAATTAAGTATGATAGACAAGTTTTTAGAACATTGCTGACTTATTTTCTTTGTTTTGAGTATTTGAATTATTTGTTAAATCTTATTGTTTTTGTGTAACTAAATATATAAAAAAATATATAAATTTAATACATATATGAAGATTTTCAAAAACTGTTTTTAACAAGTATTATATTTAAGTTGTACTATAATTCCAACATCTTTTCCCAAATATTACATTACATATAACTTTCCAAAAATCTTTTACTCAACGGAACTGTGGCGTTTGCTTTTTGCATTTAGATTTTTTAATATTAATATTATATTGGATTGTAATAAAAAAAACAAGAATACCCTTGTAATATATTGTAAGTCGAAATGATATTTATTACGTCAAGTAAGTAGTACAATTATTAAATTAGAAAATAGTAATTTTGTTTTGGGACTGACGAAAATGAAAAATGATAACCTTTCAAGATAGATCTATGTATTTATATATTTCTTCTTAATAAACAAAATATATATTCAAAATCCTTCAATTTCTTTTATAAAATTAATCACAGATAGATATATGTATATAGATATATATTTACATTATATTATATATCAACTATTACTTAAAAAAAAAAAAGAAAAAATTATCTTCAACCTAATTGGCAACTTACATTTGAACCGTCAACCAAACACACCCTGTGTTTTCTCATGATATTTCTTTGGGTTTTTCGTACTTTTACACGCGGCCACATAGATGAACAGGTGTTTCTTTTTTCTAATTTTTTAAATATTCTTATGTATTTAAGAGTATTTAAGAGATTAGTAGGTGTTTACATTTTTTATAATCTCCTACACATTTTTGTGTATTTCATAGGACGTTAATTTTCAATATAGCCAAGACATGATATCGGATAGAAAACATCGTAAATTATATAGAAAGTGAGCAAAATATTTTCGACAAACAACATTATTCAAATAAAAAAAATAAAATTTCTAATTTATTATAGTTAATATTACTCACTTAAATTTTTGTGTCGAAAATCAAATGTTTCATTTACTCACTAATATATTTTATTTTTTTATTATGCTACAATACACCGGGTGTGTTGTTTTTAAGGGTTTGGATTTTATATTTAGAATTTGAATAATAAAATTTTAAATTGAAATAATTATACGCTTTGATATAAATAGATGCTAATATGAAAATATAAAATTAATTTTTTCAAAGCGAGTTTGTTTCACTTTGAATTTTTGAATGATATTTTAATTATAAAAATTTTGAATTTAAATAATTGTACGATGTAATTAAATACTCCCTCCGTCCAAGAATTATAGTCTTAATTGGGTTGGACACGAGATTTAAAAAATATTAATATTATATTAGTAATCAGTAAAAAATATTTTTTAGCTTGTAAATGTATTAGTGTAAAAAGTAGTTATAATTATGTAATAAAAATAAAAAATTATGATGGTAATATGATTATTTATACTATGGTCTTGGGACGGACAAAAATATAAATAAGACTACTGTATTGGAACGAAGACAATATATATTAATATAATATTTTTAATATAAAATTATTTTTAATATAATATAAAAAATTATAAATAATAGATAAATTATAAAAAAAATTGATGAAAAGACACATTCATGTAAATATATATATATATTTTAAATTTAAAAAAAAAAATTGATGAAAAAACACATTCATGTAAAAAAAAATAAAAAAATAGTTAATCTAATATTTTTAAAAAAATCAATTTCTCAAACAAACACACTCTTGAAGTAAACCTTTATGTCAAACTATAAAGCTCTAAAAAAACACACATATTTCCGATCAAAAATAAAAAACACACATTGACGAAATTGAATAAACCGTATGAAAAGAGGTTGAAGTGAAGGAAGATTTTGACAAAGTGTCAGCAGCTCAACCCACATTCATCAACACGTGTTACCCAAACTCCTCTTCCTTTTTGCCCTATAAAATCCCTCGTTCCCCTACACCGCACCGAATTTTTTGGCTAATTTCGAGGTTTGTTGTAGCTTCCGGACTCAGGGTATCAATCTCGGCCTTCGGTTTTCGGAGAATGGTTGCGGGGAGCTCACCTGACTGGTTACCTCCGGGCTTCACACAGAAGGTCAAATACAAAAATGGCAGGAAAATCAAGGTGATTTGATTAGGTCATCTTCTTCTTCGTCGTCGTCTATTTATATATATATATATATATATTATTTGTTTGTTTATTTATTTATTTATCATTATTAAGTGTTGCGAGCTTAATTGGATTGAAGAGTTGTTGGGGATTCACTCAGTTGCTGAATTGCTTAGCAGATTTTGGAATTGCATCTTAGGGGGAGAGAGAAAAGGAGAGAGAGCGTGTGTTCTGTATGGAAGAAACTATGGGCAATTAGGTTTTTTGTGCGCTGTTGGCCTGTAGTTTGTGTTTCGTGTGTTCTTCTACTTGGTGTGGCTGAAGATGAGATGGATTGACCTAATTATGTGATTTTAATTGTTTGACTTGGAACGCTAAACTGTTGGTTGGTTGCTATTGTAGGCAATTGCATAAGTTTTCTAAAACTTCAATTGCAGTCTGTAAGCCTGCTCAGATTCTTTGTGAAATAGGTTGTTTGCATCTAGATAAACGAGACAGTAATGAAACCATTAAGATTTAACTTATCTGTTTATTCTGCATTCATTCTATAATATATATAATATCTATAGTTGCCAACAGTCTTTGCAATGACAATGTGAATTTTTTCTGTTTGATTCTTCATTTGCATAGATCTGTGAGAAAGGTGAGAAATTTTATCTTTGATCTTAGTTCATCTAATTTGGAAAGTTGAAGGTTTCTGAGGCTTGAATAAGTCAAATATGTACTGTATCTTGTACCACGTGTTTGCAGAATACTGGGCAGGTGTTTTGGCCATATGCCTTATAAAGAAGTAAACGAGTAAATAAACTCCTACCGACTTAGTTAGACCTTGAGAGCAATGAAAAAGTGGAAATGCTTTCTGCCTTTAATGAAGTGCATGAAGGTGCACTTGTTAGAAAGTTAAGACTTCATTGAATGCATTTAGTTTAGAATGTTTCCGATCTCTACAGTGGTTGCCCATGTTCCTGGCATGGGTCCATGTCTGATTTAGCGAATCTGTACATTAAATTTGTGTCTGAATCATATCTTTGGTATAACAGAATCAAAAGCAACACGTTTTATTGTTGCTTTTTGATAAAAACAGCAGATATGAACATTCTAGATAAATGAGCTTGTCGCTTCTCAAATGGACAAATGCACATAAAAGATTTCAGATCTTTGATCATTCCTTGGACTGCATTCTCTTTTGCCTGTTAATTATTGAGCCACTGTGTGGGTGAGGTGGTGGAAGATGAAAAGACAATGGAAATATAATGCACCGAATTTTTTAAGCCTATTTAACTTTTTATTGTCTCTTGTTTTGATATATTACTTTATGTACTTAGCTAAAATTAACCACGCAAGGTATGAACACTATGCAATCTTACCTCTCTATTCAGCTAAGTACACATTATCTTTGCTAGTTAAAAAAACTGAAAAAGGAAAAATCCCTCGTGAAACAGGGGTTGAGATGTATCGATGATGATGGTGATAACATTTCAGATTTTAGATTTCACCTTTAGATATATTTGGGTGGAAAATTTTCGCTCGAGTACAGTAGTTTTGAGTTGCACCTTTCCCTCTTTTTTTCTATGTTCTATAATAGGAACTACGACTGATATATGTTGATATATCCAACAATATATACTTTTATCCATTGACATTGAAATTTGAAAGTACTAGATAGGCCACTTAATGGATGTCTCTAAATGTTATGATTTGTTAAGGGGAAATTATCATTCGTGTGCACAAATATAAATTATCGTGGTTTTTTATTTTACTTATCTTATTATTGCAGTACTACTATAACAATGCAACAGCTTCAAAGCATTATTCCAAGAAGGATGTTTTATGCAGTGTGACAGCTGACGGTGATCTCCATAGTGCACCCCAAACGTTAGAAGGGGGCGACGACGATGGTCTCTCCACCAATGAAAGGAATGATGCTGTATGTTTTTATGATAAATGATCTTGCATAGCCTATCAATATATGTATTTTGTTTTGCCTTACATAATTACATTGCATCGATGAAGGTCTCAAGGAAAACAAACAATGCTCCTGAATGGTTGCCTGAGGGATGGATAATGGAGGAAAAGATCAGAAAGGGTGGCTCACTGAAAGGAAAGCCTTATAAGGTTTGAAATTTATAAATGAAGTGGTTACTGGTGTGTTCATTTTGTGTTTTGGTTTGAAGGAAAAAAATTTAGGTGAAGTACAAAGAATTGTGTAAATAATATAAAAATAATGAATGTGTGTAGTATGTTATTCTTTTTTGGAAAAAATGTGTATGAAAATTGTCATAAAATAAACAAACCCTACATTTTCTTTAGACATTCTGCCTCAGTTTCAATTAATTGCATCTTCAATTTCATGTTGTCCTTTTTAGGGATCATGTAATAATGATACATTTAACAGACAAACGGATGACATTCAAAAAAGTTGAATTAAGATACTAGATATATCACGGAGTTATTGCAATCACAATGTGTGTCCATAGTGTCAGAGATGCCAAATAATTATTTACATTATCATGTTTGTAGATTCCAAATATCATTAATCTAAGTTTCAGTCTATTGCTTTGTCCTCCCTGCACATGATTGGGTACTAGTTTTGTAATGTTTCTGTTTAATGCATTTGGTAAATATAAACCTCTTTTTTTTTCCCTTACTATTTGCTCTCTTTCCACACTGTCCTAAAAAACTTTATTGTGTCAAATGCAAGCGTTTATATGTTATAATGAGCTGAATTATTCTGATAGACCTAACCGCACATCAGTTTGTCCTCAACACTAATTAAATAAAGTTGAGATAATTGGTGGAGTTCTTATTGACTCCTCTTTTTTTATATTTGTGCAGGTGTATACGGACTTGTCATCTGGCACTAAATTTTATTCCAAACCAGAGGTCCTTCGATACTTGAACTCTGTAGATCATTCTGCAAACACAACTTCACAAAATAAAGTAAAGACTTTGATTCTAAATAATTTTTGTAATATACACTTCTATAATCATGTTTTCTTTCTGTTAGTGGTACACTGCAAGGTATGGAAATTGCATGCATGGTATAATATTTCAGTGTCTATGTTATGTATTTAATTTTAATAATTTGTAATTTGGTTTGCCGCCTTTTATTAATGTGGCACTTTTTCATTAGTTTTGATGGGAAATATAAAATGTTATTTATTTTTACAATTACGAAATCATTTGTTGTCATTTTTTTCTCTTTCTCAGGTTGAGAATGTGGTTGAACCTCCACAATGTGTGTCCCAGGCAGACACTGGCTCCACTTCAAAGCACAAAAGGAAGAGCTGCTCGTTCAAGATGGTCTGTATGGTGATATTATCTGTACTAATTCTATGTTTCATGAAATCAGCCTCTGACATTTAGAGGTTGTATAGGTTGCCACTGAGATCGCAGCAGATGAAGATCTGCCTTCAGGATGGATAAAAAAAATCAGGACGAGTCAATCCGGAGGCAGAGTTAGAAAGGATCCGGTACTTATCTTGTACCATGGTTGCGCTTTTTTTTTTTTTTTTAATCCTCTATATAGTTCACTTATCTACTTTTGATTTAAACATTCAGTAAGTAAACTTACACACTCTTTTTCCTAGTAAGACATACCATAGCCTGAAATGTTGTATTATATCTGCAGTTTTACATAGATCCAGCCAGTGGTTATGGGTTTCGCTCAAAGAAAGATGCCTTGCGATATCTGAAAACAAATGATATTGCAAGCTGTGCTTGCAGACCACTGAAAATGGATTTAGATCTCAAGGCAACTACGAATGAAATTCATGTGAGTAAAGTTGTTCACTCAGTCATCTTTTCTGTACACACTTTTTGCTGGCTTTTATTAGGTATATAGCTGTACAATTCTCATTGAAGATTGCAAAGATGTTCGGTGAAAATGGCATATTTAGGTAACACAAAATCTGCATATTGAGAGATGTGTAGTGAAAAATGAGTTTATATTGTGGTGTAGAATTGATTTTTCTTCCGATCCTTGAATGGAAAATTATCATGATACGTTTCTTTTATAGTATTATGGCAAGGCTTCATTGATTAAGTTAAGCAGTGATAAAAATTTGTCTACAAATTCATCATTTTGTTTAAATTTCGAAGGCAATGAATTGCATGATTAGTCTCCCTTTATATATATATATATATATACATAGCTTGTAAGTATGTTTAGCCCATTCATCCATGAATGCTAAATTTTCTATATGCAGTCTTCAAATCCAGCTACCGACAAGTTATCCAATCAGAAGAAAGACCATATACGCCGTGAAGAATCTAAGCCTAATGATGGTACAAAAATTTCTATCTAAAAGTAGATAAGTTAATGTTAAATAATCTCGATGAATTTTTTATCACTCTTAAAGAAAAGAACTTATGTCTGACTACAATTTACTTATGTGCTTCAGGTGCAGAAGCAGATACCAAGATCCTGAAAAAGACACAAGATAGCCTTGTTTTGGATCACGTGAAAGTTACTTCCGACGGAATTGACTCCTTCAGAGAGAACATTTTCATTGAAAATTCAATTAAAAATGCTAAAATGGAAAATGATTGCCGACCAATCATTGAAGCTGCCAAAGAAGACCTGAGAATAACGGATGTGATTGATTCCTCGCTAGCTGAGCAGCAGCCATCAGAGAACCGGGTGGATAGTCGAGCTGATAGAACACGGCAGGGATCAAGAAAATCCAAGAAAGGAGAGGCTTCAAGCCTACCATTACGAGCTTCTAAAAGGCTTGCTAAATCTGAACCAGAAGTTCTGCCTTCCCCATGTTTGAGCGAGCGTTCCCTCCGAGCCGCTGCTCGGAAATCTTCTGGGAGTATTAAAGTAGATCCATCTCCTGAGGAATCAACCAGCATCCCTCTTCCACCCGATACCGAGCTGGCAAAAAAGGAAAAAGTGGACGCCGAATCGCCACCTGTAAGAACAGAAACTCTCGAACCTATGGAAAAGCCTTCCTCAGCTATCCCAGATGATCCAATCAATGGAAACATTACTGAGAAGCAGCCGGACAGTGGAAAACTATTATCGCAAGAGCCACTCTTTCTCTACGACTTCGGGGAGTCGTGGTCGGATCCATTAGAATTTGCCTTCAAGACTCTCCGGGGTGAAATATCAATAGAGGATCTGAATTTGACGGCGTGCTTCACTAAGTCCATCAGCCCCCCCAGCAATCAACCAGAAGCCCCTGTCAATCTCCAAAATGTATTCCACCCTGTCCCCAGACCGTACAACCAGGCAGAAGGAACCCTAAAACCTTCTCAATCCAATGCAGCCATGAACTTCCCGATCGATTTCCTCCCCCAAGCTGAATCTTTCAAGCAACAAAACAGCCAGTTTCCCAGCAGTCCACACCCGCCATCTGCTGGACAAAGCAACACTGGCTTCGCGACGTGCAGTGGCTTCAACAGTCAATCTAACATGAAGGCTGCAAACCCCACAGACTTCAACCGGTAGCACAACACTGAACATAAGGTTAGTTTTCTTCTTCAGGAGAATTCGGGTAGTTTTGTGAATGGGAAATTGGTGTGTTTTGGGTATGTGTTTGGCATGAAGTAACTAACATCTTTTTTTCCTTGCTGCCTTACTTTGATGATGATGATGAATGATGGAGGGTTATGTAGGCTGTGTTGGTGATGGGAGATAGGTGATAGGGAGGACCTCAAATCTAAAATTTTCGATATATATATATAGATATAAATATATATGTGTGTAGATACAGATAGATGGAATCTGTGAATCCAATCCAAAATTTTGGTGCGAGAACAATGTAATGCAATGTGTAGGTGGTGGTGGTGGTGTCTTGAAATGGCTGGAAATTGCAGAGAATGCTGCGATTGTTCGTTCGGATTTCTATTGATTTGATTTGATGCTGAATTATGTGTATGTATGTGTGCATATATATATATATATATATATTTAGAAATGGTATTAGACTATTAGTCTTAGTTCAATAAAAGTGCATTTTAAGTTAATGTTTAACAATTGGTAGCAATTACTGTGCTGAACGGGAACCGGATAAATGTGCTGAGTGGGAATGGGAGAGATGGCATGAAGTGTTAAACAAAGGCACGTGAATGTACTATTTGTGTTGCTATAGATTGTATCGTTATTTTTTACTATGGTATGTTTTGTTCATTTTATTTTGCTATAAATATAAATATAAATGCAAACACATGAATTGACCGTCAGCACATATTGTAATCAAAGGCAGCAACAGGTGAATTCAGCACAAGCGGTGTGTTCATATAATATAACTATATGTTTTATTTAACATAATGAGTTATATGTTTTTGTTTTTTTTTATTATTACGTGGGAATTTGCAGTCGTTACTAAAAAATGTGCACCAGGTATTACGAATTAAGCCCAATACAAGTCAAAGTAGGCGAACCATCAAATATATGTTTTTATTTAACATAATATTTTTGTTAAATACAAGGTTGTACTGTTTTTATATTATAAATATGTTAGAACAGGGAAATTATAACACTAAATTTGTGTTGTTTTATGCTTTAAAGATAGTGCTAATTTTTCATTCAGCATATTAAGACTCTATTTAGGTTTGGAAGATTTGGTATTATTTCAGTATTTTTTTTTAAATAAAAAATATATATATATATAGTATTTTTTTTTTATTTTTTTATTTTTTGTGTAGAGTTTAAAAATTGTATTTAAATAGTTTATTGATGTGTATAAAAATAAATTTGAGGATATTATTATATATTGTGTTTGGAAGGATGAAAATAACAAAATGTACTTCAAGGAAGTGCCCAATAATTTTCATTTGTAATATTAATAAAAAAAAAAAACTGTGTTAATATAAAAGTGTGGGGTGACTGCATCCAAGATAATTCAGTTGTAACATATTTTCTATTAATTAATTAATCAATTTATTATTATTTTGTATTGATTGGGTATTTATTATTTATCCATGTTTATAATTGAATTTATATATAATTGAGTGTAATCGAAGAATTCTCCTAGAAATGGTATAAAACTTCACTACATATGTTACTTCAACATTGCACCATCATTACCAAAAATTAAAAAGTTGTCATGATTTGAACTATGAAGTTAATATTGTGCCAAAAAAGTGACATAAGATTTAGCTTAGAAATAACACAATACCAATTCTATAATAATAATAATAATAATAATAATAATAATAATTTTATTTATCTTAACCTAACCAATAAAAAAGTTATATATTTGAAATACTTGTTTATTAATATATATATATATATATATATATATATGTTGCGAGTCTCCTGCTGAAGGCCCGCTAGGCCATAAGCGAGAGAAACCAATACGATATTATTTATTTTTTTGAAGAAATATTAGTAATAAATAGTAGCAAAAATTAAAAAATTTAGTGTAAAGAAAGTCTTAAATCTGTACCCGAGGAAGTTAATTACAGGAGCAAGATTAGAAAATATTCGAAAATTCCATATTTTTTTTTTTGGATGACATGGGATCTGCAGCCGCTATCCGAAAGTACGCACAGGTAAATTCTCGGTAAATCCTCGGCCGAATCTAATACCCTGCAAATCAGACCAAACGAAAAAGTCACACTAAACGAACCATGTGTGGCAGGTGACCTGAGGGGTCGGAGATTTGAAATATTAAAATACAGTACTATAACATGAATGCTAACTGCTATGAATCCAAAAATTTTCAGTTATCTTATGAATTCTGATAAATTAATATTCTTCGTATCAATTGAATATACTACCTCTAACCCTCAAGTATTCATTTGGTTTTTACTTATGGAATTTTGAATATTTATATCAGTATTTTATATATAAATATAATTACATTAGTATAAAATATTATTTAAAAATAAATATATTTTTCATAGTTTTTTATTTTGTAATAATATAAAATTCAAATTATATTTCCTCTGTTCACCTGGCATGTCCACATTGTGATTTCTGTCTATTTCACATCTACGTTACTTTTATTTTTTTTGAAAATAATTACAAATCTTAATTTTATTTAAATTTTTTAATTTAATTTTTTATAATTTAATTTTATAATTTTTTAAAACCTAATATATAATAATTTATATTATAAATTAATTATTTTTAGAAATACATTTTTAATTATATACCCCCTCTGTTCCAATACAATACTTTTGTTTACCATTTTTGTACGTCTTAAAACAATAGTCTTATTTTCATAAATAACTATAACACTATAAAACTACATTTATTTTTTTATTATTATTATACAATTGTCACTACTTTTTACACTAATACAAACAAAAAAATCTTTTATTTATACTTTTTATCCATTAACAATATAATATCAATATTTCTTAAATTATATGTCAAACATAACTAAACTATAATTTTAATACAGAGAGTACTCATTATATTTATGCTAAATTCTATTAAAAAAAAAATAAAAAAAAAATATATATATATATATATATAGAGTTAGAGATTTCATCTTAATTACTAATTCCGAGAAACGGAAGATACGATGATGATGCATGGATAAGACCAGACTTCACGCGTAACAGCCTGATTCCTCTTATTTTTAGAAGATCCTGGGACTTCAGCGATATGTTCAAATCGGGCCGTTAATACAATCTAAACGGCAAACTTTTATCTGGCGTGGAGGTCCAGGGACCTTCTAAGAATAACCCCTCCAGCTATGTCCTTATCTATACCCTCCTTGAGTTGCTAAAAGGATCTCTATCCACACTCCTCATATATCTACAAATTTAATTGCGGGTTCCACGTTAATTTTTTTTTTAAAAAAATAATTAAATAATTATCTTTATTTTTTTACACATAAAAATAATTTAAATTAAAACGTCAAGATGAAAATGTAGAACTTTTTTGTGATTAGATCAAAATTTAATGAGATTCTAAAACACAGTAAAAAAAAAAGTCCTTTTAAAATTTTTTTTATAAAATAATAATAATAATAATAATATAAATATAAATATAAATATAAATAGAGTCTAATAAAATATTAAAATTGTATTTTAATGTATATTTTTTTATTGTATTAATTTACACATCAATACCTACAGCTAATATTTAAATATATAAATATTTAATGACTCTAATTAAAATATTACTATAACTACAATAAAATAATATAAAAACAATTCTAAATGAAACAGGTATGTTTCGTTTGGTTGAGTTTGGGAAAAATTGGTTTGAGTTTGATTTGATGGAATGTTTTGTAAAAAAAAAAAAATATTTTTTTTTTTCGAAAAAATATAAAATTCAAATAGTAAAATTTAAGGAAATTTTGGTAAAAAAACATACCTACATTCTTTTATTATTCTCTTTGTCTCAATATAATATACTAGTATTTTTGTCTATTTATTTTAAAGTATTTATTTTTAATTATTGTAAAAATAATTATATTTAAATATTAAAGTATTTTTATTTTCTTATAAAAAAATTATTTATTTTCAGGACAAATTATTATTTATTTTTTACACTCTTACTGATTAATATAATATTATTGTTTTTTTTAATCTAATAAAAATATTTTTTTAAAAAAATACTTTAATCCAAGACAGAAGGTGTATTATTGTTGAATTGCACTTATTAGATTACAAAATAGATAGAATTATAAAATAGATGTACAGTCAGATTAAGTATATACACGAAACAAACCTTACTACCAAATAATCCGAAGACCAAAACGCTACTATAATTTTAGAAATCAAATTAATGATTGTTTAAATTTTAAATAGATTAAAAATAAATACTTCGTTCAGCGTTATACAACAGTTTTATTTATCATTTATTGTCACTATTTTTTACAATAATATATTCACAATGACAAAAAAAAAATTTAACTATAATTTTTATCAACTATCAATATAATATCAATATTTCTTAAATTTTTCGAGTCGGATTATAATTCTAGACTGAGGAAGTAATTAATTTCAGTTACCCTTTTAATGACGTGGAATGTAAGCAAAATATTGCACTGACTCATCACCCACTCACCTACCCAAATTCAAATCCACATATACATACACTTACATATATATATATATATATCACCACCAATTCAGGCATAATTCAATTCAGCGATAAAAATTACAATCGGCGGCGGCAGCGGCGGCGGAGATGGCGATTGAAAGGAATATTCTGGTGACCGGCGGCGCGGGGTTCATCGGAACCCACACGGCGGCGGCGCTGCTGCGGCAGGGGTTTAAGGTTTGGATCATAGACAACCTCGACAACGCCGCCGCCGCCGCCGTCGATCGACTGAGGAATCTTGTCGGCCCGGAGCTCTCCCAGAATCTCCACTTCCAATTGGTCCGTATTTATACGCGTATAAATATATATATATATACGTATAAATCTACGTATCTGATTTTTTAATTTGAATTTGATTAATGGTTGCAGGGAGATATCAGAAATGGAGACGATCTGGAAAAGCTGTTTTCGCAGACACAGTAGGTGACCGTTAGTGTTTCGATTAGATTAAGGTTGACTTAATTGGTGATATGTATGCGTGTGTGTATGTATAGGTTTGATGCGGTGATACATTTCGCGGGGTTGAAGGCGGTGGGCGAAAGCGTGGCTAATCCGATGAGATATTTTGATAACAATTTGGTGGGTTCGATCACTTTGTACAAAATCATGGCTAAATACAACTGCAAGAAGGTAATGTTCAAAGTTTAATTTTATTTATTTATATATTATTTAATTCTACCACATTAATTATTTTATATATTTTTTTAATATTTTGCCTGTGCTACTAATTTTGATAGAATTAAAATATAAAAAAAATAATAATTATTTTTTATTCAATATTTATTTACAATAATTTATAAATCAATTAATAATATTAAATCAAATGTTCTAACACATTAAAAATACTTTTAAATAGTTTTCTTTATCCTACTTAATTTATTTATATATATATATATATAGTTATCTAATCAAAATAGTCTATTTTATTTTCAATTTATTGATTAATATAATATATATTTTTTAATTTTACTACAAAATTCTTTTAAAATATTTCATTGAAACTAGAGTAGTACTATTAAACTTTAAAATCTGAAGTATTTCTAAACACCA
Organism: Andrographis paniculata; assembly: GCF_009805555.1. NCBI lineage: Eukaryota > Viridiplantae > Streptophyta > Magnoliopsida > Lamiales > Acanthaceae > Andrographis > Andrographis paniculata. The sequence goes on along the minus strand of NW_026137634.1, from coordinate 1,033,052 downwards.
AATTTAAAAATTTGTTTCTTTTACCTCAAAATTCTATATTTTTACTCTAGAATTATTTTTTTTTTTTTTTTTTTACAAAAATATTTTATCATACTTTAATTCCAAACTTGAATTAAATTTTTTTTAAATCCATAAAAAAAACATACCCCAAATCTTACTGGATTGCACTTTTAATGCTTTTCAATTTAAATATCTTTGAATGAATATATAGACGAGGAACATTATAAAATAAAATAAAATATTTAAGTACATTGAATTTTGTTAGAGTTTTTATGTGGTATTTCTCTTTAAAATTGAACCGGACAAAAAGGACCGGACACCAACTGGCTAAGAATAAATTATTTTGGTTACTGGTTCGTTACTCCACAAATATTTTAAACAAGTAATCATAAAGTACTCACTTGGCTTAAATTTTAAGTTAAGGATTTTAATTAAAAAATAATATGATTTAATTTATTTATTTTTGACAAACAAATAAAAAATAAGTATTAAAAAATGTGTAATATGTTACTACTCATTCTATCTTTTTAAACTTATTAACTTTGCAAGACTTTTAAATATTCATATTATATATATTTAAAATAGTATATTAGAATGAATGATTAAGTACTTATTTAATATGTATTTTTTTTTTCCAATTGATTTATCATTTTTTATATTATTATAAAAAGGCTTTTAAATACGATACTTGATTTCACTTTAAAACTTTTAAAATAACAAAATAAAATCAATTCCATCCTTAATATTAAGTTAAATAATTATTGACTATGATATTTTAAATAGATAATTGGGCTGAATATATATAAATTTTTTTTAAAATAATAAATTAAATAATAAAAAATTGATGAAAAATGATACAATCAAACACATCTTTTTTTTTTTTTTTTTTTTTTTTTTTTTTTTTTTTTTCTTCTTATTCTTTTGTAATTTGGTTTTTTCTAAAAGAAATTTATGATCTACAGTTGGTATTCTCATCTTCGGCAACGGTGTACGGACAACCGGACAAGATTCCGTGCCTCGAAGACATGGAATTAAAGGCCATGAATCCTTACGGTCGAACAAAGGTTTGTTTTAAACACTTTGCGACTTGGATGAAATGAAGTAGTCCGCTAACAAATTTCATTTGTAATAATCTTTTTTGGATCATAAATCACAGCTCTTTCTCGAAGAAATTGCTCGCGATCTCCATGTCGCGGATTCTAAGTGGAGAATTATTTTGCTGAGATATTTCAACCCCGTAAGCGCCCACGAAAGTGGAATGCTCGGAGAAGATCCAAAGGGGATTCCGAACAATCTAATGCCTTATATAACACAAGTGGCTGTCGGCAGATTGCCCGAGCTAAATGTTTACGGCCATGATTATCCGACGCCCGATGGAAGTGCCGTATGTTGGCTCATTTTTTGCTAATATAACCCTATTATATTTTTTATTATATGTTTTATCGATAAATATTTGCAATTTTTACTAATAGTGAAATATTGTATTGATATAGATTCGGGACTACATTCATGTCGTTGATTTGGCTGATGGCCATGTGGTTGCACTCGAAAAGCTTCTAAAGCATGAAAGTATAGGTAATTTTGTTTCATTTATATCATCTCATTTACTATTTAACGTTATCTCAACTAAGTAATTTTATTTATTTACTTTTAATTTATAGCTTATGTAGATCATAAAAATTTATCCTTGTTTTACGAGTTTGTTTGTTTAGTGTTTTTAGTTTAAAATGTTTTTTAATATTATGAAGTATAGAGAATCGTATTAAAAATATATATATTAAGAAAAAATAAATTAGTTGTTCACATTCTATACTTTTTATCCCATTAAATTTATTTGTATTTTAGATCTTTTCATGTTATACAAATTCATGTATATAATACTCCCCGTGTAGCCCTAATGTAACTATTTATTTATATATATATATAAATTTTAGAATATTAATATTTTATAAATAATAAGACAATAGAACGATGAAATTTTTGTTTTTTGTACTCCTAACTTCATTTGATTTTCAATGTCATATTTTTTTCCCCTCAATTGGTTAATTTTGAGAAATCGTATATATAATGTTTCATTTTTAAGGTTGTGTGGCATACAATTTGGGCACGGGCCGCGGCACGTCGGTCCTTGAAATGGTGGATGCCTTCGAGAGGGCGTCGGGGAAGGTATTTCACATATAAATACAAAATCCACGATATATATACGTGAAGTTAGTCCGAGATTATTACATCCCTTGCTTGTTTTCTTACAGAAAATCCCGATCAAGCTGTGTCCGAGGAGGCCAGGAGATGCAACAGCCGTGTATGCCTCGACCGAGAAAGCGTTCCGGGAGTTGGGATGGAAGTAAGCCTACCCCAAATTCCCATATATCTTATATATTTTTGAAACTTTTGCCGGTATTTATAAATATCATATCGAGTTTAAAATTATTTATTATTTATTATTTATTTTTTCAAAATTTTCAAACCTCTATAAAATTATTATTATTTTTTTATATATTGAAGTATGAATATTCGATCGACGTAGGGCGAAATACGGGATCGACGAAATGTGCCGGGACCAGTGGAAATGGGCAAGCCAGAATCCGTGGGGATATGAGTCCAAGCCTTGATCGAATTTGCTGTGAGGATTTAAAGACAAAATTTTCAGATTTGTTACAATATTATAATAAATAAGAAAAGGAGGATTAATGTTGAAATTTGGTGTCCGAAATGGACAATTTAGAGGCATTTTTTGTTGAAGTGTAATTTGCATTATCTTAATTATGTTGTGTGGTCATAAAGTTTGTGTTGTTCTGTCCTTTACTCTTCACATTTATATAAACTTCAACTGTCTTGTGATTTGCTTGATTTTGGCTAAAGTTTAAATCTTTATATTTAAAGTTCAATTTTAATACTCTATTGTTACGAGTTATATGTAATTGTTTTGTTAATTTTATTTGTCGAATTCAAATGTATTTGTTTCTCTAGTTGGATTGTATTACTCCCTTCGTTTATTTTGTCCATATTTAGCGTAGTCACGGAGTTTTAAATATTGTGTAATTAGTAAAAATATTAATTAATATGACTAAATAATTTAATTAAAATAAAAAATTATAAATTATAAATTTTAAAATATAATTAAAATATATAATATACTAAAATCTATGTAAAAAAAATAAATAAATATATATAACACGTAAAAATGGAGTATTATTTTAATATAATATTTAATAAATATTTTTCTAGTGTAAAAGAATACATTCTATATATTTTTTTTTTCTGTTGTCATTTAAATTTATGCTTATTTTTTTTTGGATTATAACAAAAAAAATATTTATGTTTATATTTTAAATAAAAAATTATTATATTTTTATATTTTTTATTATTTATTTTTATTTTCGTGTCATTGAGTGAACAAAATTCAATAACGGAGAGAATTACATTTTCTATTTAAAATAAAACTAAACAAACAAAAGTAGACAAGTCAAATTATTACCGTTTACTACAAATTAATGCAGCATACCATATTCAGACGGAAAAGACAGCCCTATTGAAAAACGACACGTGTCGAAATTGACCCAAAGGCATCAACATCCTTATCCGAAACGGCCGTAAAGCATTAGACTTTGGACAACACCAAACAAATGCACTTTGGAATTTCATGGAGCCCCTGCTCCCTCCCCGCGGTAATTTGACGCTTTACCATATTGTACGCTAAGTCAACACTTGACTAAGATAGCAAAAGTAAAGATGTACAACTCGTTGATGCAGAGACTCGCGTTCTACTGAGTGTGCATGTGCATCTGACAGCTAGGATAGTGTATTCCTCATAAGAAGCTTCTGGAAGAGGCCGGATCACCCAGACCCGACCCGACCCGGTTCGGTTATCGAACGCCTTGCCCGATAATTCCTCCCGCCCGCATTAAACTATTCTGTGCTTGTGGTCTTTTTTTGTTTATTCCTTGTTTCCACACACTTTCTTTCGTTTCTCTCTACAAGAAGTTTCTAGAATGAGATAAGCACAACCGCCGCTCGTCGCCACAAAGCCGCTGCTGGTTTTTTTCTGTTGCATATTTTGATTTTTTTGCATCTGATTTTGGCTCATCTGGTGGTTCCTGATGGAGTTCGTTGATATCGGGGGAAAGTAATCGGTGTTTTAGATTTAAAGATGCAGTTATTGATTTGAGATGCTATTTTTGGAGTTTTTTGCTTCTGAGGTAACAACGAGATGGTTTAGCTTCAGATTTGTTCTTTTCCTGAGATGATTCAATGATTGTGGTGATGTGTATGTAAATTATCGAGCGTTTTTTTGTGATTCGGCTTTTTGAGGTGAACTGAAATCTGGATCGCTGTTCGATTGAGTATATGTGATTTTGATATTTGAAGTTGATTTTAGCGTTGTTTGATTAAGCTGTTCCGTTTAGAATTGCTTGGCTCTATCTGACAATCTGATTCGGCGCATGTGAAGTTGATTGAGCTGTTAATTAGAATATCTTTCGCAGTATTTCAAATTTTCAGAGAAATGGAACTTTGTTAATATTTAATTTGCAGCTTTGTGTTCGTGTCTTACATTACCAGCAGGATTTGAGAAATTGCAGTTAGATTTATAGTAATTTTGTGAGATTAATCACCTCGCAAGGCTTGAAGAATTCAGCTTTATTGTTCTAATAGTTCTAGGGTTTGAATCTGGATTATGAGCGGAGAGTCATTGGTAGGCGGCGGCGGAGAGCCGCAGAAGTCAAATCCGACGCCATTTTTGACGAAAACTTATCAGTTAGTGGACGATCCAAGCGTGGATGAATTGATCTCGTGGAACGAAGACGGAACCTCCTTCATCGTGTGGCGTCCTGCAGAGTTCGCTAGAGATTTACTGCCTAAATACTTCAAACACAATAATTTCTCCAGCTTTGTTCGTCAACTCAACACTTATGTGAGTCCATCGCTTTCCTAGCAATTTATCATTTTCGATCGAGTTTAGTTCATCACCTCCTTTTTCAAAATTGTCGTCAGTAGTTTCAGGAATCCGAAAGTGATGTTGCGTGTTCACATGCAATTACTATTACGATTATTAATTTTTAATTTCTCTCGACCTTCAAACAATACCGATCGTGTTCTTCCGAAGCTTTGATTATTTGTTATGATGTTTCAGGGATTCCGGAAAGTAGTTCCCGATCGATGGGAATTCTCTAACGATTGTTTTCAAAGAGGTGAAAGAGGACTATTGAGAGACATTCAACGCCGGAAACTCTCCGCCGGAGCGACGTCGCCGTCGCCAGCGGCGTCACCCAACACAGCAGCTGCAGCAGTAACAATCGCGGCGCCACCGCCGCCGCCAACCGCTATCCAAATTTCCCCGTCGAATTCCGGCGACGAGCAAGTCCTCTCTTCCAACTCACCGCCGCCGTCCACGGCGGCGCTCCGGAGCTGCACGTCGGCGCCGGGTATTCTGGAGGAGAACGACCGGCTACGAAGGGAGAACTCGCAGCTTAGCCAGGAATTGGATCGATTGAGGAGCATGTGCAGTAACATATACAGTATGATGTCTAATTACGCGTCGCCGAATCAAGGCGAGGCGAGCACGAACGCGGCGGAGGGAGGAGCGTCGGATCTGACGCAGGCGGCGGCGGAGGGCGGCGGCGGAAGGCCGCCGGAGGAGGAGGGGATCTGGCCGAGGATATTTGGGGTTTCGATAGGGGCGAAAAGGTTGAGGAAAAATGGGGAGGAAGATGTGATGGTGTCTGAGCCGTCGGATCCTGGGAGTGGTAAAATCAACGATCCTCCGTGGCTTGATAAGTTGTGAGTTTCCTCCTTTTTATTTTTTTAAATATTTTATTTTATTTTATTTTATTATGATAGACTTAATTACTATATTTATTTTATTTATTGTAAGAATCTTATTGGGACATATGGAACACATGTTTTGGTCGTTGTTGTGACGGTGGAACGGGTTAGTTGCTGATTAGCTTTAAGTAGTTCAGTTTATTTTATTTTATTTTTATCTTTTATGGTCAGATTAGTTGTAGGGATCAGCCATTTATAAGTTGTAAGAAGGGAAAAGAAAGTTGATTTTGTTTTAAGTTCGACGCGTTTGAAAAGATTAAAATATATTAACATTAAAATGGTCAAATTTAAACCCAAAGAAAGGAATATAAAGAAGTAAAATTTTAAGTTCAACATAATTTAAAGTTTAAAGTAAATTAAACATCATAAAAGCAATATTTAATCTTCGAAATAGTAATTTTTATTTTTAAATTAACCACTATATATATGGGAAAGGTAATAATGAAATAGTTTTATATAAATCTTATAGTAACTAATCAATTAGAAATATTAATAAAAAGTTAAATATATCACCAAATATTTAATATACTGCAACTATAATTATATATACATAAGAAATTGTTACAGATATAATTAAAAATAAATTAATAAATTAGTCAAAAAATCCATTTGTAGTAAAAATTAAATAAAGTAATTACAAAAATAACACACTTTCATAAGAGCATGCAAAAGTGCAAAATGGATCGAGTATGATGAGTTGGAAATGTTGTAATCCCAAATTCTTTAATTTACCTTTTATTGAAAATCATACACAAAAAGCAAATCAGCTGGTTACAAGTTCACCTTCCATACCATTAAGTAATCTCTTACTTGAATGCAATAGAAAAAAAATTACATAAGAAAAATACATACATTATACTATAAGTCTTGCGTTTTGTAGATAATTCTAAATTTATATTTATGTCTAGCATGCATTCCTATCAAACTATAAATTTTTTTTTATCTTACAAAATATTTTTCCATTTTATCAAATCAATCAGCCCATAAAACTATTCAAATAAAAAATTTTACTATCCGACATAATTATTAAAAGCCCAAATTCTACAACCTAACCACTTAAAAACCCCAACTAAAAAATAACCCTAAAAGCTCAAATTCAAAACCAAAATCCCTTCATGGTATCATCTCAAATAAAATCTCATATCCAAAACCTATATATTTTCATCCAAAGAATTTTGAATCACAACATCTAAAAACACAAAGCCCTCGTGTACTTGGTGATTACTTTCAGTATTTTCATACCAAAAAAACATTTTCCCATTCTTTACTTGTGATTACTTCTTTTCATAAAACATTCATCCAATCTACTACTTGGTGATTACTTCTTTATCTACTACTTACCCCCAACCCCCCAACCTTCCAAAAAAAACACCATGTAAACAAGCCCCTTGCAGTCCCAAAGTTTTTATCCACAAGAACCAAAGCCAAGAATTTTCGGTAAAGACAAGATGTTAAAGAGATACCATGTAATAGTTTTTTTGGCATGGCCAACAGTTCCAAGTTAAATTCCAGTTAGAAGAATGTGCATGAGTTCGTCTAAAAATGGCTGTGAAACTACTGGCCGGATGGTGGCTGATCTTGTCCTTGACATTGCTCCAGAATTACACTGCAGTTGTTCATCGTGCGAGCATCCAGCAGACCATGGTTCCACAACTTGATCATAAATAGTCTCCAGCACCTGCACCGCAACAATTTAATTACAATGCTGAAATTCAACAAAAAGGAGGACAATGATATGTGCAAACAAATAACATCAACAAACAGAGACTAGCGGCAGATATATATATATATGCTTAAAGGATACACAAAGATTGAGGTGGACTCTAGAACATCGACAATATGTAGTTGAAACTATAAAATAATGAACATTTAGGCGTGTATAGATTAGACCACAATTATTGGCTTCGAAAAAGCATATAAAGTGGCATACCAGAGTAATGCTGGGGTTCTGACAAAATCCTTTCCATGCAATTTAGAAAAAGCCTCACATGCCCAAGGAATATGACCATCCGCCAGTACCCTGTCACCAAAATAGAAAATACGGCATAAATGGAAACGGTTCGATATAAATATATATGAAGAATAGTACGTGTGAGTTTAATACTTCCATGCTCAAGAAATTTAAAAGATATGACATATAAAAAGAATCGCTGACCTTTGTCGCCTGACAAAAGAATTCCACAGATGCATCAACTGCTTCTCATCTTTTGTGACATCCACAAAGTCATCAAGCATCTGTTTTACATCAACAAAAACAACACAATTAGCCTCACACTGTCCATGAGATGATTAATTTGAAAAATTACTGCTGATTCTGATAATATAAGCATAATATTATTAGCTCAAATTAAGCCACAAATCATTACCAAGCTCCTATCATAGCCAAGAAAAAATTTAACAAGATGTAATTCGTAGACCACTTCCCTAGAACCCTTACAGCAGGAACTCATACAATCAAGAATGTTTTCATGATCCCCCCCAAAAAAAAAAGGTGTTCATGAGACTGAACAAAAAAGAATGTATGTATGACACCATCTCAGATCTCTTCTACACACTTGTACATGCATAGTCAAGTAGCATGCTCAGTCGAATACATATCATTGAAGTGTCGAATGAAAATGAAAGCAATTTAGGTTATGTTTGCTTTAGAAGATTTTTGTTTGGATTTTTATTGAATTCATGAGTGACAGCAAACTGAACCTCAAGAGGCAAGTAGAATAATCTAATATGCACATTATAGAGAAACGGAATAAATAGAAACATGAATGGGTTTGAAAGAAGCCACACCCTTCGATCTTCAAGATCTGCAACATCATCATCAACTTCATCCTCGCTATCTCGGTCAGATAAGACTTGCTCCATGGCCATAGGCTGTATTGATCACAATATTCATTTCAGACATATTGACATGTAATTTTCTGAAGTGTTTTTTCTAATAGTATGCATCTCAAACAATGCTGCATGTGCACATTTCAGGAAACATAATTATATTTCATCCTTCCATTAACCATGCATTAAAAGACATATAGTTCTAAATCATTAAATTCCCAGTATAACAATATTTTGCAACAACAGAACTTTATAAATATAACAGGTCCAAATTACAGAGATTTTTTGGCATCTGGAAAAGGAAAAAGAAACTGCCAATTTTGTCTGTTAATATAGTATGCAGATGGAAATATATAATCGGTCATGTATGAATAGATTACTCACCTGTGCTCGATGTGAATGAAAGAACTGCCTCTTCTGCAACAGTGCACGACTGAAATGACAAACAGAAAATCCAATTGGGTCCCCATATAAAACATTGAATTGAAATGAAGGTCTAGCAACTTAAATGAAGTATATGGAGAGGAAACATCAACATAATTGGCAAGTCCTCGCTACATATGATGCAGCAAATCATCAATGAGACTATCATTCAATTCGTAAGAGGGTTTTCATATTTTAGACTACTAAGTGATTCAAGATTCAGTTAGAACTGTATTCAAGATTACTGGCAAAATGAATAACATAAGACTAAGGTTGCAGTAATATGGCCTAAAATTTTCTATTTGAATATGGTAACAGCAGCTCGATTAGATATTTGCAGAAAGTTTGTCAAATATATGTATAGAAGTACTATCACTATGCAAGTCATACTAACAACTATAGAGAGAGACTAGTTAGCATACTATAACGAATTGAAGGTACTTAAAGATCAGAAAGATCTGATAATATGTTCCATTTGAGAAACATAAACCCCTCAACGATGAACTTACTTTCTGGAGTCAGACCGCTCAATTGATAACTTCCTTGTCTTCGCAAACTGCAGCAGTGCCGGAGCTGTGAGGTTGCTACCAGGTAATGACTGCACACATTCTGGATCAGCATATGAATGTGCTGTAGCTGATGAAACTCTGGGGCTGGATATGTCACGGTCCCCGCTCTCTGCTATACATACTTACAAGTTAGATGTACTTTCCATAACCATATAATGCATCTACCCACTTAATAAGTATATACGCATAGATTAAATATTGTGTCAGAAAATTCTAGCTAATATAACTTTGAACACAACAATTTTCAAACAGGTGAAAAGGGAGACAGAACATTTATTTATTCATTTTATGCCACACATGCTTGGTAGATTTTAACAAAGCAAATACGAATAGACTCTTTGTCAAAGAGATATAACCTAGCAAATGGATGATTCTCTTCAAGAACCTATACTAGATAGGTGCATTAGGATTTAAACAACTGTTTTTTACGAATATGCTGTCGGGCTCTGGGAATAAACTACAAAAAAACTGAAGATATCTCATTTGTTCACTCATGTAAGTTGGATTGAAGCAGTTCATAGTAGGTTCCCAGAAAGATGAAGCTCAAATACACAAAAGAACACTCAAGGCTAGGCTAATAGGTAAACAATAATTAATAAATATCATAAATGCAGCAACCATTCTTGAAAAGGATTTAACCTACTGAATAAATGTAAGGAGAGAGGCCAGAAAACAGGCACAATTTATATAACTTACCATCTGTCTTTTCACGAAGTTCATTGAGAGATTCCGGCAATTCGGAATCAAATACAAGGGGATGCACATGCTTTGTACTCTTAACTAGGTTCTTGCGTCTTCTGCGCCTTCCTGCTTTAGAACTGTGTAACAGACCGATTATTGCCAAAAAATAGTAAAATAAAAAATCAAATATGCAATAATTCATACATTCACATAAAACAATAGATTAAGGCAAAAACATACCAAAAGAAAAATGTCTGTTGCTTAGGATCAACACCAGCTGCAACAATCTGCACCAATCCATCAGGAAAGATGATCATGTTCCCTTGTGCAATTAAGAAATTACGAAACTACACGCATAACCTTAACAGCATCAATATCTAATCTATATGAATGTAGATTCTGTGGATCACTTGGTGCAAAACCAAAATTGTTTCAGTGTGTAAGTGCATATAAATAATTGTTTCACCAATGAAATACGAGATTCTCATGGGTGTAGTAGTTAAGGTACTTTATACAAAGCTTCTGTTGCTGCTTATTCTCATACTACTGTATAACTACAGCACTGACCTCGGATCTCCATGTATCAGTCTTGACAGAAACATTCACTGCTTGAATTTCTTCAGTAACCTACACAATAGTATTAGAATCAAATTAATAACCCAATTACTATAATTGGCGAATCATTCAGAATAAATATTTACTGACCCAAAATTCAAAGTTGAAGAGGTCATGAAAAGAAGGCAAATGATATCTCAGACCCTGTGAAAGTCATTAAATGCATATATCAAGTCATAGTCCAAAGACCTTTCCACTGAAAGATATAAAAACAGCAAAGTGAGCAATACCTTGAAGCTTCCACACTTAACCAAACAAAAAGGACATGAGAACTCCTCCGTCACTGCATATACAGATATAAAGTCACACTTCTAGAACTTTTGCAGCGACAAGACAGGATGAAGTGCAAAGCTACACACGGGAACAATTCAAATAAGAAACTCTCATGCAACTGAAAATTACAAAATGGCATAAAATGATAATCACATCACTCTGTTAATTAATTATCAGAAAAGTTATGATGACCCAAATTTCACAATCAGTGTGGCAAAGAGCATCCGGCACAAACTTATAATTCAAGATAGAAAGCACCAGCTTAAGTGCTTCACGACTATTTAGAGATATTGATAAACAGACAATCATGATGTTCAGTATTATTCACAAACATAACATGCAAAAAAGTACCCCTTTTTACTATTACTAGGGACACCTGAAAATTCAACATACATTAGATGCAAATGACTAAAGTGCAACAGGATGAGAAGGTACAGCTATATGTCAACCCATGCCACTGTTTCCCACCTCGATAAGGTCTCAAGAATTAAGATATAATAAAGTAAAATAGCCTCACCTAGTTCCTTCATTCTAATGATACCCTATTTGATCGTGTTCTATTCATAGCTGATCAATAACTAGATGAAGAAAGATAGAAATTTGAATAAATTTGGAGTTAACATGCTGCAGATTTCCTGAGGATCGTAGCACAAGGTTGATGACTCAAGAGTGGGCTTCTATTTTATTTTATTTTATTTTTGAGTAATTTAGTCTTTTATTTAATGTTTCTTGAGTATGTAAATGGGCCCATATATACAAGGGGTCCATCTATGCCAAATATAAATGAGATGTTCATCTAGATTAGTGGGATTGTTAGGTTTTTGGGTTGAGATGGCTTCGGCTTGATGGTAGGGAAAATTGGTTATCCTCTGCAGGTTTATTCTTCGCATCACGAATAAAGTATATTGATTTTGTTTTACCCTGTGTTCTATCAAAATTAAAGGATGAACAAGAAATCATGAAAGATTATACGCCATAATGCAGTTCATTCAGATTTAGAGTGCACATTATACAACAAACCATAAGAAAATAGCATACACTAAACCTGGAATTGAAAGGATAAGCTACAAACCACATAGAAGCACCGAAGGAGTGTAACCAATTACCTTCAGTCCTCTGCAACCTATTATTATAGTATTTGTAGTTGAAAACAACATTTCCAGTCCTCAACCTAGACATCACCAACCAAGAGAAGCGTGAAACACCATGTCTATGGAAAAGTGGAGATTTGAGGAATGAATGAACACATTCTTTGCGAAAGTTGAGGGCACTAAGGAATAATTAGAAGCAAATGGCAAATAATACTCCTGTCACACATTAAAATCAAACATTTCTAAGTACACAATGATTAACCAGTGACATTACAATCCATATATGGAGAGGATTCTCCCTTTAATTCCAACTCATATAAGATATCACAAAAGGAGAGAATAATCTTACAATCACATATGCAGGACTCGATCTATACAAACTTGAAATCGGGAAACAAAATATCATAATCAAAATACGAAAGTTATAGGAAGTAGCTCAATGAAAAAACTCAACTTTTTGAACAGCAAGAAACATTCTCCTAACAAAGATTGCAGCCACATTTGGCTACCTGCCTGGGCCAAATTGGCAAAAAAAATTCATTCTGGAACTATATAAAATAACTTAAGCAGAGCCGTATTTTTCATACCATTTAAAAAGTGGCATTGAAATGATCTTGAAATAACACGACGTCGTGAAATGCATAAAAGGGGTGCAGAAAAGAGGCATGTATAAAGAGGGCCCTAACAAAGTAACTTCATAAACATAACAAAGAGAACATACAGTTGCAGTAGGCACTCACAGATTCACATTCACATTCGTATCAATTCAATATGTTGCAAGGAACCAACCAAATTAAGTATAGTATCAATCAAATTCACATTCATACACATGAAAAAGCAAGCATACAGTTGCAGTAGGCACTCATGAATTCACATTCACATTCATATAACCAAATTAATCATAAGATGATTACATTGATCTTGTTTCCGTTGCTAACTGCAAACAACAAAGTTAACTTTTTCATTCCAAAGACGAATACTAAGATATGTTTTTTTAAAGCATTGAGGCCCATGATAAGCATGGTTTGATGTGATTGACTTGACTCAGATGGTTATTTTTAATGAGAATTGAATCACAGATGACAAAAGATTCAGCTACTAAATTTTGTTTTGATCAAATACATCAATTATCTCTATAAACAATAGGGGTAGTGTAACTAATATGAGATATAGGAAATGTGGAATAAGGTGTCCAGCAGTCACCTTATAATCTGAGGCAAAACTGAAGAAGGAATGCCTCTATATGAGAATGAATCATATGGAGATCTGTCCTTGGCACCAATCTCTTCTGCTGCAATGCAGACTTGCAGTTGTAGACGCATAGCCTTACAGAAGATAAATAAACAAATGAGGACATTCACTAGCATATTTAAAGACCCTCTGAATCTCAAGAAAAGGTTGTTACTAAATTGTGTACCATAGCACCAGCATGAGGGCGGGGACTATGAAATGAAAAACATTTGTCTTCTCCAAAACAGCTTGTCTGCATAAAAGAAACGGACTAAGAGAAGGAAGGGTTCAATGCAATATAGGGAAAAAGGTTGAGTTAGGTGAGGGTAGCAAGAAAACTGTTGGCATAGGAAGCTTATATAGCCTGTACGAGAGGACAATTTAGTGAACAATAATTAAAGTAGCAAATACAAACACAAAATAACCAAAAGAATGCATGAATAACAAACTTTCGTTTGAAATTTCCTAAATATTTTTGCAATTTATAAACAATGATGCACAGATCATCTAAATTGTCTCAATACAGCATTTGGAAGAATTTAGGAAAATACATTATGGGTGATTTTATTTAATTTTTATTATTCACAAATTTTTTCCCCAAAAGACATCAAATCAAATATATATTTTTTATTTTTTATATTACACTAAATATCAATTTTACTATTTAAAACACATCTAGAATACAAACCCTCAAACAAACACACTTGTACTCTCTTCATGTTCACATCCATAGAATTCATAAATACGACCCAAGGAATGGGCTAACTATGATGGAAAGTTGAAATTAAAAATTAAAAAATAAAATAAAATTATAGCCATAAAGGAGAGATATGGCAAAACTCAAGAACCAGTAACTCCATATGCGTTCCTCTGCAACATGCAATTTGAACACAGTACATAAATTATGCATGAACATGAAAATTAACATACACATAAACATAATTTATCTTTGTTCCAATACCTTCAGGTAGCAAGAATGCAGATCAACAGTTGACAGCATCTCAGCTCTCTCTCCACTACTCAAGTTGAGAGACTTCTCCCAGGATAATTGAAGTAACTCCATTGGAATTTTACCCAGGAAGCAGTGACCTCCAACATTAGCTATCATCAGACGGGAATCACGTTAGGCTAAAGATGAAGACGTCAACTGAAAACGAAAATTTATCAGCCAATCTAAATCCCATTCTAACATAAAGATTTGTTACATGCGATATGCCAACTAAATTACTATTTGGAACCATGAGAATATCTTATTGACGACAATCTCATCGTAGGAAAATCTTATTGGTGACCATCCATTTTTTTTTGGCTATCCCTATCTAGTAGGCCAGTTCAATCTTAACAGTTACTAAGAGGGAAGATAAAATAATATACATATGCCTAAACATGACTAACTCCTCAACCAGTGCAGAAAAACAGTAGGTTTTTTAACAGAGAAGAAGACAACCACTAGAACGCTTCCATTAGATTCATTATGCACAGAAACAATAGATCTATAAAAGACAACTAGATCATTTGATAAATTTTATGAACAAAAAGTAACTTCAAATATCAATTAGGTTCAAATCTGAAATTCCAAGTTTGATTTATGACAATCATAAAAAGAGAAAACATGATTAATACAAGAGTAAGGAAATGCAAATAAATGTCATGAGTTAGGGGGAAAAAGTACAGCTAATTAATAACTCACCTTGAAAGAATGATCCATCCGCATAGTCCTTAAACAATTCAGCTGCAGAGAAGAAGCATAGCACAACAATATGAAAGAACAATATTCGTTGATAGAGGAGAAATAATGAAGAACAAAGAACAAACTGCATACCACAGCTGACAAACAATATAGAAATGAAACCAGATTTGACTTCAGCTGATAGTTTGTTAATCTCAGGAAGAATGAAATTTGCTACATCCTGATTCATTCTGTCACTTCCAGTACATTTTGTCAATATACATTCTCTACTGAAATGATAAATTGAGGAATCCTGCACCGACATTAAACCATTGGCAGATTACATGCAAATATATGGAACAAGGGCATAACCAATAAGATGAATGGAAGTATTTTACCACCTCTACAACCGATGGACTATAAACTTGTCTTGCCACTAATATACACAAAGGGAATAGGTTTTGAATTTGAGAATCATGATTTACAGTTGATGGCAGAGAAACTGTCATCTGAATCCTGGGGATAAGCAAAGACAGAGAACTACATCAGGTATGTCTACACAAATGAAAGGCTGTGTTGCAAACTCAAAATACTGAACACACTGCACTTGCAGGGGTTGGTGAAAAGAACCAAAAATGCCCGCAAACTATGGGTAGAGGGTGGCTGGAAGACCGATAAAACAGTACATATTCAGAGTAATCTAACATGAAATAAATTTCATACTTTTTATACAGAATTTTAAGAAACTAGGCAACATGAAAATAAATAATGTCAGACTCTCAAAAACATATAAATAAGACAAGGAACAAAAATATCAGCATGGTAGATGATAGAATATTAATATCCAAGAAAAACTATTAAAACATATATTTTCTATCAAAAATAAACATGGGAACATAGATAATTCCAGTAACACTACCCAAGTGCCAATTACAAGCATGCTTATTTAGTGTGATTATAAGCAGAAATCATATGGTCATTGATAATCTGAAACATATTTGAGGATTCTCAATGATATGTCATGGATTCTAAGAACTCAGCAATTATATTGAAAACAAATTTGTTAAAAAGTCATACCTTTTCTTGTGTTTTGCTTGTACTTTGTATTGCAAACATCTTTGAAGGAAAGATGGCTGCAAGAGAGAGCTGTCTTAGTCTGATATGCTCTATATAAACCAATTGATAATTACATAAGTAAAATGATATTTAATTCACTGTTGTCACAATTGCTGATAAATCAAACTTGGTGGGACACAAAACAACCGGAGAAAATGATCATTTCTGTGATAATCACCCACATAACTATGCACATGAAGGAAAAAGATGGAATTTAAGAGAGAAGTGGTTGTTAAGAAGACAAAGGCAGAATGCTTAGGAAAGGACTAACATTTCTAACAGCACGGCGCTGAAGAATATTGTACAGTTCAACTGGCTTGCAGTAAATAGAAAGGCTCTCCTCAGCTGCAATTTGCTCTTCTGCAGACAAATGTGAGCGGGGATCATGGCGACACATATGATCTGCACCTTGTGAGTATCCACAATTGCAAACACAATTCCTGTTCCAAGAATCAAACTGACTGTGATGATCACAGATGACTTATAGCAATCAAATCACAAATGCAGTCAGCTTCCTAAATACAGCAAACATATGAGTATGCCCCATGCATCTGGAATTTTACAAAGCATTAAAACAAAAATGGAAATGCCAATTCATGTGTTAACCACAGAAACCCATGCACCCCACATTGGATGCATAGGTTTCATAATATTCTTACATACGTAGTATTTTTGTCAAGAGCCAGGAGAGGACAAAATAATTTGAGGACACGTTTAGCCAGTACCAAATTTCAATTGAAGTAAATGAACAATAAGGATCAAGGTGAGAAGCAAACTAGAAACTTCCAAACCTCCATTACAAGGTAAAATTTACACTAGTGATAATCTTTCACCACATCCCAAGGCGTGGTGCATGGCGCACAGTGCCAAGGGTGCTTCATCGAAGCACTGCCCAAAAAAATCGTAGTGATCCTCAGAAAAATAATAGTGAACAAATTCTACATGGTAAATAAGAAGCGAAAAGAATGGTTAATAAATAATATACAAAATGAACCCAGATATATAATCCAATTAGTCATAAAACTAGTGGCTACTGGCCAACGCTACCATTTTTAAGAATCAATAAAAATCTAGCGCAGTATGAACTTAAATTCCTACAACTCACGAAATTGAAAGCATATAATGTACAATGTACTTGGTGTTGAAGATGTAAAACTATAGGATGCAGAGTTTTTAATACAGCAGTAAATATCAAGATTAAACAATCTTTTCTAAATGACTTATAAGTTCATCTCGAATTGAATAAACTGAATCCAATATATAATGCCCTTACAACCTTGCAAATCGAGCAAATCATAATACATAACTCAAGAAAAAATTTATCACAATCAAAATGGAAAATAAAAACCTAGATGTTCACGAACAATGTCCACTTTCATAACATGAAGCCAACCTCAAGAAATGAATAAAGAACACTGCAAAATTTTTTAAAAACAAAGGAGAAAAAAAAAAAAAAAAAAAAAAAAGAAGACGACGACAATACAAAAAGCAGATCCAAGAAAGACTGAACTAATATACTATAACATGAAGCTCCATAGGGAGATGCAGACTGAAACGGAAGAAAAGATGAAGTGGATTGATGCCAAATGTGCCACGATTCAAGTACGAGATCTAGGGCTCCTCCAGCTCCTATATCATCGAAATTTTCAAAGCGATTTTATAGAAGAAAGTAAAGGTTTGCCTTCTAAAGTCGTGTCTTTGTCCATGACCAAATGGGACCAGCCACGTGGCCATTAGACACCATCTCAAAACAATGTGCCATTGGTATCGCACCATCAGCACCACGTGTCATGGTGTGACTATAAAAGGAAGGCTATGCCTTTTCCGAGAAATCCATAAAGTACATTTAGTACTTACATAGATTCCAAGCTAAGGGCTACATTTTAAGTTCACTTTAATTGCATAAACATATATCAAATTCTATACTTATATTCCAGCCTTGTCTTATCATTGTTCTAAATAGTAAGTAGTATCGAACAAAGCCAACTAATGAATGAAAATTTGAATTACAATAAAAGAATCGCTTAATGAAGATGCATATGCACAGGCAGGCGATCAAATGGAGACTTCAAGCAGCAATCTCCATAGTTACACATATTCTATTTTTTCACCGATCAATGTTCCTAATCAAAAGGGATTAGATCACCGAAATAATAAAATTACGAAACCAGTAAGTCTCCATTTTCGGTCATTCATTAAGCAGAAGAATTGAGTTTGGTTCCAGTTGCAAAACCCATAAATCATTACGTCGAGTCAGCCAGTGCAGTAAATACTTACGCAGATTCACGAGTTGAGAGAGGAATGCCAGGCATCTTTGCTAGACAAGACAGCTCTGATAAACTTATGCGTATCTTTGATTTCTTAACAAGTTTTCCAACAAAATTCTCCAATCTGGGGCCAACACTGCCACTGAGAAGCAAGGTATAAGTTAACAAATACTACGCCGCCTAAAATCCCTACCGAGCACCGACATCGAGCACCACAAACTACGATCTAAAACCGATAAAATCAACAAGGGAAAGGAAGGATTACCTGATGTAGTTTCGACGATTCCGGCGGCGGCAGCGACGGCGGTGCGGTGGCTAACGCCAGGCGCTTTCTTTCCGGTTAAATGTCGCGAACAGAAATCGGTCTTTCCGGCAACGGTGACGTCTCCTTGACGACGTCTGGGATCTTCCCACCGGAGCCGAAGAAGAAATATAAGGAAGACGGAAATGAGAAGAAAAAGAACAAGAAAGCGGGGAGGGAAGGGGAGGGGAATAGGTAGGGTTTGTTTTGAGTAGAAAATTGAAAAAATAAATAAAAATACGCTGCACATACCCAATTATATAGCAAAGCAAAATATATTTTACACCTTTGAAAATATCGTCAATTTCTATTTCTGTGACCGTCATTTCTATTTCTGTGTGGAGTATATATTCTTTTAATGAAAATTAGCACCGATTTTAAAGTAGCATGCGTTAAATATAAAAATAATACATAATTTTATTATATGCATGTGATAATAAAGATAGGTGTAATAATAGTATGTATATGTTAAAATGTGTTCATGTTATATTACATACATAAATTTAAATAAAATATAATCAGTAAGACATGTTATTTGGAAAAAAACGTGTTTGGTAAATTAATTTTTTAAATAGTTTTTTAGATAAAAAATAATAATTTATGAAAAACTAATTTATTCAATATTTTCAAATAACTTTTTCAATTTAATTTTTTTTTATTATGATATGTCATTAAAAATTTATTATGCACTTTACCTAAATGAATATATTTTAATTATTTATTACTTATATTATAATATTTTATTATATTATAGTTTTACTTTTATAAATTTAAAATAATTAATTTTTATATATATATTATTTTAATTTTAAAATATATAAATTTATTAAAATCAATACAAAATAAAAAATATAATACTATATAAATTTTATACTAAAAATAAATTAAATTTATTAAAAATTATAAATATAATGAACTAATCAACTAATCGATAATTAACATAATAAATATATACACAAAAAATTTATTATTTTGTATTTTATATTATTATCAATAGAAAAAACTATTTATATTTTTCAATAAAAATATGTTGTTTTTTAAATCTAACTATAATAAAAATAAACACTACTTATAACATTTTTAAAATTTTCAATAACTAATAACAAAAATTTTCAAACATTCTAAATTTAAAAAACACAATTGAATATATTAGAAAAAAAAATAAAATAGAAATGTCATCGATTGTCATTATAACTATAAACAACTAATATCAAACAGTTGTTTTATCAAATATTTTAATTCCAACAGTTAGTCGAATCAACTAGTCAAACCCGCTAATTGAATCAGCTATCAGCTAATTAAACCAGCTAACGACTAACGGCTATCAGCTAATTAAACCAGCTAACGACTAACGGCTATCAGCTAATAGCTAAACACGCCTTAAATAATAAAAAAATGATACTAATAAAAATAATTTTAAATTAAAATTAAAATAATTAAATAATTTAATTAAAATTATAAATTTAAAATACAATTAAAAACCTATCTTCACATGATAACCATAATACCGTAATAAATTTTTTTGGGTACCATAACAACATATAATTTGACACTTTTGTTCTATATCTAAATTATGATAATATGTTGGTATATAAAAAAAAAATCATATACCATTGTAATATTTGTATTCATGTTCAAATACAAGTTGTAAGTTAATTAGAGAAAAATTATTTAATAAATTTTTCATTTATGAGATAATATATAAGATTTATATATATATATATAAGTATTTTAAAAATTATATTTTAATAGAATATATACAATATTTATATAATGAGCTCAAACCCCAATTTAAGGGGCGGTTGATACAGAGAAATTGTAGAGAAATGAATGTAGAAAATGGAATTTGAGAGAAAGATAATTAATTATCTTATTTGCTATAATAGATAATTCAGTTGAAAAAAATGAATAGATCATACAAGAACAAATGATTAATCTAAAAAGAATTTTAGCTAGTGAGAATATATGAAAAAATATTTATTGTGATTTTTTTTTTAAAACAATAAATTATAAATTATATACTAAGTTTTGTAAGATCATATTTTAATATAATTTTTTAAAAAAAATCGTAAAAAAGATAAATTAAATATAATTTTTGTAAAACTGAAATAATATAATATAAATAATTATAAAAATTAAATAGTACAAAAAAATAATAAAAAAATAAAAATATATATACTGCAACATCATTTCTTTCAATCTCTCTAAATATTGGAGAGAAATAAAAAAAAAAAAATTATTTCTGAAGTTCCATTTCTCGTACTCAAACAAACAAATCAATTCCCTGTACAAAACACATTCTAAGTAATTGTGGAGGTGGTTTAGGTAACGCCCACATTTAAATTCAATATACACATTTTAAAAAGTTATATTTATTAGATTAAATACAAAATTTGGTAAAAATTATATAAAGATTAAAAAATAAATATAACATATAAAAAATATTAATATGCTATTACTCCTTCTATCATTTTTATTTTTGTCCGTTTCACGTAACTTGTCATTTTTATTTTTAGAAATATAATTATGCACTTTAATTAAATTTTAAATTTTATAATTTTTTTAATTTTAATTAAACTATTTAGTTATCTTAATCTTAATTTATAATTATTTTTACTAATACACTTTTAACTATTTACTAATTATATTTTACCTAAATTCTCGTATATACAGTAAGTAAAAAATATATGAGATGGAGAGAATAGTATATAATAAAAAAATTTAAATTAAATATACACATTAAAAAAAAATTATATTTATAAATTAAATAAAAATAAATAATACTGTGCGTCCGTCCCACAAAGTTGATCGGATAATTTACAGGGAGTTTAATAAATTGATTTTATTATTTTTTTTAATGTGAATGCTAGTGTTATTATTTTTTAAATACAAATTATTTCCTCTTCTCAATTTTCATGTTCATCTTACCATTTATATGTCTTGTTTATTTCGTTATTTTTTTTATAAAAAAATTATAAATTATAAATTTATTTTAAATAAATTTATAATTTATAATTTTTTTAATTTTAATTAAACTATAATTATTTCTATTATATGATAATTATTTTTAATAATACATTTTTAATTATATATTAATTATACATCTTTTAAATTCTCGTGTCTGTAGTAAAATAGATAAAATATTCGGGACGAACGAAGTAATATATAGTATTAAATAAGTTAAAATATATTTTTAAATATTGTATCTTTTTATATATTAAAGATAAACACTTTATAATTAAAATATTTATTTATTTATATTTAGTGGAAACTAATTTATAAGAAAAAAACATGAAACTTAAATGTAAATACATATATTTGTTTATTTATGAGAAATTGACCTACAAAATTTTAAGTAGGTCACTTGTTACATAGAATTGAGAGAGTTATATATATATATATATTTTTTTTATGACGTGGATGACTAATGGTGTTGAGAGTTAAATACTCTTTCGGCTTACAATGTAAATTTTAGTATATTAATATTATAATGACATATAGGGTGTGTTTGTTTGAAGAATTTTGGAGGATTTCTACTATTCATCCAATTTTTTCCCCTCAAAAACATCACATCAAACACCTATTTTTCATTTTTTATATTATACTAAAAATCAATTTTACATTCAAAACATCACATCAAACCCTATTTATATCACATCATACAACTATTCAAATTCAAAATTTTTACTATTCAAATCCCAATCCAAAATCCAAACCCCCAAACAAACACACCCATAGTATAATTAATATACCTATAGACTATATGGAAAGTGCATTTATAAAAAAAATAAAAATGAATAATACTTATCGAGACCGTTGGCCCTTCACCTACGTTATAATAAAATTAAAAAAATTATTTAAATTTAGATATTTGCTTATTATTTCTAATTTTAAGACTAATAATTTTTTTATTTTTTATTTTTTATTTTTTATAAATAGATATATTCTTCTGCTTGTAGGGTTTTGCATTAACCATCTTTTCATCTCCATGGAGGTTCACCCGCCGTCCCCTGCTCCGTCGTCCTGGAGCAACTTATTAAAGCAGCAACCGCAAAGCCAAAAGACCGGCCCAAACGCCGCCGCCTCCGCCGCCGAAACCGGTGTCTTTCAAACCGAGGAATTGATAGGGAGCTGCAAGTCATCGAAGGGCATAGCAGTGGCGATAGTAGATGCTAACGCCATAATCAATGGCGGCGAGAAGCTCTTTCATTCTGCTGATCGATTCGTCTCGATACCGGAGGTCATCAATGAAATTCGTGATCCATCTTCCCGTCACGCCCTCAACTTCCTGCCCTTTGCTGTTGAGACTCTCGAGCCTACCCCTGAGGCTCTCAACAAAGGTATATCTGTGGAATTTTCATCAATCGTTTTGCAATCTCTATATAACTAGGTTTGTAATATCTGTTTCTGTAGTTTTATTTTCTTCGGTTAAGAGGCTCTCAACAAAGGTATATTTGTATAATTTTCATCATTCGTTTTGCAATCTCTATATAAATAGTTTTGTAATATCTGTTTCTGTCAGTTTTATTTTCTTCGGTTAAGAATTTAGGCACACGTAGTTTTTATGTGCATTGTTTACTTTCTTTGGATGAGCCGCATGAACTACTCCAGATTTTCCATGGGTAGGATATTTCGATATTCTGTTGCATCTTGCTACACAAATCATTGTAAGAGTTGTTAAAAATGTAGTAGTGATGAAGGGCTTACTTGGGAAGATGAGGATTCAGCATTCTTTTGTGATTCAATTTGATGGTGGATTTGTGTTATAAAATAGCTTTTGTGAGAGGGAGATATTTTGCTAAGTTCTCCAGTTGCTATGTGTGAAGCTGGATTAAGGTGATTAAATTGGAACCTGTTTTTGTATACTAGAGCTAGTTAAGAGGAGCTACTTTCTTATCTTCCAGAATCTTCCATTTTTTGTTACTTCTTCTTTCTTCGAAACTAGCCATTAGTTTTTGAATCTTCACATTCCACAAAGCCCAAATTTCTAGCGCCCAGTGCATCTAGTAGTATCTGATCTTGTTGTAAACAACTGTATTTTCGAAAGTGTAGTATGTCATTTGATTTTTGCTTTTGGTTTTAGTGATCAGCTTTGCAAAAGCTACTGGTGACTTGCAAACACTTTCTGATGTGGATCTGAAGCTTATAGCTTTGACTTATATGTTCGAGGTCCAGATTCATGAGGCTCAACATATCAGAGACAGCCCACCTCCAATCCAAACTATTAATGTCAAAAGGCTGCCTGAAAAAGACTTACCTGGCTGGGGTTCTAATGTCCCTAATCCTGAGGAGTGGGAAGCACTGGAACAAGCTGTTGAAAGTGACCCGCAACATTCAAGAATTTTACCCCTCAAGGACTTGGGCTTGGGTTCGATTTCATCAGACCAGCAAAGTATAGACAATACTTCTAATCAAGATGAAAGTGAGTCGGTCATTCCAAATCAAGACGGTGGTGATCCTGGTTTTAGTAAGCCCAAGAAATACATGCCAAAGAAGAGAGAGGTTAAAATTGAGGGGAAAAAGATGGTAGCTAGTGGTGTGGATGCATCGCAGGGTGCATCTGATGATAATGCTGATGATTGGCGTCCTGCTGTTAGTCGAAGTACACATAGGAGGTTTTTGAGAAGAAAAGCTAGACGTGAAATGAATGCCACACCATCTGAATTAAGTGATCAGGTTGGTGAATCTAATAATGTGGAAAAGGGAAACCTTGATGATGATCAATGTCCGGAACTGTTGGTCGATCAAGGTTATGATGAAACAGAAATTGGTAAAATGGAGGGTGGATATTCTGATGAGAAGAACCAAGACAAAGATATTGCTGCAAGTTTAAATAAGATACAACTGGAAGAAGTATCCGCCACACCATTCCAGCATATTGATGAGCTCCAGGTTCCTTCTGGTGTGAATGAGCCCAATGGTGATGAGTTGGCAGATTCTGTTCACAATGTTTCGTATACAGAAGATATTGGCATTACTGAAGAAGACCTAGGAAACCTGGAGATACCGGACCAGGCGGTCAAATGCAATGATTCTTTACATACGGATGATGCCAGTAGCGAGCAGAGCTGGACACTTAGATCGATGTCCGAATCTAGTGTGGCCTGCATTACCAGTGACTTTGCAATGCAAAATGTGCTACTTCAGATGGGATTACGCCTTCTGGCTCCTGGAGGAATGCAGATTCGTGAGCTTCACAGGTATGCATTTTAATTTATTTAACTTCTATTTTGTGGTACTTGGGTGAGAATGTCTATTGATTCTGTCCCGTGATTTTTGTACATTGTATTTCTTTTTTATAGGTGGGTGTTGAAGTGCCATGCTTGCTTTAAGGTTACTACAGAGACTGGTAGAATATTTTGTCCCAAATGTGGTAATGGAGGCACTCTACGTAAGGTTGCTGTCACTGTTAATGAGAATGGTATTGTGTTGGCTGGGCGGCGACCTCGCGTTTCTTTGCGTGGAACCAAGGTACTAATTCTTTCATTATTGATTTAGGGAAAGTTTATACTTGTCTTTGCTCTTTGACATGTAATTCTAAACTTCGGTAATTTCTACTCATGCAATATATCACTTACCTTTTGCATGATCACAAAGTACGGAAATGGCCTGTTGTTTTTTGACTTGAAGGAGCTCTCTTACATTCATTAACTCTCTGATGTTTTGAATATGGTGCATCTTGCTAGTTGAGGTGCTGTAAATTTTGGACTCTAAATTTGAAAAATTTTCTGTTTGTAGTTCTCATTGCCGATGCCCCAAGGGGGTAGGGATGCAGTTTCGAAGAACCCCATTTTGCGCGAAGACCAGCTTCCTCAGAAATATTTGTACCCAAAGACCAAGAAGAAAAACAAGCAGGTTAATGTCTATTTCCTCCTCGAATTGTTTATACACTATTTTTGGGCAATCTCTGGTAAAATTTCAACTGTGGTGCAAATAATCTGTTTTCTAGGACGACGAATTTTTTATTCCAGACGACATTTTCCGTTACCATGGTGATAAGAAAGCTCCTCTCCAGCCTCCAATCAGGAAAACCGTTGCTGTCTTCAGCGGGAAAAGAAATCCCAATGATAACCATTATGCTCGGACTAACAAGGCCTGATCCAGGAACAAATTTTTTGATGTTTGGAGATTGCGATTTTGTGAGTTTTGCTTTGTTATTGTACCTACGACGGATGAGGCTTAAACGAATACAGCCAAAAGAATAGAGCAGGACATAAATCTCAGAGTAATTTCATGGTCTCTTTATGGTTTTAGAGATGTTCTTTCTCTTGCATAGTTTAATGAAATTTTACTTGTGAGGTTTTATTTGTTGCCATGTTTGTTGAGTTCGATTCTATTTGCCAGAGAATCCAATTTGTAGTTACTTTGGACACATTTCTTTTGCAGTTCGATTTTGTTTTGTTTTATTTTATTTTATCTTTTGTCTTGTGATGGTGCTACAGTTGAAAAGTTATCAAGTGATAGCTTTGAATCGGAAATATTTTGAATTTGACTAGTGGTATGATCTGATATAAATAATTGTTTTGATACGATTTTTAAATGTAAAATTATTTTTTAGTATAATAGAAAAATAAAAGGTAAAGTGTTTGATACAATGTTTTTTGGAGAAAAAAATTTGTTAATCGTAAAAATCCAAAAGGAACACGTGAATGCATTGATCTCATTCTAAATGTGAAATTCATGTATTTTCCACTATTTATAATTCCACCAAACATACCTTGTTTTCTAGCCATGACTAGATTAATCATTAATCAATTTGGTTGTGATTTTGTTGAGTGCAAAAATAACTAGGTTTTTAAGATTTAAATATTTTGATATTGGTTTTTAGTTATGCCTAATTTAATTTATGTAACTATGATTTGGTTTAAATATTTTGATATTCGGTTTAGTCTGTTAAATTTTTGTATAATTTATTTATGAAAATAAAAATAAAAAATGGTTCCATTGAAACTATAAATAACCAATTTTAATTTTGGTATAAAAAATTCAATCAATTTTAGTTGCGGCTCAATCAGGCTACCAGAGATACAATCCGGCCTCCGAGAATGAGGCGACATCAGCTCCGTCGATGAGGAAAGCGACGATGACGATGATGGATGTAGAATCGCCGGCATTTCAAATCGGTTGTGAATCTTGTTGCATATGTTCGTCTTCGTGATGCTAATCTTTTTTAAAATGAAATTGCGCACGAGCTATGTACTCTTGTTGAATAAAAAATAATATTTTGTACTTCGAGATGTGATTTATGTAATATTTTTCAAATGAAATTGCGCACCAAATATGTACATTGCATGATTATGGACAGACAAATATTTCATTAATTAACACGTGTCTAATGAAATAAATATTTATCGATATAATAATAAATTTTAACTTTATTTCATCAAAAAAACATGTTTGCGTAGAAAAATCTTCGATTTTATCGAAATATTGCAAATCACCGTAGAGTTTTTGGGAATAGAGTGGGGCTGTACAAACTCCAAGTACGGTGATACATCGGGAAAACTCAAATTTTAATTTATTTTGATGGAATAATAGAAATTTTGAATATCATGTTTCTAGTAATGTTGTTTATAAAAAAAATTAATATTTGTTACTTCGAGATATATTTTATATAATATTTTTCAAATGAAAATGCGCACCAATTATGTACAAACATTTCATTAATTAACACGTGTCAAATGAAATAAATATTTTTCGAAATAATAATAAATTTTAACTTTATTTTATTGTAAGAAATATATTCATTCGATAAAAATCTTCGACTTTATCGGAATATTGCAAATCACCACAGAGTTTCTAGAGATGGAGTGTGGCTGTACAAACTCCAAGTACGGTGATACATCAGGAAAACTCAAAATATATTTTGATGGAATGATAAAAATTTTGAATGTCATGTTTCTAGTAATTTTGTTTATAAGGAAATAATATTTCTGATTTCGAGATATAATTTATATAACATTTTTTAAATGAAATTGCGCACAAATTATGTACATTGCATGCTTATGTGCAAACAAATATTTCATTAATTAACACTAATTGAATGAAATAAATATTTTACGACATAATAATAAATTTTAACTTTATTTCATCGAAAGAAATATATTACCTCGAGAAAAATTTTCGGCTTTATTGGAATATTGGAAATCACCCCAGAGTTTCTGATGAAGTGTGGCCGTACAAACTCCAAATATGGTGATATGTTAGAACTCAAATTTATTTTGATGGAAAGGTAGAAATTTTGAATGTCATGTTTCTACTAATATTATTGATAAAGAAATAATATTTCTTACTTCGAGATATATTTTATATAATATTTTTCAAATGATATTGTGCACCAATTATGTACATTGCATGTTTATACGCAGACAAACATTTCATTAATTAACACGTGTTGAATGAAATAAATATTTTTTGACATAATAATAAATTTTAACTTTATTTCATCGAAAGAAATATGTTTACTCGAGAAGAAATCTTCAACTTTATCAGGATTTTGCAAATCACCACAAAATTTCTATAGATGAAGTGTAGCGGTATAAACTCCAAGTATAATGATACATCAGGAAAACTCCATGACGTAGTATTTATATTCTTATG
Organism: Andrographis paniculata; assembly: GCF_009805555.1. Taxonomy (NCBI): domain Eukaryota; kingdom Viridiplantae; phylum Streptophyta; class Magnoliopsida; order Lamiales; family Acanthaceae; genus Andrographis; species Andrographis paniculata. Next base: position 1,004,565 of record NW_026137634.1, on the reverse strand, counting down.
TTGTTCATGGATTGTGCTGAAAATTCTATCGAGTATATTTGTACAAATTACAAAATTTGGTAGAAAATATTTTAAAATACAATTTGAAAGGCAAAAAGTTAAATTACAAGATATGTTTTTATATATAATTATAAAAGTGATAATTCAGTGTGATGTAATTTTTTTTACAAAAGATCTTGACTTGGAATTTATTTCTATATTGTGAAATAGAAAATTATATTTAGTGTGAGAAACTTTTTTGTACCGGGAGAGATCAAAAGTAAAAATTAACTATGTTAATTAATATCATGAAATTATCTAATTAATATAAGTGTATATATATTTATGTTTTTAACTATTCAGCATGGTGCTGAAAAAATAATTTCAGCACCAGATCCATGCTGTTTTAGTACTACATAAAACTATACAGTGCAAGTTATTATAAAATCGTAAATCAGCTTTGCGCCATGAGATTTTTTGTATTCCAAAAAATTTTCATTCACTTTAAATTACAATATGTCGATTTTCTAAATCGATCTTCCGTGCAAGTCATTGCAATCCCTATATACCTTTGCATTGCTGAATTCAGATGCAACAATTATTTTCTTATGCTATTCATAGTTTGTGTGGAAAATTATATCAAGTATATTTGTACAATTTATAAAATTTGGTAGAAAATATTTTAAAATACAGTCTAAAAGTCAAAAGGTTAATAAACGAAATCTAATTTTCGTGCGCGTTCTGCTATCGCACTGCTATTATATAAGCAGACACGATAATTTTATTTTATATTCAATGCGACAAATTAAGCACTTAAATGTGGTTGTGACATGCGCCGGTTCGAGGATTGTGATTGCCAAGAATGCACCGATTTCATTTTAAACATATAATTTGTATGTACATCGGCTTTTTGATTATTTTAAATTATGAAATTTCAACCAATAAATAATGATTTTGTAATGCGATATGAGATGGCGATAAAAGGGTATCGACAAACGTATTTAGATATATTATTCAAAAAAATCAAACAAAAGAAGCTAGCTAGAATTAAGAACATGTCCTTATATTAGAAACAAAATTATGTAGGGAAATAAATAGATTGAATATTAATTTTCATGTTAAACACAAGATTCGATCCAAACAGACACTAAATTAGATGTTAATGTTAAAATATATAGCACATATTAAACAAATTTCATTAGTTAATTATTTGAATACATTTTTGATAAAATTAATAAAAATTTAATGAGGTAAAATTTATTCCTTAGTTTTATGAGAAGATTGTAGATTTTTCATATAAATATAATTTTAGGAAGTACCATAATGTAATATGACAAATCAACTATGAGTATTACAACTGTAGATTTTATAAAATGTTCTGTAAAATTCCACATAATATATATTTTTTAAAATGATGTATATTTGTTTAATTATTAGATTTTCTATATATATATATATATATATATATATCTTGATATGTTAATTAATATTGAATTATAAAGGATTTGTTTAGTTGTATTTTTGGTATGTTTCGAGAATATAAATAATAATGGAATTAAAAGATTATATATAATTAGATATTTTAATATTTTTTCTAATAATTTAAAAAATAAAATATTGTAAATAGTAAGTTTTGTTTTTATTTTGTTTTGTTCAGAATTTATTTTATTTTTATTTGAATTTTAGTTTAAATAACATTTTAATATCTAACTTGAAATTGATTTGAAATAAAAAATATTAATTTAAATAATATTTTTGATATTTTTTTTGTAAGATAAAATAATATACTCCTATTCAAAATCTAATTAATATTGATTTTAGTATAAAATTACATTTTAACCATTTTTAAGAATTTTTTTTAATTAAAACTATAATTTTTACTTAACATTAAAATAAAATAAATAATACAAAATAAAAAAATGTAAAAAAAGAAAAACAAAGCATCCCATAAGGATGCTAGTGGATTGAAAGTCTTCGGTAGAGCAAAGAATGAACCTGTGCCATTTCTGACATTATCCTACATTTTCTACCCTCCATCTTATAATGCATGTTGAATGAAAAATGTGACAGCATTCAATTTTTTTAGAAAAATAGAAAATTAAATTCAACATAAATACAAAAAAAAATTGTTAATTAATCACTCGTACCGGCGGATCAAATTATTAACACATGTGAATATCAAGAAATCCAAGAATTTCAAAACGGTAGAGGACACAATAGTAGCACATTGGTGCACTTTTAAGACTGTAATTAACCATATGTATATATATTTAATAAGTCTAGTATATATACATATATATGCACCTCACGAGTTCATCAATATGTAAAAATTATATAAATGGTATGAATTAAAAAAATTTAAAAAATATATTTTTTTTGTTTTTTTTTTTTATTTACTTTTGGTATAAAAATTTAGATATACTAGTGAAGTACAATACTTATAAACAATGTATGTAAAGATAGTAAAGTAATGATATTTTGTATTTATATGAAATGTGACTTTAAAATATAAAAATAAGAAGATTTTGAGTAGACGGAATTATGAAATATTAAAGTAATAAAATTATATACGAATAAAATTATTTATACCAAATATCATTATCACTATTATCTTATATTGTCTTTAAATTTTTATAAATACTCTCTAACTACTTTATATATTTCAATAAAAATATTCATATTTTTTAAATTTTTATTATGAAAATCCATATTAAAATAATAGTTAAATACGATACGCTCTTTTCAAAATTATTATCAATTATTAACTTTAATATTAATAGCTAATTTAGTGCTTATTTCGATCAAATTTCATACTTAACATGAAAAATTAATACTCAATCTATTTGTTTCTCTATTAATTTTGTTTATAATAATAGCGACATTTTTTTTTTTATTTATTCGTCGAAATTTCATAATGTAGATGAATCATAAAGACGAATTATATCTAGATTACATATTTAAAATGAGATCGGTGCTTTTCTGGCAATCACAATCCTCGAAGCGGCACATGTCACAACCATCACACCTGCACTTCTTGCAATTGGTACATTTCGCATTCTTGGTACGACCTCTAAGTGCTTTTCGGATTTCCCTATTCCGGCACAAGATAATCTATTCCAAACCATATTCCGGCACAAGATAATCTATTCCAAAGATCAAAAGAATAACGTCAAATCTTATCTATTTGCATCCAGTTCGGATAAAATATATAATAGAATTAAGATATCACATGTTGTATTTTTCAAATAATATTATGAAATCTATGGTCGTAATAACACTTACTCTTGATTTGATATATCTGAGCATTTTCAGTTCTAAGATGCACGTGCGCCATGGTAATTTCTAGAATCGTCACTCGTGCGGATGATAAATCTACGCTCTTTACAAAATATAGAGCAGCACAAAAATTAATTTCGATGAGTTGTTTGACGTATTCATTTTAGATATGTCTTTAATATACCACAACAAGCTAGTTCTCACGGGTAGAACCTCTATACCCTCTAGATTAATTACCCAAATGTTCACGTAAAAATATTTTTACCACACATTAAATAAATTTCAAGTACTAATCAGTTAATTTATTTTTGCATAATGATAGTTAAACATGAAGTAATTATTTGATTTCGAGAATCCGGACTCAAATCCAACGATGTTAAACACTCATTTTTTAAAATTGAAATATATTCAACACAATAAAAAATCTATCAAATTAATTATATTATTTAGCCCTATATATATATATATATATTTCAATATCAAAGAAACTCATCTAAAATGTGCTGATATAAACAACTTCTTGATCATCACCATTTTATTATATATATATATACATAAATTTTAATAAGTTGTTGATAAGAATGAAGTATAATAAAAAGCAATTGGGCTTTAAATAATGCATCACATTTATGTATTTATATGTGTGTATATATGCAAAAATTATACCTAATACACAAATTTTAATATGCATAGGGATAAACCCATTCCATTGTACACGAGAACTTAAGATTTATTTATATTAGAGAGGGCAAAAACTAACCTGACATAAGATAATTTAATTTGGGTAAAGAATTTCAATTTAACTATGTGTACGAGTCAATACGAATTCGATACAATAATAATAAATTAGGTTAGGGTTAATGTTTTCAACTCGAACCCGACATGACAACTCAATTATAATATAGTAGTATTAATTCTAATTTGATAATTAACTCACATATTAATTTAAATTAAGTTCAATCTTAAATAATTCACTTAATTCACTAAACACATTACATGAGAACTGACACAAATTAATATTAATCATACACAAAATAATTTGGTTTGGATCAAGAATTTTGAGCCAATTATATATATGGGTAGTAAACGGGTGGAGTTAAGATTAAATGATTTTAACCATTTAAAATATTGAATTCGACATGAGCCCGACACAAATAGTCTAATTTTTATATGAGAAAAAAAAAAACTAAATACTTAATGCAATATATATATATATATTTGTAAAAAAATGTATTTTATATAATATTTTTAAAAAATGTATTTATTAATTAATAGCACCTAAACATAAAAAATTATGTATATAAATAGAGTCATAATATTTAAACATCAGCTTAACACCTACTAACTAAAAAAGGAATAAAACTAAGATAGTCAACAATCTTGATCTAGAAGGTGCGATAATTTAATTTTGAATTTGGATTCTATCCTTTTAACAATGTAATTTTAATTTATTCTACTTAATTACTATTATTAGATAAAAAATATTAAATAAATTAATAAGATTCCATACATTTTAGATGTGTGCTGACAATTTTCAATATAAAAAATACATGATCATGATCGGATTCCTTCAATTTAATAATCGGGACATGTTAGGGATAAATAAGACCAATTAAATTATGCTTAAGTAAGGCACGACAGCAATTTTGTCTAATACATAGTCAAACATATATATATATATATATATATATATTATATTTTGGGGTGGATCAGGTGCTGATTTGACTATATCAACATATATTATCAACGGATACATGTAACAACATGTTGTATTATATTATAAATATGCTGTAATAGTGTGACTTATCTGTCGGGCTTAGTTTGCAGGGTATTAGGTTCGATCGGGAGTTTATCCGTGAACACCTTCGGATAGCGACTGCGAATTTTCTTGTCATAAAAAAAATAAAAATACTATAATAGTATATAATATATAATGATTACATTTATGTGATATACTAACTTGATCAAATCAGCACTGATTAATTCACCGCTAAATCCGCAGCCTTATATTTTATATACATAGGCGGCTATTATAATGTTTGCTGGGATTAATCAGTATTGTACAAATATCATATAAAATATAATGTAAATTAATTGAAAACATGTTAAAATGATATAAATTTAATTGAATCATACTAAATATAATATATATATATATATAACTATTAAGTATTATATGTATATATAGGCTAAGAGTAAGCTGCTGACTCATTTTCTATTCAATTATTGATACGACTCGTTCTGGTCTCATAATTAATTGAATTAATAAAAAAAATTAAAACTAGTTAATTAAGTTAATATTTTTCTTATAATTTCTCGAAAATTAATTATGAATCATATCTACAAATTTAATTAAAGGGATGAAAATAAGTGCGCGATAATTGGATTTAAATAAATAGGTCTAGTTTGGCCAGCCAACTATTTAGAAGATTCCCAATAATTGAATTTATATAAAGAAGGTAGAATCATATTAAAATTTTATTTTATCACTCCCTCCCTCCCTCCCATAAAACATGACTTGTTCAATATGATGTAAAAAATTAAATTATTTTTATTTTTTTTTAAGGATTTTAAAAAGTAGATTTGAGTAATAATCACGGGATAAATGTGAAAAGCTAAAAATAATTTTATTGTAAAATAGGATCACGGTTACTAAATAAAAAAATAGAACAATTATTTTGAAAAAAAAAATAAAAAATAAAATAATTCTTTTGGAACGGAGAAAATATTATTTTATTTTATTAAAAATACTATTTTTTACTCAATCCCTTACAAAATTTACATGCTTCTATTTTAGGACGTCCAATTACAAAGTTTACATTTCATTAAATACCCTACTTTTTCTACAAATACCTTTACTTTACATCGCATCATTACTTTTACACAAAAAATAAGGCAAAAATGTCATTACACTACTTTTAACTACTCACTATAATTAAAATACTATTATTTCTTAAATACCGTACCAAAAGTAAATGTAACCCTTGTAAATGGACGGAGGGAGTATTATTTTACTAATATATTTTTAATTATATTGAGTAAAAATCATTTTTGGTCCCATTCAATATCAAAATTATCAATTTTGGTCACATTCAAAAAAGATTATCAATTTTAGTCACACTCAAATGAAAATTTATCAATTTTAGTCCCAAAATGGTTAACTGGGACTGAACACGACCGTGTTGGATGACTCAGAAGGTGACTGGGTGTCCCTGGCAGCCAACACGGCCGTGTTGGTCTCAACACGGCCATGTTGATTACCCTGTACTTCTGAACACGGCCGTGTTCCTGCCCGTGTTATGAACACAGTCATGTTCGTGCCCATGTTCTCAACACAACCATGTTCTAGGCCATGTTCAAGACCATGTTTTCAATATAATCATATTTTAGGTCATATTTATTATTATTTTCACTTTTTGGTTAAAATTATTTGATATATATATTTATAATTTAACAAAAATATTTTTTACAATTATTTTATAATATAAAAAATAATCAATTTTTAATATTTTTAAAATATATCATAAATAATTATAAATTAAAATAACTCATTAGTTTAATTAAAATTAAAATTAAAATTAAATTAAAAAATAGTGTGTAATTATTTTCCAAAAAAAATGAAAGTGACATGGGATGTGGGACGGATATAAACGGCAATGTGGACATAGTAAGTGGGACGAATGGAGTATTATTAAAAAATTATATATTAATATATTATTATTTTTATATATTTTAAGAATATTAAAAATTGATTATTTTTTATATTATAAAATAATTGTAAAAAATATTTTTGTTAAATTATAAATATATATATCAAATAATTTTAACCAAAAAGTGAAAATAATAATAAATATGACAAAATATGATTATATTGAAAATATGGTCGTCAACATGACTGTGTTGAGAACATGGACAGGAACATGGCTGTGTTCAGAACACGGGCAGGAACACGGCCGTGTTAAGAAGTGCAGGGTAATCAATACGGCCGTGTTGAGACCAACACGGCCATGTTGGCTGCGAGGGACGCCCAGTCACCTTTTGAGTCATCCAACACGGCCGTGTTCAAGACAATACGGCCGTGTTCAGTCCCAATTAACCATTTTGGGACTAAAATTGATAAATTTTCATTTGAGTGGGATCGAAATTGATAATTTTTTTTTAATGGGACCAAAATTGATAATTTTAATATTGAATGAGACAAAAAAATGATTTTTAGTCAATTATATTAGTAAATTCTTATAGCTAAATAACTATGCCATAGTAAGTGAGATATAAGAGTACAAAAAGTAGCAAATGATTTTAGAGTGGACAGAGTAAGTACAGGGACCTCTTCCACTGCCTCTCATGCAAAACGTGTCCAAATTATGAAGATAAAGCATTCATAAGTCATAACAAAATGGCAATAATTAATAGTTATAAAAAAATATGGTTTGGAAAGTATAGTGTAATATAATAATGTGTTCAACAATGTGATGATGACAATGTCAAGTGCCCTTCACCAATCAATCATCTCTTTTGAATTTAAATTTGAATGAATGAATGTAAACGTGCACACTCTCTAAACACTAAACAAAGCATCTCCAAAACCTACTATATATATATATATGTATGTATCTATATCTACTTCTATATATATACACCACATACATACACAGTTTCCACAGACACACAGAGCAAAAGAAGAAGAAGAAGAAGGCTATATATATATATATATAGATAATCGATTCTTACCAAATAAAAGGAGTTCTGATTGATGGCAAAGATACATCCTAAGGCAGAAGCAGCAGCCATGGCAGTTGAGCTTCAGACAACAACAACATCCTGTTCATCACAGAGGCCACAAGAAGCCTTCACTGTCTGGATGAAGTCCCTTGTCATAAATGGCAATGGCTGCACTGTTTTCGACTCCGCCGGCCGCCTCGTTTTCCGAGTCGATAATTACCAGACTAAATGCTGCAAAGAAGCCCTGCTCATGGATTGCACTGGTCAAGTCCTCTTCTCCATCAAAACACAGGTACTAATACTAAAAGATAAGTTTCGAAATATTTTGAAAATAGTAAAAAGTTAGAATATTTGACGCCATTTTTCTTTTTAAAAATTACTTTCATATGAATATTTCAAAAAATTTAAAAAACGTTCTAATATTTTTTCTGTCATTGAATTGTATGCTCAAATATTTAGGCATCAATTTGAATGACAGTGAATGATAATGGATACTTTTCACTTTTATAGTAAAACAAGTTTTAAAAAAAAATGACAAAGTAAACAAGAACATTTCTTGGCCACAGACCAGAAGAAAGATAAACATAAATTTAGACGATAGAAAGTCACAAAAGGAGTACAATACAATATTGTGGTGTGTGATTCTATAAGTATTGAAACTAATCGGGGCGCGCCAAATTCCGGCTTGTCTTGCAGAAGAAAGCACTTGTCAACAAAAGTTGGCGAATACACAAATGGATAGACTCGAAGAATGTCACCGAGAAAGGGGAGTGGTTTGAAGTGAGGAGAAAGTCGGGGCTTTTCAGGAGAGACATTACTTGTCATGCCACTTTAGGATGTAATAGAGGAGAAGTGACAACAATGTTGTCCATATATACCATTGAAGGGATTCGAGGAAAATCAACAGTTAAAATTCACGATGGGACCGGCCGTGTTTTAGCAGAGATGGTGCAAAAACAAGTCAAGGACGGTGTATGTTTAGGAGATGATGTGTTGTCCCTAACTGTGGAACCACACGCTGATCGATCCCTAATCATGGCTCTAGTCCTCGTCTACGCTATGATCAACCAAAAAATGTGAATTCATAGCTCACAAAAATGTTTATACGATTTTTTTAGTTTATACAATAGAAGAGAAATGAAAACATATTCGAAAAATGTATAATATAGAAGAGATTCTTACATACACACCTTTGTGTCATTATGGGCTCTTATTCGAGTTCCTAAGATTTCGTAGTTCCATAACGAGTTGTTGTCTTTCGCCTTCGACCTCTGCAAACTTTAGGCTTATTTCAGAGTATCTCCCCTGCATTTCCTTTAGCTCGCCTTCCATCGATGCATTCTTCTCCTTAAGGGAGGCTATTTCGTTTCTTAGCGCGTCGATGTCGACCATTTCATTGGAAGATAAGCTACTGCTGAAATATCGAATGCTTAGAAGGTCAGCTTTTGTGTAGTAAGAGTCAAGCGTGTAGTTCGATTAAATCGTACCTCTTTGTAGGGAATGGCGAGCGCGGATTTGCGTTGGATGATGCCTTCTGCAATGCTACAATTTTGTTGTGGAGATCCTTTTCCTTCTTGAGAAATGTATTTGTCAATGTCTCCAGCGCCGTCTCTTTCGATTTGATCTGAGTCTGTTGATCCGATAGAACTCGTTAGCATTGATCATTTCTGTAAATTATTAACTCGATGTTTAAACCGAAACAAGAGATGGATTTGCATACCTCGAGCATTTTTATTCGCTCCTTTAGACTTTCGACTTCTTTGGATCGTTGCGGAAGTAATTTATTAGACTTTGGAGGGACTTTCGCGACGTCAAGATTACCTCGCGCATTGCCATCCTTCGTCTTCTTCTTCGTGCTTTTTAGCGCATCGTCGATCTTTTTTAGATCACTAGTCAGTTGACAGACTTGTTTCCTTAGTTTCTCCTTCTCCGCCTCATTTTTCGACAGCAAACATTCGAGCTCTGTATGGCGAGTGCCAAGACTGTCCAGCTCAGACTGCAGAGTTTCGACGATGGACTCTTTTTCTTTCATGAGAGATTCCTTATTCTTTATTTCTTCACACATCTCTTCTGCTTCCTTCATTGTCGATGCAATCCTGTTTTCGAGTTCGACTCTTGCAACGTTTCCTTGCTCTGCATCGAGTTCCATTTCTTTCATCGATCGTCTCATCTTTTCTAGCTCATGCAATAAATCTTCCTTACTCCCCAATTCCTCCATGAGAATGCTATTCTTGGCTACGTGCATTTCGATCTCTTCTCTGAGGGCTAAAATATCGTCGAAGAGTGGTTTCTGAGATTCCTCAGCGTGCTTTTTCTGATCGTTCAGCTGCACCGTCATTTCTTCATTCTCTAAGCGAATGCGATCCATTTGATCCGTCATTAGCGCGACTTGATCGGAGAGTTTGCTTAACTTAGCCTCGTATTGGTCCTTGACAGATTGGTGTTCTTCAGAAATCTTTTCGAGCATTTCCTCCAACCGACGATTCTGTGATCTGAGGTCATTCGCTTCTGCCGCAGCTTTCGTTGTCAGCTTCTCGTTGGCTTCGAACGTGCACGCCATCTGTAATGAAAGCTTCCTGAATTCCTCCTGAAGACTTTCCACTGTCTCGGAGTTTTTTGCGCGCCACTTCTTCAACACTTCCTCGGCTCTCATCGCTCGCTGCTCCTGCTCTGCTTTCGACTTCATGAGATTTTCTAGATCGTCTGCAAACCCCTGTGTCTGCTTCTCGAGCTCTTCCTCTAAGAGCTTTGCTCGATCTTCGAGCTCTCTCATGGCAACCAGTGCATCCGCGTGTTCCTTTGATTGCCTTTGCAGCTCATCCTCCAGATTTTCGATATGAGTCTCTAATTCATTAGTACATTCGTATTGCATTTTGAGTTTCTCCTGAATCTGGCCCTGCTCGATCTTCGACAGCAGATTGTGATTCTCCTGCTTCACGATCTCATAGTCGAGGGCGAGCTGCTCCATTTGCATCTCGACCTCATCTTTATCTCTTTTGTAGATTTCGATTTCGCTTTGCAGGTCTGTGATCTGTTGTTCCAGAAGATTCACTTCCTTGGCTTCGCTACGTTCCTTGACGAGCTCTTCCAGCGCCCTTTGCTCATCATCATCAGATAGGCGGGATAATTTCTCATCCACATCTTTTGGTAGGTTTGACATTTCCTTATTCTTCTGTTCTATGATCTCCTCGAGGTCTTGCACGGCAAGAATCAGCTCAGAGTTCGATTCCTGCGTCTTCTGAAGCTGAATCCGAAGGTTTACGTTTAGTCCATTAATATGGTTCAATTCCTGCCTGAGTTCTTCCACCATCGCCCGAGAATTCACAGTGTCAAACGACAAACTTGTTCTTGTTTTTGATCCCTCACGCCTATGGAGGACAGCTTCAAGCTCCTCCTTCAATGCGTCGCGCTCTTCTTTCAAGCTGGCGAGCTCTCGGGAGAGATCTTGGCTGCGTTTCGTCTCCTTGACAATCTGTTTACGGAGCGTCTGCAGCTCTAGTTCCGACATCCCGGCCTGTCTGGATAGATCAGTAACTTCAGATTGCAGTTTCTTGATCATCATGTCTGATTCTTCCTCCATCTGCTGCCCTGGGAAGGTTTCAGGGGTGGATTTTCCAAGCCATTCCCATGAGCTCCTGTGCTGGTCGAACATTGTTTCCGGCGCATCATTTTTCGGCTCGTCATGTAGGTAATCAACAGGCTCTGGATGCACATTGCTGTTGCTCTTCCCCTGCATCTCCCATGGCGTTTCAAGCTCTGAGCTGCTCTCAGAACTTGACATTGTAACGTCGGATTCACTTGAGCTACGAAGATTATTAGGATTCGAATTATCCTGTCAGAAAAACAAGAGTTCACAGGTTCAGATCTATAAGAATTTCTACAAGCAGCGAAAAATAGGTAACTAAATTACTTCGACAGAGGTGCTTCTGATGGTGCCATGGCTGCCGTATTGAGTAACTTCCTTTTCTTCAACTTCTCTGTGGAAAAACACAAACAAAATGTCACACCGACATTCGTTGTCTGCTACGTTTACGAAGAACAGTAACCAAAACATTGCACACCTTCGATCGGAGCATTCATGGATTCTCTGGATCGATACCTGTTCAGGCGTGCAGCATGATTGAGCAAAATTCATCCATGGAAACAAACCAAAATACATGCAGAAAAAGGTAATCTCAACGTAGACAAGATGGATAGATGAATGGTCATGGAGGTCTTACATGTAACAGAGCATTTGTTTTTGAATGTCGAAGGGGAAGAGACACAGACGAAGCTTTCGTTGCCTCGACATAGTTTGACAAATCTATGGAAGCTTCTCCAACAACACCAACCTTAGATGAACCCTAGCAAGCAATCATTCACCAAAATTACTTGGAACCGAAGCAAGGTATGCATAAAATTTCGATTTTCAATCTAGGGATAGGTTTCTCACCGTCGTCCCAACGACGAAGTGGTAGATCCTCTCATGGACCTTGTCGGACGTTGGATCGTGAGCGAATTTCACAGTTTCGCGGAGAGGATTCTCCCATAAGCATCTTCCTTCTCGGACTAATGCTGTGTCTGATTTCGCAGTCGCCTTGCCGGTGTCGGATGGAACAATGGATACCACCAATCCATCCCCTTCGATCTGCGTTAGCTGAGTTTTAAAGCAAGAGTCATTCTCATGCACTGTGCACATGGTGAAATGGATGCAAAATTGATTGAACTAGCACGAGTGAAAATACTCTTCCATTGCTATTAAATTGATCGCCAGTGTTTGATTTGGTGTTTTTGCTACATAAATCCCCAAATCGTATTATCTAGGGTTTCGGAAACTGAATTGTTCGATCTGTCTAGAAACGCATTCGACATGGAAGTTATGAATAGAACCACAATTTAGGGAGAAGCTGAGCATTACCTGAGAGGCATGGAACTTCAGTTCGAAACTAATTTTGATTCTGTTCTTCTCGCTCCACCATCGGGCTGGTTTGAACATTTCCTCTATCTGCTCGCTCCCCGCCGCGTCCGCCGGAGCTCCGGCGACCTCAGTTGGAAACAGCCATTCCGTGCAATGCAAGGAGGATTCCGTGCATCCACCCGAAATTGGAGAGAACTCCGGCCTCCCGAGAGAAACTGATCGAGTTGGCGCTGAATTAAGTAACTCAGCAATGGATGAAGTATGGAGACAATGGTGATCTCACAGCTGTTAGAATGAGAGGAAACAGGAAAGCCAAGTCAGAAACAAGATTCTCTTTGTTCTCCGATAGCTCGAGTTCGAAACGCCATAGCTGGTCCTTCCAAGGTATCTGCAATTCCTCTTCTATATCTTGTGTACGTAATTGGCTTAAGAAGATGGGCGCATGTGAGCATTCTAGGAGCTCCCGGGATCTCAGGACTGGACTAATCTCAACCCTTCATTTAAGTACAGAACCCACATATTGAACGGTTTGGATCTCTCTAGATTAGGAGATCCAGAAGCTCCACAAAGGTGTGGTGTAACTATCCTCAATTGTAAATTATAATCACAAAATTGTCAATGTTGATTCTATTTTATTTATAAAAAAAAAAACATTTTAGCCAATGTAAATTAAAATTATATATACTTTTGTTTATAATAAACACTTGTATTAACACCAATGTAATCTTGAAATTCATATAGTATTTTATATTATGCGGTCAATTCCGTAAGAGATGATCTAGTGATTTAAGGATGAACTTGTGACCATAAGATTATTACGTAAAATCGCGACATTTATGATAATGATTTCAAACCTATGTAGAATGGAATGAAAGATATGCAAACTATAATTTATATGGTGAATTAAGTATTAACCTACCTTAAACAATATTGTGATAAAAAATAAAAAATAAAAAAATAATAATCACCCTTGTTTGTGATATTTTACTTGCTAGAAGTTACAATGTCATTTTGGTATGATACGTGGTCACTTACAATTGGCCGTAATTTTGACAATGGAATAATACCTATTTGATAATAATGATTTTTGAGCAACTTAATTGAGTGTAATTATTCCAATATATTCTGTCACAAAAATTTCACTGATTAATAAATTGACATTAATATATATATATATATATTATATTGAAGATAGTATATTTCAAGATTTGTCAAAGTATTATTGTTTAAAAGAATTTTACTTATATGTTAACAGATTTATTTATTTTTTTTAACATACACGATGGCGACATGGCGTCGTAAAATATTGTATTTTTAGTCCATAGAAGTTTTAAATAAATTATTTTACTTAAAAAATATATATATATAACAATAAATTAGAAAACCTTCGGCGATGATATAGAAAATCAATAATTTATAATAGTATTAAACAAATATGGAATGGCTTGGCTTGAAAGGTCAGTAATTATTACACAATTAGGTGTAGTGCTGGCACGTGACCACGTGATTTCAGGCATGGCTTGTATGTGTTTAGTATGCCGTCACCATTCCCTACCAAAATAATAATAATAATAATAATAATAATAATAATAATAATAATAAAAATAATAAAATATTATATATATTGCAATTATTTATTAAAAAATATCTAAGATAAAGAAAGTATCACTTAACCCATCTTAACTCATCAATTTTATTTATCCAATTTTATCTCTATTTATACAGTTGTTGATGTAATTTTTCAACAAAAATAAAGTAAAATTCAAAGATATAGAAAATATCCTTAAACTTGATTAATTAGTGCCTGAGATTAGGAATCTCTAAACACTGTATGGTACAGAAAATAAACTGGAAAATAAAAGACTGAAATTTAAAGTGGTGATCCCCAAATCTGACTTTGCTTTGTTGAAGTTGATTGAAGATGCCTTGCCAAATGATGATCCAAATCCTTAAATATTCCCTGGGAAACCGTACTGAAAACCGTCACCCGACCGGTTACAACGTCTCCTTCTCAACCGTCTTCCAACCTTTCTTATGCTGACACGTGTCCCCAGCAGACCAAAATTCCCTATATTTCACTCCTTGAGCCGACCACAGACCTTCCGCTCTTTTGGCCCGACTTCGTCCTTCGTCCGACCTACTTCTTCGCCCGACCCCACTTGGGCCGACCTCCATATCAACCGCCCCCTGTCTTTGATCAAAGGCCTCCGTGTTTGTCCGACTCCTCCTTCTATCCGACCTACAGTTTACCCGACCTGCGGATATCCCATCTCAACGACTTTCCGTCTCGAGGACCTCCCGACTTGAAAACCTTCCGACTCATCGTCTTTCCGTCTTGCGGACCTCCCGACCTGAAAACCTTCCGACTTGAGGTCTTTCCGTCTTGCGGACCTCCCGACCGGAAGACCTTCCGACTTGAGGTCTTTCCGTCTTGCGGATCTCCCGACCTGAAGACCGTCCGACTTGAGGTCTTTCCGTCTTGCGGACCTCCCGACCGGAAGACCTTCCGACTTGAGGTCTTTCCGTCTTGCGGATCTCCCGACCTGAAGACCGTCCGACTTGAGGTCTTTCATCTTGAGGGCCTCCCGACCTGAAGACCTTCCGACTTGAGGTCTTTCCGTCTTGCGGACCTCTCGACCTGAAGACCTTCCGACTTGAGGTCTTTCCGTCTTGCGGACCTCCCGACCTGAAGACCGTCCGACTTGAGGTCTTTCAGTCTTGCGGATCTCCCGACCTGAAGACCGTCCGACTTGAGGTCTTTCATCTTGAGGGCCTCCCGACCTGAAGACCTTCCGACTTGAGGTCTTTCCGTCTTGCGGACCTCTCGACCTGAAGACCTTCCGTCCTGAATTTTTCTTAGAAATAAATAAATAAATTTATTTTCCTTGATTTCCTCACGGTGTCCTTCAGCCAGTTCAATCAACCCTATTGCCAGGCCCATTCCTCGTTTTACCTTGGGCTTTTAACCTAATTCTAAATTTCGTACGTAACAACTTGCCCGCCGCCAAGGGACTTTCAAACGCCAATAAATGTTTGGAAGTTCATAAAGCACTACCTTCTCGAGAAACTCCCTTAGCAACTACACCAGTTACTGCAACACTCCTGGTTTATTCCTTCTTCGCAATACAAGCCTGTGTGAATCACAATCCCAAAACACGAGAATCCCTTCAGCATACTACTGGAAGACTGGGTGGTCTCCTTAGCACGAAAGCTCTGGTTGATGATGCCATTCAGAAAAAGGAGGCAGAATTGCAGGAGCTAAGGAAAGAACAGTCTACCCTGGATAAGCAAATTACCAATGAACAGCATCTGCTTGAGAAGTATACCAAAAATGAGGCTGAATTGGATCAAGAGCTGAAAACCCAAGCCCGATCCCAATTCATCAGAAGATATCAGACGGCTGCCAATACCAGAAGGCTATCCAGGGATGAAAACAAATGGACACAGATAAAAACTGCCCTAGGGGCACTGTTGTAATATTTCCCCCTTTGTAACAACAACTGACTTAGTAATCCATTTTTTCTTTCTTCTCTCAAAACAAGGATCACCTTTCAATTCCCAGCTTTATAGGAAACGAACCAAACTCCTTCTTTAAAAGCACACTGTTTCTCACATTTTAAGAAACATATTCCCAGGCATATTTTAAAAATCAAAACACTGAAAGTGTGAACAAACATGGCGAATGACCGACCTCATGTTCCATCAAGCAACTGGGAGGGTGTTCTTCAACCCTTCTTTGTAGGTAATCACCCTATTGGAGGCCATGCAGAAGACTTGTTATATATACTCAAGCAACTAGACTTCAAATTCCGATTCTCCCAACGAGGTAGAAGAACTATTCATCGCGTCATCCGCCTGATGGAAAAAGTCATTGAGGGGTATGAACCTCTTCGTGACATCCTCAGCCGCATCCCTGATCTCCATCATCACATGGAAATGATTGAAAATCATGCAGCAACCATACTTCCAGACCTTGGTTGGGATAACATATTTTCCAATCAACGAAAAGTCTTTTCAAGATTGCGTACCATTGTTGACCGTGAACATCAAGCCCTAACAGACATGCAAGCACGTACCCACCAAGATCTAGATGACATGCAAAGCCAATGGGAAAGGTACCGACCAGACTTGGAAGATCTTATTGAAGAAGAACCAGAGCTAATATCCACTCACTGGGATGAAAAGTCTGATTCAGAGACAGAAAATTTCTCACAACTACACGATGACTAACAGAAATGAACCTTCCAGTAGGTTCGAACCCCCATAAATGGGTTCTGAATAATATGTGGTTTCAGGCAGTTTTGTTATCTGAAAAGGCAGGATAATACCTCTTCAGATATTTAGCATTAATACAATCATGTACTCTTCTACCTTCATGATTTACAATAATGAACGCGCCATTTCCAATATCTTTTTGAACAATGTATGGTCCTTCCCAATTCGGTGACCACTTTCCCAATTGATCAGTTTTCTTATATGTAGGAAGAATGGTCTTCCAGACTAGGTCTCCTTTTTGGAATGTCCTGTGAAGAACTTTCTTTCCGTAACTCCTTGCTCTGATTTCACTCTGTTTCACACTTCGATCTATTGCATGGAGACGGTTAACATCCAAATCTTCTAACTGCTGCAACATAAGTTGTTGGTATTCCTTTGTAAGATCACTATCAGTAAATTCTGTTCGGCCGGATGATACTCGAATTTCGGCTGGTAAAACAGCATCTTGGCCAAACGTAAGTTGGTACGGTGAGAACCCTGTGGCCGTATTTCTGGTATTTCTATGTGCCCATAAAGCCTGAGACAATAACAAATGCCACTTTCTTGGGTTCCCTTCAATCATCTTCTTTATAATCCCAATGATAATCTTATTTGCTGCTTCCGCCTGTCCATTGGCTTGGGGATAATAAGGTGAAGAATGATGTAACCGAACACCGAATTCTGCCAAGAAATTAGAGAACCTTTCCCCTGTAAAGACCAAGCCTTGGTCGGTTGTTATAGACTGAGGAATACCATATCTGTAAATAATTTGGTGCAAAACGAAGTCTATCACTTCTTTCTGATCCACATTTTTCAAAGCAACCGCTTCCACCCATTTGGTAAAGTAATCAGTCGCGACCAATATGAAACAGTGATGTTTCGATGAAGCAGGATGTATCTTACCAATAATATCCATAGCCCACGATTTAAAAGGCCATGGTTTTGCCAAGAATTGTAATTCGGTTACTGGCAAATGATTTAAGTTTCCATGTCTCTGACATTCCTGGCAGCCTTTTGCAAATTGTATGCAATCCTCAAAAATCTTAGGCCAGAAAAAACCCAAGCGATGAATGGCCCATCTCATATTGAGACCTGCCCGATGAGCTCCACATATCCCACCATGTACTTCTGTCATCACTTCTAGAGCTTCTTCAGATCCCAAGCATTTCAAAAGTAAACCTTCAAATGATCTCTTGTACAAAATTCCATTTATCAATTGAAAACGTAAAGCCTTCAATCGTATCGCAATTGAAACACTCGCACCAGGATTCTGTAAATACAGGATAAGCTCCGTTCTCCAATCGGACACTGTTTCGCCATCGGACTTCTGTCCGATAAAAACTTCGCAATCGGGCTCCTGACCGACCGTCTCCTGCCCGACAGGCTCGCAGTCGGGCTCCTGTCCGACACTCTCCTGCCCGATCATAACTTCACAATCGGGCTCCTGACCGACAGCCTCTTGCTCGACCGTAACTTCACAGTCGGGCTCCTGTCCAATATCCTCTTGCCCGTTCGTAACTTCGCAGTCGGGCTCCTGTCCAATATCCTCTTGCCCGTTCGTAACTTCGCAGTCGGGGTCCTGTCCGATAGTCTCCTGCCCGACCGTAACTTCGCAGATCGGGTCTGTCTTTCCTTCTATGCCCGACTTGACCTCCGACCACATATCCTCCAGAATTCCTTTACATGCCCTTTGAGCCAATTCATCAGCACGTTGGTTTTCTTCCCTCGGAAGGAACTCAATTATTACTTCTGAGATTTTTGTCAGTAACCGACTCACAATGTCCCTATATCTGCGAAGATGAGGGTAATTGCACACATATTGATTGTTTACCTGGTTGACTACTAATTGAGAATCCCCCCTTATGATTACAGACTGGACCTTCCTGGCAATTAAAGCCTCCAAACCCAAAATTAAAGCTTCATATTCTGCCGAATTATGGGTCATGGATTCCAATCGTAGTTGTAAGTTGATCTTTTGACCATCAGGTCCTTGCAAAAAGACCCCTGCCCCCGATTTGTTTCCAGAGGTAGAACCATCAAAGAACATCAACCATGTTCTGGTACTTATATAAGGCACACATCCGACCTGTAAATTATCCAGATATGATGCACAACTAAATGGTCGGACACTATCACAAAGAGAATACCCGACTTGTGAGAATTCTGCCAAGAAGTCGGCTACTGCTTGTCCCTTAATTGCCCTCAGTGGGGAATGGTGAAGATCGAAAGGAGCCAATTTGATGGCCCATTTCATGAGTCTGCCCTTCATAGTAGGTCTCTGTAAAATCAATTTGATGAGATCCACCTTTGATATGACCTCAACTCTTCTGGGCAGCAAATAATGCTCGAGTTTAGTGCAAGCGAAGACCAATGAATAACACATTTTTTCTGGGATAGTGTAATTCAGTTCTGGTCCTGTAAGGGTTTTACTGAGATAGTAAATTGCCCTTTCCTTCCCGTCATCACCATCCTGCGCCAATAAACAACTAACCACTTCATATGTATTTGCCAAATAAAGTTTGAGTGGCCGACCTTGTTTGGGAGGCATCAAGACTGGAGGGTGAACCAATGCCTGCTTGATAGCATCTAAAGCCGTTTGTTGGTCGGGACCCCATTCAAAGGCAATTTTTCCAGCTTTCAACAATTTAGTAATGGGTCTGACCTTGCCAGCAGCATTAGAAATGAAACGCCTCAAATAATTCACCTTACCCAACAGACTTTGGATTTCTGTAACCGTCTTGGGTGGCCGACTATCAAGAATGGCTTTAGCCTTGTTGGCATCAATTTCAATTCCTCTCTCATGAACTAAGAATCCTAGAAAGCTCCCGGCTGATATTCCAAAAGCACATTTGGTTGGATTCATCTTCAACTTGTACTTCTTCATTCTTTCAAATGCCTCTTCAAGATCTCTCAAATGTTCGTCAAAACTGGCAGATTTAACTATAACATCATCAATATACACTTCCATAGATCTGCCAATTAAATCATGAAAGATTGAATTCATGGCTCTTTGGTAAGTTGCCCCTGCATTCTTTAACCCGAATGGCATGACTGTCCATTCATAAATACCCAAAGCCCCTGGGCATCTGAATGCTGTCTTAGGAATGTCTTCTTCTGCCAAGAATATTTGGTTATAACCTGCATAGCCATCCATCAGACTAAGGATTTTATGCCCTGCTGCTGCATCTATCAGCATGTCGGCCATAGGCATCACGTATTCGTCCTTAGGGGTAGCTAGATTCAAATCCCTGAAGTCGATGCATATCCTTATCTTACCATTTTTCTTGACCACTGGCACAATATTAGCCAGCCACTCCGCATAACGGCAAGGTTGAATGAAACCCACTTTGAGAAGTTTTTGGATTTCTTCCTTGATTTGAGGCATCAGATCTGGACTCATTCGCCTTGGAGGTTGTTTATAAGGTTTACAACCTTCTTTGATGGGCAATCGATGCTCTATTAGACTTCTTGTCAAACCAGGCATCTCTGAATAATCCCACGCTAAACAATCAATGTTGTTTCTAATAACTTCAAGCATCATTGTTTGTTGCTCTTTAGACAAATAACCACTTAACCTGATCACTTTTGGAACCAATTCGGTTCCTAAATTAAACTCCAATAACGGGTCTTGTGATGAAGCTGTTGGTTCTGTTTTTTCTAATAAGTCGGGCCAACGAAATTGTTCATCTTCTTGGAGGTGAACATCCAGAATCTCTTTATTATTTTCTACTTTATGTAATAACTGTTTTAAATAGAACTTATTAATAAGAGAACTACATACTTCTAAAGTTGTATCTTCCATAACAAACAACTTATACGGAAATGGGTGTGGCTTTATCATGAGCCATACAGTAAAGGTGTTCTTTTAATAGAACATCGAGTTCTGGCCAGTGACTTTATAACCCTTGTTTGGGTATTCCCTGGCCATATACAACTGAGACATCGGAGCCAAGTGACTAGAATAAAACACTGACTCTTCCACTTGTTCTGTTACGTCGAATGGGTTGTCATTCGCTTCCATTTTAAAGACCTGATTTCCTTCCCAGAACATTAACTGTTGGTGCAAGGTTGATGGCACACATTGAGAGGCATGAATCCAATCTCGTCCCAGCAAAAGAGAGTATGTAGTATCTGCGTCCACAATAAAGAAAACAGTGGAAATTTTCTTTGGTCCGACCTCAATTGTGGCAACCATCATACCTTCAGGCTTGGTCGGCTGCCCCGTAAAACTTGTCATTTCGAATTCCACAGGGGACAGATCATGAATTCCTTTCCCTAGCTTCTTGAGAGTCTTCAATGGCATAACATTAAAGACTGCTCCATTATCCACGAAAACCTTTGTGATTGGTTTCCCACAAATGTGAGCATTAACATACAGCGATTTCAAATGGGAGTTCGCACCCTCTGGAATAGGAGGAAACACAATTGAAGGTGCTTCCGACTGAGGCTCAGAATCTGTAATCTTTGCCAACTCTGTTTCCTCTAATTCGTCATCTGCCAAGAATGCCCATAAAGGTTCGTCCATAGTATCATCTACCAGACTCGCCCACGTCGGTTCATCACTCATCTGGTTAATCTCTGTCATTCGACAAGGGATTCGTGGTCCCAGACGAGATTTAACAGATCTTGAATTTTCCTCTGTAGGCACCACTTCTTCCTTCGTCTCATTTCGAGATTGAACCGTCAAGGATTCAATACGAAATTCTTCCAGAGATGGATTGATGTTGATCCGTTCACAATGTTGGCATCTAAAACCTTTAATTATTTCATCTGCCATTCCTTTACCTTTCCCCTGTCCCGACGAACTTCTTTTGGTATAGTCGGAAGCTCCTAATCCGTCCTTCGGTTGCTTTCCTGACCAGACCCGACTGGACCGACTTATTGGAGACTGAATGGCCGCTCCCTGCTCGTCGGTCGTTTGTTCTGTAAAGACTCTAATGGACTGATCTCCTGTCAAGTGGTCGGCTGCATTTTGTTCGTCGGTTCTTTGTTGTACTGCAGGAACTCGTTTCCCATACTTTGCAGCATACCTGCGTTTGGCATTGCGAATCTGTGTACGATTCATACCTGGGAAACGAGGATCTATATCAACGGGTAAAGGCTTTTTATTTCGAGCCCAATCGTTCCCGACTGAACCCGTTTTTCTGGTCGGGTGGTCTCGCACTAAAACCTTTTCCTTCACTTCCACATTAAAAGAACCGTCTGGACGGTCCCATTTTTCAGCGACTGGCCTTTCAACAACTTTGAGTCGTTCTTCCGGTCGGCTGCTGTTTGGCTGATTCCCTTTCTTTTTTCTGGGACTTGCCTGAGTTTGCTCCCCTGTTTGTCCACTATTGACCGAACTTTTCCCTGTTTCCGAACTTGGTTGGATGTCAACCATTGCAGTTGTTACTTTCGGAAATGGTTGCTGGTCTACACCTAAAGTGATGTATTTGAGCCGACCTGTCTTGATGGCCTTTTGAATTTCCTTCCTAAAATGAGTACACTGACTTGTAGTGTGTGTGAAAGAATTATGCCACTTACAATATGGTCTCCCTTTGATTTCTTCTTTAGTGGCAAGTCTTTGGCCCTTTGGAATACGGATCTGCCCATCAGTCAGTAGGATATCAAAGATTTCATCAGCTTTCGAACTATCAAAGGTCGGTTGCTCCTTTCCTTCAGATCCTGGTACTGGCTTCAATTTAGGACATACATACGGTTTTCCAGAAAGGATTTCGGCTGCCATCTCTTCTGACTGATTAAAATCAAAGTCGCATGTTTCTGTTCCCATACTCGCCATATGTTGGCCTCTATTACGCCTGTTATGCTGATCTTCCTCTCTGAACAAAGACTCTAGACGTCCTGCCTTGGATGCAAGACTTGCCAAATCCTCAACATCCAGGGCAGTGAGTGCCTTTCTTAAACGATTATGCATATTCCGGACCACTAAATTGGTCATCTCTTTCTCACTGATTACCGTAGGACATCGTCCCTTCATCAATCGTACCCTTTCTATAAACTGTGAAGCAGTTTCTTCTGGATACTGTCTCAATTCAAGTAAATCAGTTAAAGAAACAACTGGTAAAGGATTAAAGAATCTAGCGTGAAATGCCATCTCCAATCCTTCCCATGTCTGAATTTGTCCAGGAGGTAGACTTACAAACCATGAAAACGCCGTTCTGGTAAGAGACAAACCAAACAGCTGTAACTTATAAAAAGGGTTATTGCCAACTTCTCCTAATTGTGCTGTGAACCGACCAACATGTTCTATGGTGGAAGATCCGTCCTCCCCTGAGAATGCATGAAAGTCGGGTGGTCGAAAATTCCTTGGGAGAGGGTGTTCATGAATGATCCTTTCTGGGAAAGGTCTTTGATATGCAGGGCGGTTAGCCATCTGAGGAGTTAATCCATACTGATCCCTTAATATATGTGCAATCTCATCAGGATCTACATGAAAGCGTTGATGATCAGGAACCTGGAACGGATCCTGCACAGGAATATGAATCGGATCATGTATATATCCTTCAGGCCTGTCCTCCCTTGTATTGTTCGGCTGCGAATTGGTAACCCTTGGTCCCAGTGGAACATTGTTGGGAAAAGTCAAAGGAGTTTTTCCCCGATCCATTCGGTTGGGATTTGTGGCACTTGGGAATGTACTATCCACGAATGATGGCCCTGCGAAATTTGCCTGTGGTCTGGACGGTGACACTCCTGGTGGCGTTTGAGTGGGTTGAAGACTAACCCTTGACAATGCTTGATCTATCATGTTCTGCAACTGACTCTGTTGCTCACGCAACATGTTCGTTTGTTGCTCACGCAACATATTCTGCATAACCAAGGTATGCTGGTTGTTCATTTGTTGAACATAAGACCACCAATCAGTTGGTGGTTGTGGGATTTCCCCGGCATTTGGCACAATGGGTGGTGGAACGGATTCTCCCACCGGTGTCGAAGATGCTTGCGGTTGTGACCCTGCCATATGGACCCTTCCGATGATTCGGCCGGATCTAAGACGTATGAAATTATCGCCGGAATTGGAATGAGCAATTTTGTCTTGCTCCCACTGTGGTCGCCAATTTGTTGATGTATTTTTTCAACAAAAATAAAGTAAAATTCAAAGATATAGAAAATATCCTTAAACTTGATTAATTAGTGCCTGAGATTAGGAATCTCTAAACACTGTACGGTACAGAAAATAAACTGGAAAATAAAAGACTGAAATTTAAAGTGGTGATCCCCAAATCTGACTTTGCTTTGTTGAATTTGATTGAAGATGCCTTGCCAAATGATGATCCAAATCCTTAAATATTATTTGAAGAAAACGTTCAGAACCGTCGCACTGTTTCACCAACCGTTCCCACCAGTTACAGAACTCAGAACTGCCTCTTTCATTGACACATGTCTTTAACCGCCTCGCCAACCGCATAACCCAACGACCGACCAACCGACCAATCTAGATACATAATTGGTCGCCAGATCAAAAAACTCACTGGTCGCCCCATCAAACGACCACTATTTGGTCTCTTCAATCGTCTGACCTATCAACAGACCTTTCTTCGCCCGACTTCCTTTTTCGACCGACCCCCATAGCAGCCAACCTTTGTATCAACCGACCCATTTATCTGACGGATAATCCGACCTGCTTGCCCGACCGCGGACCATCTGACTTGCTTATCTGATTGAGAACCAACCGACTGAGAACCCACCGACTGACTCTGGATACCTTATTATTATTATTATTATTATTATTATTATTATTGTTATTATTATTATTATTATTATTTTTTGTGCGTAACAATAAGCCTCCTCCTCAAGACTCCTAAACATCACTTCCAATGATGTTTTAGGAGTTTGCAGGCCGGCATCCGAGGCTACGTCAGCCTCAGATCCGACCTCCATCCTTCGAGGCTACGTTGGACCCGACCTCCATTTATCGCGGAATGGTGCTGGCCTGGACGTTGGTCGATCTTGCACTACCATTGTATTCAGACTCCCGTCCGACTTATTCCTCCTTTCGGCCACTGTTGTTTTGTCATTCTTTTGCTCGCCTGAAAAGTTATGGTCGGCGACCTGACCCGTGTCCGTCCATTCGGCGGGGTCCTCCTGACCTGTATCCGTCCATTCGGCGGGGTCCTCCTGACCTGTATCCGTCCATTCGGCGGGGTCCTCCTGACCTGTATCCGTCCAGGTTACGTAGTCCTCCCGATTTTTGTCCGTCCAGTCGACGTGGTCTTCCCGATCTGTATTCGTCCAGTCGGCGTGGTCCTCCCGACCTTTGTCCATCCAGTCGGTGTGGTTGTCCCGACTACGGTCCGTCCATTCGGTGTGGTCCTCCCGACCATGGTCCGTCCAGTCGGTGTGGTCTTCCCGACCATGGTCCGTCCAGGCGTCGTGATCCTGCCGACCTGTCTCCGTCCATTCGGTCGTCCCTGGTCGGGCCTGTCCTCCTGTTTGGTCCTGTTTCCAGTCTGTCTGACTGGGTATATGCTCAGGAATGGCGTTGTCCGTTTGGGGGCATGACATTTCTGGCGGTGCAGGAACCGAATTCAACATGAATTTTGATTGCTCCATCAAGTTTTGCATTGCGTCATGTATTGCCTGCAGATTTGCTATCTGCTGGTCGTACATTTGCCGAAAACATGCTGTAAAACCTGCTGTCAATTCGGCCCGTAGTTGGGAAGCTTCTTCTGCCGTGATAAAGCCAACGGCTGTACTGTGGAATTGAAAATTTGCCATATGGATCAGCAATTTTCTCCCACTGTGGTCGCCAATTTGTTGATGTAATTTTTCAACAAAAATAAAGTAAAATTCAAAGATATAGAAAATATCCTTAAACTTGATTAATTAGTGCCTGAGATTAGGAATCTCTAAACACTGTATGGTACAGAAAATAAACTGGAAAATAAAAGACTGAAATTTAAAGTGGTGATCCCCAAATCTGACTTTGCTTTGTTGAAGTTGATTGAAGATGCCTTGCCAAATGATGATCCAAATCCTTAAATATTCCCTGGGAAACCGTACTGAAAACCGTCACCCGACCGGTTACAACGTCTCCTTCTCAACCGTCTTCCAACCTTTCTTATGCTGACACGTGTCCCCAGCAGACCAAAATTCCCTATATTTCACTCCTTGAGCCGACCACAGACCTTCCGCTCTTTTGGCCCGACTTCGTCCTTCGTCCGACCTACTTCTTCGCCCGACCCCACTTGGGCCGACCTCCATATCAACCGCCCCCTGTCTTTGATCAAAGGCCTCCGTGTTTGTCCGACTCCTCCTTCTATCCGACCTACAGTTTACCCGACCTGCGGATATCCCATCTCAACGACTTTCCGTCTCGAGGACCTCCCGACTTGAAAACCTTCCGACTCATCGTCTTTCCGTCTTGCGGACCTCCCGACCTGAAAACCTTCCGACTTGAGGTCTTTCCGTCTTGCGGACCTCCCGACCGGAAGACCTTCCGACTTGAGGTCTTTCCGTCTTGCGGATCTCCCGACCTGAAGACCGTCCGACTTGAGGTCTTTCCGTCTTGCGGACCTCCCGACCGGAAGACCTTCCGACTTGAGGTCTTTCCGTCTTGCGGATCTCCCGACCTGAAGACCGTCCGACTTGAGGTCTTTCATCTTGAGGGCCTCCCGACCTGAAGACCTTCCGACTTGAGGTCTTTCCGTCTTGCGGACCTCTCGACCTGAAGACCTTCCGACTTGAGGTCTTTCCGTCTTGCGGACCTCCCGACCTGAAGACCGTCCGACTTGAGGTCTTTCAGTCTTGCGGATCTCCCGACCTGAAGACCGTCCGACTTGAGGTCTTTCATCTTGAGGGCCTCCCGACCTGAAGACCTTCCGACTTGAGGTCTTTCCGTCTTGCGGACCTCTCGACCTGAAGACCTTCCGTCCTGAATTTTTCTTAGAAATAAATAAATAAATTTATTTTCCTTGATTTCCTCACGGTGTCCTTCAGCCAGTTCAATCAACCCTATTGCCAGGCCCATTCCTCGTTTTACCTTGGGCTTTTAACCTAATTCTAAATTTCGTACGTAACAACAGTAATTTTATTCTAATCATAATTTCATTTTTCACTATTATTCTTCAAATATTCAATTTTTCATATTATTTTAAACAATTTTTTATTTTTATAATTTTAAATAAAATTTTTAAAAATTTTTAAAATAAAAATTAAATTTAAAAGTAAAATTTATAATTTAAAAAAAAAAAAAAACAAACAAAACAAACACACCATAAATGACGTTTGCTATAATGCAACACAAAAAATGGTGTTGCAATTAACGCCCGTTTGGAGACCGTCAGCGGCATAAATGGGTTGCAACGTCAAAATTGACGTTGCATTGGAGATGCACTTAGGCAATTCTCAAGTATGTATAAAACTGTGCTGGTCCCGTAAAGAATGACTCGGTGGTGTAGGGATTGGACGTGTGACCGTAAGGTCAATGACTTACCAGATTTACCCAGTGTGCACTTTCAATAGCGGCCGCAGATTTCCACGTCATAAAATAAATAAATAAATGAAGGTGCATTGTATTTTGGATTGTTTTCCATTTATTTATTTGGAATATAAAACATGTTTTTAGATATTTAATACTCCCATCCCATTGTATTGATTCTTGTTTACCATCTTTGTCTGTCCCAAAACAATAATCTCATTTTTATAAATAATCATATCACCATAAAACTATCCCTACTTTTTTATTATTATTACACACTTGCCACTATTTTTACACTAATATATTCATAATGACAAAAAAGTGATTTATCCTTACTTTTTACCGACTACTCATATATATATATATATTTTATTTATTTATTTTTTTTTTTTTATGTACATTGTACAAAATTGTGAATACCCAATGAATTTCCGCTGTTTTGTCATTGGGTGTATACAATTTTGTATTGTGATTTTGAATTTTAATTTAAATGTATGAATAATATATTTTTATAAAATATTATATAAAATAAAACTCTTTTTTTTTTTTTATTTTTGTATATTTTATAAAACTTATACTATTTATTTTAATATTTTGTAAAATTTTTGTTCTTTACATAAAGATATGCATAGTATTTGTTCTTATTTTCTTTTATTTATCTTTGTATTATGAATGTATGTATAATCTTGATGAACATGAAATTTACTGTCCAAATATTGTATAATATTTATTTTTAATTTAAAATTTTCAAAATTCAAATTACAGGGAACAAATAGAAAAGGTTTCATACTCTAACTTAAAATGAATTATAATCTACTTAAGCTAGAATTATATTTTCTTCATAATAATGATAATATAATGTAATGGGTGCATGTTAATTGTGAGTCTGTGTATTTTTATAATATATTTGCTGTATTTTTGTTTTCTTTAATATATATTTATATATATATACAATTTTCATTTCAAATTATGGTAATTTTAGCCTAACGTGTACTCTAATCATTTGCATTTATTTATTTAATTTACGATGGAGTAATTCTAAATTTTCTCTCGATTGTATTGTAAAGCAACCTATGATTTAAAATTACATTATTAGCCTCACATCTCATCGGATCAAAATTGCTTTCCAAAATGCTTAAAATAAGCTCTATTTTGATTGGGCCACCGAAGCTAAAAGTCCAATTCAAAGCCATATCTAGACTCTAGACTATAACCATTAAAAAATTAAAATAAAAATCAAATTAAATTAAATTCACTAAAATTAATTATTTTTTTTTAAAAAAAATATATATACATCAAATTATTTATGCTGAGATCAAGTAGGGATAAGAGGGCCGGGCTGGCCCATATCCTATGGCCCAATAAAGTTGGCCAGCCCAGCCCTTATAAAGTAATTCATTTCGGCACTTTTTTTCTTTTTTTTTTGGAGGGTTTGATTTTAATTTTAATTGTAAAAATAATTTGATATGATATTTTATAATAATAAATAATAATATATTTTTATTGAAAATAATATAGTGTTAAAATTAGTTGAAAATTATAACCAAACACATCTTTTGATTTTTCTAATTTATTTATTTGAGTTTTTATTTGAATAATAATTTTAAATATAATATTTTATAAAATAAGATTAAAATTATGAGTATTGCATAACAATATTTCAATTGCTACACTTTTCTTAATCAAATATATAAAATAGAGTAAAACAAGACTCTATTTTGACAATAGCGTATTTATTTGTATAATATAAACTAAGGTATTTTAAATGTTATTTTTTTTATAATATAAAAATAAAATGAATTATTTATTCAATATTTTTAAAAGAAAAAAATTGAATACTATAAATCTGGTGAAAAAAAATTCTATAAAAGGACACTTTTGAATTTCTTTTCAAAATAAATATTTAATATAATTTTTTTAAAAAATAAAATAAAATAATTATTAATGAATAGTATCAACTCTTTTAAACTTGCCCACGTAAACATAACCTTATTTTCTAGTTGTTATTACTTTTGCATTAAATTTGTTTGAAAGAATAATGTTGGATATAAATACTTCGGACTTTTCCTTTGCCAAATGAAAACGCAGTTGAATTTCTCCTTGAAACATTATTTTTTTTTAACAAAATAACTTAATATAATTTTGAATATTATTATTATTTTTTAATGACGTGGGTACTCGCAGCCGCTAGGTGACGTGAGGTGTCGGGGGTTTGAATCCATGACCTTACGGTCACAAGTCCAACCCCTACACTACCATATCATCCCTTATGGGACTTGCAATATTGTTTGTCCAACAAAATATGGTAGGCCACTATTCATAATTTATAATATATGTTCTAATTTTTTTTTTAATAAAAAATCAATATTCAACCTAAAATATTAGTATTATTTTTATATTATTAATATAATTTTTCATACATCACATAAAAAATAATTCAAATTAAAACACTAAACAAATTTTTAGATCACATGAACATTATCCACAATTTACTAAAAAATTGTAGATCATATGCACATATCCCACATTGTATAACTAAACAAAAGAAACATATTTAATTTTAAAATATAATTAGACTAAAAATTTTGCAAAGATCTATTTATTTCAATTTCAATGAATATATATATATATTGAAATTAATAGTTATATATAATTATTAAAAATTAATTAATACAGAAAATCAAACAAGTTGTAAGATGCTAATTCGTGATAGAGTCTGTTAGGTAGGCTGGTCATTATTCCAAGTGTTATGAATTTATTTTTTCTAATGAGAATAATCTTAAACGTAATTTTAGATGGAAAATATGCTAGAACATAATATTTAAAAGAAAAAAATTAATTTCAAATATAAATTTTATTATGATTATTATTATAATACAAATTCAGACCACTCAAACCACTGTTATACCTACAAATCCAAACCAAAAAAATCCCTTAACTGTGTGTTACTTTTTCTTACCATTTTTATCCAAACTGTATCCACCTACCCTCCCCAACCCTATCCCCCCCACCCTATGATGTGACTGAGTTTTCTGGTGAATTCTTGATACAATATTGGAAGATCACAACCTCATTTCTTAAAGAGGGTATATTTATACAAGAAACAAGATATACATGTTATTCAAAGCAAGAGCAGAATATACATACACACATACATACAAATATATATATATATATATTATAGATTTATGGGTGAGGAGGGAACAGCAAAGATATACTGCAGTGATGAAGAACAGCTTGCAAAACCTGCAGGAACTGATCATCGTCCTCAGCCTGCAGCTAAATCCAACGATCGAGGTACACAAATACATACATAATCTATATATATATATATTGGGTTGGTTTTTTCTTTTATTATTATTGTTATTAATTAATTTTCATTAGATGATGTTCTGGCACAAGTTGAGAGGGAGAAGAGATTAGCACTCATCAAAGCCTGGGAAGACAATGAAAAATCAAAAGCTGATAATAAGTTAGTACCCTTATTTCACTTTAATTAATTACCCTACTTATTATTATTTTTACTTTCAAATTTTGATTTTAAAGTTTTGCTTAAATATCAGTTTGAAATGTAATAATAATAATAATAATAATATATTTTTATAAATAATTGTTAAAATTGTATCATAAAAATATTGAAATAAAACTTAAACATGAACAAAGCATTAGCACTTAAATAAAAAATTGAAGTTGAACTAATCTTTTTATTAATTGAAGGGTTATGTTTGATAGAAATATGAAATACACATGTAACGAGTTGAATCTGGTCATTTATGTTTTTATTTTGATAAATTTTAGTTGAAAATAATTTGTTTTATGAATAAAAAATAAAAATCATTGAATAGAATATTATCCAAAGAAAAAATAATAAAATGAAGAAGGGATTCCATTTTAAAATGATTGATTAAATAGTACAAAAATGAGTTAAAGAAAATACAAGTAAACACAAAAATTTGAGCTATAATGTCATCTCATGCCTAATGTCTACATATTGTCGATATTATTTGAAGCATTGATGCTTAAGCTAATCGAGAAATGCATATGTAAAAGTAAAAAAACAACCAATAGGAAGATATAACACTTAAGCTTTTGAAGTCTATAGTAGAATTCGTGCAAATTAAGAGCTCGAAGAATAAACTGAAAGAAAAATATATCAATTATTTGTTCAGGGCTTACAAAAAATTATCAACAGTAGATGCTTGGGAGAATTCGAAAAGAGCAAGCATAGAGGTCGAATTGAAGAAGATTGAGGTAAGTTTAATTTCCAAAATTTAAATTTTACGACGTTGAATCTCAGCTATTCATCTCCCTCTAGAGGTTCTTGAAGCATTACGAATGAATTTTCGAGGAGTTTTGAGTGTTTACAATATACATATTTTCTTATAACGTGGGAACTCACTGTCGCTAAGCAAATTTATGTATTTATTCGACTGTTTAATTGTTGAAGTATAAAATCTATTATTAACAAGCAGGAAAATATTGAAAAGAAGAAGGCAGAATATGCAGAAAAGATGAAGAACAAGATGGCTATTGTTCGTAAAACGGCTGATGAGAAGAGGGCAATGGTCGAAGCTGACCGGGGCAGAAATTTCCTCGCCGCGGAGGAATCAGCTGAAAAGTATCGCGCAGCAGGCGCCGTCCCAAAGAAATCCTTCGCTTGCTTTAGCTGTTGAGTATATATATATATACTTGTATATATGCATATGTATGTTTGTTTATTTTCTTGTGGATTAATATGATGAATAGCTAAGGAAATGAACGTTTGTTGAAATGAATTTGTAGGTATAGTGAAACTACGTGCGATATATGAGATATCTATCTTTTTTTTTTTTTTTTTAAGTTCATTAATTTATTTTACTATATGATCATTGTATTTTTTTATTCTTTTTCATAACATATCACTAGTTATGTTGTGAGAATCTAAGGAAATATTTGTTATTTTTCAACTTATCCAATTGTTATGATTTTTGCATTTACACCGAGTGTCTCGATTCTTTTACTAGATTGTTATTTTTTTTTTCTCTTTTGTTTAAATTTATTCTTTAAAGTGTTAAACTTTTGCTAATATTTGTTAAAATTTTATTCAAATGTATTAACTCTTCCTAAATTTTTTATGGAACCCTAAAAGTAAAGAAATGAATAGTTGGTTGATTTTACATACTACTCCTGAAATGAAAATTTTAGAATTAAAATGTTTTTTTTTTTTTTTTTTTTTTTCTTTCAAATTTTTTGGTTATTTTTTCATTTTTCACTGTTGCCCATCATAGTTAAGAATCATTCCTTAAGTGAAATAGAAAATCTAAACATATATTTTTACAAAAAGCTTTTTTCTTGTTACTAAAGAGATGGATAATTGGATGATTTCACAAACTATATAAATTTAAGGGAAAATTTTGGAGCTAAAATGTGTTATTATTTAAATGTGTTAACTTTTTTAAAAATATTTTTGAAACTCCTAAAATGAATGAGAGGTTAATTGGGTGATTTCGCAAACCCTCCTATAAGTAGGAGAGGCAAAAATTTAGAACTAAATCTCTAATATTTTGGCCATTTTTTCTTTAAAATTATTGTCTACCATAGTTAAAATTTTGACTTTTCATAGTGGCAAAATGATGATTTCACAAATTATTCTTTAAAGTGAAACGGAAATCTAAACAATATGCCTTTTCAAAAAAATTTGGTTAATTTTCACTTGAGATGGTTAATTGGGTAATTCTACAAACCAAATGTCGCTCCTACTTACCTTACATTTCTCATGAACTCCTACATGTAGCTACAAACTGTGCTGTTGAAAGCAATTCTCTATAGGCCACAAGATAGATGAACTTATACGTCATTAGCTTAAAACTCCCCAACCATTTCACTAGAAGCGAAATACAATGGATACATTCATACTTGGTTCAAAACTAATCATATAATAGATTAAGAAAAAAAAAGTTGCTATCCAAGAACAAGATGAAAACAAGAGTGTCGAGCAGTAGGGATGTGAAGAGGAGCCTCGCGTTTAGTTCCCTAATCAAGTTTTAGTATAGTTCCGATGATCTGCTGCTTTAAATCGATCATTTAGGGATGAACAGGCAACCAACAGATGCTTTCTAAATTTAGAGCAGCAATTCAATTACATAGAGCTACTAAAAGATAAACGGTTACACTAGGAATTCCGAAATACTGAAATATGACAACTTCATAGCATTTTCAAACCAATTGTTCCTGTAAGAACAGATAAAAATAAAGCAGAAAAACTACAGGATGCCACAAATGAACTATACTAATTTTAAAAGTCAAAGAGATTGTCATAACTTGATTATTCGATCACTGAATCATGTCAAGTTGGCAAAGTCGCCCACGAATACTTAAAAACTTAACTGA
Organism: Andrographis paniculata; assembly: GCF_009805555.1. Classification (NCBI taxonomy): domain Eukaryota; kingdom Viridiplantae; phylum Streptophyta; class Magnoliopsida; order Lamiales; family Acanthaceae; genus Andrographis; species Andrographis paniculata. Next base: position 970,651 of record NW_026137634.1, on the reverse strand, counting down.
CCTATTTATTGGGAAGCCCTGCAATTGTTCCAGAACCAAATGTATAATCCAGCCTAGCGGCACCCAGGCGAAGGTAATGTTTGTTGAGTGATGAGATCCGGTGCGCCTTGAGGGACCAAGTTCTGCTACAAAAAAATCAATTGAATAAATTGATTGATAGAATCTGTCTACATTAGTCCCTTGTTCTGTACATATAACAATGGGGATAGAGATTGAAGATCTGAACGTTTCCGAGCAACCCTTCTAAATCGCTTCCTGTTTCTCCACAATAGTTTGTCATTGCTACTTAATTTCTTCGGGAAATCATTGCTAATGCCCATTGGCTTAATTATCTTCTTTGAGATGCATTTGGGTTTCTGCGAGCTCATCTTTAGTTCTGATCGTCTTGAAGGAGTTTGAGGCTCTTCGAATTTTCCTCCGGTAAATCTGGAAAACAGAAAATAATTAGGAAACAGAACCAGCGACTATGCGCATAGATTTTGTTGGCGTAAATGTCGCAACCCAATTTGAAGTACAGATAGCAAAGTGTAATGCATACTCAGTATTATATATATTCAATCGAACATGTAAAACTACCTATCATATCCCTATATACTATTTTATATGCACAGATTGATGTGTGAATTCTTATTCATCTAGGGGATCGAAGAGGCAGTAAGAATGAAAGTGTGTCGATTAAATTAGGCTGGGAAGCGCATGCCTTATATTTGTTTTCTGCATCTATATAGGAGGTTATAGAAGTGTTCTACAAAGGGGGTTTTATAAATAAGTGCAATTACAAAGTTGACAGATGACAACCATGTTAGGGCTTTAAGATTTCCTCTTTCCAATATATTCTTTCCATTAGCAAAATAAAGCAAGAATAGAGTAAATGACAAATGAAGCAATAAGCTTAACCTGTCCTGAGTCGTTGGCGCAGATGCGCGCATATCTTCGGTGGAATGAGGGCTACATGCAATACAAATGTATGTCTTTGGAGCTGAAGTAATTTTAACACAGTCGAAGTGATACCATTCATCACATTTATCACAAGCAATCATAGCTCTTTCGTCATAAGGCCTTCGACAGATGCAGTAAAGCATGCTTCGATCCCTCAGTAACTGCATAGATGAAAGCATATGAAAAAGCCCAAAAGAAATCAGAACTAAGCCATGAAATAAACAAAAACAACAATGTTACCTGAAGCTCCTCTACACAATCAACCGGTAAACATTCACCCTCTGAAATAAGTTCAAAAACTCTATCCAACCCAAGCACTCCACCATCCACCGAGACCTGGTAATATTAAAAAAAAAAAAAAGAAGTAAATTTTCACTCTGGTTATAGACCCTAGCTTTGATACCGTAGAAGCTTGTTTAAGAATATGACCTTCTTGGCCGTGTAAGCCCACCGCAAGCCCATGTCCCTCAATGCTGTCAGTTTTTGTCTGAAGTAATCTTCCGGGGGAATGTTTAATGCCAGACCCTAAAGATTTGATAATCATACGAGTGAATATATATAAGCAAGCCAATTAGACATTCTCAAGATATGATGTCACAAAAATATGGCAGATCATGTAGGAACCTTAAGACACACACGCGATTAAGTTAAATGGGAATTTGAAGCGAATAAAGTAGAGAAATTTTCATTTCATGGATTGTGATCTACTAAATGTATAATAGCTTTGTTTAAGTAACACATTCGTTTCTTACACCAAATAAATCAATAAGCTAAACAAAGAAAGGCCTTACGAACAGAAAACACGCCTTAGGAGAAAACAGCAAATAACATTCTTACTTCTTTCAAATGATGTCGAACTCTTCGAAGGGTTGGCTTTCCCGGACTTCCCAATATTTTATCAGCCCTGGCTTTCCATGAATGTCTATCCAGTGCAAGATCAAATTTCTGACACCCCTCAGCATCACATATGCCAGATATATTGATTGCCTACAAACAACAGGAAAAGAGTTTCGACACTAAGTTTTTTAAGTTCTTTCACTGAGCATAAACCAAGAACGCATCACAAGCGTAGAAGGCATGATAACTGTTTCAGTCCAATTTTCAAGGACACCATAGATGTCAAAGAAACATAACAGCAGATAAGCATGAATGCACTCAATATATATTAATGATAGAAATACCTTTAGTGCAAGGCACAATTTTCGATTGACCACATCAAGATCTTTGCCAACATAAGCTAAAGCAAAATTCACAACTTCAGATAAGGAAACACTGCAGGCATATGCTTTCTCAACAATTTGGTGTAGTATACCCTGTTCCTCAGTCCTGCGCAAAACAAGACTGTCAACTTTATACTAAATTATATAAAGTAAGTTTGCTTTGTTCTCTTGGACTATCAATTTCATGCAAAATATAAATACATACACAAAATAAAGATTTACATAAATCGAACAGTAGAGAAATTTGGGAGGTACCTCCCACTAAAATATAAGTTAAATTCCTTTCTGAAAAATGTTTAATGAGTTGCAAATTTCAGTGCATACAAAATCCATAAAGGTTATTTAATCAGGTATACTAAACAAGCCTTAAACCTACAAGATAGTACTTCCTACCGTATGTACAGATCACTGGCATCAGAGAGACGAGCAGAAAGCTTATCCAAATCAAGATGTTTCTTTCCAGCTCTCTACATATGGACATACAAAGTCAGGAAGGAAATGTACAAGACAGTCGAAAAATATAAAATGATTAATCACAAACCAGAGAATTGGATCCTTTATGAGGAAGTCTAAAATTATTGAAGAAATTGCAGAGTGGGCAAACAAAGGCCACTGAGTCTTCCCAAGATATTTCAGTACACTGCAAATGAAAACTGCAATTGAAAATAGATTAGGCAAATTACAAGATGCTAGACACCTCAGCTAAAGCTGAGAAAAAATAAAACAAATCAGCCATGGCTAATTCCTACAAGGTATGCAGTCAGTTTACTTCCATGTTCAATAAAGATCAAGCTAACATAATGGATTCAGAACTAACCTATCCTTGCAAATTGAACATGTCAAAGTCTCTCTACCCTCAATTGAAATTGAACAGAACAAGCACAGATGTCGTGATTTCCCATGCTCCATATTTCCATAAATCGCAACTGATTTCTCAACATTATCTTTTAACTGCATATAAGAAAAGATATATCATTGAAATTACACAAGGAATATAATCCAAGCTACCAAAATCACACAAGATTCTTTACATAAGAAGTAGTAAATAATCAGCATCAAACCGTTATTAAAGCACTGTGAAGTGCATTTTCTTCAGCGGATGGGGGCTTAATAATGTCTGCACATTGTTGTTTCCATTTTATAACCTTCCCCACTTCTAAACAAATCATCTCTAGCTCCACACAACTGAATGCCTTAGAACTCCCACATTCCTGAGTATAAAAAGACCATTTATGACCATGTGCTGAGGAACTACTTCCAAATGAAAAAGATAATTTAGAATGAACTCAAGGCCAAAGGGCTAATATTCACTTAAAATGCAACACCCAGTCCGGAGAACTAAAACTGGTATGAATAAGTGTTGCTATTTTGATTCTTCTGATAGTTGCACTGAATGGTGTGTTTTCTAGTTGTTTCTGAAACATCATTGTTTTCTACTATCTTTCATCACCGTACATCATTTTCGCAGATTAGGAATCTTTTCAGGCCAAAATACATGAACTCAAGTACTCATAATATATAGGAGTTAGGACCCAAGATTCATACTGATATCCTAGTGTCTGTAAAGATCAGGTGAAAACCTAGCCTAACCGATGCCAAGATGAAGGATGCAAATATCAACATAATAGTTGCAATTTGGAAAATGTAAATTAGCACTCAAGGACTATGTCGGCAACCAAACCAAATCAAGAATCAGACCTTTAGCTGTGTGAGCATATTCCATGAGCGCTCTTCAAGGCTGAGCCTTGAAAAATGATGCACTTGCTCCAGCCATAATCTGCACACATACACAACATAAAGCTTTTATATCACCTTCTCAGAAGAAGCGTATACTTGTGTAAAATCAGGATACTAATTTTACTTGGGCTGTGGTTACACTAAACAAGCATAATTGACATGAGATAATAGCATTTATGGAATGCTAAGAGGCTCACTTGTGATTCTGAATTGCATCCCCAAGGCGACAAATAACTGATGGAAATGAGATACATATTTTCTGCAACTCACAATATGTTAGGTATACATGTAGTAAAGACAGAACGCTGGGATAAAAGGCAATGAAATAATGATACTTTAAAAAAAAAAAGATCATACAAACCTTAGATTGAACAAGAAGCTCCTCAACGAAACTGACTTCAACTTGTTCATGACTATCGGAATCCAGAATGTCAAGGGATTTCATAAGCCAACTTAAGCACTCAGATAATGCAGTCACCAGAGGACATGACTTATACATCACAGGAAAATTGGCGGAAGCTTCCAACATCATCTCAACTTCCTAAAACAAATGAAAATAATATAGGATTAACTCTTATAGCAATGATATAAAAAGGTGAAAAGAAAATGATAACAACAATTCTATTCCATCTTTTCCAAGGAGAGTATAAGATGTTATCCATGCTAAAACATAATGCCTAAAATCTAGATTCATGCTCGAATCGAATTGCTATTTGCTAAGATAGAAGTTGAAGATTAGATTAACCCACACGTAAAAAAAAAAAAAAAAAAAAAAAAACGAAAACAAAAAAAAAAAATATATCCGAATTCATAGGAAAATCATGCTAAGGCACATACGAGATAAACCATAAGTACATTAAAGAACTAATTTAAATTATCCATAAACAAACAACACAAGTTAATCACCTAATCCTAAAATGAAAATATGCACAATTATTTTAACCATGTACAGCAATTTTGGTGTGAAAACAGTAGTTCAAATCCAGAAACCTACTACTGAGCAGAGAGTTATTCCAGTGAATGATGTATTACATAATTGTAAATGTAACAGATAGTGCTAAGAAACAAGGGAAGATACAAATGGTAGTATGGTACGTAACTATCTGTTATCAGAATTTGCAAATGAGGAAAAAGGAGGTCACCTTCTGAGTAGGAATATTAATAGGAAAAGAAAGTGCCTTAATACACCATCTGGTTATGGAACAAGCATCTTCGAGTTTTGGAATCAAGTTGAACTTGAGACCAAGAGAAATACCATCTCTCAAGGCAGAATCCATTGAAAGAACTTTCTGTTCTATTTTGAAAATAAAACAGTCAGAAATGCCCTCAACAACATCAATGTTGTATAAGTGCTCTGCATTCTGCAATATAGAACTGGCATTGTGCTCCCATCCAATGGCCTTCTTCAAGACTTCTTCAAGTTGTGAACATTCTTTCATATACACCTTCAGATTCTCTGATTCCAAAACTAAGTCCTACAAATTTGTAAAAGAACAAAATATATGTATGTTAAAAGAACTGCAAATTCAGCAACATAGAAACGATCACTACTGGAACCCACAGCATTAACATAGAGAAACTTAACCTTCAACGTGTCAACTTGGAGAAAAAAATCAGGAGGCGGTACATCAGATGTATCCTGAAATAGGAAGGGTTTAGCCTTCACCAACCAAGCCTTTGCAGTTGACACAGCATTTTTTACATCAAGAAGTGATGGTGGAATCATGCCAATGTGATCAAAAGTCCTGGAAGTTTTATATTTTTCTCAAAAGCCAATTACATCAAAAAAATTATATGTGAGAATGGGATAAATAAAAACAAAAATAACCTCAACATGTCCTCAAAGTCTGATAGAGGTGCCCTGCTAGCAAGAACATGTTTAGCTTTATCTTCCCACCCCATGGCAACAGAATGCCTTTCGGAGATATCAGTAAATAGTTTTTCTTTATCAATCTGTAGCCTGAAATAGATTTAAACTTCTCCATTAATAGTATTTCATCAGGAAACCTACAAAATAAAAAACAATTAACTTTTTTCATATGAAAGACACAGAGAGAACCATACATGGCTGCCTCTGATATCAGCTCATTGATGAAGTCCATGGACATTAGAGAATTAAGTACCTGCAGAAGATGCATTTTAGGAGGTAAAGGGTGCAATAGATGGAAAACCCCGATGGTTATTTACTACAAAGACAATGATAGTGCATCAAATTCAGGCATAAAGGAATTATCATGTTACCTTAAGTGCTTCCACACGGCACTGTGCCTTCTTAAGCTCCACCTCAACAAGAGGTAGCTCATCAACTGCATCAGAGGACAAAAGGGAACATTTTAATGCAATAGATGAAAGTTAGATCACTTGCAGGAAATAAAAGAATGTCCATAATATTAACAAGAAATAAGAATGAGATGAATCACCCACTGTACCTTGAATTTGAAGCAACCCCCCATCCCTCTGAAGGGTGGTCAACTCAGCAACAACATTGTCCTGATCCGCTCGCTCATGAGCATTTGTAAGGACAAGATCAACACGTGAAATCCATGATATTGCATCATTATAAAATTTCTTCAGAAGTTCTAGCTCTGGAATTTTAACATTCAAATTCTCCCATTGGCTGAGAAACAGTTTCACATCCTAAAGAAAAGGGAAGTGGCTTTCAGGTAAAGTTCCCTGTCATTAGACCTTGCAGAATAAGAAATAAAATAAATCCAAGAACAACCTTCAGGCAAATTTTTCCTTTCAACATCTCATTGCACTGGGATAGGCAAAGCTTGACTTGCCCTACCAAACCAGAAAGCATATCAGCTTCAGGAAGCTGTAGCTTTAACTCCAACATCTGAAATTTACAAAGAAGAAAAAGTAGTGTGAACTTAACATACCGTAGGAGGGTTACGGCCAAAACATTAAGTAAAAGTTAATGTATTTTATATTACCTCTGTTTCTAACTTGTAAAGTACATCTACCCCCACCGGAGAAGTAGATTCCTGAGAGAGGCATATTGTCACAGTATCCAACCAAGCCTTCAGAAAAAGTCAAGACTATCAGCTTTGAACCACACTTATAAACAAAGTATCCAAATCCATGGAATCTCAAAATAAATAAATTAACAGTTCAGCATTCATTATTCTTAATGCCCAGCAGACATATAGATACATCATCAGAACAAATAGGAGTCCTTCTAGATATCAAAGCCCTGTGGGCCTATTCATGCTTCCACTTCAGTTTGAGAAATATGCTGCAAATCCCTGAAATCTATCTTTTACCTCACAAAGTATCATATTCTAGAGGATTCGGCCTAATAGTTAGATATGAACACAGAAACAAAACAGAACATACTGTAATGTCAAAAGGATCAAACTTCTACAATATTAACACAAATTCCAGAAAGAAAAGGAATCAGATATACCTTCATTGCAGAAAGCTTCAGGTTTAGTATATCACATTCCTTGACATGAATTGGCGAGTTAACAGCCCTCTTATATAAGAACTCCATATCAGAAATCTGAATGATTAGAAGGCAAATTAAAAGAGAGGTACAGAAATTTTTTTTTAAAAAACTAAATTTAGCAATCAAGGCAATACGTTTTCTATAAGTATCTATTTGAGAAATACAGATCGCAACAAATAGACTATCAAAAAAATGCATATGACCCAAGAGAACTTATACAATGAAGAAGGGAAACTGAGATAGTGGGTTTCTTACAGAATATTCGGAACATGAAGTCAGAACAGAATTAATGTCCTGAATCAGCGTATTAGCCTCTTCTTGATATTCCTGTAGATAAATTAAAAGAAAATACCAATATGTTCCAACATCCAAAAGCATGCTAGGAAAAAGAGAACTGCATATGCTATTGAAATTGCATACAACCTTTAACTGAAGGTGGCTTGGCTCATTGCAAGGAGCAGGGTGTCTAAGAATCTCATTAACATGATCCATCTGTACTTTGTCACAGTTTCGATGACTGGACCATATTTTCACCTTACATATGCATTCAATCACATCTTCTGCCCACTTATGTGCTTGAATCAAGTTATTATTTATTTCTCTAACCTAAAAAGTAGATAACAAGTCATCTTTGAATGCAATATAAAAGAGTTGGCAAAGCCAAACACAGTGTAACCCGAATAAAGGCTTACAAGATCCATCTCAGAACCAGCCCAAATAAATTGCTCAGCTTCCTTAATTGCACTGTCATAAGCACCCTTGGAATATGGATGCTCAAGAATCTTACACGACTTCAGAACCCACTCTTCAGCAAGTTTCGCATGTGTAACATGGCCACCTTTAACCTAAGCATGAAGAAAGTTGTTGACCACATAATTTAAATATAAGTTGAAATATTTCAAATGGTCCCTGTAGGCAAGAATATCTCCTAACATTATGGCAGCTCACACAAACTTCTTTCCAGTAGCATATACATTTAATCACCATAAGCAAATGTGAAGTTGGAAAAAAGCCAAACTGCCAAAGTTAACAAATAATAAATCTATATAAAAGAATTAAATTAAATAAGAATAATATATACACACACACAACATAGAGAGAGAGAGAAACACTCACTATGAGTCTACAGTTGCATTCTAATGTCTTAAAAAAAAAAAAAAACAAAGATGAATATATAGAATGCATACAATATAATGAAGATCAGAACAGTGTCAAAATTGTCGTAAAATGACGCTAATGCTAGAAAAACAGGTTAACATGAAAATTGTAAAAATAAATAATAAAATAAATACTAAGATAGATATGTAGCGAATGAGTTTATGGTAAAGATTATTAAGTCCATAAATCTACTCACTTCTATGCAAACAAAGCACGGAAGAGATTATGGTAAATCTAGCAACCATGAATAAGAATTATACTCGAACCTTTTTCGTTAACGCTACTACTTTTGCTGTACACATGTCCTTCTGTGAATCACCAGCGACTTCTATGGAATCAGACTTGCCAACACTAAATAGCAAACCACTTAATTCTGCCAAAGTATGACGGTATAGAAGGCGACGTTTGTTTGGTTTGCACTCACAAAGGTGTTCCCAATGCTGCAAGAAAGGAGGGTGAGTTTCTTTATGCACAAACCAAAGCTTTGTAGACTAAAGTCACACAACTTCATCCAAAATTCTAAAAATGCAATGAAAGGAGTATAATGCTGGCAACAATTTTCAAATGATGAAGGGCCACCCACCTCTAAGCAAACATATGCCGATGGCCTGCAGTTGCAAGAAACAGCCGAGAGATATAGCAATTGTTGGCAAATGACACACATGGGATCCTTCATTAGAAATCAGTGACCAATAAATACCAAGTTAATTATCACTGTGTTGATAAATGTATAACATGATTACCTCTTCAGTACCAACATACTCCGGCTTCACCCGAGGTGTCATGGGTGAAGATTTAATGATGCCATTCTTCCATAGCCGCTCCCTCCAAGTTTTCTCATTGCTATACATTCTAAGCAACTCTTTTTTTAAGTAAGTAGATGCCCGGCTCTCCAAATCACTCTGCACACACCATATTAAAGGCAAAAGGTGCATTTAGAAGTCACTAACAATACAACTAAAAGCAGATCGTGATAAATACAAAGGTAAAGTAATTACACGTTTTAAGACAGCAATACAGGAGCAATCAAACATGAAAGGTAATAATTCACAGATACAGTTTTTTATGGGATTTGGGTATATCAGACATGTACATGGTTGCATATCCATAATAGATCATACTTGTACATGAACACGTATGCATACAAGCATCATTAAATAAAAACTGTACTCTTCCTGTGAAATTTCTGAGAATTAGCTGTGTACCCAATAGCAGTCAGAAATGTCCTATTTTCATGATATTTAGTGTATTCCATGATTTTATTGTTCATTTTATTTTATTCCTAAAGTATACAACAATGATTTCCTAGTACTAGATGGAGCTATGATCATTAAATGATTAGCAATTAGTTACAGACAGCTTCATTGCCACTGCTGCTGCAGCTCATGCTCTGTCTCCTAACAATACGCCACTATCCTTCAAAGCATATGGAATGTATTTAAGCTGTAAAATTGATTGTTCATCCAATAAAAGTTCCAAGAATCAGAACACTCTCCAGATATACAAGGATTCCATGTAAGATTCTTTTCCATCTCCGCATCTGAGCATATAAGAACCAAGCAATTTGAACATATCTTCCCTATTTTCCATGCAATAGGCATATAAAAATCCCACAGAAGGAAATTCCACAAAGAAAATTTTTTTCTGTACCAGTTAAACTAGGGCCAGCAGAGAATTTTGATCATAAGTATTATTCCTTTTGATACAACTGATTATTAATGGTGCTAGCTGATAATGAAAATATTCTGTTGAGAGTTCAAAACATAAAAGGATATTGAAAGAAATAAATAAACCCCGGGTAAATAATTATAACCCATGCAGCTATGCTTCATATTTAATTATGTCCCAAATTTTAGATCACCAAAATCAAGGACATCATCTCTTAAATTATTGTTTTATAGCTAAGAAGCTAAAATGGGGGGAGAAGTGCAGGTGAATTTGGAACAGTAGAAGTGGAGCAGCTAAAGGGTGAGTCCTCAAACCTTAGCCACCACACACAGTAGCTCCTCATGAGATAAAACAGGCACTCTATGATAATATCGATAAAGCTCAGCTCCAAAACCGCCATGTGGTAGCCAATCAGCAGGGGCAAAATTGACAGCCTCAGCACAATTCAAACCTGGATCATAAAATTGAATGGATTTTACATCTATAGATGTGACAAGTAAAAATATGCAATAAAGTAGTGGCCTAATTGCAATTAGAGTTGGAACCCATGGCTGCAGGGTACCAAGCAGTTTTCATTTGTGTACCAAAGTTGAAGCCTCCATGGTATGATCGGGGAAAGGTGATAACAAAGTTTCCAGGCTCCTGCCAAGATAAAGGTAATTATCAATGACAAAATTTGCACTCAATTCAATATGAAAGAAGGCATATGTTTTACTAGTTCAAGAAATAATCGATCATGCCTGAATAATGCTGTAAACTGGGACTCCTTTGTCTTGCAGAACTGAGGGATTTAGCATTGTGACCAGCTGAAACAGCAGGTCGGGTTGAGCTTCAAACAAATCAGGCAGAGTACTTCGCATTACCTTCACAAAAGGAAATCATTCAAGAAAGAGAATGGCAAGAAATCATAGTAAGATGCTGTCAGTTAGAATTTTCTTCATCAATAATACTGACAGCATCATACTTAAATAAATTATCAGAAACAGTATCCATAGTCAAGACATTCCAGCAAAAAATTAATATTTAGACAATGCAACCAATCAGGAATCATTGGAAAAATACCATTAAATACTTGAGCACAAAAAATACATATTTTACATAAAGAAATTTCAGGAATGAATTGTAGCACTACAGCATTGATTGTGCTCAAATAAGGCTAAGAAAATTTTCAAGAAGAGAACAGCAAGCATTCATTAGAGCCTATATTACATGAAAGAGGCAAAGAATTGAAAGAAATATTTGGCCCATCACGCAAGAAAAAAATAAAAAATAAAAAACATCTGGTCTTGGTTTCCACAGGTCTAGGATCTAAAGGAAAATGAGATTTCAATTTTTTTATAATCTCTGTCTTTTCTTTCTTAGTTTAGTTTCACTTCAGAAAAAAACAAAGCAGTACTAATTCAAACTTGCCTGCACAGCTGTATAAAATAACAGGAAGAAAGAGCTGCAAATTAATGTGTAGGTATACCTTTTCAAAAGCATGAATATCTTTACCAGGAACACTATACCAACACTTTGGCTCTCCCCTGAAAGAGAAAAAAAAAAAAAAAAAAGGAATTCACTTACGGTATTATATTTATACTACCTAGTGCGGACGAAAAATAAAGGGGTGCTATGATTCAGTTCACTTATCAAGAATGCTACAAAATTCATCTTACAAATGCAAAAGATGGCCTCATTCAAGCACTTAGTAAAGGAGACATTTCATACATTCTGGGCAATATCTCAAATCATATGTGATTACATCATGCAGCATTAGAGAACTGCATCATGATAAATTACCTTTCTAAAAGCAAACTACTCATTCATGATTCAACAGGCCAACTATGTGAAAAAGTATACACTATGCATCTACCGGTGTAGTAAAAACATACTTACATATATATTATGCAATACCAGATTGTCATAAAAGATTAGTTGGTAAGCTTAAGTATCTTTATATAACTATTCTAATATTCCTAAGCCTTTGGTGTTCAAAGTTAGTTTCTTCAATCGCCATGTGCCGCTCGTTGGGATGTTTTTCTTTGCATTTTATGGTTTATGAAACAGTCATTTGGTCAAGTTTCATTGTATACAAACCAAGGTCACACTCAAGTTGTTGGATATTCAAATGTTGTCGTAGCCAAAAAATTTTTTAAGATTTACCAGTGAATTTTTTCCACATATTTCAGTGAAAGTAAAAAAATTACATAGGGTACAACAAGCCTCCTATGAATATTGGCTCAAATAGAAGTTTGATATTACTTTGGTTCTAAATTTATAAATCAATCTAAATTATTTGTAGAACTATTTTTTTGAAATGAAGATAAAATGCACTCTATAACTTCATAATCCTACACCAAAGCAAATACTATTTAAAGAGAGCATTTTACATATAATAATAAATTATACCTTACAAAAGAACGACATCAGCTAAACAATTAAATTATACACATTACATACCAGTGATGATAATTCATTGAATAAAAGCAATGATCCTCGAAGTGCCAGCAGAATGAAGAGAATAGCATCCCAATATAAAGCCAAGGTACCATAACGCCAGCAATGTTCTGATGCACAGTTCTTAGTATCGAATCTTGCAATCTTGGTAAGTTATTTAGATTCCAGGGGCTAGTGCAGTGTTCATCCCAAACATCACCATCGACCGATTGGGGCTTTGTATCAGCTTGACGAGGAAAACCACTACCATAAATAGAAGTGTCCAAATCATTGCCATACATCACTTCCACCTCACCAACTGAACCCTCCACAATTTCCCAGAATTTCTTCTCCAGTTGCGCCCATGAAGTGTCTGTCGACCCAAACCACTTTTTCTTCACCCGATCAGCCACACGCTTGAAAGCTTCAAGTGAAAACTGCTTGCCTGGCACAAAACCAAAGCAATCCTTCTCCGAATTCAAACACTCTTGACAGTACCAGTTCCCGGGAGGTATCCTCTTCAATGGAGGAGACAAACAATAGATATGCCAACCCTTATTACACCTGTCACACAACAACATGACATCCCCATGAAGCCCACTTCTGCACTGTTCGCATATTTGATCAAGCTCAGCTTCCTCTGCTTTAATTACATCAACCCTCTCACCTTCTTTGTTACTCCGGCGTCTCTTAACACTTGTAGCCTCAACCACAGGTTCGCATCTCTTCCAACCACTCGTACCCCTCTTGCATCCCTTTCTTTTCTCCTTATTCAACTGACAATAATACTCTTCATAGTCAAGCAAATGCTCCAGATACAACAGCGACAACACATGCTTCGAACACTCGGAGATCTTCTGTCCAGGTCTTATGAACCTATAAACCTCCCCCCACTTCTTCCCTTTTGCAACACGATCATACCCTCCAAATCTCTTCACCCCATTAAACAACTTGCACAAATCCAACTCATCCCCCTCGAACACAATCCGTTTCTTCGCCTTCTTCCCACAGTGCTCCTCCAAGAACCTACCGTACTCTAATCTAAAAGTCTTCGAATCACAGGGCGCACTCCTCGCTTGCAACTGATGAATCGCCTGTGACTTCGTCGGAAACGTGAACTTCTCCATGTCCAATGCGAAAGGGGGATCCCAACTTTTCGGTGGCACAATCTTACAAATCCCATAGGGCTCAGCTTCTGGCCTAATCTTGTATATATACTCTAATGGATCCTTAAACTCCTCCTCACTCGGATAAAACACAGGCCCTGACGGCACATTCAATGACCCACATCCACTCAATTCACCCCCACCCCCACTTCCCCCCGAAACCACCTTCTCAACTTTTCTTGTCCTCCCTCTCCCCATGATTTTCCTTCCCCCAACTATTTCATCTCAGACCATATAAAGTTTACACCAAAACCCAACTACAAAAAGCAATTAAAAAACACAGCTTGAATTAATTTCCCAGCAAAAAAAAAACAATTACAGAACATACATATGTATAACGTACATCTTCATAGAACACAAAACTACAAATTCAAGAAAATGAAATGCGAAAAAGCACGTTCAGTGTACCTTCCAAGTGAAGAATCCTCGCAACTCTGGGCCTCACTGGTCTATCTATCTACAAAAGTGCATATAGTACATATATATATATATATATATCTATATGCTTGACTTTCAAGAGTAGTTGGAAGTGAGAACACCGCACAGAAAAAGCGGTTTTCTTTTTATTGAATTCGCTTTGAGCTCAACTCGTTTGTGCTTCGCCTTACGGTTTAGGTTAAAAACCGTTCTTTGTTTTATGGGCTCGGAATTTGGGGTTATTTACGAAAATGGTAATGTAGAGAGTGGGGATTCTCTGTTTTTTTCTGGTTTCTGCTGCGGACGCTTAGAGGGGTTGTACATTTTAAGGAAGTTCGATTGTGAGGGTATACCTGTCATTAAGGTACAAGATAAAGAAAATGGTGCGTGATACCAGATTGGAGCGCTCTTGCAGCTAGATTTTTTGCTGCGCGTGTATTACACGTTGAGTATTTCGTTTCTGGAATATTATATCCAACGGTCAGTGTTCGGAGGTAACCTCACGCGCTTATGGCTAGCGTGAGGACATGTGCTTGGAAGAAATTTGCAATGCCTCTTTTGTTCCGTCAAATGAAAGTATATCTATCTTTTCATATTTTAAGACTATATATACATTTTTTTAATTATTATTTTTCATTAGTTAATTTTTTTTATTATTATAATAATATTGACGATATTTAATTTTTAAAAAATATTACCTCAAATATTAAATTTACTTTTAAACCTTTCCTCGTTTGGGCTCATTTATTTAAAAGTGGGCCTGATTAAACTCCTGACATAACCCAATCCATAGACATTTTAATTTTGTCCGGACCTAAAATTTTTACTTTTATCTACGTCTGCATTGAACTAGATTGAATTCAGATACATTTTTAAATTGTTTTAGAATTCTTGAAAAATAAATAATAAAATATTTAATAATGTAAATAAATATTAAATATAATACTACACTTTAAATTGTAAAAATCAATAAATTGTATAGGATTAAATAACACACATAAAAATACACCCGAAAACATATCTTTCAAAATGCATCTAAACAATAAAAAACGCTACATTCAAAATATCACATCAATATCTATTTATACCACATCAATCAATCAAACAAACAAACACACTTTGAAAATGTGAAATCAAAGTATAAGAAAATCTTTTGAGGACAACACATGTATTGGTGATCATTGTCCCAAGATCCATAATCCCATTTTTAGATCTCCTAAATGTACATGTAGAAAGGATCCCAAATTAATCATATTTCTGTAGCAAAACAAAAATCCCAATCCCATCGAAAAACATTTGTCCAACATACAAACAACTTTTTCCATTCAAACAACATTTACTCACTAACCTTGTCGTCGTCGACATCAAGATTGCACGGCCACTTCCTCCCTCCCATAAATCCGGTGAAGCTCGCGAGTCGCAGCTTGGTATGAAGCTGGGAATCGAAAATAACACAGAAAGAAATATCCCTTCGTAAGTCACACAAACCAAAAATAAGTCAAAATTTTTCATAATCCACTGTGACTATATACAAGTGGATTTTGAGCAATGTATCCTAAAACATTAGTAAGAATCATACAATTTCTAAATCGTAAGAAAGAACAATAAATTTTCGAACGTGAATTATAAGCAATTTTGCCTTAAATAATTCAAGCTTTATGTTTATGGGAAGTAGAGAGACATCATTGCTCACCTTTCCATGTACTGAAATTCTTTTGGTTAATGGGCGATCCGGTCACTGTTTCCATAGCTTCAAAGAGAACTTCCTGAGGGGTGCTCTTCAGTTCTTGTACGACTGCATATATCGTCTTTCCATTCTCGAAGTAAATGTGGTTGTTTGGGTGTTTGGTTTTACAATCGGCATGGCGCTCGAATTCATAAGCATTGACAACCTGGGCGATTTTAAGTTGGGAATATATCAGCGTCGAAACTTATTCTTCAACATTAGAAATCATAGATTTTTGATATATACCCTAGTAAGGTTGCAGTCCTGGCAGCCACACAAGTAGCCCATACCCTTTACCATGCCTCGAAGATTTTTCTGCAAGAAAAAAAAAAAGAATATCCATCACACAATCGATAAAAGCTTGGAAATCGAAAGACAAGATTTAACTTCACCTCTCTTGACCAGGAGACATACTTCACCGGAACTCCATCAAGGATGCCAGTGGATAATAAGCTTTTAACATTTGTTGGGAAGTTAGTCGGAGATTGTTTTACTGTTTTCTCTTTGTTCTTCGGTTCTTTCTGCGCTCTTGAAGTGGCTGAGATAACATTTGCACTTAGATCTTCAGTCGATTGATTTAGCACCACATGGTAGCTGTTTGTAAGCTCTGCCAAATGATTTCTATCCCTGGGATCATCTTGAGAGGCTCCAAAAGATATGGTAGTAATAGTTTGTTTACCCTTCCGACAATTTTCAACCTGCGACGGGATGTTAGAATTCTCTTTGCTTACGAGTCCGCCTAGTGATACAGCAGCAGCGTCCTGCTGACCATAAATAGCAATGCTTCTGTCTCCTGCGTCATAACTAGAACCTGCAGAAGTGAATACCTCCTCATTCATTTTATTGTAAAACGAATATTTTGAAAACAGATTCTCATGGCCGGAACCACTGATTGGCATGAAACAGCTGCCATCCTTTGCATATTGCTCCCCGAAAGAATTGACATTGGAACTCCCTCTTATGAAGGCCTGACCAACAGATTGCGCATTGTTAAGAATCCTGCTGTAGAGTTGGTGGGTGAGCATCAAGCCACCATTATATTCGTCTGAAATTAAGCTTTTGTCCATCTTACACAAGGAAGGATTCACAGGAAGAGAAATCCCATTATCGGAATTATAGGTAGATACTGGAATCATGGAAATGGCAGTTGATGGATCCGCAGCATTCATTAGTTTATCCTTCTCCCTTGGGTAGAAAGAATTCCCTACAAACTCAGGCGAGCAATCATCTGAAACGCTGACCTTCTTGAGTTCTACTTCCCTTCGTCCAGTATCATCCATTGCCTGAGGCATGGATGCGCAATTTGAAGAACTCCCAAATTGATTTTGAAAACTGATTTTTTCAACGTTCACGAGAGTAGGGGAGGCTGAGGGGTTACTCTTATCAGATATATATGGACTCCGGAGAAGCTTGGGGCAGAACAGTTGGTTGTTTGCTGGATAGCCTGTCTGAGACCCAGAAACATTGTGCCACAATGAACTGTTGATAAATCCTGGCTCCAAAGTGCCTTGATCAGGATCTATTGCTTGCTTTTTGTTGAGAAACAGCTCTTGCTCCGAAGCACCCATCAACCAACGGTGGCCACGCTTTTGATCCATTCTAACAGAAGTCTCAAATTGCATTTGTCCATCAGCCAGAGAAGTAGAGCCATAGCGTAACAAAAAACTGCTGTTCTGAAAAGACTGCCAACTCCACGACATTAATTCAAGGAAAAAACTAACAACAAAAAAAAAAAGAATAGAAGGCGAATTTCAGGTCACAAGAATCAACTCTTTAAGGGGTTTGAGATAAGAATGGCTTACGGGTCATAAGCATTGCAGAAGACAGAATTATCATAAAGAGTAGTATTATAATATAAAAATATGGGGGGATGGGAAAACAAATGAGCAGCTCATAATGTGTCAAAACGATGCGGGTAGGTTTTAATCTATTGCATGCATTAAAAAAATGTAGCAGATAATCTAAATTGCTGTGTAACACTGCACAACTCAGTCTCCAAACTCAAAGGACTGCCCTACCACAACCTATAGCTTCCAACTGTAGCCATTCCCCAACCAGAGAAACCCCACGGACAAGACAAATTACACGAAACCACGTTGATTGGCACAATTTGACAAGTCAAAACTGAGAAGGGATGTAACATTTTACAACAAACTGATACTGATAAATGAACAATAAGAAAGTAAGCTAGCTTTCAAAGAGGATTGCATCTATAGCATGCACACCACACCATCAACATAAACTTTTCTGTATGCATATATATATATATATATATATTCTAGTTGAATGCTCGTATGCTATTTTGACTACAAGTTATGCAACTTAAGCATATGCAACAGAACATTATTCAGTGTAAATTCTGTATGGTAAGCAACCTGACTCCATATCCTAGAATAAAGACTCCTTGTCAATCTTGTTCTAACACGCTAATTTCTAACAATCCACGTGGAGACAGGTTGACGCCACGCAGTCATTACCACGGTATCCTATATCAATATGCAACTGTGGATAGAACTAAAATCAGTAAATCCTAAAAGATCTCAGGCAATTTAATAATATTATAGAAAAAAATATATCCATATCGGACTGTAATCTTTAACTTATGTACTTATCAAAGTCTTTTCTTTAAACCAGCCCCCAGCAATGGAAACAAATCACATTTACATAGGATATCATTATATGGTAACACCACACACTTATCACATGCATAAATAGCTATTCTTGAAGCTAAGGGGTAGTTATTGCAAGCCTGGTGCTTAGAGAACCCAATTGTCGCTTGTAAGAAGATTACATACTTTGCTTTTATTTAACCCTTTCTTTGAAGCTTCACATATGAAATTTCCCCCATGTTGCTCATATAATTGAGATAGACAATAAATTTGCAACACTTGAAATAAGATAAAGTGGCTTTTAAGTAATGAAATGAAAACAGCATTTAGCACAACTTCCATGTGCATGGCCACATATGACTGCATTATATCAGCATGTTTCTGAAGTACATGAAAGCATGGGAAAACAAAGGCAGAACATCCTCAAAACATTATGAAATGCAATGGTTAAAACTTAAAACTTGAAACTTAAATCATAAATTCCAATTCCAAGAACATAATCAATCCATTTCAAGTTCAGCAACATAGAACAGAATCATGTTTGTATATATTGTCACATACACTTGCCTGATAATGATAAAACAAATAAAAGCTGCAGAATATCATTTTTTACCCTCTTTTACAACCCATATCACCTAGAATGTTTGAAACTGTAGGATAATTTAACATCTATGAATTATTCATTCGAAATATACCACATGACAAGCAACACAGGAAAAACCATCCAGCCAAATCAATCCATCAAAATATTAGCTATCATATAAATATTTTTACCATTTGATCAGTAGCTTCAGTTCAAAAGCTTTTCACCAAACAATGAACGCCTCCACGTGGCCTTGCAGCCTCAATTCAACTCTGACAAAAAGATAAACAAAGCGTCGTAAAATAAAGTGCTCATTTCGGACAACGATATAGCAATCAAACAAAGCAGCGCACCACTGAGAATGCACAAACATAGCATATATAATGTATCGGCCAGTAACCCTCACTTTCGCAAAACAAAATTGTAAACAATCCAAAATATTCATTTACTTATAAAATGCGATCATCCTCCCAAGCGAACATCGAAAAAGCTTATGTGCAATGATCGAACTATCAGATTGACAATCAAAATCAGAAAATGGTGTTCGAGCCGTAAGTAACCCTAAGATAACGAAATGACAATCAAGAGAACACGCAGATACACTTCATTATTGACGGCGAATCTAACCTTACACAATCTGCACCGCCGGAGCAAGTTTTCCGGCGCCGCCAGCCGGGAAAACCAAACAAAACCCTTATAAAAATATATAAATATTAAATTTGTCCTTAGAAAACCTTCCGCGAGAAGTACGATAAAGACAGCTCTGTGCTATGAGATATACTGAGGGAGTGTTTCATTTATAAGGCTCGGATCCAGTGCGGCGCGGTGCACCGTAACAATGTGCTTCTTTTCCTTTTCGGTAAGGGGATGTTTGGATGATTTTGATAAAAAAAATTAAACATAAGTCAAAGAAAGTCAACAAATAAAGTTACAAGATTACGAGGGTGTGTTTAGTTGTTGTGGTAGGTTTGCGAGTCTAATTTTTTCAAATAATAAATTTTGAATTAAAATAATATTTTTAATTTAAATTATAATTTTTTTAATATTAACTATGTGCTAGAAAAAAAAAAAGTAACGTTTATTTTTTATAAGTAGATTTTTAAATATTAATACTCTTTCTGTCCGGGAATTAAATATTCATTTGCTTTTTACACGTAGTTTTAGAAATATTAGTATTATATTGAGATATAGTAAAAATAAAATAGAAATAACTAAAATAACATTATTAGTATGTATGATATAAAGGTAATGGCATTTGTGTAATATTTTGTAAATTGTAAGGTATTTGTAATATTAGGTAGACAGTACAGTTACTAAAAAAGAAATGGATATCTTGTTATGGGATGACTAAAATAAAAAATAGATACTTTATTATGGGACAGAAGGAGTATTATATTGATTTATAATGAAAATGATAAAAATACGTGTAATATATAAAAATAATTATATTTTTGTAATATATTGAAAATTGTAAGGGTATTAATTATGTTAATAGGTACTATAATTCTAAATTAAAAAATAATATCTTTATTTTGTGACGTACAATAATAAAAAAGAGTATATTGGACGGAGAAATTATAATAATTTTAAAATTTCTTTTATAAATAATTAAAATCAAAATTAAAATTTATAAGTAAACAATGCCGGCATGATTTTTAATTAAAAATCTACGTTTCATCTTTAAAAAAAAAAAAAAAAAAAAAAAAAAAAAAAAAAAAGAAGAAGAAGAAGAAGAAGAAGAAGAAGAAGAAGAAGAAGATTAATGCATGTATTTGTTCAATCGGTCAAATTTCGTCAAATTCATTTATTTTTTCTTTGTTCGCTCGCTAAATTTAATTTATTATTAATTTTAACATAATCAAAATTTTAAAATTTAATTATTATCTTTCGATTAATATTTATTTATTACAATTGCCACTATTGATAAATTTGACATACACATGAACACAAAAAAATAAAAATAAAAGTAAACTTAAGAAAGAAACAAAATTCTTAAATAAATATAACATCAAATTAATTTTTTTACTAATGTGCTATATTCCTTCAATATATAATATGAGATTTTTTATTTTTGTTTTTCTAATATGTCATTTTAAAAATAAAAAAGTTATATATTTTAATTATATTTTAAATTTTATAATGTATAATTCTTTAAATTTTAAATAGACTAATAAATTATTTTAGTTTTAATTTATAAATATTTTTATTATATTATAATTAATTTTATTAATATATTTTTAAAGATTCAGTTATGCTACCCTAATGTATTGCGTCTATCTTGTATCGATCAATCATCATTCGCTTTATGTATTTAATTTTATTTTTTTTGGTTTAAATTTTTTATTTTATTAATTTTTTTGTTTTAAAAATACACATAATCGAATGATAATTAATCGATATAGCATGCACAAGGTAGGTAAATGAACTTCATTTTTAATTATTTATTAATTATATTCATATAAATGTCAGGCAATTATTGGTGCGGGGTTTGGTGCAGGGGTGTTGGAGCAGGGGAGCATCGCCTTGTCTGTCAATTAAAACGAGGAAAGAGAAATACACAAGAATGTCATAAATGCGGTCAAGTCAAGGCCGGGATACACCCGGTTCAGTGCACCGGACCATGGATTTTGTCCAGCAGTAAATTCATGTGTGTTTGTTTTGGGTTTGGATTTTGAATTGGAATTTGAATAAATAAATATTTTTAAATTTGAATAGTTGTACGATGTGATATAAATAGATATTGATGTGATGTTTTAAATATAAAATTAATTTTGAGTATAATATAAAAAATAAAAAAATAAGTGTTTGATTTGATATTTTTGGAAAGAAAAAATGGAATTAATATTGTATCTAAAATCCAATCCCCAAACAAACACAAAGTTTTATACTCTCTCCGTCAATTTTTTTATTATTTTGAAGTATATTTGCACGTTTTTTTAAGTATTTATCTTTTTTTTTTGTATGAATTGATAAATTTATTCTTTATTATAAAGTAGAGATTAAAATATAATAAATGAATGAATAGTAAAAAAAAATAAATTTTATATTTAAAAATAAAAATAGGATAGTAATTATTCAACGTCCCAAATAAAAAAAAATAGAATATTAATTTGTGGACAGATAGAGTACTTAATTGCAAAAATAGTAGCTACTTAGTACAATTAGGTAAGTAAAATGGAAATACAATAAAACAATGAAAATTGGTAAGTTGGTTGAAATATTTGATATTGTTTGGTAAGAAAGAAACATGGCCAATAATATTTATTACAACAAATTAATTGCTATGCTATTATATCACAGTAGAGACTGAGGTGGATTGTGTTGACCGTTCCTTTATTATTGTTATATTACATAAATAAAAAAGAAAAAAAAAGTTTAAGGCTCCATTTTTGTAATTTCTGAATTCTTTTTAAAAACAACAGGAAATATATATATATATTTAATTTAATATTTTATAAAAAACATAATTATCTGATATAATATTTTTATTAAAAAATAATGATGAAGAATGTTATACTTGGAAAAGTATATATATAAATAACGTAGTGTGTTCATTTTGTTTTTTTTATATATATATTTTAAAAAATAATATATTATTATATATTTTTATTATTTTTATATTATCTCCCCAATTTTCTATACACCAATTCCTTCAAATTATTTCATAAAACAAACACCCATAATTATAACAATTAATTGATTTGTAGCTTTTTTTTTTTTATTTTTTTATTGAAGGTTGATTAGACGCTTGTTTGGATCAGTTCTTTTAGGGTGCGTTTGTTTGGGTTATTGGATTAGATTTTTACTATTCATCTCATTTTTTTCTCCAAAAAAATCAAATCAAACACTTATTTTTCATTTTTTATATTATACTAAAAATCAATTTTACATTCAAAACATCACATCAACACCTATTTATATCACGTTATACAACTATTCAAATTCAAAATTTTTACTATTCAAATCCCAACTCAAAATCCAAACCCCAAACAAACACACCCTAATTTTTATTTTTTTTGAGATTTCTTATTTTACATTATTTTTTTCAACAATTGAGGATTTGTTTGGTTGTAATTTCAAACTAATTTGAAATGATGGTTGATTTAAAATTTTGTTTAAATAGTATTTTTATACTCCCTCTGTTTTTTTAAATAAGTTTTTTTAGATTTTGTAGCAGATTTTAAAATAATTTTATTAGGCAGTGGAAATGTGTAAAGATTTTAACATTCTTGTCATTTGATTTTTTGTTTAAAGTAATTGTATTTGTAATAATATATTTGTAATTTAAGTAAAAATTATGAATATTTTGATATTAGAGTATGATTATTTTTTTCTTAAATTTAAAAGACCTACAAAAATAGTAAAAGGAATATAGTGAATTAGGAAGGAAGAAATATAATATTTTATAAAAAAATTAATATATTTTTATTAAAAATTATATGAAATAAATTGTATTAATTTCAGTTATAAATTATAAAAGAACAAGGTAACTTGTTTAGTCTATTGATTGGGCCAAGCAACTTTAACTTTGATATATAAGGTAAATGTGTGACCATAAGAAGGTAAATATGTGACATAAAAATACAATTTGTGACCATAAGAAGGTAAAAATGTGTTTTACCTTCTATATTAATATATAATACTCCATCCGTCCACTAAATAAGTATACATTTATTTTTGGCGCGGATACATTTACTTTTGGCGCGGAGATTAAGAATAATAGTATTTTAATTATAATAGGTAGATAAAAGTAGTGAAATGACATTTTTGCCCTTATTTTTTTGGTATAAAAGTAATGATGTGATGTAAAGGAGGGGTATTTGTGAAAAAAATGAGTTATTTAATGAAATGGTTACTTTGTAATTGGACGTCCCAAAATAGAAACGTGTATACTTTCTAGCTGGACGGAGGGAGTATATATTTATGACGTAAGAACTTGCAGCCGTTATTCAAAAATACGCACTGAGTAAATTTTCGGCCGGACTTAACACCTGCAAACTATGCCTCTAACTTCAACAAACCACATAAAAATTAGACTACTAGCCATTGCAACTTACAAAATTTAAAACACTTATATAAAAACACACGAACAAATTAATGCTTATATATATATATATAATTAACAATTTTTTGTTCGAATATAAAATTATAAATACTACAGTATGATGACATTACAAAGCTTTCTCGACAGATGACCTTGACAACTCAATTAAATACGAGAAGGCCTGTCTTGTCCCTAAATCATTTATTGTAAATAGATATATAACTGACTCCTAAATCATAAATGAGCAATAAATTATTGACTATTTCCACATTTCTATATATATATATATATATATATTTATTTATGTAGTGGGAATTCGCAGTCGTGTGCGCACTGAGTAAACCTCCGATTAAATCTAATATCCTGCAAATTAGACCCGACAAAAAAAATCACACTAGACGAACCAATCGTGATATGTTCTCGTAAATATATATATATATATATATATTCGATTTAAATTTTTATTATTATCAAACTTCTATTCAAATCTAATCACATATCTTAATATCTTACTGCATGTTTGATTGATGTTTCAAATGATTTGAAATAAAATATTTGTTTAAATAAAATTTTAATGTGATATTTGTAAAAAAAAAAAAATATATATTGTATTATATAAAAATATGTGTTGCTTTGATTATATTTTGTGTTGAAATAAATATATATTATGTTACATACAATTATATAATATACTATATTATATATTATATTAACATTTGCTATGAATTATATATTGTATTATATATTTCATCCATCGATGTGTAATTAGTAGATAATTAAGAATGTATTAGTAAAAATAATTATAAATTAAGATTAAGATAATTAATTAACTTAATTAAAATTAAAAAAATAAATTAAAAAGTTTAAAATGAAATTAAAGTGCGTAATCATTTTCAAAAAAATGAAAGAAACTTGGAATGTGAAACGGACAGAAACAACAATTTGGACATGGTACATGATATGGAGTAATTTGCTTATTGTACTATAATCCTAAAATTAAAATATTGCGCTAAAATTATAATTATGGAAGCGAATAAAAATACTTGTATAAACATTAGATAAGCACACTTATCACATTTCACATATAATTAATTAAGTGATTTTTTTTTCATATATTTCAACAACACATTTTTCATATACTTGGGTTTTTTATTTTGAATTGAGATTTGAATAGTAAAAATTTTGAATTTGAATAGTTGTATGATGTGATATAAATAGGTGTTGATGTGATATTTTGAATGTAAATTTGATTTTTAGTATAATATAAAAAATGAAAAATAAATGTTTAATTTGATATTTTTGGAGAAAAAGAAAAATTGGATGAACAGTGTAAATCCAATCCAATATTCCAAATAAACACACCCTAAATGAAAGCCAACCACCAAAACCCCACTCGAAGTTAATCTCCTAGCTAACAAAAATATACATATATATAATATACAATATATTGTAGTTATTTTGTATTTATGGCTAGAGTTGAAATAGTCGTTACAATTTTATTTTATTTTTTTTTGTGTGTTTCAAGAACTATAAAATATCTTCAATAATGAGTCATTGAGCTTCAAAAAACACTCATCCCTATCGATCTCATACTCATCAAAATTTCATGAAATGACAAGTTCGAAGAATCCCATGAATTCCCACCTCATTTATTTTACTACACTCTTAGTTTTACACTATTCATTACATACTCTAGCTAGCCCGAAAACCGACATAACTACCGATCAATCCGCCCTTCTAGCCTTAAAAGCGCGCGTCACTTCGGACCCTAACAAAGTCTTGAAAAATTGGACAATTCGCGCTTCGACGTGCAATTGGATCGGAATCATTTGTGGGGAGCGAAATCATCGAGTGATCGGATTGAATATTTCTTACATGAGTCTTTCCGGAAGCATTCCTCCCGAGTTTGGAAATCTATCGTTCCTTTCTTCAATCGACATGAACAACAACAACTTCAGTGGGACTCTGCCAAATGATTTGGCAGAGTTAAGAAAATTGGAATACGTCGAGCTAGGTTACAACAACTTTGTCGGGGAAGTTCCTACTTGGTTTTCTTCATTCACTCGGCTCGAGTACTTGTCTCTAAGTAACAATAATTTCATCAATATAAATTCATTTCTTGATTCACTTTCGAATAATAATTCGAAGCTTTCTACCTTGAATGTGTCCTTTGTACCATTTCAAGGTGAAATTCCAAAGTCGATTGATAATTTGTATAATCTCAAAGTATTGGATATGCAAAACAATGGTTTTTCCGGAACCATCCCTTCTTCGATAATGAACATGTCGAATTTGGAGGTTTTAAATTTGGAAGGTAATTCTCTTGAAGGGATAATCCCGGAAAGTATTGGAAGTCTTCAAAATTTGAAGATCTTGAACTTAAAAGACAATATGCTTTCGGGTTCTATACCATTGAGTGTCTTCAATATCTCGAGCTTGGAATGGTTAAGGTTGTCGAATAATAGCTTATCGGGTTCTCTTCCGGACAACATATGTCTTGGACTTCCGAGGCTCAAAAAGCTTTATCTGCCGATGAACAAGTTACATGGGCATATACCATCAAATATTTCGGCGTGTTCTGAACTCGAAATATTGTCGTTATGGAGTAACCGGTTTACGGGGAACATACCCGAAGGAATTGGAAGTATAAAGTCGCTTCAATGGTTTTATCTTATCGACAACAAATTATCAGGTATGTATGTCGAAGTCTTACCTAATTTTAAGAGTAATTAGATAAATTATACCCTCTTCATTATCGAAACTTATGCCCATTGGACCTGATACTAGTTTTTCAAAAAATTAATGTAAAAATAGAATATATATATATTTTTTTTTATAGTAAAAATAAAAGTAAAAAAAATGGTATTTTTTTATTAAAAAAGAAACAAGAATTTCTTTTTACGACCCAAAAAAAAAAAAGAAGAAGTGGACATAAATTAAATTTGGATGACAGAAGGAGGATAAAACAATCGAGTTTGAGTTCCATTGTCTCCCGTTTATTCTCTTGCACGTGAGAGAGTGTGTTTGATAACTTCCCTTTATAGATAAATGAAGAATGTATATCCTAATAGTTGAATTTTTTAGGTGATATATAGTCATTCATATTTAATTTATTTCAATCGATATGTATAGTCTATGGGCATTACAATCAAATCTCAAAATTTAGGCCAAATATCAGTTAAGCTTCGTAAAAGTTTTTTTTTTTTATGTTCCACACAGATATATATGTACATTTTTATTAAAATAGTTACTTATGCAAATAAAAATAAAAATTTATCATTGTATATTTTTCTTGATTTGTTACCAACATATTTGCAGGTCCTTTACCATGGAGCATCTTCAATATCTCGACATTAACTATTATATCGATTTACCAAAATAACATATCGGGTACTCTTCCTGATAATATATGTCATCGACTTCCACTGCTCAATCAACTTTCTTTATATAGTAATAAGCTACACGGGCGTATTCCGTCGAACATTTCCTCGTGTTTTCAACTCCAAACCTTAGAATTGTCGGGTAATTATTTTACCGGAGCCATACCAGAAGAACTTGGTAACTTAGATATGCTCGATACCATTACTCTTAGCGACAACATGTTCACAGGTACAATTTTAATTATATTATGTTCAAAATGTCGAATTTACAAGAAAGACCATCACACAACTATTTTGTATAATAGGTCCAATTCCATCGGGAAGTTTTCGCAAACTTCAATTGTTAGCCTTTAATGAGAACATGTTGACGGGAACCATACCGCTCAGCGTATTCAATATGTCATCCCTTAAAACGTTGATATTAGATCGGAATAACCTCGACGGAGTTTTACCGGAGGAATTTGGTAATTTGACCAGCCTTACTTTGGTTCATCTAGCCAAGAACAATTTTACAGGTACAAATTGTTCGTTTTCTTTTTTTTTTTTTTAAATATTATTTACATGAAATAGTTTTCCTGCCAAAATTATGTCATTTTTTTTTGTTATCTGCTAAAAAATTATAATATTTTACTCATAATAAAATAATTTATTCACTTTCAATCAAGTTCTTATTCTTTAAATCATACTCCTTTTTACTTATTTTATTTTTATATTAAAATGTCATTATTTCAGGCAAAATACCTAATGTTATTTGGAATATGTCGAAGCTCTATTTCTTGGGAGTTGGCGGGAATTTTCTAACGGGAGAGATTCCGTCGTCTATATGCAATTTGAAGGCTCTTGAGTTTCTCGATTTATCGAATAATACATTCGAAGGCACACTTCCAAGTTGTTTAGGCAACTTTAGTGAATCCCTTCTTGCATTGGATGTCTCTTTGAATCTCTTCCATGGTCCAATTCCGACAACATTTGTCGAAGGAACCT
The DNA here is from genome assembly GCF_009805555.1 of Andrographis paniculata. NCBI lineage: Eukaryota > Viridiplantae > Streptophyta > Magnoliopsida > Lamiales > Acanthaceae > Andrographis > Andrographis paniculata. Next base: position 942,151 of record NW_026137634.1, on the reverse strand, counting down.
CGATAGCGTCTCTTAAATTTAGTGAAAATCGATTTGAAGGAACATTGCCCGAATCGTTGGCATTGTGCAAGAAGTTGCAACTTCTCGATGTTGGAAATAACAAAATACACGGGCCCTTTCCCGTTTGGTTGGAAGATCTCTCGGAGCTTCGGATACTTTCTTTGAGGTCTAACAAGTTTAATGGCACGATAAATGAGTCGAAGAGGGAAGTTCCGTTTCCAAATTTGCATATATTCGATATTTCTGACAATGATTTTATTGGTAGGCTCCCGATTTCTTATGTTAAGAACTTTGATGGTCGATTGAATGTGAATGGAAGCGGCTATTTCTTTGTTCATTCGTTTGGCGACAATCTTATTCCTCTCGACGTAGTTTGGAAAGGCGTGAATAGGCGATTGGTGAAGATTGGGACGACGTTTACTATGATTGATATGTCGAACAACAAGTTCAATGGAGATATTGAAAAAGTTATTGGGAATTTTACGGCGCTTCAACACTTAAATTTGTCGCACAACGATCTCACGGGCCATATTCCCGAAGTTTTGGGATCTTTGAATAGATTGGAAGTTTTGGACTTGTCGTCGAACCACTTAGATGGTGGAATTCCGAGGAGGCTTGTGAACTTAATGTTTTTGTCGACGTTTAATGTTTCGTACAATAATCTTTCGGGACACATACTTCAGGAGAGAGGCCAGTTTCTTACGTTCGAGAATAGTTCATACATTGGAAATCCTTTGCTATGCGGACCTCCATTGACGAAGAAATGCGAAGATGAAAACGAGCGACCGGCGACGACGACGTCGACGAAGAAGGATGAAGGCGACAATAAGAGTATATTTGATGGAGTAACTTGGCAAGGAGTTCTAATGGGATATGGCTTTGGAACGTTGATTGGAATTGTCCTTGGCAGAATATATTTGTAACGAGTGTATTGTATAGATATAAAAATTTTAATATTGTGTATATTTCAAACTAAAACAAAAATACAATCCCCCACTAAATAAGACATGCATAATTATAAAAGATTATTGCCCTCAAAACATACAATTAAAATAAATACCCAATAACACACACAATTTCAAAAAAAAAAAAATTGAACCCTAAGGGCACGTACAACCCTAGCGTAAAGCAAACCATATAGTCCGAACAAATATACAAACTTATACTTTTAGAGTGTCTACTCCAAATAATATTACACACTTAATTAAAACAAAACTATAAACCTTAATTATGTCTACCCACAATAGAGAAAATATGAACAATCATAAAAGATATACCCTTCAAAATATACAATGTTGAAAGGAATATTGTTACATATTTTTGGGCACTCCAAAATAATACACAAGATTAAAATAAATATACAACCACCACAAATAATTAAAAAAAAAAAAAAAAACACAATCCAAACAAATATGCAACCATTTGGGACACTAAGCCCTCAACAAAAGTAACTAGATAGTCCAAATAATAATACATACTTTTACTTTTATCGTAGCTACTCCAAATGATATCAAAACATGTAACTAAAATAAAAATACAAACTTTGGGTACTTCTACACTAAGAAGATAAAATATGTACTACCATAAAAGATATATACTATTTTAAGTACACGGGAGCTTAAAAAATACAAACACACAACCAATCTTGTTTGAAGCTTTGATCACTCCAAATAATAAATACACAACATCAACCACAAAATATATATATATATATATAAACCGAAAACATTATGTGGTGTTCGGAGATGAGATAGTCAAAATAGTTGAATAGGAGAATCACTATGACTCTAACACTTAGTAAATTTACCTAACATTCCAAACAAATATGCAACCTTTAAAGCACACAGGCCCTCAACAAAAAACTACATAGTCCAAACAAACATACAAATTTTTATTTTTACTGTGTCTACCACAAACGATATCATACACAAAAATATAAATTTCGGGTACTTCTACCTCGAGTAGTAAGACATACTCAAAACATATAATAAACACACAACAAATCTTGTTACATGTTTTCAATCACTTCAAATGATAAACACACAATTAAAATAAATAAGCAACAAGCGCACAAATATAAAAAGACACACATTCTAAATAAATATGCAACCTTTAGGGCATATATACCCTCAACAAAAACCACATAGTCCGAACAAAAATACAAACTTTCACTTTTAGCATGTCACATGATTAAAACAATAACACTAACTTCGGATAAATCTACCCCAACAGATAAAATATATATAATTATAAAAGCTGTACGATATTTTGAGTACCCCTCAAAACATACAATAAGCACACAATCAATCTTGTTATGTACTTGGACACTCCAAATAATAAACACACAATTAAGATAGTCACAAATATATGTATATATGTATAAACACACAAACACTTCAAACTATGCAACTTTTACTTTTACCGTATGTACCCTAAACAATTTCAACAATTAAACATATATATAAAACACAAAATACAAACAATTCAAATAAATACGAAAGTTATCAAATATGCATACCCCCAATATAAAAATAAGCCCACAATCAAACAATTATACTAAGAACTACAAATTTCAACAAAATTCTCATCATATCAAATTCTTTAGTTTGATATGCTTGCTAAACTTTCTATACGGTATGGACATGCTTTAAGAGAGATCAAAATTTTCTATATAATATTTTCATGGATCTAAAGATACCAAAATTTTTAGTATGGTATATACAGTATGCTTTGATATTTTTATATAAGAAAAATATAAAAAAAAAATTCAATATACTGCATTTTTTATACTAAAATTTTGGCACAATATCAATAAATTTATAAGTACCGAAATTCTCGATGTAGTATATAATCTTGTCAATATATCGTCCATCTCTAATTATCCTTAATTATTTATAGGCTTGAGGCACACATGCTATCAATAGATAATAAGCATGCAATGAAAACACACATGTATGCATTCTATCAATTGAATACACGCAATAAGTTATTTACAGGCTTCTAGGACACATGATATCAATAGAATGCACGCAATAAATTAGATATAGGATTCGGGCACAAATGCTATCTATATATAATAAGCAGACAATGAAAACATACATTGAAACTTCAGGAAATAAGCCCATAATCAAAAGACACACATACAAGCTTCCAAACACACATCTCTCACTAAAAAACAATAACAACATAGTCCAAATAGAATGCTCACCCCACCAGATTATAAGTAAATGGTTCAATAAGATACGTAGGATATGAAAAAATGACTTGCCCATAGCATAGTCAAACAAATGTCCAAAATCTTGGGCATGTCCTAATATATAGGCAAGCAATTCAAACATGTATAAACATTTGGGGCACGCTGGCCACCAACAGGTAATAAACTCTCAATCAAAAAAATATATGGAATCTCAGCACACTTGCCCTAATAGAAATAAGCACACAATCATAATCAATACACAAACTTTCAAACATGGAATCCACCCCCAAAAGGATAATCAACACATAAAGCAAACAACATGCTTTCAAGCACACTTGTCCGAACATATAATAAATACACAATCAAAACATTTACGGGATTACAGGATGCCTACTCCCGAAAAATTGTACACATCCTGCCAAAACTAACATGTAAGTTTCTAGGCACGCATATCTCCAATAAAAGCATATATGCATGCTTTTAAGGAAGCCAACCCCAATAGAGAATAAGCACACAAGCAAGGGTGTGTTTGTTCGGAGGTTTGGATTTTGAGTTGAGATTTGAATATTAAAAATTTTGAATTGTAATAGTAGTATGATGTTATATAAATTGGTGTTAATGTGATATTTTGAATGAAAAATTAATTTTTAGTATAATATAAAAAATAAAAAATAGGTGTTTGATTTGATATTTTTTGGGGGGAAAAATTTTGATGAATAGTAAAATTTTTGCAACGAACGTACACATGTTCAAGCATACTTGTACCCGATAAATAATAAGCATACAATCAAAGCATATATATATATATATATATATATATATATATGGATGGGTAATGGCATGCCTCCCACGAACAAATAATAAAATGTAATCAAAACAAAATATTTGAACTTCCTTGAATTGAATGCCTACCCTCAATAAAAAAACAAGCACACAGTTCAAGCATACCCCAATAATAAACACACAACTATATAAAATGTGCATGCTTTAAATACACATACCTCAACAAATTAGAAGCGCAATGTCCATATAGATACACAGTCTTTCAGGGTCGTCTATCCCCAAGACATTGTCTAAACTTTCAGGTACACCTGCTCTCGACACAAAAGAAAAGCACATGTATAAAAAAGATCACAAAATAAGAATATGAATCAAAGAGAAAAACATAAATAGACTTATCTGCAGTAGCATGGATTGGAGGATTAGAAATATTGCTGAGATGGTCCAAATCAAACATTGCAGCATTGTACTGTATAAAAAGACAACATTAAGAGTTACAGTACACAAACAAATTGAAATAAAATTACATACCACTTGTTGTCAAATTGTGCCTCTAAATCTTGCCGCTCTAATCCCACGCGTTGTACTTGTCCAAATGTTCTTGATTCAACCTCAAATGGATATAAAACACATAAACTTGATCACCAACAAAATGAAAGAGTTGCAGTACTATGGAACATCAATTTAAACCCAATAAAATGAAAGAAAATTTAAGTACCAATTCATGTCAGATTTGGCCTCTAAGTCTTGGCTTTCTAACCCCATGCATTGGTCTTTGATTCAACCTCAAAGAAAAAACACATCAATTTGATCCCAATAAAATGAAAGAATTATAATATGAGCATCAATCCCAATAAAACAAAAGAAAATTACTTACCAATTCTTATCAAGTTTGGCTTTTGTCTTGCCTCCCCCGACCTCACGTGTTGTGTCCCGGTGTTTTTTACTCAACCTCAAATAAAGATATAATGCATCAATTTGATCTCAATTAAATGAAAAGGTTTTGGCACTATAGAGCACCAATTTGATCACAACAAAATGAAAGAATTATTACTATGGAGCATCAATCCCAACAAAATGCAAGAAAATTACGTACCAATTCTCATCGGATTTGGATTCTAAATCCGATGTGTCCCCATGTTTTCTAATCCAACCAAGATAGAGAGAGGGAGCATCAATTTGATCTCAATCAAATGAAAAATCTATGGTAATAAGAAGCATCGATTTGATCATAACAAAAAGTAAATAAATATAAAAGAAAAGTACATAGCAATTCTTGTAAACTTTGCCAATCCATTCAGACAATTTGCATTGAATAGTATTGGAAGAAATAAATTGATTGCAAAATAGCTGAACAAAATTTAAAACACCTTCTCAGCGCACAAAGAACAAAAACTTCCAAATTTTAATAAACAAAAGTTTGCAACGAAAATACATAAATTTATTCATGCAAAATGTAATTGCACCATAAAAATCATCTGCATTAGGAAACTAGATACCAACTTTCATTGTGTTGTCCTCCGGATGTGCCTCTACCACGTCAAACAACTTCCCAGTAATATGTGAGGAAGAATATTTCCCATCTGCAGTTCCATATTCCCTAAAGACCTGGCAGATCACCTATGGCATAAAACAGGTAAAGAAAACACAGTGTGAGACCATTTAACATAAAATTGAAAATGTGTCATCTAGTCCTGGGCAGAAACTAGAATATAAAATAATAAAATAACCGGTTCAAATTTTATACCATAAATCAAAGTACCATATTCATCATCTCTAGTCAATCAATAGCAGCTGGTTGGTGCTGTTCAACAACTTCAGGGCTTATCTTTATCAGCCGAGTAAGTGCATCGATACCAAGATATTTCAGGTTGTGGTCACTCCGACCAATGAAGTAGATTAATGTTAAAATAAATAAACAAAAAGCAATGCTGAGAAGATAACAGTAGGTTACAGAGACTTTCAGAAATTTTGCTATGCCATCAGTTGCAGCTTCAAGCACCTTCGGGTTGGGCCGGGATCTCACATCATAGTTAACAGCCCTGGGGGAAAACTTTGAACCATGTGAAGCATCTGCTCAGAGCATAAGGCCCTCTATAATGGAGTATATTAATGTTAAAATAAATAAAAAGAAATGCTGAGAAGATAAGTTACAAATTACAGAGTTTCAGAAACTTTGCTATGCCATCAGCTGCAGCTTCAAGCAACTTTGGGTTGGTATGCCGGGATCTCTTCATGGTTAACAGCCCTCTGGAAAAATATTGAACCATGTGAAACATCTGCTCAGAGCATAAGGCCATATATGATGCACATCCAACCTAAGATAATACAACAGCTAGGAGATTCAAATTACATGAACGCTTATAATGGAAATGAGGAAATAAATGTAGGTACGTAATAGTATCCACAATGATAGTCTGTCAAAAAAGAAAACAAGAACCATTATGTCAGAATCTGCTGGCTCATCCATTGATTCCTAAAGAAGGGGAAATTCGGATTTAGAATTGAACCACAAAATTGGATCACACCGAGAAAAGCATGAATTTTAGTTATACCTCTTCTTCCGTTTTCTTTTCAGCCTCCTCAAAAGCTGCCTTCTTAGCCTGCAATTTAAAAAATTCAGGTAGCAATTGAGTGAATTGGAGTTTTGCACTTTTGAGAAAAGTTGGGAGGAAATAACGTGGTTAAGAGTTCTTGAAACGAACATCACATACATCCTTGTGCTTGCCCCTTGTTTCTTCGGCAATCGGCAAGCTTCTTAGCATAATCAGGGTCATCAGCAACCTAGATATTGTCGAACAAGGTTCGTTTCACCTGCAGTAAAAACTCAATTGCCCAGAGATCAAAGTTGACATCTACACAGAATGTCATAAACCCAAGATTATAAAGAAAAACAAAATCCTTTACCAGCCACAACTCAATGCCTACATACTTCAAACGTGGATAAACATAGAGGTCAGGATCATCTTTGAAGTCTGCAAGCATCAAGAACAAGATTAAGCAATTTCAAAACTAGAGCACTCACAAGGCTTTAACATAGAAGAGTAAGACCAAAGAAAAAAAACCTGGGTTATCAATCAGTGGTGCCTTCCACTTGCCCTTAGAGTTGGGTTTCTTGATTTTTCTGTAGTGGAAACAAAAGTCAAGCACAGACCATGTAATAAAATCAAGCCAATTAAAATGAAATCAAAATTCCATTACCTTTGGCTCCATGGTTCCCTTGTACTCGGGGTTGGGAATGGTTGGAGCAGTCCATTCATCAACTTCCTCATCATCCCAGTCATCAGGCTGCAAGAAAAAGTTACATGCAGAGCATTGGTTCATTAGCCACGCCTATGATTATGAGAATCAACACCTGCAAATGAGGTTCTGTTACCTTTTTGGCTTCAGGATCTGTAATCTCCTTGGGATGTCCATCATAAATATGTCAACAGATGCAACACCAACCAACTCCTAATAAGGCCGAATGCCATAAAATACAATAACAATTTATTTACCTATGGTTTCTTGTCCACAGGATCAGGAATGTACTCCTTATCATCCCAACCTTCTAGCTACAGTTGGCATCCAGAAAGCATACCTTCTTGGCCATGGCATCCTTGATCTTCTTTGGAGGCAATATATCCCAGTCAGAGTACAAGATGCCAGACTGCTTCTCCTCATTTTCGGTTAGGATGCTATAGGTAGCGTCACGACTTAGGATAAACTTGTACACTTGAGTGAGTTGGTCTGTCTCACATGGAACGTCCTTCTTGATCAAGTGGTTTGTCTCATTGTAGCCAGGTCGGAATAGCATGGACCTTTTTGGTGCTGTAACCGCAGATGTCTGTCTGGTCCAAACATGACACTGCAACAATACAATAAAGTTATTCAGTAACTTTATAAATTTCATGAGCCCCAAATGTAATCAGTTCAATCCGAAAAGAAATTTAAAAATCAGACCAATAGAATCGACAATGAACAGAAAACCAATTGCACCAGGAAATAGGAATACACTCACAGCGAGACCGCGGGCATAGCGGAACAGAGTCCCGAACAGAGGTCTCTTCCCTTTTCTCTCCATTTCTTGTGCCATTGAAAGAAAGAGAGTTGTAAAATTGGACCTATAGGGGGTAAAATGATCAATCGGATGAAAGAAGTTACAAAATTGAACGGAAAATGGAACTCGAAAACAAAAACGAAAATGAAAACGAAAATTCAAGATGATTAGGAACATACCATACTTCTTAATTCTTATGGCGGCCGACAGGGTAGACGAAGCAGAGCCCTTCCCTCTTCTCTCTCGTCGACTCTCTCTTCTCTCTTCTCTCCACCCTCTCGTGTCTGTATTCATCGGAGAGTTTAATCGGTTATTAGTAACTAACGAAACCATTTATAAGATCTTAAAACTGACCGTTATGGACCTTATGGTTAGTATTTATTTTTAGAAGTAATTTTTCAAAATCTTTATAATTAATAAATATTAATAATTATATTATTATAATACTAATGAAATCATAAAATCTTCTAAATTTTGATTTTATGACTGTTATAGTTTGTATTTATTTTTGGTAATTTTTCAAAATCTTTAGAATTAAAAAAATATTAATATTTTTATTATTATGATACTAATGAATTATTAATGATTAGATCTTTTAAATTTTGATTAAGTCCGTTAAGCATATGTATGATTTATATTTATTTTTAAAAATATTTTTTCGCAATCTTTATAATTATAAAATACTAATATCTATATTATTATAATACTAATGTGATCAAATTTTATATATGGTTTGTATTTATTTTTAAAAATAAATTTTCAAATTTTTTATAATTCAAAAATATTACTAGTATCATATTAATATTTATGTAAAAAATATTTTATTATTCTCATTTTTTTAAAAAATATATATACTATAATATGTTATCTCAGTCATTTGTCTGTTCGGAACAATTTATATATTTTTATTTTAAATAAAATTTGTTATAAATAAAAATATAATTAACAAATATAAATTAATTTAATTAATTAGATAACATATAACATTATACATTAGGTAAGATCCACTTAAAATCTTTTATTTCTATATCTTGTAAAAAAAAGATGAATATTTTTATATTTAAAACTCCACCCCTTTTAAAAGATTACTTCCCTATCGTCTGGGCATGAGTTTTAAAAAAATAGCTAAAAATAAGAAAAAAAATTTATGGTAACAAAAAAATAAAAATAGTATTGTTTTACTAAAAAGGTAAATAAACATAAATTTAGATGATAATTAAAAAAATAAAAATTAAATTTGAACAACAATAATTTATGTTAATTATAAATAAATAAATTTTTTTTTTATTTATTTGTATTACATAAAATTTGTTCACTACATAATAATGTCTATATTACATATATTTTTATTGTAATATAATTTTTAAAATATTTAAATATATAAATTAATTTTTAATAATATATTAAATTTATTTTAAAACTATCAATATTATTAATTATATAAAAATAATAATAAAATAATATTATAATTCATTATTATTAACTAATTAAACATAGTTTTTAAATACCGTGTGTCTATAATAAAAAAGTGTCAACTATGTTACATATTTGCCTGTTTTAATACTTCTTTCATCCACTTTGAAAGTTTACATTTGGTTTTTGTGTTGATATTTGATCGTCCACTTTGAAGGTTAACATTTGCTTTTTGTGTATTGATTTTTTAATACTTTCATCGTCCCAATACAATAGTCCTATACATTTTTGTATGTCCCAAAACAATAGTTTTATTTTCATAAATAATCATATAAATCGCTATAAAACTACTCTTACTTTTTTATTATTATTATACAATTGTCACTACTTTTTACACTAATACATTCAAAATGACAAAAAAATCTTTTACTCGTACTTTTTACTCACTAAAATGTAATACAAATAAAAAAATAATAAAAATAATTTTATTAATATCTTATAATATAATTATAAAAATAATTTAAAAAAAAATAAATATAAACTTATTAAATATTTCCGTCACGAAAACTTCTACAAGCATCTCATCTCATCTCATGTCACATATATCAAGACAATTAGCCATTTCATAAAAAAAAGGAAAAATATATATACCGGGTCCACTTAAGCGTGGTTTGGGAGATTGGATTTTAAATCCAATATTCATCCTATTTTTTTCCCCAAAAATATTAAATCAAATACTTATTTTTTATTTTTTATATTATATCAAAAATCAATTTTACATTCAAAACATCACATCGACACCTATTTATATCACATCATACAACTATTCAAATTCAAAATTTTTATTATTTAAATCTCGACTCAAAATCCAAACCCCAAACAAAGACACCCGTAATGGCCAGTCTGATCCAATAAGTCTAAACACAAATTTATTATACCCAATCGATTTTGAATTGAATTTAAAATTTAACACTACAACAAAGCTTTGTTTCCATTAAAAATCATATCTTGTCGACACAAACCCCCCCCCCCCCCCCCCCCCCCCCCCCCACACACACATACATTTGACCTTCATTCACCTTCCATGGCTGCTTCTTCTTCTTCTTCTCCAAAGAAACCAATTCTTTCTCCACACTTGTTTGCTATTTTCTTGGCAACAATCATATTATTACCATCAAATACACATGCATCTTTGAGAGAATTCAAATCCATAATTAGTTTCGGCGATTCATTGACCGACACCGGAAACCTCGCCCGACTCTTCCCATCGATCGCAGCCTCCGACCTCGGGAATTTTTTACGCCTCCCGTATGGCGAAACCTTCTTTCATCGCCCCACCGGCCGGTGGAGCAATGGCCGCCTCGCCATCGACTTCATTGGTAAATATATATACATACATTATATATAGCATAGGTATCTTGAGGTTAAACAGTACTCTCTTCGTTCCTTTTGAAATGGTGATTTGAAGTTTTATAGTAAATTAAAGAATAATAGTATTTTATTAATTAATAAAAGTGTGTAAGATATTTTGATATTTTTGTTTTTAGTTTTTTTGTTTAAAGTAATTTTACGTGTGTAATGGTATTTTTGTAATTTAAGTAAAAGTTAAAAGGTATTTTGGTATTAGTGTAAAATTACTTTTTCTAAAATTAAAAAGAAATACTTTGAAACGAGACAAACGAAAATGATAAAAAAAAATGTATTTTGAATTAGGATGAATGATAAAAAAAAATGTATTTTGAATTAAGATGAACAGAATAAGTAATAAGTTTATCCTCTCATCGTTCAACTTCTATTATTTTAAAATATATTTGTATAATTTTTAAATAATTATTTTTTTTATGAATTGACAAATTCACTATTTATAATAAAGTAAAGATTAAAAATAGTAAATAAATAAAGAGTAAAAAAAATAAAATTTAAGTTTTAAAAAAAATTACTACGTTTCAAATATAAAAATAAGATATTGGTTTGTGTACTAAGGAGAGTATATAATATATGTTTAAATAATAATTTGATCTGACTTTCTAATAATTTTTTTTTTTTTTTAATTGTAGCTCAAAAATTTGGGCTTCCATTTATAAGGCCGTTTGTGGGAAGCTGCGCCGACGGCAATGCCTCCGGCTGCGCTAACGATGATTTCCGGCACGGAGTAAATTTTGCGGTGGCCGGAGCTACGGCATTGGATAAAGATTTTTTCGATACATATGGTGTGGAAATTCCATTTCCATCTGCATCTCTTGACAATCAATTGAATTGGTTCGAGCATCGATTTTTGCCCGTTGTTTGTCCCGAACCTCAAGGTAAGAACATACGATAGATAAAATTATATTATTATTTTTTATAAATATGTTTTTAATATTTGCTGCCACATTAAAATAAATAAATAAATAAATAAATTTGCTTATATAAATATGTTTTTAATATTTTACATCACATTAAATATTAATTTTTTTTTATTATTATTTGAAATTTTGTAAAACTAACTCCAAGATCATTTATGAAAACAAAATCTTGATAGGGTGTTTTATTTCAAGGATTTCAAAGATTTTTACTATTTTCTTAAAAATATATTACAGCAAATTTATATATATTATATTAAAAATAAATTTTATATTTAAAATATTAAATTAATATATATTTATATCATATTTATAATTATTTTATTTTAAAAATATTATTATTTAAATTTTAAATTTATAAGTTGGTGCGACGTGCAAGCATGTGCCTTTATAAGAGTAGGTACAACGTGCAATGTGCAAGTATTAATTGTTATTATTTTATTATTCATTCTTACTTTTATATATATTTCACAAAAATTAGTATTAAGTAAATAAATTTTCATTTTTGTAAATTAAGAGAGTTACCGCATTTTTTTAAATGTGGAAAATATTCAACATAGATTTTTACAAAATAAATTATGTGTTGATGATGTAGAAACAACAAATTGATTTAATATATTTAATAAAAAAATAATTTGTACACGGCCGCCCGTCGCTCCTACCGATTGAATGGTCCGGTGAAGTGTTCGGATTGCGACGACGCGGGCAGATGCCTGCGACATCGCGAGAAGTCTACTGAACCTTATATTTGATTTGATTTTGTAAATAGATTAATACAAACATAATCAATAACTTATATCATTTTTTTAAAAAATAATAAATTGTATAATAAAATTTTACTTTATTTACTCATATAAAATAATTTGAAGTAAGATGAGGTATATGTAATATCTATAATTATATTTTATCTAATATATTATATTAAATATATTACTATTAGTTATAAAACTCTTCTTCTTTTTTTTTTTTGATAAAACTCATTTATTTGATTTATTTGAGTGAGCCCCCACTCATTAATGCGTATGTATGTATAATGAATTAAAAATTAATAAATAAAAAATAAAAAAATAGAGTCATAATTGGCCAAAGTCATGTAAATCTTCCGTTATTATAATAGAGTAGGTATGTGTGGGGCAAAGAAAAATAGTAATAATAAAATCATAATTGTCACATTCTATTTCTAATAAATTGATTGATTTTAAATATTTTTAATAAATAAAAATTAATTAAATTAAATTTATAGGGTTTGTTTGTTTAGACGTTTTGATTTTATTTTTTTTATGTGAAATGTATAAAATTGTATTAGTAATATAAAAAAATAATATTTTATATTGAATACTATTTTTTTTAAATGATAAAATATATATTAAAATGATTTTAAGAAAATAAAATTGAAAGGACAAACTTATACTCCCTCCGTCCCAGATATCGTGACTTCTAGACTGTAGATTATCCTATAATATAAATAATTATAAATTAAGATTAAGATAACTAATTAGTTTAATTAAAATTAAAAAAGAATAAAAAATTTAAAATGAGATTAAAGTGTGTAATTATTTTCCAAAAAAGAAAATTGACATGGTATGTGGGGCGGACATAAACGGCAACGTAGACATGGTATCTGGGACGGAGGGAGTAACATTTACATATCGGATTTATTCAAAATTTTCTTTTTTTTTCTTTAAATAAATATTTTTATCTATAATTAAAAATTTTATTTTTCTAATAAAATTAGTTTATATTAATTACAAACAAAGAAATAAATATATTTTATTTACTTGTATTATTTATAATTTTAGTTTTACAAAATAATATCTATATTGTATATATTAAAATATAAAATGTAAAATATTTAAATATATATTCTAATTCTTTTAAATTATATATTAATTTTTATCTTAAAATTATCACCAATATTATTTATATAAAAAATTAATAAAATAATATTATAATTCACTATAATTAACTCATGACCAAAATTATTTCTGAAAAAAAAAAATGCATTAACGTTTCTATTATGATTAAATATTTAAATAATCATGCACGTACAGGAAACATGACCTAAATCCTAATTAAATAATGAAATTATATAATAATTAAGAAATGTCGACTTGTTACCTAATCCATTTATTTAATTATATATAATACTAAATGAGCTTGTAAAATGATTAAATATATTGATACAGAAAATCAATAGAATTTTTATTTTATTTTTAAGGAAAAGATTTTGCTGCATGTTTTAGTAATTAAGTCGTACCAAAATTTTGTTTGTTCAATTGTCATTTTTATTTTCTTAATTTTTTAAAGCATTTGATAAGTTTAAATTGTCTTCAATTCGATTTGAAAAAATAAAAGTTCAAATAAATATTAATTCTTCTGTCCCAATATCTTAATTTGCTATATTTATCTTGACATAATTTTTATGATTTAGGTGGTATAATTAATTTCGATAGTTTTTTTACTATTTCTTGAAATAATCTTATAAATTATATATATATATATAACATCGTAAATTAGAGATTTGAAAGTATTTCATTTATTCAGATTGCAAAACATATATCGAAAACACATTGTTCTTCGTTGGAGAGATCGGAGGGAACGACTACAATTACGCTTTAATTCAAGCCAACAAAACTCTCGAAGTGGCTCAAGAATTCATCCCTTATGTCGTGAAAATCATCGCATCAGCCGTTGTTGTAAGAACTCGGTCCCAAACACCATAATAGTCTTTTTTATTGCATAACTAAAATTCAATCTCACTTAGTTCGCAATTTATATAATTTTTACTTTATTATTATTATTTTTTTGGCAATGTATATGATGTAACAAAGCTAAGAATCCATGAATGTATGTATAGGACCTAATCAAGCTTGGAGCAAAAACCCTAATTGTTCCGGGGAACTTCCCGATCGGGTGTACTTCTAAATACCTCACAGTATACCAATCTTCGAACAAAAGAGATTACGATCCAAAAACAGGTTGTCTGAATTGGCTGAACGAGTTTTCACAACAGCATAATCGAGCTCTTCGATCACAGCTTGGCTGCATCCAAAAGAGAAACCCTAATGTCGCCATCATTTATGCAGACAATTATGGTGCTTCGATGCGCCTCTATCGCAACCCCAAAAAATATGGTAAATTCACTTCTCCACTCGATCTATTACATATATACATATGCATTCTAATATTGATCCGAATATCGTGATAAACGAATATTCGAATTTAAAATAATGTTAAGCAATTCTATTTAGGAAAATTGCAAATTTAATGTTATACATATATTTAATTATCACTCTTGTTTTGTTTTCTTATCCTATACCTTTGAATATGTATTGTAATAAAATATATATTTTTATAAAGATTCGACATATTAGTCTATGATAAAATAACTTCATTCATAGTTCAACAATTCTTCATATAATTCAATATATTTCTTCTAATATAATTCAAAAGAATGTATAAATTATTCGTTAGCTCAATTTTAAAATAAATTCAATAAATAACTAATTCTCTTTCGACGTTATTTATTTTTATATAGGATTTTCGAGATTAGGAAGTCTTTATGCATGTTGTGGAGGGGAAGGTCCTTACAACATTAGTTTAACAACGAATTGCGGCAACCCGGGATCTTACACATGTCCGGATCCGTCGATGTACATTTGTTGGGATGGTTTGCATTTTACGGAAGCGGCTAACAGACACATAGCCAACATTTTGGTCGAAGAATCCTTTGATGGTCCGACTCTCATTGCTGAAGGACACCGTTGTTCTTCTGATATGTACACTGATATTTGATGTACGTATGTGATAATAAATCATGACATATATGTATCAATAATTATGATATATATTATGTGGACAACTACTCAATATATTGTTCATTTGCAATAAAATATCTTTTGTGCTTAATTAAATGGTATTTAAAAAAAAAATCTCATTTGCTGTATTGTATATATATATCAAATTTACATTGAAAATATGGTGGATATATCTGATTCGGTTATTTTTAAAATATAAATTAATTTAATCGAATTAAATCATTTTTACATAAGATGGTCATTTAATACGGTATCAGAGTTTTTAATCTTGATGACCGTAATATCATTAGACACTTATTGGGGATCTGGTCCAATTAATTAAAACCCAAATTTATAGTACAAAATACAATCTTGGATTGAATTGACTTGAATTTAAAATTTGAAGGCACATCAAAGTTTTCTTACCATTAAAAACTCAATCTTGTGGACACAAATGCACACACACATGTACATTCGACCTTCTTTCACCTTCCATGGCTTCTTCTTCTTCTTCTTCTCCAAAGACACCAGTTCTTTCTCCACACTTGATTGTTATTTTCTTGGCAACAATAATATTACTACCATCAAATACACATGCATCTTTGAGAAAATTTAAATCCATAATTAGTTTCGGCGATTCTTTGGCCGACACCGGCAACCTCGCCCGAGTCTTCCCATCATTAGATATCGCCTCCGACCTTGGGAACTTCCTACAGCTCCCTTATGGCGAAACCTTCTTTCATCGCCCCACCGGCCGCTGGAGCAATGGCCGCCTCGTTATCGACTTCATTGGTAAATATATATATATATATATATGTGTGTGTCTTGGTGTTAAGAAGTTTATATATATTGGGTTTATATTTTGTGTTTAAACAATAATACTATTTTTTTTGTGAGAAAAAATTATAAAAATTGTATAACAAAAAAAAAAAAGAAAAAACAGGTATGTTTGTTTGGGAGATTTTGAAAAATCTCTATAATTCTTTTAAAAAAATTTTCTGGAAATATCAAATTAAATATATATTAAATACTAAAATTAGTTTTGTATTCAAATATTACAGTAAATATTTATTTATATTACATCAAATATACCCTCTAGTGTTTTTTAATTTTTTTTTACTTGGTTTGCAGCTCAAAAATTTGGGCTTCCATTTATCCGGCCGTTCTTGGGAAGCTGCGCCGACGGCAATGCCTTCGGCTGCACTATCGATGATTTCCGACATGGCGTAAATTTTGCTGTGGCCGGAGCGACGGCATTGGATAAAGAATTTTTCGATAAGTATGGGGTGGAAATTACATTTCCATTTGCATCTCTTAAGAATCAGTTGAGTTGGTTCGAACATCAGTTCTTGCCTGTCGTCTGCCTTGAACCTCAAGGTAAATAACATACAATAAATAAATAAAATATATGTATAAATATTATTTGCAAATTTTAAAACAATTGATATAACATTTTATTCTATCACAAGCAGCAAAATATTTCAACTTATGAACCATCTTTTTTTTTTTTTTAGAGAATTGGTCAATATTAATAATAATAATTACGTTTATATTAGAAGTTTTAGAATGTTTTTTTTTAAAAAAAAATATATATTAAGAATTGGGACATAATCAACATAAATGTTGAGAGCTCCCCTTTTAACTGTCTTTAGTTAAATTTATAATTTGAGGGGTTTGGACTTTTTGAACTTATAGATTAATTCAATTTATATTAATAATTGTGTCACAATAGGACCCCCAAATAAATAAATTGGTAACTTATGAGTGGGTGCAACGTGCAAGCATGTCCCTTTAAATAATATACATTTACTATCGAATTTTTTATTTTATTTTTTAAGTAGATCATCTTGAAAATAATATTATATATTTCTTGTAACTTCAATAATTCTAAATTTATATGTACACTCACATGTATCTACGAAAAGTGATGTATATACGGAGATCATAAGTATATATCATACACATAATTAAAATAATCGGAACAAATATATAATTATTTCTAGTCAAATTAAATATAGTAAACCTAGCTAAAATTTCCAAAATAATTTATAAAAAATTTACCTTTTAAATGACCAAAATTATATTTTTTTTAAAAAAATAATTGCATTACTATTTCTATTATGATTAAATAATCGTGCACAGGAAACATGACGTAAATCCTAATATAAAATTATATCTGGGGTAATAAATAATCAATGTGGATCTGTTAATTACCTAATCCTTTTTATAATTATTAACCAAAATATTAATAAATTAGCTGATTTGAAAAATGATTAAAGATCTTGATATAGAAAATCAAGAGATATATATATATATATATATTTTTTTTTTTCTAATGAAAATATTTTTTGCTGCTTGTTTGATCAAGTCGTATTAATTTTTGTTTGTTCGATTGTGTCATTTTTAATTGTTTTTACTTAATTTTTTTTCCTTTATTGTAGTTTACTTTGATAAGTTTTAATTATCTTCTTAATTAGAGTTAATTGCTCAAGCACAAGCAATCGTGAGTAATTAAATTTTACATAAGAATCCTTTTAGGGTAAAAAAAAAAAAAAAAAAACGAAAAAAGAAAAAAAAGCCTATCTTTTAATGACAGAAGTAAAAAATAAAAATATTCTAAATTAGAAATAATAGTAAAAGATTGAAACAATTATTCTCGACTACTCAATTCAGATTGCAAAACATATCTCGAAAACACATTGTTCTTCGTTGGAGAGATCGGAGGGAACGACTACAACGACCCTTTCTTTAAATCCAACAAAACTCTCGACGTGGTTCAAGAATTCATCCCTCATGTCGTGAAAGCAATCACTTCAACCGTTGTTGTAAGAAACTCGATCTCCAACACCATTTTATGGCATAAATATAATTCGATCTCACTTAATTCGCAATATATGATTTATATAACAAAGCTAAGAATCAATGAATGTAGGAGCTGATCAAGCTTGGAGCAAAAACCCTAATTGTGCCGGGGAACTTCCCCATCGGGTGTAATTCTAAATACCTCACAAAATACCAGTCTTCGAACAAAAGTGATTATGATCCAGAAACAGGTTGTCTAAATTGGTTGAACGAGCTGTCCCGACAGCACAACATGGCTCTTCGCGCACAACTCGGTTGCATCCAAAACCAAAACCCTAATGTCGCCATCGTTTATGCAGACAATTATGGTGCTTCTATGCGCCTCTATCACAACCCCGAAAAATTTGGTAAGTTCACTTTTCCACTCGATCCATTCATAATTTTAAATGAGTACACATATATATATGTATGTACATTTTTTAAACTTCTGATACTTCTTATGTCCGTCAAATTTATTCTTTTTTTTTATCCGTCTGTTAAATTTATCTCATTATTATATTTGAAAAAATAAAAAGAAAAAATTCATATTTATCAATAGTAATTTAAAAAATAATAATAATTCATCAAATACATTTTTTTCTCACATAAAATTACACGAAATACCAAACTTTTACTATTTTTAAAATTTTTCAAAACTCCAAAATTTACAAACCTTCATTTGTTAGCTCAATTTTGAAATAAATTCAATGTGTAATCCAATCTCTTTCGACATTTAATTGTACGTAGGATTTTCGAGATTAGGAAGCCTTTATTCATGTTGTGGAGGTGAAGGGCCATACAATATCAGTTTAACAACAAACTGCGGCAGCCCGGGATCTTACACATGTCCGGATCCGTCCAAGTACATTTGTTGGGATGGTTTGCATTTTACGGAAGCGGCTAATAGACACATAGCCAACATTTTGGTCGAAGAATCCTTCGATGGTCCGACTCTCACTGATGAAGGTTACCATTGTTCATCTGATATGGTCACTGATGTTTGATCATGTATATAATCTAGTATGATTATTACCTTTGTGTCTTGTTAAGAATATTGATATAAAGACGATGCAAATTGTACTAATGATCTGTAACTCGGGATAATTCTTCTCCGTGCAAAATTTAATTAAATCCGCATATTTTGTGTCAATTATTATCATGTGTTATATGTACATACAATATATATATATATTGTATTGAGATCAATCATAACTTGGATGAACTATTATAAACAACATCTTAATCATCAGATAGTAATATTAATCTTGCTGGATTAGTTTTAGTCAACATATTAACGAATAAACGATCGCCATGTATATACAAAGAAAATTGAAATATTATAATTATGTCTATAAACTTTGTTATTTATGATGTTTTAATTTGGTACCTAAGAAAGTAGAAATTCAAGACCTGAGATATAATTAAGAATAAATAAATAACATACAAAATAAAAGATCATCGTTGATTGTAAAAATATGACTAAATTATTTACCATAATATACATAGGACGTAAAAATTTTCCCAAGTAGCATGTTTAATTCACAGTTACTTACTTTATATAATTATTTATCAATATAGAAATTAAAATAGTTTTCTATTATATCATTGAAATTGAAGCTGACAAAAACTGACCCGATACGAAATAATTGGGTTTGGGTCAAATATTTCAATTCAATTATGTATACGGGTTGACACGAATTCGAGACGATAATAAACGGGTCAGGTTGAGTTGAGATTCTCAACTCGAACCCGACACGACAATCTATTAATTTTCTCATAAATTAATTTAAACTAAATTCAATTTTAAATAATTCAACCTAATTTACTCTCAAACCAATAAAAACTAACATAACACGACAACAAATTATTTAATTTAAATAAAAAAATTCAACTTAATAATGTATACGGGTCACAAGTCAACCCGAACCCGACACGATAATAAACGAATTGGGTTAAAATTAAGTAATTTAACCCGTTTAAAGTATTCAACCCGACACGAATAGACCAGACCCATTGCCAACTCTAATGGAAATAACTCAAATGTTTTATTATTATTATTATTAGGGTAAACTATTTTTTTAGTCCCGTAATTGGACCCCCTTATCATTTTAGTCTCGTAAGTGAAGCCTATCGCAAACTAGTCCCATAAGTGAAAAATTTTCGCTGTTTTAGTCCTCCGGCACCGGAGACGCCCGCGTGGCTCGCCGGAGGTGACGTGTCCACCAGGTCAGCGACACCTGGCGCTGACCTGGCTGACACGTGGATTTTTTTTTAAAACTTATTTTTAATTTATTTTTAATTTTATTTATATTTTTTTAATTTGATTTAATTTTTAAAAAATAAAAAAAAAAATCCACGTGTCCGCCAAGTGTCGCTGACCTGGCGGACACGTCACCTCCGGCGAGCCACGCGGGCGTCTCCGGCACCGGAGGACTAAAACAGCGAAAATTTTTCACTTATGAGACTAGTTTGCGACAGGTTCCATTTACGGAACTAAAATGATAAGGGGAAAAAACAATTTACCCTTATTATTATTATTATTAATGATTTGTTATGCAGCGGAACATATGGACCCAACAACCGTTGAAATTACTTGCTCCTTAGGTCATAAAGAAAAATACGTCCATTTTTGCATTTGTATCATAGAAAATAAGCATATTTTTTAAGTAAAAATTTATATTCTCTCCGTCTAATGTATTTTGGGCGTATTAATATAGATACAAAAATTTAGATAAAGTATAATTAGTAAGTAATTAATAAGTGTATTAATAAAAATAATTATTGTATAATAAAAATAATTGTGAATTAAAATTAAGATAACTAAATAGTTTAATTACAATTAAAAAAATTATAAAATTTAAAATTTAAAATGAAATTTAAAATGTATAATTATATTTCTAAAAAAAAGGAATGAACAAATTATTTGAGACGGACGAAAATAAAAAATAAGGACAAATTATGTGAACAGAGAGAGTAATCTTTTTTTTTATTACTTTTAAATAATTTTTTTCCTTTTCCTTTTTGTTATATAAGACAAAAATATACTTCCTCCGTCCCGCAATAAGGGTGCATTGGCTTTTTTGTGTATTGATATTTGAATATTAATTATGATATCAATACGTAATACAAATCAAGAAAAGAAAACAAAAATATGTTTATTAGTCTCTTATAATACATATACAATGATATTTGTCGAGTAAATAATTCAAATATAAGGATATTTTTAATGTTAAATACAACTAAATGACAACCTTCTTGCGGGACGAAGAGAGTATATTAAGATATACAACACAAAAAAAATTTATTTTTAGATGTGAGACTATTTTTATCTCAACACTCTTATGTACGAATATGATCATATTTCTCAACGAAACTATTGTAGTCTCATCTTCATCAAGCTTGCTCACAATTTAGAAAATAGTACATGAATGTTGATCAGTCGAGTCAGTATTGTGTTGATTTGATCGAGTCAACATAAGTTATAAAAGCGACAAACATATATTAATACATATTTCAACAAATTTATAATACAAACATATATTATATCATAATTCAAACATATACTATCTTATAATACAGTATATTATATTATAATTTAGCATAGATCACCCCTATAAAATTCGGTTATATCAGTACCATACTAACTTGACACAATACGCAGCCTTAGAAATATGTGCAGCCTTAAATATATGCAGATATGAATGAACAAAATAAAACCATAATAACATTTGTAAGAAATCATATAATCATATACTGTAGTATGTTGTAACAATATTTCATATACAATAAAATTAAATAAGGACACAATAATCCATAATATAATAGAATCAAGAGCTTCTTCACACATTCATGGATATCATGATTTGAGATAAAAATTATAGTATATATATAAATAAATAACCGATGAAATAAAATAAAATAAGATAAGATAAAATACGACGAATCATCCAATTTAAGGATTCACTTCTTCTTCCTCGTCCTCGTCCTCGTACCGGCCGTCATCGTCGTCATCGGCGGTGGCATCCTGGTACTGCTGGTACTCGGAAACCAAGTCGTTCATATTGCTCTCGGCCTCCGTAAACTCCATCTCGTCCATCCCTTCCGCCGTGTACCAATGCAAGAACGCCTTTCGCCGGAACATCACCGTGAACTGCTCCGACACCCGCCGGAACATCTCCTGGATCGACGTCGAGTTCCCGACGAACGTCGACGACATCGGCAGCCCCGTGGGCGGCACGTCGCAGACGCTCGACTTGACATTATTCGGGATCCACTCGACGAAGTAGGACGAGTTCTTGTTCTGGACATTGATCATCTGCTCGTCGACCTCCTTGGTGCTCATCTTCCCCCGGAACATCGCCGACGCCGTCAGGTAGCGGCCGTGGCGGGGGTCGGCGGCGCACATCATGTTCTTGGCGTCCCACATTTGCTGAGTCAGCTCCGGGATCGTCAGCGCCCGGTATTGCTGAGATCCACGCGACGTCAGCGGCGCGAAACCGACCATGAAGAAATGGAGGCGCGGAAAAGGGATCAGGTTAACGGCTAGTTTCCGGAGGTCGGAATTTAGCTGCCCCGGGAATCGGAGGCAGCACGTCACGCCGCTCATCGTCGTCGATATCAAGTGATTCAGATCGCCAACTGCGGTTAAATATACAGAGTCTCTGTGGATTCAGGTCGTTACTTAAAAGTGTTCGACAAAATGCCTCAAAGAAAATGGACTTAGAGTTCATTGTATATTTGTGTGAAATATACAACAAATGAATTATCATTGTTACCTATTTTTTTTATTAGAAAAAATTATTCATAATTTTATTGTGATTATGGAACTCAGCTTTATTCTAAAAAATATTGTATGAAATTTTTCTATAATTTCGAAATTTAATGTAAATTTTTACTATATTTTTTAAAATTGCATAATTCTACTTTTTATTTTAAAAAATATTGCATAAAATTTATTATACAGATAAAAAATATTTTCTCATACAATTTTTAAAATACAGGGCAAATTTTAAAATCCCTAGAGAGTTAAAGAGCTATTTTACCTTTTATATTATTTATAATTTGAAATATTGAACAATGTGTTTTAAATATAATATTTTTTTTAAAAAAAATAATAATAATATTTTATTAAAAAATTATATATGTAAAAAAAAACTTACAGCTAGGATTGGTGAGCTTGAGGGTGCGGAAGCAAATGTCGTAAAGAGCCTCATTATCAAGGACCATACACTCATCGGCGTTTTCCACCAACTGGTGCACCGACAGCGTCGCGTTGTACGGCTCCACCACCGTGTCCGACACCTTCGGCGACGGGAACACCGAGAACGTCAGCATCATTCTGTCCGGGTACTCTTCCCTTATCTTCGATATCAGCAGCGTCCCCATCCCCGACCCCGTCCCTCCCCCCAGCGAGTGGCAGATTTGAAACCCTAATTCCCCAATTCAATTTCATCATTTCTAATTCATCGATAAATTCATCGATTCAATTTGCTAATTCGTTCTCTTCTTAGTTCTTACCTTGCAGGCAATCGCAATTCTCCGCTTCCTTCCGAACAACATCCAGCACCGAATCGATCAATTCCGCTCCCTCAGTGTAGTGCCCTTTCGCCCAATTGTTGCCGGCGCCGCTCTGCCCGAACACGAAGTTGTCCGGCCGGAATATCTTCCCGTACGGCCCCGTCCGGAGGCTGTCCATCGTTCCAGGTTCCAGATCCATCAGCACAGCTCGAGGTACGTATCTTCCGCCGCTAGCTTCGTTGAAATACACATTCACTCTCTCAAGCAGCACTCCTGAATCCCCTACGTAATTTCCTAAAGTATCGATCCCGTGCTCGTTGCAAACCACTTCCCAAAATTTTCCCCCAATTTGGTTCCCGCATTGCCCTGCTTGAATGTGAAGAATTTCCCTCATCTTGTCGGTGAAAAATTAGGGCTTTGGTAGTGTGTGGGACGATGGTAGAGAGATAGATAGATAGATATAAAGTTGAGTAATTTGTTTATCTATTTGCTGTTTGATTGAGACTTTGATATTTTGTTGTTGTTTTTGTTTGTGTGTGTATGTGAATAATAGAATTAATAATTTCATGTGGGCATGTCTAGCTTCTTTATGCCGCCATGGCCAAAGCTTAACAAGTAACTGTGAGCTGGATTGGATTAATTCGATCCCAAAATTGATGGGAGACAAGATGTGTAGCACAACTAATCTCTACATGATGTATGTTTCTTGCCTTTGATTGATTGATGGCTGACCCTTGTTTCATTCATTAAATTAAATAATTAATCAATAAAGTTTTCACCACTTTGTTGATTTTGTTTTTACATCTGGGCTGGTGGGGGTGTTTGTGCTTGTTTCATTCTTTGGTAAAAATTGGACGATTATGAAGAGTGTCGAATTGGGATTCCAAATCAAGTAGGGCCAAAGCTTTTAAATCTCCAATTATTGAAGACAGGAGTGTGATTAGTTGTTGGATTGGTAGTTATGTCTTTCTCCTCCCTCAAATCTCCTGTTTCCATAATTGCTGCTAAATGCTAATGGTGTTCATCAAGAACTATATATGTGTGTGTTTGTGTGTGTGTTGAGATTGATGGGTTGGTTTTGTACAAGTTGGTGCTGCCGACAATACTGCTGAAATCTGTGGAGTGATTGCATGCATTCTCTACGGTTCTGATTTGTTACGGTTCGCTGCAGTCACATCTCTTAGGCTTAATTATTGTCCAGTTTTAGTCAGATTGAAAAAGCTTCCGAGTTTTATTTGCTACTTCGCTTGTCATTTTGAATCTATAGTTGCATTTTTCGTATTTATGCTTGTCTTTTATTTTAGTTTTATGAATAAATAAATTGATTGACTAGTATAATAATAATAATAATAATACTGCAGTGGATGAAACCAATTTTTTTTCCATTGAAATTACATTTTAACCTACATAGCTAAAATTTTCAAGTAATATCGTCATTCTTATTAGATGCAGGTAAAAAACCATTAAAATGAATCATAAAAGTCTTGTTTATTATTTTTGTCCATCTTAAATAACTATAACACAATAAAACTATCATTATTACAAACAAAAAATAATTATAAAATTATATATATAAAGAATTTTTTAAAAAAAATAATAGTATTTTATTGATTAGTGAAAGTTCGTAAGAGATTTTAATATTTTTGTTAATAGTATATTTATAATTCAGATAAATGTTAAAAATGTATTTTGGACAAACTTTTGAATTGAAACGGAGTACCACTTGTTATATCAAAATAAAAACTAACAAATAAATTGATGATATGTTTGGCAAACTCCTCCGGATGCCATACAGGTATCTCCGGGACCGGAGAAATAAAAGTACAAAGATTTTAATTTATAGACTATTTTGCAACAAATTCCAGTTATGAAATTAAAATGATAAATGGTCCGTTGAGGAATTAAACCCTAATTGTTTTATTTGTTGTGGAAACCATAGATAGAAAGATAAGCCTGCTACATTATTGCAACTACTAAAGAGAATAATGATAAGCTATAAACCAATCCAAGCATGCTTTGCTCTAATTATTGGGGTGAGGAATCTCAAGGTGTTAAAAGATAGAGTGAGAAAGAGAGAGAGCATCACATCAAACAAAATGACCTAAAATAGCTTCAAATTAAGAATCTCATAGAAGCAAAGATGAGTGAGTAATGAGGCTTAACCTGAGAGAGAGACGACAAACTTGCATTTGCGGTATGGTATGGTACGGTATATATATATACACCCCACCTCCTCAGTAGAGCAGCTCCTCGAAAACGGGATCTACGTTTCCTCCCCACTTCCCATGGTACATTTCTAAAAGCTTCTCAGCAGGTGTTACACCTATCGTATAAAAATTAATGATCATCATAAATATGTATGTCGTCAAAGACTCAGAAAATGATAGCATCAAGTAGGATTAATGACTTGGCTATAGGGTAGACTTGGTTAATGCATTGTGCCAATGATTTTTGCAACGAAAATGAGCAGAAAAAGGATAATTAACTTGGTTAATGATGGTTGTCATATGAAAACATTTCTGGGATAATTTTGGATTAATGAGATGCTGGGACATCTAATAATAGGTTCTGCAAAAATGTTATGTAGCCAGAAAATCGACTAAATCAATTGTCAGCAAAACCTGATGTTCCCGGATGTGGGGCATGCATTGTGATTTCAATAGAATTGAAAGAATAATGTGACAGAAAACAGGCCAGAAAAATATTATTGGTTTACCAGTGTTGACTACTTCGGTGACTTCATTCAGAAATCCTGTTTCTTTAAAGCCTCTTCTTTCCAAGCCATCCTGCAACAATGGAAAATAAACACTAAGAGCTCGACGAGGATGGGAAGAAATCTAAGACAGTTGACAGCACAATCAGACATCGTTTAAAGAGAGATAAAATAGCACATCATGTCACCTTTGCCAGCTGGACAACTTCTTGTGCCACGTGCTTCAACAGTCCATCGCGAAATGGTGTCTTCAGACCAGTTTTGGGTACCTACTACACAGCTTTGAATTAAAAAGGAAGTTTCTGCTAACTAATAACAAAGGATCAGAATAAGAAAACTAAAGGACGTAAAAATGAGCATTACAAGTTTGGAAAGGAGCTTTACATTAAAAGTGGAATCGGTTAAACACTTGAATCCGGTTTTAAGATAATATAATTCAAGTCCCTATTCATCAAAAGCGAGAATATGAACAGCCAGGCACATTTTTTATACACAATATTGTGAAGTTCTATCCAAGATTTTTTTATCAATAGAAGCTGTAGGAGAATATGAAAAAGCATGCATGCAAGCCTAGAAATTCGTCATATGAAACATCAATATATTAAGAAAGTGCGGTTACCTTATTCCTTAGCATTTGTTTTTCTTCTAAAGTCCAATCCTCTGTCATATCTAACGCGTTCTGAAGAGAGACATCATCATACAAGATACCTACCTGAAATTTAGAAACAGTAGATCTGTTACTCTACATTTCAGAAAAATCTTCCAATGCAGACAAGAAGTAAACTTTCCCAAAAAGCTACTTTCCATTGAAGTTCTAAAGAACATTTAGAATCACTATAAAAATATTACTAATTTCTTAAAGTACTTCAATGTGAGCATCAGTAGAACCATAATTGAACACTTGCATAGTTACAGGCTCATAGAGCAGCTATAAAAACAATAGAACATGGATACGAAACAAACTAGAGAAAATACCCAAAATGCAGGTAGTGCACATAGCCTCCTCCAAGGCCCTCCATCAGCACCTCTCATCTCCAAGTACCTTTTAAGCCTAACCTGGAAATAATATTGCCTAAGCTCATGATAAAACATAGAGATGATTGGTATGTATGTTCATCAAATTAATTCCAACTATAAACCTCTGGAAATATTGTTGTCAAATGATTTTCCCAGTCATTGAGTGTTGGATAGTCACCACGGAGATTAGGGAGTTTCCCAGCCATGAAATCCTGCAGCAGATTAATTGTGAGCAGCAATCCTACAGTTTAAAACACGTAAATAGCATATAATGAGGAGAACTAAAAGAGTGAAGGAAAAATAAAAACCCGGAAAGACATCCCAGTACAATCGATGTACTTTTTCTTTCTATATACGAAGTACATTGGAACATCAAGTGCATAATCCACATAGCGTTCAAACCTGGCCCAACAAGAAAAGAGAGTAATCAAATATCTTACAAATGAGTAGTAATGGTAAATATTATGACTTTCACAAATACAGTTAGATGATGCTACATTTTTCTGTACAAGAAATCTGAAATAAAAACACATTTCCCAAGAAATCAAAATATGATACTGAAGACCCATAACTATATAAATAGAGATATCCATGCCCATTTTATAGGCCATCTCCTGCTAGAATCCTTAAGACTAGGACAGAAGGAGATTTAGTTCAGTTTACAAATAGGATTCAACAGCATGTTCATTACCCACTTAGAATATGTTTTTTGTCATATATGGTTGCTCAAAAACTCTAATAGATCCGGATTTAACTCAATGGCTGTGGTGATGGCAGCTTTATGCCTAGATAGTAGTTGGCAGATTAATGAATTATTGGTGAGTTAGCTTTAAATAGAAAGGAAAGATTCAGGGTGCCTAACCTATAAAGTGAGTAGTTTAAATGATAATGTAATCCAAGCTAAAAGCCATTTTATATGAGGAAGTATACCCAAAAGAGTCGTCATAAACAAACGGCAGCATCCCAGTGCGGTTATTATCGGTGTCAGTCCAAATATGACTGTAGAGCAGGAAAATTCTAGTGTCAGATCAATCCTCAAAGTTTTCAATAAAGCAATTCAGAATGTAAGATGAAGGAAGAAAGATAGGAGACTGAATACGATCAATTGAGAAAAGGAAACCACCTTCTCATGCTTAGAAATCCATTTGGTTTTCCTTCAGTGAAAGGTGAATTTGCAAACAGTGCTGTAGCTATCTGTTATACAAACAAGTGAGATTCCAAATGAAGATATGAAATTCCTTTACCGACTCATAATAAACTTACAGGCTGTAGAGCAAGGCCAGCCCGAAACTTCCTTATCATATCATATTCAGAATGAAAATCCAGATTCACCTGTAAAATGCATATTGAAATATGTAATCCTTGTTGGGAGAAATGCTCTGCATGCACAATTAAACATAATGTAGGTATATATACTGCATATTCATTGGATGGTGAGGCTTCAAACAAAACAGATGAGCAAATTAAAACTAGAACCTAGGAAAACAGAAAGTTAAAATTAGTGCTCACCTGTACAGTACATGTCCGAAGCATCATATCAAGTCCAAGTGTCCCAACTTTTGGCATGTAATTTCTCATAATGTCATATCTTCCCTGAGCTCAATATTTTGTCATTATGTATAACCATTTGTCAGATCTTAGAAAACAAAAATTTGTGGTAATGGAGCAATAACAAATTAAAGCATGCAATAAAAATCTCAAGTAAAGGATACTATTTATAATGTCTAAAAGGGTCATATTGAGCTAAACCATAGAACAACTGCATCATAAGTGGTGAAAGACAAAGGGTGTGGTTGGTTGTGTTTTCATCTTTTTATGCAATTGTAACTTAATTTTTTCCCCTCAAAAGATATCATAAAACTATTTTTCATCCAATATATTGCATACATAATTATGTTTTATTCAAAACATTAATTCAAATACATATTTATATCACATCACAATTCAAAAGTTTTACTATTCCCAACACACTAAAGCACAACCAAACACTCCCAAAGCATCACCTGAAAGAGGAGATGAAGGTTTGTGGATGTGGGGTAATTGGATACCACAATCAATTTTAATCATTGAATAGTAGATATTCTTGAAATTGACCCTACCAAAAATTAGCAGAGGGGCCCACTAATACATTATTACTTAAAAATTATAACAATAATAATAATATAAAAGGAAATAAAATTGTCCAGCTCTTACGAAAACTAAATTCAGTAATATGTCTAATGAAATGCACAAGCCCAATCCTTCTGTGCGCACAGAAAAATATAGCTATCTCCAAAAAAAAAATAAAATATGAAAGAGTATAGGTTTGGTATATTAGTTACTTTTGGCATTATTGGTATGTCCTCACGTTTCCATTTTGGTTGAAAGCCAATTCCTAAAAAGCCTATTCCCATCTCCTCAGCAACAGCTTTAACCTGAGCATTTCATGTGAGAGAAACAACTGTTAGATGTGTTACAGTCACATTTTCACTAATGACTTATCTGCCACTGAACTACAGCAGAAGTAAGCAAGAGAAAGATGATCTAAATTCCAACCCCACACACACACACACAAAAAAAAAAGGATTTCATGCATCATAGAAAGTTCTGGATGAAAATAGTGATAGAAAGACAAGCAAGCACTAGAAGAAGCAGAAGGCTGTAAAAAAGGCTGGCAAGCATGGTTGCACACTTGCACTGCAAAGATCTGCACTTCAATGGGCATTTTATTCCCAACAATACAAATCCTTAATTTTGAATAGGATTTGACCTCAAAGAGGTGAGCCATGGCACCTCAAGTAAAAATAATTTGGATATAAAAGAAACCCTAATCCTGTTTGTTATCACGTACTAGTGAAGGTACTAAACCAACCAAATGATTCACAAAAGAGAAATATTGCAAAAACACAAGCATAATAATAGATGGGATGTTATATAATATACTCCCTCCGTCCATTAAAATTAGCCCATTTGGGCTTGGCACGGGAATTAAGAAAAATAAATATTTTATTGAAAAAGTGATAGGTAGTTTAAGGTATTTTTGGAAATTTAGTTAAAAAGTAAAGTAAATGAAGAGAGAGAATGTAATAAAGTTAGTAGTATTTGTTATAAATAAGTGTTGAATGGAGGGTAATAATTAAATGTTAATTTGTTGACTTTGTCAAAATTAGTAATGAGATAAATTTAGTGGACGGACTAAAAAGGAAAGTGAAAATAAATTTGGCAGACGGAGGGAGTATTAATATTTCCAATTAGAGATGTGCATGTTTTCATGTTTATAAACCATAATCATCAAGAATACAAAAGGGCAAGTTTTCAGAAGACACGGAAATATTAGTACAATGGACATTAAACCAGTTCTGCCAACCTGGTAGAGATGTGAATTGACTTCTGCACAAGTTTGGTGCAGTGTTTCAAGTGGTGCGCCACTCAGCTCAAACTGGCCACCAGGCTCCAACGATATGCTTTGCTTTCCCTGCAGTTAAATATTTTAAAAATTACAACAAGCAATTCAAAAGTATATATTAGATATGTGCGAGAGACAGAAAGTAAATAAAACTAGCATATAAGATATACCAAGTACGTGTGCAGTGTTATCAAAACTGCGGATGTGTCTACTTGTGATTTCTATCACAATTTTGTACTACTCAAATCTACTAATTTCCCTCCAAAAATGTCACATGCAACACTCCTTGTCCATTCAAAACATCATATGCAACTATTTCACCTCAAAATATATCAATACATAAAATAACACTCTTAGAATAGAACACTTAAAATAAAGGAAGAGAAACTTAGGGGAAGAAAATAAAATGAAAAAAACAAAATGTGTTGGTTACAATAATAATATTATACAGGCGTGCTGATTTTGGGGGTAAAATGCTTAGGATATACATATAGATAAACTATTAAGATGGAAAACAATATCAAGTAACAAACCTACATATTAAAAAACTATGTAACATATAGAATACAGCAGCAAAGCTCACCACACATCATACTATAAAATATAAAAATTTCTATTACAGAGTTACCTGTTTGAGGCCAATAATCTTGTCACCTTCCATTATTTTATCCCAGTCAAAACGCTCAGAAATACCATTTAGCAGCTCTGCTATCTGTTCATACTTGATGGGTCGGAATGTTCCAACATCAAACCCAAACTTTTCATGTTCAGTTCCTATCCTGTAAAAGCCACATTTATGTAGGTGTATTAGGTGCCCCAACCATTAATATACATGACGTATAGAACACACATGATATCACTTGACTGTGAGTCCAAACAAGTAATTTATCCACCAGCGCAAGGAGCCATAAGACCTTTATATAGCCTAAATTCCTGACATTAATTGAGATAACATGATTCATAGGATATTCATTTGAACTAGAAGAATATAAGCTAATAGCTACCGTACTAGCTTACAACTTTATCCTTCTCCTGACAAGGCAAAATGGGAAAGGAGAAGGAAATATGAACTAGCATTTCATTTCATTCCAGTTTCATTACTGTCCTGGTGAATGCAATAAAAGTGTATATTACTTTTGGACATGCATGAAGTTACAATTTTCTCCATAAAAAGAGACCTATAAATTTTTTATGAAAAAAATTCTAAACCAACTCAAAGAAAGTATCAATGGCTGAAAATTGCTCCACTAGAAAATATGTCATTGTAATCAAGGTACCAATAAGAGCTAGAATTTGAACCTCCATTTCTCCTTGGGCTTGCAACCTGAAGCAAGGTAACCAACTAGATCTTCTTTTGTCAGTGGCTCTGTTGCAACAGAATCTTCTGTAGGAGGACTTGCCGCAACAATTACAGGAGATGATTTTTGTTCAACTTCACTCCCATATAAACTCCAGTTTTGGTTTAACTTCAAGGATCTTTGCAGCGAAGGACGCAAACCAAAGAAAATTTCCTTAGTTTTGGCTGCCTTTGTGACGTTATAGATGCAATTAACTCCATTATTCTGAACTCCATAACGTATCTTGTCAAGATGACTGCAACATGATGAACCAGGCTGCGACATCAACTCCATGCTACAAGCTGAAAAACAAACACACTAAAACTTAAGAACCGCATTCCAAAAGGCCTGTTAAACTAGCTGACACAAAAGACTGGAAAATAGGCAATACAAAACAACGAAGATGCAACAGAAGAACATATCATCAGAATTGTTGTCAAAAAAATGTGACTTAGAACATTACTATTTAAATCTTCAATTTCTTAAACAGGTACAGAAGAACATATCATCAGAATTGTTGTCAAAAAAATGTGACTTAGAACATTACTATTTAAATCTTCAATTTCTTAAACAGGTACATCTGAAATAAGTACAAAAGAACTCCAAACCCATACATATCAAATTCAAGCTAACCCAATCTTCAAACTCACGAGTTCATACTTCAAATCCAACCTTAAATTTCAAAAAACGCAAATTCAGTCATATAAGCATCACAATTACTTAGGGCAACAGAATCATCAATAAGAAACCTCAATAAATCCTCATGGCCACATTTCGACTCAACCGTCAAATCCTCCTATTCAATCAAAAGAGTCAGGAAAGCCAAGGAGGACTACACAAAAACAGTCAAATGTGAAAGTCAATTCATTCCGATGAATTGTCAATAATTTCCATCTACTTAATAATCTGACAAAAACCAACAGCATACAATAAATCCAGCAGATTAAATTCCCAAAAGCTAGCCAATCTCATGAATGCAGAATAACTGAGTTTAAACATCCTAACATATTAACGAAGAGAGCGAGACTATAAAGTTACACAAATCCGCAGACAAGTATCAAAAACAACGAATAAATGCAGCAAAAAGCGATATAGATATATTCCATGGGAACCGAACCGAACCGAACCTTGAAATTCAAGAAAAGAGAAGAACCAATCGAGAGAAATACAGTAGCGAGGCGAGTGGAGAAGGTACCGATTATCCACAGAGTTGAGTGAGTGGAGAATTTCGAGTGCGCTTCGTCTTCTACTTCTTCTTCTTCTTCTTCTATCTGATAGTCTTCTGATTTTTGAACCAAGTGGAGACTGAAATGGCTGTGTAATTATTTATACACAATCCGTTTAGACATAACTTTCCTTTTTCCTATAAAACGTTAGGGTATTTGAGTATTTTATTTTTTAACAAAATATATATTTAATTTGGTATATTTTTTTTTTAAATACTAGTATTATTGATAAATGGTGATAAAAAAGTTTTAAAATATTTTTAAAAATTAACAATTTTTTCTATTTGTATTAAAAATATATTTCAAGCTAAAATAATAAACAAATACCTAATAATTGTTTAATAGTTGCTTTTTGTTTAGTATTTTAATTTGATATATATGCTTAATTTAAAATAATTTTTTGACAAGATAATTTTATAATTTTTAAAAATTTGCACTAGACTTTTAGCAATTGCAGTCTTTTAAAGTATTGTACATAGTTTTTTTTAAATAATATGAAATTATCAAAAAAATAAAAATAAAAATACTATACAATATTTTTTATAATACAAAAAATCTTAAAATAAATATAATATATATATATATATATTTTGTCTTGTATATATTGTCTTGTTTTACTGTTAATATGTTAATGATCACTTTACCATAAATAGTTATATAAATATAAAACAATTTATGCTATCATATTATTTTTTTATTTCACTGTAAATTTAATTGTCATCCAAATATCTACTCAAATATTTAAGTAATAAATTAATAAAAACAAATATTATTTTTTATTTATACTAAAAAATATATAAATAATGTGTCAACCTAAAAATAATAATAAGTATAAATTTAAATAATGAACTTACCAATTATAATAGTAAAAGATAATTGGAGTTACCAGTTATAAAAATGTACCAACCTAAATATAATTGGACTTGCAAATTATAAAGTTTTATTATGATTTACAACAATATTATAAAAATGTGGTTTAATGGTTGGAAAATATTGTTGAATTGCAGCATCAATAAAAATAATTATATCTAAATATTAAAGTATTAAAGATGTGTTTTTTTACCTGTATAATTCTTCATATTTTACATAAAAAAAATTTTTTAGAACTATCTTACAAAACAAACGTACCTTCAAATTTATTTTTATTTTTTTTAAAAAAATCAAAATTATCTTACACAATTTTATTAATTAATAAAATATTATTATTTTTAATTTATACAAAGACTTTCATTGAATTGAGAGGAGATAATTTGATTTTTTTATAAAAAGAAAATTAATAATTATTTTCTAGAAGCACACAATGGAAATTGAAAATATATTTAAATGAGTATTTAACTAGTAACTTATGTAATAACAATATAAATACTCCCTCCGTTCCAAAAAAATATCGATTTGCCTTTTGCATGTAGTTTTAAAAATATTAGTATTATATTGGGATATAGTATGAATAAAGTAGAAATGACTAAAATAATTTTGTTAGTATGTGTGATATAAACGTAATGGCGTTTGTGTAATATATTGTAAGTTGTAAGAGTATTTGTAACGTTAGATAGATAGTACAGTTACTTAAAAAAATTGCATACTTTGTTATAGGACGAAGTAAAATGAAAAAATAGATACTTTGTTATGGGACGGAGGAAGTACTTGTTAATTCTATTGAAAACAAAAAACTTCAATAATAGTAAGAATAGAAAACAATAATAATTTGGAAGCAATGATGATAAATTGGACCATGTTATTTGCTACCCATTTAATTGTATTTTATTCTAATATTTTATTATTATTTTTTTTTATTTTTGTATATTTCTCCACTTTTATGAACATTATAGCGATATGTAAATTTGCCTTTCGACTAAAGAATATATTTTATACAGGAAATGGAATCCTACTTTAATAAAGTTAATTAAAAAGAATGATAGAGGTAGTCTTATGATTAAAATATTACAAATATTTTTTAAAATAAAATAAAATTAAAGTCAAGTATATGTAATTATCTCTCTCTATATATTTTTTTCTTTTATTATAATGGATGGTTGCTTTTATTTAAAAGTAAAACATTGTTAATTTTATATTTATTATATGATAACAGAATATTCATTCGTAATTATTTAATTGTGCAATTTCCTGTGAACCATATCAGGCCATGCAATTTTTTTTTTTTATTATTATTTATAAATTATAAAACAAGTTATTTATTTATTTAAATAGAAAACAATGTAAGATTATTGGTTTGTGTAATGATAGTATGGATTGGTATAATAATAACTTTTGATACATGCTCCCTCCATCTACCGTGGCTGCTAAACCGTAGACACGGTATTTTAGAAGGAGTATAATTAGTACATAATTAAAAATGT
Source organism: Andrographis paniculata (assembly GCF_009805555.1). Classification (NCBI taxonomy): domain Eukaryota; kingdom Viridiplantae; phylum Streptophyta; class Magnoliopsida; order Lamiales; family Acanthaceae; genus Andrographis; species Andrographis paniculata. Next base: position 906,191 of record NW_026137634.1, on the reverse strand, counting down.
ATTAGTGAAAATAATTATCCTATAATATAAATAATTATAAATTAAGATTAAGATAACTAATTAGTTTAATTAAAATTTAAAAAAAAAAATTAAAAGTTTAAAATGAGATTAAAGTGTATAATCATTTTCCAAAAAAGAAAAGTGATATGGTATATGAACAAACAGAAACGGCAACATAGATATGATATGTGGAACGAAGAAAATATTTTATAAGGATTGATAATAATTTATTTATTTATTTTGAAAATTGCATGCCTAAAGTTTATATTGTGAAACAAAAACTGAAAAACACACAAAATCAATTGCAATAATGACCTTACGGCCTTTCTTTACTTGACCACTATCGTCAATTTATTAATGTAAATATATATTTATATATATTATACTTTGTCCGAGTAAAGGGCCACATTTATTTTATTTTTTGTATTTTTTAATATTAACTTAATACAAATTTAAAAAATATATATATATATATTTCTACTCGAATCTTATAATACTATATACAAAATATATATATATATATTTAATGTTGAGTATATCGTAAAAGGTTAATATAATCTTAACGGTCCACGAAGTTAGTATAATTTTATTTAACAAAATATTATATTCAAATTATAAAAAAAATGAAATAATAAAATAAAAATCATCTATGGCAACCAAACTTTATAAGAAAAGCAAGGCTTCTCAATGCATGGTGTAAATATTAGTGTTTGTTTCTTTAACCAAAAATTTCCAATTTTTACTATTATTTGCACTATGCGATTACCGAAAAAAATTACATTTTTTTTTTTCACAAAATATCCTATAATACATATTTTAATACCAAACTCAAACCAAAATTTTCCAAACTACCAAACAAACCTGTAGATTATGTGTTGATCCGGCTAAATCAGCTTAGCTGATTGTGTTATAAGATAAGCCATATCAATTTCCTTATAAGCTATAACAGTTCCTCCGAAAACACCGAGAAACTACACATGATATCACACCAATCTCGACACATATAAAGATCGAACGACAACTTTCGATGCATATGATATCATATTATCACACACAATACATATATACAAGACATTAGATATGGTGATCACATTTCTTAAAAATACCGTACCCCTTTCCGCGACATTTCTTTTTTAAAAATCATAGCTTCTATCGCTTATAACTTTATATACGGTATGAAAAAGGGTATCGAGTTAGAATAAAACCTTATGTACACGTCGAATGCATCACCAGAAACCATCGTCAACTCCAACAGTCGAGGGCGCGCCCCAGTCATCTTCTTCTTCGACCTCCATCTCCATCTCCAATCCGAATTCAGGAAGTTCGACGCCTGCAAGGTTCTTCAAGTCGACCATTGACAGCTCATTAAGGGATTTCACCACCAGGTCGGCAGCACTAAGCTCGTACACCGGATGTTTGCTAGCAACCGCGACGCATTTCATCCGAGCATCGTGTGCAGCCTCGATCGTCCGATTCGAGTTTCCGAAGACGATACACCTTTCGGGTATGAACTGCAGGAGCTGCGCCGCGTACATAAACATCTCCGGATCGGGTTTTCCTCTATGAACATCCTCCGCAGCGACGATCACGTCGAAAATCCCGTTAATCCCAATGGCGTCGATCGCTGCGTCGAGATATTTTCTGGGTCGAGTTGAAACCAACGCCGTCGGAACCTTGTACTGCATCAGCAGAGTTATGAACTCTTGCGAACCGGGGCGGAGACGGTAAACCCCGCCGTGCAACGACTGATAAATCTCTTCCTTTCTAGACGCCATTCTCCTCAGCTCGCTCGGGTCTCGCGACCAGCAGAGAACTTCCGCTATCGCCTGCTCGTTCTTCATGCCCTCGATCCTCCGGAGAACGAACGCCGGCGGAGGCGATTTCCCTTCCTCGTCGGAAAGTGCCAGCCACGCATTCTTCTCGAGATCGGGATTATCTTCGATCAGCACTCCATCCCACTCAAACACGGCGGTCAGCCACCCGCAGCCCATCCTTTCCTGCCGGAGCAACGGATTGTTGAGAGACGGATTATCCGCCTTGTTCTCCGGCGGCCACATTCCAGGTTTATAATCGACGGCGCTCTCCATCCCCATCCCATGCCGGAAATCTCTAGGAATTTGCTCTCGCCGGAATCCATATGCCTCCCTGCGGGTTAGCTCCATTGCCTGAGACTTTATCAATGATCTAGTTCGAGGATTAGCTCGCAATCTCAGAAATGGAAATGGAAATGGATCGGAGACGAAAATTTTCAGGCTGATGAATTGCCGGCAAAGATCGATGCCCTTCCTATTGCAATAAACATTTTTGCAGTAATAGCTTCGAGGAATTGGTCGGCTCCCCAAAAGGGAAGTGGCAGCAATCGAATCTATCATCTTCTTAACCAACAATTGCCAAACCCTAACCCTAACCCTAATTTGGGCTTCAACTTCCAATTTAGAAATTCGATGATTCTTAGCTCCAGAAATCCTCCTTCCTTTGGAATGCGATTCCCGACGATAAATTCAAGCAAGTTGAACGATCAAAACGTCCCCAAAACACAGATACAGTACACAGATATTTCTACACAAATTCCACGATTCCCCAACCCTATTTCACTCAAATCCCTAATCCGAATTGAGATAAAGTACTTATCAAAGCAAAAGTTTTCCCAGTCCCGCAGATAACCAACCGTAAGGAAATTCCCAATTTTGTTCCAAACTCATCAGAGCACAACACGGAATTGCGAGATTCCAACAAAATAAAAAACCCACGCATATGAATATAAAGTCGATAAAAGCGCGGAAATTGAGATGAAGAAGAAGAACAACCTGGATGGAGGGTGTTGGTGTAGAGCCGCAGGGGAGGGGAGAGAGATGGGTATGGAGATTTCTCCCCGGAATTTGTGGAATGATTTGAAGCTCTTTGATAAATTGTGTGGTGTTGAAGAAATGTTTCGAATCAGGGGAGGCAGAAGAGCACTACGTTCTAGAAGCAATACAAGATCTTTTTTTTTTTTTTCTTACAAGTTCATGGACCTCGTTGAAAGGTCGTGTTTCGCGATTAAGTATACTTGATTCAATTAGCTGTTAATTGCTTTAATTAGCTGATTCAATTACTTATTTATATTAAAATATTTGATCAAATAATTGTTTGATATTAGGTGGTTATACTGATAATTGAAGATATTTTTATTTTACTTTTTTATAAAAATATTTATTTTTATTACCGTTAAATTTATAATATATTTTTATTAAAATATATAAATAGTTTTTTCTATTGAAAATTATGTAAAATATAAAATAATAAATTTTTCGTGTATATATTTATTATGTTAGTTATCGGTTAGTTTGTTATATTTATAATTTTTAATAAATTTAATTTATTTTTAGTATATAATTTATATAATATAATTTTAATATAAAAATAAATTATTAATATTCATATTTTCTATTTATATTGATTTTAATATATTTATATATTTTACCATTAAAATAATTTTTATATAAAAAATAATTTTTTTTTTAAATTTATAAAAATAAAACTATAATATAATAAAATATTTTAATATAATTAATAAATAATCAAAATATATTTATTTATGTAAAATGCATAATAAAATTTTACTTATGGTAAAAAGCTATTCCAAAAAGCTAGTTTATCAAACACCTAATTTTTTGACTGGTCAAACAGCTAAACTATTCAATAAGCTAAAAACTCTTCAAAAAAATTATTTGCGAAACATCCTATAATACTTTCTTCATTTTTTTCAAGTGATATTTTTATTTATAAGTTTTTAAAATTATAAGTTTGTTCAGCAACATGATTTTCCTGCGTTCAGCAAATTTTTTGGCATGATTTTCCTGCATATTACAAAAAATTAAATAAAAATATAATACATATTAATATAATATATATATAATATATAAGGTATATTATTCGCTTTTAAAAAATTAATAATTAATAATTAAAATATAAAAAATTATTAATTTTAATATTATTGAGATGATTCTTATACCCAATATAAAAATTATATTAATTAAAAAATACAAAATGAATATATTTATACTATTTTTTAAGAAAATATTAATGATTCTTTGGTTTATAAATATATATATATATATTTTTACAAAATTTTGTAAAATAGTTTTTTATATTTTTTTTTTTACTTTATGTATATGTAATAATATTTTATAATTTATGTAAAAATAAAAAATATTTTAATATTAGTGTTTAATTACTTTTATTATATTTTTAATTGGAATAGAAAGAATATTACATACTTAATTTATTATTTTGTCATTTATATTTATGTTTGTTTGGTTGGATAAAAAAAAATAAAAATAGTAATATATTTTAACATAAAATATGTAAATAAAAAATAAAATAAGGGTATTATAAAATTTTTATTTAAAATATTAAAAAAATAATAGAATAAGTATAAAAATAATGATAATTTAATTATTATTTGCTAAAATAAAAATAATAAATTATAAGTATTACAATATTAGCTAAATATAACCGGTTTGTGTGTCTAGAGTGTTTGTTTGGTATTTTGAATTGAATAGATTTTTTAATAAAGAAGCGCTGAAAATCGTATAAATAATATAAAAATAATTATTATATATAATATATTAATTTTTAATAGTATATACTTTTTCTTCAGCCTTTTTTTAAAAAGGGCTTTGTGTTTCTTTTCAATAAATTAAAAAGTAATAGTAAAAAATAAAAATATATTTTTTAATTTAAATAAAAATTAAAAATATTTTGATATTAATATATAATTATTTTTATTAAAAAAATATAATAAATAATTTGAAATAGAACGAAAAAATAAAAAATATTAAAAGTTACGTAGAAAAAAAATGAAACAAACGTAAAATTAGTACATCTTTGGCGGCTATTTCTAAATAGGACTAGTTGACTTCGTATCAATTTACGTACCCGACGAGCGACCACCCCTCCACACGCGCCACCCTGAGCGCGTAATCACTACGCGCCGCGTTTATCTACCCAAGCCCAAAAGTTCCCCATAGAAGCACTTTTGGTTCCGTCGAGAGGCGAAACATGCGCAACCGCCGTTTTGCGCAGGCGCCGCCGAGCGACGACGAGGAGAGCGCTCTGCCTCCGCGGCGGAAGTCTGCAGGCGCTGAGAACCTGAACCGAAGGAAGCGTAAGGTCGTACAATTCCCCGACGATGACGAAGAGGAGGACGCGAAAGTGAGCGACCGCAAGAAGAAGAAGCAGAAGAAGGACGCTGAGCCTGAGCCGGAGGTGGCGAGCGAGAATGAGGAGCAGGCGGATGTGGAGGCGCAGCCGATTGGAGCGGTGGTTAGGGTTACGGGGAAAGGAAGAGGAAGGAGGAGTCATTACGAATCGTTTGAGTACAATGGCACTCAATATTTCCTTGTCAGTCGGTATCCTATCTTTCGGATGGCTTTTCATTGCCTGCTTATTGTGAATTTCGTTCTGTATATTCGTATGAGGTTTTTAAGCTTCGTTTTCGATTGATGCAGTGTTTAATTTTCCAATTTTCACCATTTCTGAAGGGATTTCTGTCATATAAGTTCTAATTCTTTTCGTTTTCTTATTCTTAGCCTGAGATTGAGAATTTACCTTGATTTTGTTTCACCAAATTGGCTGGAATTTTGGTTTGTATAAGCTTTATATCAGTTCCCCGATGGGACAAAAATCGAGTGTTTGAGATGGAAGAAGTTCGAGGACTTGGTTATGGTTTTTCTTTTGTTTGTGCAATGATTTTATGTACTTCATGTAGATGATGTTTTTTGAGTTCTCACCATATCGGATTGTTTTGATTTTATCTATAGGAGGATCCGGCGCTCTTTCATCCTGAAGAAAAGAATCAGAAGCCTTATGTGGCTATAATTAAGGTGAAACCTTGTTTATATGCTTGAGTTAGCTAATGAGCAATGTTATTTTGAAACTTTATCGTTTACGTAAGTGTTCTTTAAATGCTCTCTTGCAATTTTGTTTCATCTTAGTTATAGGTAGTTGAGAGTGTCTGTTTTTGTTTTCGTGTTTGTTGCAATCATGAATTGACATGTTGTTAGTCTTTAAAATTTCATTGTTTTTATTTTTGGCATTAGTGTAAGTTTGATTTAATGGAAAATGGTGGTGTGAAGTGTCTGTGTTCAATTAGCCCCTTTTATATACATATATATATATATATGCAGGTTTGCTTGTCTATTTTGTTGGGGTATTTGATGTGCGAATGCTATATTGAAAAGCTTGTGGCTTTTGATAGCTATATTTCTCTCTGTTATTAGGCATATGAATATGATGCTGCATACACTGTTTTTCTCTTATTGAATTTTTATTATGCTTACAGGACATTTCTCAAACCTGGCATGGTGAATTGATGGTAACAGGACAGTGGTTCTATCGCCCAGAGGAGGCAGAAAAAAGAACCGGTGGAAATTGGCCATTAATTGATACAAGAGAACTGTTCTATAGTTTCCACAGAGATGAAGTTCCAGCAGAATCCATCTTTCATAAGTGTGTGGTTCACTTTATACCTCTGAATAAGCAGATTCCAGCTCGCCAGCAACACCCTGGTTTTTTTGTGCAGAAAGTGTACGACACTGAACAGAGGAAGCTCTTTAAGCTAACAGATAAAGATTATGAAGAGAGCAAACAGCATGAGATTGATCTTCTTGTTCAAAAGACTCTTGCACGGCTTGGAGATGTACCAGACCTTGTGCCTGAGGATACTGATGTTGATCATGAAGATCAAGTAAAGAGTAAGAGACTTCTTAGACGAAAGAGCATTTCACATTTGGATGTCTCCAGGGATGATGAAGGACTTGGTGGCAGACCCCAATCTCTTAAACCTGGAACTCCAGTGAACGATTCTGGTAGTTCATCAGAACACTATGCTATTCTTTCAAAATTTAAGATGTTGACTGAGGAAACTCAGCGTGACAAGTGGTTGGAAAAGCTTCTTCAATCTATTCAGTACATATGCACTCCTGCTGGAAGTAAGCCGAATAATGGGGAAGACAGGCTTGGTTCAGATGTTCGAAGTCCTGATAATAATAGTGGTGGCTCTAATAATGGATCGCATGATAAGGCTTCGAATGTAAGTTCTTGCCTTATCATATGATATCTGAAATTTTCTTGGAATGATTTTCTTATCCATATGGCTACCAAAAATGTTTCTATTGTATATATAATTGATAAAATTTGATAAGATTATCTACTTGTTATTTATGTCCTTGGGTTTGATCCTCCTCTTTCCATATGTGTCATATAGGAAGGTTCATCATTCGAGTGGCCCGATGCAGCTGTTCCAGCCATAGTTGCACTTGAGAAAGCCGCACACTCTGCACTCTCGGCTGATTTTCAGAAGTATAACCAAAAGATGCGGCAGTTAGCTTTCAATCTTAAGGTGATTATTATACAGTTAGCTCATATGCTTACAGCAGCACTCATGCCTGAATTTATTAATGATTGTTGTCGTGGAAATCCTCTGGACTTAGTAGTGATCATGTAGTCCGATCTGCAGAACTTGTTTGAAAATCTTGGGATCTGTTCCTGGTTTTTCTTTCAGCCGATTTTCTGTTTTATATGTTATTTATTGATAAATAACTCATTCTTTATTTCTTTGATTTTGCTAATTATTTTAACAGAGTAATGCTACACTAGCACGACGCCTTCTGAATAAGGAGCTGGAACCTTCACAAATATTGAATATGTCACCTCACGAATTAAAGGTGCGGATTATCTATTTTTGAGTGATTATCTAGCTAATCCAATCCTTTATTTATATGTTTTGTCCCATTTAGATTGTTTTTGGCATGTGTGCAAATACGATTGAAATATATTATTCATAAACACATCTATGACTTGCCTGATCTCGCTACCCCCAAAATTTGGCAGTTTCCTGAGGGATCGAGTTTCATCAAGTTGCTTTCCATGCTATCTTTGTTAATTAGTTTTGTTCAATTGTGACTTTGATTTGGAGAATGTTGCAGCTGTATCACATGTTTCCCATAACATCTGATCCGAGATATCTTTCTACTATTTCATTTTTCATATCATGCACCCACTAGGTCAGCTTTATCTAATTATGTCTGGAGCTAGAATAGTTGCATGCTGAAAATCTGTTACTTTGGACATTTTCTTCGAGGAAACATTATAAGATAATTGTTATAATAGAAATTTGATTTATAATATGATACAACTGCATTCTACCATATCCTTATTTTTGTATTATCTTATTATTAAATGATAACCATATAGAACCACTGAACCAGAAATAACATTATAATGTTGTAACTCGAAACATGATAGTATCATTTTATTAATTGAGATGCAATCTTCATTCATAATATATTTTCTTATTCTGCCAAAGTCGGCTTGATTCTTTTTTATTTTCAACAATAGTTCGGCTATCTACTTGGGTGATTTGGTCTCTAAGTGCTTGGGCTGTTGCCTGTCCATCTGTTTTTTTTCGTCTTTGGTTTTTGAATTTACAATGGTTTTTTCTTCCATTTATTTCTTATTTATGTGCACAACTCGATGTTCTTACGTCGAATCTATTATTTTCTATTTTACAAGATAATGTTGTGCATGGATCTTTTCTTCCAAAATTTTCTAGTTTGTCCTTGAGACGTGACAGATCGTATGGGTTCATTACCCTTCGGTTTTCTACTAACCTACGATATTTAAATAGTAGCTGACGACTACCTCCCATCACTACATTTATTTTCCTCAGGAAGGTTTAACGGCAGAGGAAATAGCAAGCAGGGAACCCGAGAAATCAGGCCGCTTGCAGGTCAGTCACACAATGCTATGTTCCATGATTTCATCACTATAGCCGTATTTCTTTACCCGACTCTCACTTTCTTCCTTTTTCTTTCTTCGCTCGGGAAGATGACTGACGCTCGCTGTAAAAGATGCAATGAGAAACAAGTGGGTTTGATCGATATCATCCAGACTGGACACGGAGACCGCTATCAGGTCCTTAAAATACAAATCTTTAAATTTTACAGCGATTGCAAGCCAAAATGGCATTGTGTGATCTCGTTTTTATGTCATGTTTTATTTTCAGCTGGAGTGCGTCGCCTGCGGCAACACCTGGTATGCGTCTAGAGACGACGCGGCGTCGTTGACAATTGAAGGCCCGAACTCCACCAAAACTGTCGGCACTGCGCCGCTGGCCACCTCTAAGTTCGAAGAGGTGGAGAAGACTCTGACGAGCCCCGGCAGAGGCGCCACCACCACCACCACCACCGATGTCCTCAAGAAAACTACAGAAGCAAATGCCCCGCCCGTGGTCGAGCTCCAGAGCCAGAAGTCATTCGACAAAATACAGACGGACGAAAAAGAGAGGGAAAAGGAAAAACCCGCAGACGGTAATGCTGCCCCGTAATGTATGGTTTCTGTTCGAAGCCGCCCGCGGTCAGCGCCGTGGCGGCGATGGCAGGGGCAGCGGTTTTGTATATATATATATTTATATTTATATGAGAGATATGTAGTGTGTTTGGAGCTCAAACTAATGTAATGCATAGTTTAGGCTTAGTTTTGATGTTTATACAGGTTAAGAAGATGGTGTATAAGTTACTTATATTGTCTGTATATGTCAATTCCCGTTTGCCTTATTATATTTTAAATAATTTTTTTTTTTTTTTTTTTAAAGAATGTTGATAGTGCGAAATATGGCTACATTTCATTCAATTCTGTGTCTAGTTCCTTCGGCAATCTTTACTTACGGAGTTTAACATGCAGTGAATTTCAAAATTTTTATTCTAAATAGCTAAAATTATAAATATATTTGTTCATCTTATATTTAGTCTAAAAAAAATAGTAAAAAAACTCTTATAACTAGAAAAAAATAATTATTTTTAATATATTTTTACTGTTTTTTTAGATTAAATATAAGAATAATGTGTATAATTATAATTTTAAGAATTTAAAAATGAAAATTTTAATGTGTGCAGATCAATCACTGCTAAATAAGAACGACCGAAAAGTTTATAAACCTATGAACGAATTTGACACAATTTTGAAAATATAGAGAATTTTACAGAATTTCGTGAAATATTTTGTACAATTTTATTTGGGAAATATTGACGATAGAACACATAAAATATAAATCAATTTCACTTATAAAATAGTATTATTGACAGTACATATTGCATGAATTGAAGCAGTATATTAATTGCGTATTTTATATATGGTGATTAGAGCTAATTTGTGTAGTATTGACCCTAATTTTATTTTATCATACTAATATTTTCAGTTATACAAATGAATCAACAAAAAATAGAATAAGAATTACAGTACGTTACCAAAATTTCATTAGTAAAATAAATATAATTAATTTTGATTGTATTTAATTCTGGAAAATAAAATAAAATAATTTTGGTTAGTATTTTATTTAGTATTAAAAAGCAAGGGTTGGTGGTTGAAACAGTAAGTTGCATTTAAATGGTATGGTGCATCATTATACAATTAAATGTTTTCCATGCAAAAATTCAAAAACCTTTGATATTTAAGGCAATGTGTAATAATGCATACCCTTTTTCATTAAATTTCAAAATTTAATTTTGGACCTTTACATAAATGTTACGTTTTTCTTTTTATATATACAACATTGCAAATAATAATAATAATAATAATAATAATAATCAATTTTGTTCTTGCGCCTAACAACATAATTCAACACCAATAATTTGAGAAATAATACAAAACTACATAATATTAATTAATATACTATACATTTATCTCGTTTAATGTTTTCATATAATATATATATAAATAATAAATTGTTATTATGATGAATTGAAAAAGTAGTCATAAATTAATTATTTATTGTTGATATAAGAATAATAGAATTATGGATATATAAATTTAATGGACAATAAAAATAAAAAAATAAAAAAATTATATTATTATTATTTTATCTAATCATAAAAGTATTTAACAAAAGATTTGTGAGAAATTTCGCATAATACTTTATGACATAAGCATGCTCGTAAAACACCCAAATTACCCATCGAAACAGTAACAGAATCGGCAATGTGGAGGGTATTTATGTCTTTTCACAAATGGAAAGTACCAAATTGAAATATGGCCGCACCACCGCCTCCATTAAAACAGTTAACATTGAAAAAAGCATTCAACAAACTTCTATGGCTTCTTTTCTTATGGGACACTCCCAGTGATCTACGCATTTCTTCGCTCCTTCAATGGCGATGGCTATTTCCTCTTGTGAAGGCTTTTTAGTAGTCTCGTTTGTGCACCTACATACTGCAAAAATGAGCGATTGAGGTCTTGTGAGAGTGGAACGAGGCTGTTGCCATATGAGAAGGCGAAATGATGATTGCCTTATTGTGGGGGATCTGTTGGGCGACTTTGCTTGGGGTTCACTTCGATGAGATCTGTGTGAGGTGAATCTTTGATTGGCTTGGCTTGGAATGCAATGCAAGTGTGTGGGAAATGATTTCGTTTTTTTGTTAACCTGTAATTATGTTTTTCGATTTTTGATCATTTATGATTGTTGGATTGCCATTGCTTATGCGTTAAGTTCCAATTCCAGTGTGATGAAAGATGCGCACTGTGTGATTTCATATTATAAATGTTTTTCTTAATTGGATTTTATGGGATATGATATGATCCTCTTATCATTTGATGATGCAACAGAGTAAAAAAATGATTAGCTTTGAACTTTTGATGGAGTATATATATTTGAATGTATATGTGCAGTGATGTCCATGAATGCATATATGAATTTGAAGTTAGATTTTTAAAGTTTGGTGTGTTGAAGTTGTCATCTAGTTTGAACTATACTCAGAAAACTTCAGGCCATGGCTATGTCCATCTGCAAAAATTGCTCTGACTTCGTTTCATTTTGGTGGTTCTTCTTTAGCAAAACCTTTTATGGAGACTATTGAGTTTTGGATGTAATGTGTTTTTTGTGAAGTTTGTGGAACATCTTTGAATTAAATCATTTAAGAATGTTTGATTTCTATATTGTCATTATAATATGCCTCTATGAAAAGAGCACTCATTCATTATTTCAATGGGACAATGTAACTTTTTTTAGCCCAAACAGTATATATCTGAAATCTGAATGATACAAAAGCATTATTTTGGAAAAGTTGCACGTTTGGTGGGACAATTATTCCATAAACAAAAAAGCATGGCTTTGGGTATTTGGAGGGCTTTATTTACTTGCGTGCCTTGAAATTGTTAGTAGGCTCCATGTATTTGCTGGCAATGGTTGTATAAGGCTTTGAAGCCTGTTTTTGAATCCAAGGGGAAATTATCATCGTTTTCTTGGAGGCTAATATCTCCTTGTCCTATAATGATACATCAAAACATAATGGGTATGCCATTTGATTTTCCATGTTTTCTTATTTGCTTTGTTGTTAAGTGCTGTTTTTGTGATCTGATTTATATTTATATTTATAGAAGCTCTTGGTGTCATGAGTCTGAGCATTGATAATTAGTTGATGCAATCTGTCGTCCATTTCGATTTGTTGCAGGACTGATGCCTGTCAATGAGGCTAGAGTGAGAGGCCGGCATGGAATTAAGCTTCGACAAGTATTGTTTTGTAGATACTAGTCCAACAACAGTGCTATTGCCTCCTCGGCAGCATTCAAGAGTTTCTGACAAGAAATCAAGTGAGGGGAAGCCCAAAAACAGGAATTATAAAGCAGTTGGAGTTTCTTGCGGAGACGATGAACCACTGAAGGCAAGGCTGCTGCGGAAAACTGAAGCTGTTGTTGGAAGGGAAAAGATTGATTTCTCAGGAGGAACAACACAATCAGCAGCCGGAATTATTGATTCGTTGTGTAGCATGGATAAAAATAGTTTGCTGGTCGAACAAAAAGAGTCATCAGCAATGTCTCTTTCGGAGCTTAGCAAGAAGCAAACTGTGTTCTTCCCTCAAGACTTCAAGACACCATCTGAATCAGCAGCTAAAGATGATACTAACATCCATTCGGAAAGAGTTGAGGATTCTAGCCTGCACAAGTCGTTATCTTTATTGCTAACTCTATCCCATTCACCTGATAAACCCGAGAATGATGGCTGGCGGTCGAGCAGTCCAACATCCCGAGCCAGGAAGATTCTACGCCCTTTTCTAAAATCCAAGCCTCACAGAAGTCCACTGAGTAGCTCCAACAGAAGTGACAGCACAAGGAGATGTGGACTTCCCGGAAACCATTGCAAAAAAACGACTCTTATGCTGGAGGCCCAAGATAAGCAGTGTAATGTAGCTCTGCAGAATTCTGCAGCACATTTACACGGTCTTCTCAAATTCAAAAGCAAGCAGAGGGAGCCGTCTTTCGAATTTTCAGTGAAGACCACAGAAGATGTTTACATCGGAAAGACATGGAAAGTCGAAAATGATGTGACTCGGGTGTACACGCTTCATCACAGAAGAAAGACTAATGCTGGTGGCGAATCATCAATGGTGGGACAAATGCGCGTATCTTGTCGCATGTGCTCAGAATTCAACGGCGATGGCGAGCTCAATAACTCTTTGGTGACGGAGTTTGTGCTGTATGATGTTATTCATTCGCGAGAAAGTGATAATCCTAGCTGCTCCCTCGATGTTAGTAGAGCTCAAGCTTCCCCGGATTCTAATGAGATTGTACCTCAGGCTAATGATGTTGTAGCTGCAGAGGCGTCTCCGGAGATCGAAATCGGAGCGGTTGTCGTGCAAGTTTCACTAGGAAAGCAAGGGAGCTTAAGGATGATGAAGCACGAAAGCGAGGCGATGGAGGGTATTTACGTAACTTCACAAACTCCAAAGATGCACGTCGTGATCCCTGCTGGAAGCCACGGCGGAGCCGGCCCTTCTCCATTGCTGGAGAGGTGGAGATTAGGCGGCGGATGCGACTGCGGTGGTTGGGACATGGCTTGCCCTCTCGTAGTCTTGAGCAATCATAAGATTGATCGTCATCATCGACCCTTCACGGAGTGCTCCCGGAATCTGGCTGAGCTCTTTGTCCAGGTAAATTTTACCTCTACAGAATCAAATCTTACTACATTAATATTCCGATGTTCCAAGATATTTTAACAGCAATGTGTGTTGTTGTGTATAGGGAAAGAAGGAGAATCGAGGAGCAGCAGCATTCGCGATGAGGGCGACGGAGGAGGACGGGAAATACGCGGTGGATTTCCATGCGCAGCTATCGTCGTTGCAAGCTTTTTTTATATGTATGGCCGTGCTTCATACTGCTCGGAGCGTGAACGAACCGAGCCTCGTGAGGCTGTTTGCTGAGAATACAAGAGATGCGGTTCCGCAAGTTCAATTTCTTCCGTCGCTTGTGCTCGATCCACCGTCGTCGCCCATTTCCCGAGCTTAGGGGCGCTTTTGAGCTATCCATCCGGATCCGGTGACTGTGATGATAGATGGTTCTTGCAAGGTAAATTATGCAAATTTACAAGGATGTTTTGAATTCAAATTGAAGTTGTTAGTTAGAGGATGGTTTTGATTGTAACCCATCATATATGTTATTGTATATTATCATATTTTCAAATTTTATTATTTGAATGTCGTAAAGAAATATATTATATGGTCCCTCCCCTCCACGTGACATTTGAAGTAAGATAATTAAGAATATATTAATAAAAAATATTAATTCATAATATATTATTATAAATTTAAATTAAAATAATTAATTTTTTTAATTAAAATTAAAAAAATTTGAAATTAAAATTTTTAAATGAGATACCTAATTATTTTTCTAAAAAGAAAAAGTGAAACGGCGTCGTTTAGTTAAGTATAAGTGAAACATGAGACGTCGTCGTTTAGACAAATAGTGAAACGACGTCGTTTATGTATTGCTAACTCTAGACGACGCCATTGTTGATAAACGAAGCTTAAACCCTTTCTTCTCTCTTATCCCCGAGAAGCATGCCTCTTGCTTTCTTTTCGCTGTCGCCATTTCCGGCGCCCTCGCTTCTCTCCTTCCCGACAAAGTTCAAACCCAGCGCATTTACTCTCCTCAAGCCGTCGTCGTTTCTCTCCACCGCCGTCTCCGCCATTGGCCCCGATGGAAAATACTACCCAACTCCATCTGACGATGACCCCCCCGAAGCTCCGGAAGACTCAATGCACGGCGTCAACAAGTTCGAGCAAGTCCGGCGCCAGGCGGCGCGTGCGCGCAAGCGCCAGGAAGAGGAATACAAAAAGGACCAATCCACTTTCCTCAAAGCACTAGAGGAAACCGAGGATCCTCCTTTTCTGAGCAACGACGACTCCGGCGACGACCTATTTGGGGAAATCGACAAAGCAATCGCTTTAAAACGACAGGAGTTCATCAAGCAGGGGTTAATCAAGCCAAGCTCGAACAAAAAGCCTGAATCCGATGCGGAAACCATCGATGAATTGGAGCCCGAGGAAGCGGTCGATTTGGAGGAAATCAACGAGCTCCACGGCCTGACTGAGATTTCTGAAGACGATGACGGAGAAGCCTCCGAATTCGAGGTTAGCAACGACCAATTTTCGAGTTCATTCGACATTGATTTTGATGAATTTGGAAAAACTAAGGCTAGAGTTGTTGATCCTAAGTTTAGAATGAGCTTAGCTGAGCTGTTAGACGAAAGCAAAGTTGTCCCTGTATCTGTATTTGGAGACTTAGAGGTAGGAATCAGTGGAGTTTCTCATGATTCTCGAGTAGTCGAAAATGGCGATTTATTCATATGCTGTGTCGGGGCTGATACCGACGGCCATTTGTATGTTTCTGAGGCTGATAAGAGAGGTGCTGTGGCAATTGTAGCGAGCAAGGAGATCGATATCGAGGACACATTGGGGTGTAAGGCATTGGTTGTAGTCGAGGATACGAATACAGTTCTTGCTGCAATAGCGTCTTCTTTCTTTAGGCATCCTTCTAGAAGTATGTCTGTGATCGGCGTCACGGGGACAAATGGGAAGACGACTACATCGTATCTAGTTAAAGGCATGTACGAGGCGATGGGGCTGAGGACGGGAATGTTGAGTGCCGTGGCATCGTATGTTCACGGCGATAACGAGTTGGAAGTGAGTAAGGGAACTCCGGATGCAGTTTCGATTCAAAAGCTGATGGCGAAGATGGTGCATAACGGGACGGAAGCAATGGTGATGGAATCTTGTACTCGAGGGATGTCGTGCGATGAGATCGACTTTGATATTGCCGTGTTCACAAACTTGACAAGGGGGGATGATTTGGATTTTCACGGGACTGAGGAGGAGTATAAGGATGCAAAGGCTAAGCTTTTTTCGAGAATGGTGGACCCTGCGCGCCACCGTAAGATTGTGAACATTGATGATCCGAATGCTGCATTCTTTGTAGCACAGGGTAACCCCGGCGTGCCTGTTGTGACATATGCGATGGAGAATAAGAACGCCGATGTTTATGCTCTGAAATTTGAATTATCCCTGTTTGAGACTCAGGTGTTGGTCAATACGCCGCAAGGGATATTGGAAATTTCTTCGGGGTTACTCGGGAGGCATAATATATACAACATTCTTGCAGCTGTTGCTGTCGGGATTGCAGTTGGTGCGCCTTTGGAGGACATTGTTCGAGGGATTGAAGAGGTTGATTCGGTGCCGGGTAGATGTGAGCTGATCGATGAGGAGCAGGCTTTTGGAGTTGTTGTCGATTACGCACATACGCCAAATGCTTTGTCTAGACTCCTTGATCACATGAAGGAGCTTGCACCGAGGAGGGTTATCACTGGTATGTGTTTTTGTTATTTTCGAAGTGTTGGAAGAATTAAATATGAATAATGTAAAATGGTTCATGTCGTTATTACCTTAGCTATTAGGTATGATATCTTAGAATATGGCATCATAGGAGATGCTTCGCGCGAGGTGGAAACAAAAAGATTTACCGATACATTCAATTGCGTGTAATGCTTATTGAGAAATTTTCATCTGATGAAGTGGTTGGTTGTGATGGTGAACGCGACCGAGGGAAGAGACCGGTAATGGCAAAGATTGCCACGGATAAAAGTGATGTCACTATCTTGACTTCAGACAATCCAAGAAGTGAAGATCCTTGTAAGTATTTATATTTTTGCTCGTAAAGTGACCATATATGGTGCAGTTTCGTGTGTATCGATGTATATGGTTTTAATTTATGTTCTGATGAATGGATGTATTTTGGCAGTGGATATCTTGGATGATATGCTGGCTGGTGTCGGGTGGTCGATGCAAGAATACTTGAAATACGGAGAGAATGATTACTATCCACCACTGCGTAACGGTCATCGACTGTTTTTACATGATATTAGACGGGTTGCTGTACGGTGTGCTGTGGCAATGGGCGAGGAAGGCGATGTTGTTGTAAGTTTATACGGCGTATTATTTATATTACATTTTTGAATACATTCTATGATGACTAAATAGCATCTGCATACAAATTCATGGATTTGAAGTAGCCATAGAGCTGTTGAAGTTTCTTATGTCATATGATATATGGAGGACGAGTAAAATTGAGACGGGAGAAGTCTACAACTATATTGATGAGTAAAATTTGTATTAGTTATGATTTTGGTAATCGATTTGTTGTTTTGGTGTTTGATGAGAAGTTTTGTATATTCCAAATGCAAGTGTCTATTTGTGCAAACCATCTTTATCGAAAATGATTTTGTTCATGTCGATGTGCAATTCTTGCAGGTAGTCACCGGGAAAGGCCATGAAACGTATCAAATAGAAGGGGAGAAGACAGAATTCTTCGATGATCGGGAGGAATGCCGAGAAGCACTTCAGTATGTCGATGAACTTCACCAAGCTGGAATCGACACAAGCGAATTCCCATGGCGGTACGTTATCCTCACTATTCTTCCTTGAAAGTATTACTATTATGTTCCGAATTTACGATATTGATATTAAATAGTAACTCCGGAGCAAACAATTCCCTGGCGATACTTTCCTTTGACTTATAATCGAGTTCATTTTGGATTCGAATTTTAGCTCTTGATTTTAACTACAAGTAGGAAGCAAAAGTTTACGTTACTTAGTCGTAACACAGAGTTTACGGTACCTATGCTGCTGCAGGTTACCCGAGAGCCATTAATCCACGACTTGCCGGATAGACAATTGTAGATATTAGATGATCGTAGAAACACGGAATCGATGCATTATGCCATTCTAGTGTAACTTCACTTCAGCTCATCTGCGAAACATCGGAGCTTCCGAACTGGAATCTATCGATTTAAGGTGCGCCCCGACTCTATGAATTTGATGTTTAGAAGAATTTGGTATTGAAATTTTGAAATCACGGTGAATGATCGCGTGCTTATGCGTTGAATATGCATCGATTTGTGCCGTAATTTGGGTGATTGGCAACCACATTTTGTTGGTAATCCGAATGAGTTACGGGTTCAGCTGTGGTGTTGTCGATGTGATGTGTGAAATTTTATCATCATTCGATGAAATTCTTGTTTAGGCGAACCATTGTGGGGATTGACGTGTGCTTAGAGCGCATTCGACGAGTACCAACCAAATATATTCTTGTAAAAAGAAAAGGAGGGGTAAATGGATCATTATTATATATATATATATATTAGATTTGTTTCTAATTTATTTACAATAATGTAGTTTCATAATTCTTTTTATATATTATTAATTATTTATTTTAATAGAAATATCAAGGTAAATACTTAGTAAAAAAAATCAACATTCCCAATAAGATAAATAGAAATGTTTGCAAAATTGTCTATATTATAGTTAAACTTATCCTTTCGGTATTGGCAGACCAATAAGATTAATAGATAATTTCAATTAACATAATAATACTTCATATTTTATTATGCTTTATGAATATATATCTTATACATTGGAATTAATATTAATGTATTTTGTGTTAACTATTATTATAATAAATTATTATATCTTATGTATTATATTAATATATATACTACAGTGATATTACGTGTAGTTAATTAGAAATACTATAATATTTAGTACTCCCTCTATAATTCACAAATTTTAGTAAAATATAATTAGTCAATAATTAAAAATAATTATATATTAAAATTGAAATAATTAATTATTTTAATTAAAATTTAAAAAAAATGAAGAAATTATGTAAAAATGATGGACTAATTGTTAGAATTAAAAATAATATGTACGTACAGCTGTAGAAGCAGCCAAAATATTTGGTCAAAGATGCCAATAATTTTCTAATCTTCCATTGAATTATGAATTAAATAAAGTTGGGTGGGGTCTTCTTGAAATAAATACTTTTATTTTAGAAGAATATTCTCTAAAGTGCTACGTACGCTCAATAATACACACTCATTGAAAATGCTTAATCTACTAGTAATTAATTTTCATTGTTAGTCAATTAATTTTTAATTTACTACTAATTAGATGATAAAGTTTTATCATTAGATTATTATATCAGTTTCTAAGTATAAATCCACTTAAAGAACATAAAATTTAATCGTATCTATTTAAAATGAAGTACAAATTTTCTAGATAAGTCAAAAACTCTATCTCCAGTACATGATTTCTAATTTTAAAATTACATCACACGTATATCATCATTACTTTAAAATAAAATTAGTGCACAAAA
The DNA here is from genome assembly GCF_009805555.1 of Andrographis paniculata. Classification (NCBI taxonomy): domain Eukaryota; kingdom Viridiplantae; phylum Streptophyta; class Magnoliopsida; order Lamiales; family Acanthaceae; genus Andrographis; species Andrographis paniculata. The sequence goes on along the minus strand of NW_026137634.1, from coordinate 886,673 downwards.
ATCAAGTAAAATAAATGTTATTATATGATCAAGACTTAAATTAAAACTAAAAAAAAAAAATATGTACTTTTTTTATTATCGCCAGTATTTATTTATTTGTTATATTGACAAATATAGTAGTATATATTATTAATATTTAAAGAAGTAGAAGACACAGCTGTGACATCGATTTATTGAATTATTATTGTTGTGGTTAGGAATAAGGAATGTAGATACCTAAATATATTGAATTTATATATGGTCGGTTTTAGTTAATATTATTTTTGTGGCTAATAATTATTTTAATTTTTTCCTTTCTAAGAAATCACAATTATCTTTATGTATTATTGACACGTCCCAAAGTTGACCTTAACTTTAAATAATCTTCCCATAATTATTTCAGTTTCATGCATAATAAATAACCTTATAAAATGTACACCAATTCATATATTTTTTTTTTTTTCTATTAAGAATTTATGTATAGGTTTGATCAAAATGTGAATTGTGCAATTATTTATTTTATATATGTAAACATGTATTTATCTTAAGTTTACATATAATAAAAAATAAAAGCAATAATTATATATGTAAATATATAGTAAAAGAATTTAAACCAAATTAAACACAAAGTAAAACATGCCCTGACTTATGTCTTGTTCTTTTAGTGTTTTATACTTTTCTTTTTTAATAAATAAATATTTAATTTAAATTTTTACTAAAAATATAAAAATATCACTTTATTATAGATTATATTATAATATATAAAAATTAAATAGGGTTATTATTGCATGTGAGTGTCCCTTATGTTTGAGTTGTCCATAACATAATTGCTTTTTCATTTTTTTGTCTCAATTTTTAATATGACTTGTCATACGCACATTTGCATATTAAATTCAATGTGAATTTAAAACATTAATATACGATTTTATTTGTTTGGACATTAATTATTTCAAATGTGTAGCAAGAAATTTAGGAATTATTAATTACTTATTCCATGTTTAAAATTTAACCACCACTATTTAAATTAGAGTTTATACTACTATTATTTTAGGGTTTGTTATCATTGTATAATTATTTAATATTATTTTATTAATAAAAACATAATTGTAAATTGACTGGCGATCTCTTAAACCTAATTCCAAAAATGACTGCTCAACTGATCATTTTGGACTCAGCAATATCAACATTATCTTATGTCAAAATTAATGTTAATATTTTTATTTCCCCGAAAATGACATTTTTAATAAAAATTAAATAAATCCCACAGACAACACAAATAAATAATAATAATAATAAAAAAAAAATAAAAAAAAAATCACTTAATTTGGAAATTCATAAACGCAACTAAAAATTTGTTATATATGGGAGCAATTCACGGAAAGTCCCGGGACTTCATACCCTAAAGCAACCTACCCATGTGGGGTCCACGTAATGGGTGGTTAAAAGTTCATTCACGTGGTACGGATCCCGGACCTTCCATGAATGACCCATAGTAAAGGTAAGACTCCACTTACCTATATTGTTTTTCAGTAAAAGGAAAGGGACCCGATGATGGATTGATCGTCACCGTTGATTTTAGCGGGTCCACATCATGAACAGTCGAGATTCATCTGGCCTTTAAAGGCCTTGGAGTTTCAACATTAATAATCATCATAATAACAATAACAATAATAATAATATTCCGATCAAAAAATTAAAAATTTTAAAAAATAATAATAATAATTTGATAATGATAATGATCTGTCCATGGAACTAAATAATTGTAAAGGGGAAATTAAATAGGAAATTATGACAAATTGCATTTGCAAAATTTATTGAAAAAAAAAATAAAAATTGTTAGTTTTGGAGTGACGCAAATATTTAATTAAATGATAAGGGAATATGACATTAGAATTGACAAATAACAAATAAAAATGATGGTGGTGTGGAAAAGATAAGAACAACCCATATATATACATACATGTTCCTATTTTATTTTATTTTATTTTTAAATTTTAGGTGAGATTGGATTTGGAGTGTCTTCTAATATTAGAAATAGAAAAGGAGCTAATTTTCTATTTAAGATTTTATTTTTTCTTTCTACAATTTGGGCTATTATTATTAATTAACTGTCAAAATTGAAATGATTAGGAAATAATAATAATAATAATAAAAAAAAGAATACAATGTACATTTACTATTTAGTTAAAATATTCCATGGACATAGATTCCATGTTTTTTTTTAAAAAAAAAATAAAATATTATTTTTATCGATTAATTAAAAAATTTAATTTAAAGATGATTATTTTATTTGCTTATATATGTACAATATGGCACTCTTAAATCATATATATATATATATTCAATATAGAAAATTACTCAACTAAGTATATAGTGGATTGAATCATGTATTTATAATTCATTTTAAAAGTATTCCAATTATTAATTTCGTATTAGATCTACAGTTGAAAGACATGTACACAAATAAATGAAATTAAAGATAAAATGATTTTAAATTTCAAAAGCACACTCCCTAAATTGATTTTGAAATATTCAATTATAAAGTAAATATTCGAATTTTTTTCACAAATACTCTTACTTTACATCTTATAATTAATGTTTTTTTCCAAAAAAAAAAAAGAGCAAAAATATGACACTACTTTTAACCACTCATGTATACATTGTAAGTGGACTGAAGGAATACTATTAACATATTAATTATTCTTTTAATTACACATATGTAATGTTAATATATTGTATAATACAAAAATATTGTTCAATAGTTTTGTTATATTAATCGATTGTTTTGTTATATCCTCCCTCCGTCCCAAAAGAAGTGTTTTATTGAGAGTTGGCACGGGAACGAAGGAATAATAGTATTTAATTGAAAGTGGGTATAAAGTAGAATGTAAATGACTTAAAGGTCCGTGTTTTTTGAAGAATTTTAAAGAGTATGTTAGAGTAATAATTAGGGGTAGTATAGAAAAGTAGGAATAATTTTATTATAAAGTGAGAACTACGACTACTAAATAAGGAAACAAAGACAATTGTTTTGGGACAGACGAAAATGAAAAAATAAAACAAATCTTTTAGAACGGAGGGAGTAATTGTTTATAACTTTGGTTACGGTAGTGAGTGTAATTTTAGCAGTGTTATACTAATTGTATAATGAGTAAATAAATATCCTTGTTAATGTTAATATGTGTATTTTAAATATCCTTTTCTCAATATAGTTGTTTATTAGAATACTTCAATCTCATTTTTTTTTTTAATTAAAAATGTTATGTTTAATTATAATTTTTATTTAAAAGAAAATACGAACTAAAGTAAATACTTGTCACTAGATAATCAATCCCCTATAAATAATATGATATTCAATTTCTAATAAATAAATGCATGCCTAACCTACTACAAACCTATATTAGTCAAAAAAATTTATATATAAAATTTTTCAAAAATTTAGAAACAAAGCCAAGTTATTTAATTTAATTAAATTAATTTAATTATATTATCATCTTCTCCAATGTTCTTCATGGCTGCTCCATTCGGTCTCTCACTATATAGCCACCTCTACTCTTCACGCCCTTCCTTTAACTCAAATTCAATTCAATTCAATTCTCTTATCAAATTCTAATTCATTAATCCATCATCATCCATGGCGGAAGCAAAGGAGGAGGATGTTCACCTTGGAGCCAACAAGTTCACGGAGAGGCAGCCTATCGGCACCGCCGCGCAGACCGACGACAAGGACTACAAAGAGCCGCCGCCGGCGCCTCTGTTCGAACCCGGCGAGCTCACCTCCTGGTCCTTCTACCGCGCCGGAATCGCCGAGTTCATAGCTACCTTCCTCTTCCTCTACATCTCCATCCTCACCGTCATGGGCGTCAACAGAGCCCCCAACAAGTGCGCCTCCGTCGGCATCCAGGGCATCGCCTGGGCCTTCGGCGGCATGATCTTCGCCCTCGTTTACTGCACCGCCGGAATCTCAGGTTCAATTCCTCGAACAAATCCCTAATCCCTAAATTAAATCACCGTCATATGATTTATACATCACTCGATAGTCTCTGATTCCATTTTGCAACTTTGCTGCGTAATTTTACGTAATTGGGGTTTAAGTTTGGTTAATTAATTGTTTGTTTTGGGAAAACAAAAACAATTTCGGGTTCCTCAAATTCCTAAGTCATTAGTATCAGTCTCCAATTCGAGTATCAACTGTTCGAGAAAATTCTAGCTAAAATGATGCTTGAATTTCCTACGTATTATATACTTTTAATATACAACATAAATAAATATAATTTTTTATTCACAATTTATTATAATAAAATATTTAAATTTTATTAACAAATATATAAGTTTTCTACATGTCGCTATATACTCTCTTTCACTCAAATTTATTTTTACTTTTTTTTTTCTTTTATTCTCATCTAGATATATTTTAATCTTTTTTATTTTAGTATTTAAAAATAACATTTTTTCTCTTTTTTTCAATCTAAAAAGTAAAAAATTCTATTTTTATCCATTTTTCTTTAAATTTCAAATATATATTAATATATAAAATATAAATATAACATTAACGACCTCAATCAAGCTAGGCGACCTAATAATTCTCGAACTCAGTTCATTATTTCTAAACGAGTCAAATCGTGTTGTTAACAAACTATATCAAACATGGCACGCGAGCTATGCTACTCAATTCATTTGACAGCTCAAGCTCTGAAGCAAGTCATATAACTTTACGTAGTTAGAGTTTGGTTTTGGTTAGGTTTTTGATGAACTGTTGTTGTTGTTGGGAAACAAAAATAAAAACAAAAACAAACAGGAGGACATATCAATCCAGCAGTGACATTTGGGTTGTTCCTGGCGAGGAAACTGTCCTTGACCAGGGCCGTGTTCTACATAGTGATGCAGTGCTTGGGAGCCATTTGTGGGGCCGGTGTGGTCAAGGGCTTCATGGTCGGTCCCTATCAGAGGCTCAAGGGTGGAGCCAACATGGTTAACCATGGCTACACCAAAGGGGACGCCCTCGGCGCCGAGATCATCGGCACCTTTGTCCTCGTCTACACCGTCTTCTCCGCCACCGACGCCAAAAGAAACGCCAGAGACTCTCATGTCCCTGTATGTTTCTTTAACTCTACTGACTTTCTATTCTATCCTATGGACTTTATGATGATTGAAATTGTTTGTTTTTCGCAGATTTTGGCTCCTCTTCCAATCGGGTTCGCGGTGTTCCTAGTCCATTTGGCTACTATTCCGATCACGGGTACTGGGATCAACCCGGCTCGGAGCCTAGGAGCCGCCATTATTTACAACAAAGATCAAGCTTGGGATGATCATGTAAGTCTAAGAACAGCAATCTAACCAACTACTTGTTTACTTACTTAGCTCTAAATTTGTCTTTCTTGTTGTTTTAACAGTGGATCTTTTGGGTTGGTCCCTTTATCGGAGCCGGTCTCGCGGCCATTTACCATGTGATTGTTATCAGAGCCATTCCCTTTAAAAACAGGGACTGATGGTGGTAACAGAGCCTTGTTATCGTTTTAGTTTTCGTGCCGTGTGTGTCTCTTCTGTGTTTTGTGTTTCCTCGTGTTGCCGTGTAAATTGTGTGGCCATGTGTATTTATATAACAAGAATGTATTATGTTTTGTTGTATTCTGATGAAATGAAAACTATGGTTTCAATATTTGTGAAGGTGACCACCAGAACTCTACCTATCCTATCTGCAGTTTGTAGATTTTAGAGACACAGTTCAATACTTCGCTAATGTATAATGTCGACAACTCACTCACCCTAAGATCTGAAAACTAACCAAAAATTGTCGATAAACAAGCAACTCAACGCCTACACAAAGATTCTATCGATACTTCCAAGTCTTTTCTAAGATTGTCGACTACCTGCAAGTCTACTGTCTCAACACACTAATTCAACAATCCCTTATCAAGCTAACAATTCAAAACAGGACTCAAGAACTCAACAATCCCTTATCAAGCTAACATTCAAAACAGGACTCAAGAACTCAACAATCCCTTAACAAGCTAACAATTCAAAACAGGAATCAAGAACTCAACAATCCCTTATCGAGCTACAATTCAAAACAAGAATCAAGAACTCAACAATCCCTTATCGAGCTACAATTCAAAACAAGAATCAAGAACTCAACAATCCCTTTTCGAGCTAACAATTCAGAACAGTAATTAATCTCGAGTATAAAAATCTCATTACAACCTCACACTCAAGCTTAAAGATACGAAAAGTTTAAGATAAGTCCAAGAAAACTTGATTGATTCAGTTCACTTTGTTTGCAGATAATGAAATTAAGAATTGCAGAGGATGGAGAATCATATGAACTAATTAACAACAAGCTGAAGACAAGATATGTAAACTGTAACCATTTATTCATCATATATATCAAAATCCAATACAAATACAAAGCTCTGTACTATTGTTTTCGGATGAATATAGAAAGATGAAAGCCCTTTCTCATCTTCTTCTATGGCAGTGGCAATAACAGAATATTATTCAATTCATCATACATAGTTCATCATCATACAAATTTCACACTAACAAAGTGTTGATTCAGTGTGAGAGGCACCTTAATCGGGATTTTAATTAAGGTATCCATCACAGTGAATCATGAAAATCTCACTTGATTTTTCCAGATTGTGTAGTGATTTGATACGTGTATCTATTATTATGCATCCTTATATTCACAGATTGATATGCTTATAATTCGTATCAATTAATCATGATTGACTCAATTAATCATCTCCACTTGAGATGGAGAATTACCTGTATTGATACTGTGCTTCAATTCAATTGCAGGGAAGTTTTCCCCAATTTTGGTCAAAATTGGAGCCAAATCCCTAGGATGAATTTTGACTTTCAGACCATCCTTCATGAACAATGTGAGGGACATCTTCTGCTCCACTCTGTGCCCCTCCACTAGAACCAGGCGGTGGCGGAGCAGCACCGCCGCCGCAATCGATTTCATCTGCAAGTACGCCAGATCCTTCCCCAAGCATATCCTCGGCCCGGCGTTAAACGCCACAAACTGAAATTGATCCACCGGAGCAAATCTCTTCCCATCCTCCGTCAACCACCTCTCCGGCTTGAATTCCAGACAATCATCTCCCCAAATAAACTTCATCCTCCCCGACGAGTAGATCGAGTAGGTAATATTCGATCCAGCCGGCACGAACGTCCCGTCGGGAAGCACATCGTCGGCAACCACATGCTTCGAATCTTCAGGAACCGATGGATACAACCGGAGCGTCTCCGATAAAGCCGCCTTGAGGTAAATCAACCGATCGACTTCCTCAAACACCAGTGGATCTTCGATCCATTTCGAAACATCGCCGCCGCGAGTCTCCAACAAAACCGAGCAGATCTCGATCAAAATCTTCTCCTCCACCCTCGGATTCCTCGTCACCAGCCAGAAGAACCAACTGAGCGCCACCGACGACGTATCCCGGCCGGCGAGGATGAAATTCAAAGCAACGTGTTGCAGAAACTTATCACTGTAGCTTTCCTTCTTCTTCATAAACCTTGACAGCAAATCATCGTGGTGGTCCCCACCGCCTTGCTGACTCAGCAGCTCAAACTTCCGTTTATTTATAACGTCCGTCATATAACCGTCCACGTGTCTCAAGCTGCGGCTCAAGCCGACCTCCATCCCAAGCCGAAGCCATTTTTTAAATTTCCACAAAAACTCTGGCAAAATAAACCGCTGCAGCGAGGCTTCCGTGGCTCGGTCGAAAGCCGAAGCGAAGCCGTTTTCCGGCAAGCCGGCCGACAGAGTCATCGGATCTTTTCCAAAAGCCAAGCCGCATATATTATCAAAAGTGAGCCGGAGCAAAAGATCCTGCAGGTCGACCGGGTTCCCCTCGAGCCGAGCCGTTTCTAGAATGGGGCAAAACCGGGTTTTTATGGCTCGGCTGACCCAGCGAGCCATGGCTTGTCTGAGCGTCCGGGTGGTGAATTCCAGTGCGGCGGTCTTACGCTGGAACAGCCACGTGTCGCCATCTGAGTTGAAGATGCCGTCGCCGAGCAAATCATGGAACACCGCTTGCCACGTGGGGCCCTTAGGGTAATTGTCGAATCTAACCTTGAGAATGTGCTCTAAGTTTTTGGGGTCGCACGTGACAGTCACGAGACCTTCTTTTCCGGCGAGAAACGGAACGGCGCAAATGCAGGTCTGGTAAGTGCCGCCGGCGGCGCGGAGGTTGTCGGAAATCCAGTCGTGCAAACGGCCGTTGTTTGCAATGAGGCCGGGCAGGCTGCCCAGAACGGGCCAGAGGCGGGGGCCCGACAAGGAGCGGGTAATTGATCTGAACCACAGGATGTAAGCTGCTATAAAGGCTAGGATGATCGTGGCCGTTGATGTCGTGTCCATTTATCAGATTGGCTGATAAAACCCTAGAGAGAGAGAGAGAAAATTAATTTAAGGGATTTGTGAATACAGAATTCATTCACGGAGGAATGAAGAAAAGCCAATCACCAATTGTGTGTGATATATGGAGAGAGAAAGGGGAGAGAGAGAGAGAGAAAGGAAGAAGTTCAAGTGATGATTTATAGAGAGAGAGAGAGAGAGAGAGAGAGATCAAGAATGGCTGTAAATAGTGTGTAGGGCTGCTGCTGCTCTTCAATGATCCTTTTAACTGTATTTATATATATATATATATATGCATGTATATGTACATACAGATTACAGTTCATCATAATAATCATCATCAACAACATTATCTCTCTCTACATTACAGAGAGAGAGAGAGAGAGAGAGAGAGAGAGAGGAGTAAAGGTGCAAACCAGCCAACATTAAATAGCAGCAGAGGTCGTTGGAAGGCAAGTAGAAGAGCAGTCCACATGAATTCATGTCTATACAAATAATTTTAATTAATTAGCAAACCCTAATAATAATAATAATAATAATAATGTTTGTTCTATAGATGGATCTATTCACCTCCAAATTTGATGTGTTATATATATATATAATCTTGTTCTATTAATATATATATATATATATATACCTGATTTCATCATCACCTATATATTTCGACTACTCATAAATGATGTCCTGATGGATACATAATCAATCCGATTTAGGTTGATTTCAATACCTAATTATTGTGTTAATTATGCATCAAATATATATATTATAAATTAAGTAGTAGAAGAAATTATATCCTTCCAAACCCTAATATATTAATCTTTGATTAGTGCATTATACTGTTTTTTTCTTGTTCTTATGATATTTCCGTAACAATATTTTTTTTAAAGCTATGTTATAACTTTTGTATCTAATTACCATTAGAATTTATAAAAATGAATTAAATTATGATTACAATTATTTAATTAATTAATTAATTAATTGAAGGTTTTGAACATGAAGGGCTCAACTTAATTTTCAAACTTTAATTATAGCACCAGTCGGTCATAACTCATATATACACGTACGCACACAGTTGGCTTGTAACATTTCCTAAATCTAACTACAATCGAATGTTCCATATAGGCAATAAATATTTTTTAATTAAATTTTCATTTAGTAATCCAACTTTGATACCAAAAGTTGGTGTATTTATTTAATTCCAACTGTTTTTAATCATTCATTTATTATTTTATTTTTTTTATGTAGTTAGTTATATATACAAATCAAGTTTCATTGCATCATAGTATTATTTCAAGCATAACAATAATGTTTTTGTTATGAAATAAATCAGTGAATCAAATTGAAATATTATTTGTAGCAATCAGTAGTCAACTTGGTAATAGGGTTGCAGTTGTACCAAGCAACTGCCTAAGTAATATATAAGAATGTGAACAATTAATGGAAAAATATTATGAGTCTTCCTTATTGAAAGGAAATCTATTTTTATTTTATTGTATTATGTCGTCTTATTAATTAGTAATGAATATTTTGATTGGAAGTAGTTTTACAAAGTCAGTCGTGATTTTAGGACAAGTGATGGAAGTGCATTTATTATGTATGTATTTATGCATGTAACTAAACAAATTTATTTACTAGACTTAAAAAATATTTTTCCATAATAATAATAATAATAATAAGCTCTCTCTCTCTTGACAATCCTAATTTTCAAGGGTACATACATTATACATACATACATATATATGTATATATTTGTATATCCCTAAAATATATGTTCATTGGAGCTAAATATTATAATATTATATTTATTGATTGTGAGATAAAATATAAATATTTTAAAAGAAAATGTATGAATAAAATAATGAAGTTAGATTTTTTGATCAATTAAATATGCAAGTATTGGTATATTTATAAATAAATATAATATTAAATGGTATAAGAATTATTTGTTTTAAATAATATATTTACTTTCATCAAGTTTAAGGGTTTTATTTACTTTTTTACATATTGATATTTGAATATTAATAGTAATTATTATATCAAAATATAATAAAAATTAAAAAGAAATTGTAAAAATATTTTAATTAGTGTGTTTGTAATCCTAAATGATGCAAAAAAGTGAATGACTATGAGAAGCAGAAACGTGTGGAGTATATATTTTGTGTACAAATAATTATAATTATAATTATTTTTCTTAAGGTTCAATCATTAATCTTTCAAGGCCACAAATAATTACTCTCTCTCTCTCTCTCTCTCTCTATATATATATATATATAATATATATATATCGAATTAGGCAATGTTAATATGGTTGGTCGCTTTTCTTGGGGTTGAGTTGCCAGACTTGACACAAATTCAAATAAGTCTCTCTATAATATACTGTTACTACACTTTCAAGAGGAAATTATTATTATTATTATTATTATTATTATTATCTTGCAGAGAGAGACACACCTAATTTGGCAGTGAGAAGGTCTCCTCATTAAATTCTTGCATTCAATGACATTAAATAGTGTAAATTAATGACATTAGAAATCATATATATATATATATATATATATACCCACTATACATATGCATACATTTCTCTCTCTCTCTCTCTCTAGATATATATATATATATAATATTTTTATGTGTGTGTGTGAACATAAGTAATTTAGTAGGATTTGGGAAACACAATTGATTGAAGAAAAAACAAAAATTATAAACATTTGATCATGAGTTCAATTTGTTTGGAGGTTTGGATTTTGAGTTGGGATTTGAATAGTAAAAATTTTGAATTTGAATAGTTGTATGATGTGATATAAATAGGTGTTGATGTGATGTTTTGAATGTAAAATTGATTTTTAGTATAATATAAAAAATGAAAAATAGGTGTTTGATTTGATGTTTTTGGGGGAAAAAAATTGGATGAATAGTAAAAGAAAAATCCAATCCCTCAAACAAGAATATGAGTTATTTTTATTTATGTCTCAATTTAATTTAGTATAATAGGAGTATTTTATAAAAAAATTAATTCAAAGTTAAAACCAAATAAACCCTATGTTCCAATATCCATTCATACATTTTTGTTATCTATCTATAATACTCATATAAGAATATTTAAAAAAATTCTAATCTTAAATCCTAATTCTCATCTTAGTATCTTTCTAAATAAAAAATTGATTGTTTCAACCTCATCCTCCAACTATTATTACAGAATAGAACATGCATCTTGTGTATTCTACAATAAAACATTCATGTTGATACTCTATTTTGTAATAAGAAATACTAAATATAATTTCATAAAAAATCATCGAAAAAAACCAAACCAAACCAAAACAAAAATTAAAAATTAAAAATTAAAAAATAATAATAGAGCCCTATTCACTCATTATCAACAACATTCATGTTTCTAAGAAGCCTTCTAGTCTGCTATCCTCTTGTAACTTTAGAATTAAGCCTACTTATTTTAAAGATACTTACACGAAAAAATGTCGAAAATGTGGCCTATCCCAATCCGATCCGATCCTAAAAGTATTTGCATTGATCTAAAAGATTAATTTACGATCACACAACACACGCGGCCCGGCCCTGTTCAAACAGGCCGGCGCAGCAATGTGAACAGGATGATCGATGGCATTAGCCGACATATAAAACTTCTCGATGCCTATCTTACATTATGAAATTACGTATGTCACCTAAAACATGCTTCTTTTAGGACAATATATTCATATTTAAGTGTACTAACCAGTCTGGTCGAGTCGAGTCCCCCATCTAGCTAGCTCAGCTCTATCAGTTTTGTCGTCAATAACAATCAGCCTGCAAAAATCTCTCTAAGTACCGAAGGGGATTCGAAACCCTGATGGTCTACCATGTAATTAACTCACTCCCGTCTCCATCATCGGGAAGAAAGACCAGTTCTTACAGGGGCTACCATCCTCTTTACGAACCTTCTCATTGACCCACCATTCCGACGACTCCATGCTTGGGTTGTCTGAATTCACATCGTCCACTTTCTCGAAGTTAAATTCTCTCGTAGATCCTAGAGTGATTGTCCTGTGCTTATGATGCCGTGGCTCTTTTCCATGATCAGTATGTTCTTCCGCGGGGATGTTATCTCCGGCAGGAGAGCAACTTGCATCATCATCGACCATTTCGGTTGTTTTACTTTCTTCTGTATGCTCGGCATTTCCTGTTAACTCCAGTGACGATTCGGTAAGAGTACCCTGTTTCTTTTCCACACATCGGATAACTTCTTCTTCAGTTATTTCGAAAGAAACTCTTCGGTTGTCTGCAGGTTCGTCATTCAGCAATGTGTTGGGTAGAGGTGCGACGTCTGAATTTTGACGGTTGAATATGGATGCGTTGCAAGTACTCGGCCAGGCAGCGTCCGGCGTCACAGCACCGGATCCCTGGCACGATTCACATTCCCGAATCACAATCTTATCAAGATCCAATAGCGTCGGAGGATTTCCAGTTTTGAACTCGAGGAAAAAGGGGTGAGCAGCAGTGAGGTCGCGGTCGGGGAAAGGTGAGGAGGTGCCCGAACCGGATATCCCCGAGCTTGGCGAGATCAGATGGCTGACCGGGCTACCCGGTTGAAGCTGATAGGATTGAAACTCATACTGGAAAAAAGGGTATCTCTGGACAGACTCACCATTCTGGAGGTTGGGTTCAAGGAGCCGAGCAAACGGCACCTCAGGCGAGGAAGGTGTAGTCAAGTGGACCGACTCTGGGGGAGGTGTGTAGGGGGCGGTGGATGGCTCAGTGGTGAAGGTTGAGAAGACGGGAGGAGAAACTAATTGGGGCTCGTGGGCGTAGGGGCCGATAGCAAAAATTGAGTGAGGACCACTGGGAGAATACATGTTGGCGGATACAGAGAGGGAGAGTAGGCCGGGAGGTGACTGGGTAGCAGAAGGGGGTTCAGATGGAAGGAAAGATGCTGGAGAGGAAGGAGGTGCGACAAAAGGTAGTGCTAGGGAAGGTGGCTGGGAGGGGTGATCGTTTGGAGGGGCCTCGGTCCCTGAAGCATTATTTTCGGGAGCAAGAACAGCATGTCCAATTCGCTTGTTTTTGCTCAACCCGAAACACCAGTAGATTCCCAGGCAGCTTCCCCATCTCCTTTTCTGCAAGACCACAAGCAAAAGAAATATGAAAATCATGAATCCCTGAGATGAAGCTCAAGCAGATAAAAAAGTACGGAAATTTGGAAAACTGAAGCCATAAAGTTAATAGCACAATGGGGAATCATAGAAGAGGAGACACAAATAATTCAGATTGATAAATAAGTCGAGTTTGTTTGCCTGAATAAGTGGTAAAGATCAATGCATATAAATGAAGGATTCTCCTGGAATATAATAAAGAATTCGTTCCAAGAATGCTTATGAAGTGAAACTGTTACAAGGCAGCAGCAACCGCCTCAAGAGCATCATAGAGTAGGTAGCCAGGAATAAATATTTTTGGTAGTTATTTGGCTTCGGCTTGGGTGAGGATTCTCCCCTGAGACACACTATTCATTTTCTTTCGTTGAATAAAAGTCCATTGCTTGATTACACTACCCCATGAAAAACACATAGCAGACAATGAAATTTCTTTTATCCATATATTTAGTTATTTCTAACCAAAACTAACAACTAACATCAATTACTCTGGGCATAGAACAAATATTGCAAGAAATTCCAGCATTAATGGTTGAGAGCTACAGGTTACAATGTACCTTTTAGATTGTTGTAGTGGACACTGACATAGTTAATTATATCTGAAACAGATTTCAGCTTTTTAGAAAGCAGAGGATGGGATGCAAGTGATTAATTTATTATGATGAGTTTTCGTTTTCAGTTTTTCAATCAATAGTATTCAATCCTGTGAGACAATACAATAACATGTTATTAAGGAAATTTAGCCTAATAAAATTACCACAAATTGGCTTCTACTATTCTAAAAGACAAGAACAGTCTATCGAAGGATATTGGCCAAACATCAGAAAATTTATAAATACTTTTGTACTTTTTTTATTCCACGAATTCTTAAAGAAGTGGCGTCTGCAGCGCAATAACAGTTATGAGGAAAATTCTTTGATATGTCACCCACCCTGCGGATGAATCATAACTACATTTTGTTCTTCTAATAATATGTGCTAATTCTTTTCTAGCAAGAAAGACTTTTTGCATAATCGAAATCCTTGATTGCTTTTTTCATTTGAACAAAGGATAGCTAAAAAAATTTATTCTCTATTTCACTCCCCACTAAGTGTGTGCACAGATTAACGATCATGCAAACTGAGTGTATCACAAGATTTAAAGCTTTCGACGAACAAGAATGGAGAAGACTTTCACACCAGATGCATTTATATGAACTACATCTATTGCACAATTTGCAGTCTACATAGCATTTCAACATTCAAAAGAAAAGGAACAACATGATCAAACAGAAAAGACATGCCCGGAAATCTGCAACAACTATTCTCTTTGATTAAATATACACTTCAAATCCTTATTATGAATATTAGCAGCATCGTACCTAAAAAGTAACGTCCCCAGCTTTAGGAAACAATATAAATCAATTAATGTTGCAAATACCATTCATTGAGAGGCGGCCTAGAAGAGAAAACTATACAACCTAACCTCATCGACACCAATAAATATCAATCAATGTCTGGCACAGTAAAATGAAGACACGACCCTCAAGGAAAAAGTGTTGTGATTAAAATAAGGTGTTGAATAATAATTAATTATTTAACCACCATTTGAGCATTATGTTCTCTATATCCAAGAAAAATTAATCATTTATAACCATAAAGTATTCCAAAAAGTAATCAACATCTAAGTGTGAAAAAGGCTGCTTAAAGGGGATCATAATGGACTAACAAACTACAACGCAGAAAGTAGGACGGCAAAGTCATGATCCACTGAAACTTTTTTCGTTTTTGTATGATTGTTTCTAGATCCAACAACAACTTTCTAAGAATAAAGGATTGGGTGCTCCATACACTGATTATCCAACCTTTTGAACGCTAAATTCGACTTTTCCCCATTGCACCTAATAATTAAAGCAGAAACAATTGGCTATCAAGAATCAAGAACAGATAATAATCCATTTTTGTTTGTGAAATTTTATATATCAGTTGGAAGAGCCCTGCACACCAAAAATGAAGATCCATATAATCAAGCCATTCCCAGAAAAAGAGTTCCTAGACAAGGAAATCTATTTTCTCTTCAATATTCAACCTTAAAAAAGTTAAATTGCATAGAAAAACACATCAGATCAAAGATGAAAAAAACAACTCCTTCAAATAAAAGACAAAAGAGCAATTAAGCCATCAGATCTCCAATCTCAAGAAAAACGCTTACAAGAAAAAGCACCGAAAACTACGTGAATTCTACAAAAAAAAAAAACTTCTGAAGTAACGAAACAAACAAACAAACAAACAAAATTGACTAACAAAAAAACAAAATTTCAGCAATAATTACTCCAAAAAAACACCAGAGGCAGATCAAACATCAAAATCACATCAAAATTTAAAAAAACTTCGGACAAGGAAAATCTCATACCCGAGCTGAAGGTTGAGCACCGCGATTCTCCACTGACGCGATTGCAGTCGCCGCAGCGTTGATCGTTTCCATCGCGTGCGCGTCGCCTCCATTCCCTCCAACTCTTCTCATCGTTTACTCAATCAACCAAATCAAAATCAAACACAAACCTCATCCATGGAAAAATCACAGCAGCAACAGCAGCAGCAGCACCACCGACCGACGAAAAAACTCGTACGCGCTTATTCCAAAATCAGGCGAGCAAGAGAGGAGCAATAAAAACAGCATGCGGCGGTGGAGAGACACACATCAGCCTCCACCAAGCCCAAAATTGCTCAAAATATACTTTTCTTTCTTCTTCTTCTTCGTCTTCTTCGATTCGTAGGTCAAACACGCAAACGACTCAAAAAGAAATCGACTTTATTAATGCTTTGATTATTAATTAATTAATTAATTGATTTATTTATTTTCTTATGTAACTCACCCTTGCATTCTTATAGTTATGATCTTGCACGGAGTTACGAAATCACCCCTTTCCACTTGTTACACCAGTTGAATAAAATGGAAGGGTAGATTTGTACTTTCGGTTAGAGCGGGACCTTGCTTTGCAATAGTAATCGTTTTTAATTAATTAATTAATTAATTAAATTAAATAAAAGTGCGCACGTGTGGGTGTCTGTGGGCTTTCGTGCGCACCCACGGCGTAGAGTTGGACCCCACAGTGAAAATTCGCTCGCTTTACCCGTTGCCAATGCTAACTTGCACGGTTGCTTATAAATATCACCAACACCTAACAAAACAAGTCTCTAATCAATAATATAAATAAATAAATATAAATTAAAGTCTTAATAACACGTGGCTTCCGGGAAATAACGGGGTGGCTTACTTGTATTGACGTTTTTTTTTTTTTTTAATTTTTTTTTTCTTTTAATATTTTATTGAAAACTAGATTCACTAACATTTTAGTAAAAAATGTATTTTAACAATAAACAATATAAAAGAAAAAAGAAAGTAAATCATTTACTGTAAACACTAGATGATAATTTACGAGGATTATGATTTGATAAATCAATTAGGATCCGGTGCCGATGAATATTAGTTCAACACTTTGCTCAATACTTAAAAATTATAATAATTATTAAGATTACTAATTAGGATTCCACATCATAAAAAAAAAAAAAAAAGTTATAAATTTATAAAATTTAAAATATAATTAAACGTTACCGAAATTAAAAAATTATAAATGAGACCAACTAAAATAAAAAAATATGACATAATAAATAGAACGAAGAAAATATATATTATGTATATTACCACAAATTTATAATTTATATAAATTTTAATGTATAATTTAATAGATATAGGATGTGTTTGTTTTATATTTCAAATTCAAAACTACTCTTTCTCAATTCTATTACCAGATAAATTCATAGGCTTTTGTCCATGCCTTTGAAAGGTTCATTTGCTTGGATGTGCTTATGGTTTACTTGTAATTATATATATATATATATATATATATAAGAATAATAATAATATGAACAAATTCTTTGGTTTTTTTATTTATTATTTATTATACTTATTTTGGCATTACACATTCTATAATTAAAAATACATTATTCCACAAAAATTAAAATACCTAATACAAAACCATATCTTCCATGTAAACAAGTCCAAATCTAAAAATCTAAGGTTTGTTTAGATAGAAGTTTTTGGAGATTTGTGGATATTTGAAAAAAAAAAAAAAAGTAAAAAAATTAGTACTTATTTGATGTTTTGTAAAAGAAAAATGCATTTAATGTGATATTTTTTAAAAAATAAATAAGTATCAAACAGAGCCTTAAATCACAATCCAAATAAAGTACTTATTTTATTTCAAATTCGTCCAACAACCTTAACAACAAACACCATAAAATCAATCAACTAACTACTCTTTACTTTAGTAGTCCTTCTTCCCTTACATGGCAGCCTTTCATGCCAACATCTGTCTCTAATTCAATTCAATACTTCTTCATATATATATATATATATATATATATGAAATTAATATTGCTAATCATTCACATTTAACCTATAAATGAATTGTCTGGATTATTTTATTGTTAAAACTTTGCAATCAGTTTCAAAAGGAAAAAAAAAAAATAGATTGTGTTTTCTGTGAATTTTACGATAAATTTTTACTATTCAAATTCTTTTTTTCCTATAAAAATATAATATGAAACAATTACTTTTCGTTTTTATATTATACTATAAATTTATTTTACATTCAAAACAATATGAAACAATTACTTTTCTTTTTTATATTATACTACAAATTTATTTTACATTCAAAACGTTACATCATCTATTTATATATCACATCAAACAATTATTCAAATTCAAACTTTTTACTATTAAAATTCAAACTCAAAAATTAAAACCCACTAACAAACACACCCTAAAATTAAATTTAAGAGCAAAATCCAGTATAATGTCCAAAAAGGATATGATCAAAAGTAAATAAATCGATAGTTTGTGAACCTGAAAACATCAGCAGCAGACCAAAGTAGGTTCTGAACTCAGAAATAAGTCCTTCTCTTTTATTGTGTTGATCTTTTGCCTGTAGGAAGAAGCAGAAGAAAGAGCTCAGGCAGCTAAGCTTTTCGATGCAATCTCGTACACGTTTTCCGAAAGTCCGTTCGCAGACAGGATCATTTCGAGTTGCGCCTGCCACAGAAAAGAGCGTGCATTAATCCCAAGCGAGCAAGGAGTGAAATGCAAATAGCGTTATAGACAGATGGCACTAATGAACGTTACCTTCGCAAGAGTTTGGCGTGTTTCATCATATCGCTTCCACCGAGAGAATGCCGAGACCATCCTCGAGGCCACCTGTAGTTCGACGGTCGTGATTAGGAATTGTAAGTGATGAAGCAGTGACAGAGAATATGAAATATTAGTATGCGGAAAAGCTGGAGCTTAGTTGTTAAAAAGACCTGAGGATTCAGCCGGTCGAGCTGCACCACTAGCTCGCCTAAAAATTTGTAGCCCGATCCGTCTTTGGCGTGGAAGTTAACTGGAGATCCGCAGAATCCTCCAACGAGTGCATAGACCTGTGAAAATTTCATAACATTCGACGGTGTTACTCCCGGCCTAAAATCTATGTCAATATAGAGGGAGGTTTGAAGTGGTTGTTGCAGACCTTATTGGGATTGCGTATGTCAAAGGCAGGATGTTCAAGGAGTTGACGCACATTCTCGACATTCCCGGGGATGTCTGACATTGCTTGGAGCGAAAACCACTTGTTGACAACCTGGATGGACATAGAAAATTCTAGTTCAGGACAGTTTTTGAGAAAGATTTCAGACGTGAGATGCGAGAAAGCATACCAAGTAGTTGTGCTGCCACTTGTTGTAGAAATCAGCCAAAACTTCATCGCGTACAGGGCCAGGTTGCTGTTCGAGAGCAATCAGAGCTGCAAACTGCTCGGTCATATTTGTGGCGTTTTTATATTCATTCAAAATGAGCTCAGTAATCTCTGCATCTTCAATTGAGCCAAGATATGCTGAAAAGTTGAACCAATTGAGATTTAATTCGGCAAACACAACGGTTATGTCTGAATTCAAGGGTATAAATAAGAAATGGCTCTTTAAGTTTACCAAGGGCGATATTTTTCAGAGCACGTCTAGCCATATTTTCGTGGTTGAACTCGTATTTCTCAGAGCTCCTATTGTTTTGCACCTAAGAAAGCACAAGCAAGAAACTAAAGTTAAACAAACAAGGGATGGAGGATTCTTTTTTTTTTTTTCTTTTTTCTTTTTCAAGTCTATAAAGAAGTCAGAAGAAACAGACGCACAGTAGCCAGAAGTTCAGCTTTCAATTCAAAAGCAAGT
The DNA here is from genome assembly GCF_009805555.1 of Andrographis paniculata. Classification (NCBI taxonomy): domain Eukaryota; kingdom Viridiplantae; phylum Streptophyta; class Magnoliopsida; order Lamiales; family Acanthaceae; genus Andrographis; species Andrographis paniculata. Next base: position 866,955 of record NW_026137634.1, on the reverse strand, counting down.
TGCTTCCTGATGAATTTTCTGACAGCATGAACAGCATCAGGGTCAGCGACTTCCATGATGTCCATGATTTCGCCAATGTTAGGCAGAGTTAATGCCTTTGCAATGAATTCCTGAATAACATTGGAAATTTAAGAAAATATAGCACACGCATATATACTTCTTACGAAATGTAAGTAAAAGTATGCACACCTTATCTAAGGATGTGTCGCAAAGAATACTTTTAACTCCAAGTACGAACTGCGGATTCAGAGTCAATGGCTTCTTCTGCTGAAAATCCGACACTAGGCTCAGCATCAATTTTCTTGCCAATATCTGCCCCGCCTCCCAACTAAAATATTACAAAAAATAATGTTTTTAAGATTCTTGTTCTATGAATATTTTCTTGGCCACTGATGTCTCTTGTCAATATTCCATACCGATTAAATTCATCAGAATCATTAGCAAGGAGGAAATATAGATCAGCCTCAGTTATGTCAGAATCCATTCGGACTGGAGCACTGTATCCCCTAAGTATAGACGGCACCGGGCGTTCATCGACGTCATTGAACACAAACTCTTCTTCTTTCTGCTTGAGAAAAACGAATACCAGATTGGTGAAAATTTGAGACAATAACAAGTGGGCATTGATTAAGAATTCATTCACAATTAAACCAAATCCTCCAGGGGAAAACTGTTTCGATGTTATTCATACATCAAGATCAAAAAAGGATTAGAGCCAATTAGCCACTTGAAAGTATTAAAACAGTTCGGTTTAAAGAGAAAATATAGTAAAAAAATGGCCTGTATGGAGGAAACTTTTCGCAAGCTGCACATAACTTACTTTGGAAAACTACATATAGACATGCTGCATTTCTGCTCCTATTTGATGCTTTTTCCAGAGACATACACTAAATGTCCAGTAGCTAAAACCCACACATGAAGAATCCCATGAAATTGAAAGTAATCAAATTTATAACTAACCTTTGTCACTTTGAGAACTGTAGAGAAGACTGGTTGGCCATTGCTTCCAAGACTATCCAACTTCCCGTCATGGTAAACAGAGGAAAGAGGCATGTCACGTCCAGAAGAGCCAAGTAGACCAATAGCTACAGGAATAAACATCGGCTCTTTTACAGGCTGCCCGGGGGTGGGTGGAATTTCTTGGCTGGGAAAGAAAAAAGAGTTAAACGTCCAATACAGAAGAAAAAAACTAACTTAAAAGGAGAAACCAAGACAGGATTTTCACCTAAACTTGAGAGAGTAAGTCTTGTCTTTATCATTATAGGATGTAACAACCTTCAGACGAGGTGTCCCAGCTTGAGAGTACCTGCATTATTTATTCGAATAAACATAAACAAAAACAAAAAAGGAACTAGAAGCACCAAAGTCAAGCATCGAAGAGTTAAAGCAAGATTGAGAACATACCATAACAAGAAATTTGAAAAATCAGCACCATTTGCATCCCTCATTGCAGCAAAGAAGTCCTCACATGTCACGGCTTGTCCATCATGCCTTTTGAAGTATAGATCCATGCCCTAAAAAGGTGGAAGGAACAAAGTAACGATAAAATATATCAAGTTGGAAAGCACAACAACAGATATTTTTTTAGATACCTTCCTGAATCCGGAGGCACCCAACAAAGTTTTGTACATTCTCACCACTTCAGCTCCCTGATAAAAAAAGAAATCAGATATCAGTAATATAGTTTCCGTTTAGCATTGAATACACAGCTTCATTCAAAAACAAGAAGAAACAAAGTACAAGGCCAACCTTTTCGTACACCTGTCACAATGAGGAAAACAAACAAGAAGGCTCTGTTAGTGACTTATCCATATAGGTCAAAGATGCTCCTGGAAAGTAAACTACTACAACGAAAAATTAAAAAATGTGATTGAAATCTAGGAGCATACCGTTACTGCAGTTGAGTGCAAGCATGAGTTCCATAGCAGGATTTTGGTAGAAATAACAATGAACAAACATCATCAATCAGAAACCGAGGAAAATAAAAAATTAACGGAAAGAACATACCTGTGTAGAAGTTATCCATCTGTCAAAAATAAATAAATAAATGTTAGCATGCAAACAATCAACGACCAAATAGCCATTTAGAGATAAGTGTGTTTGACCTTAATGTATGAGTGAGGTCTAACGGGATGAGCCATAGGACCAGCATCCTGAAAATTTGGCAGAAGAGTTATGTTTCAAGAAACCAAGGAAAATGAAGCTATCACGTATCAATAAAGATAGAGGTGAAACTGGCATGATTATACAAACCTGAGGAAACTGATAACTTCTAAGAGTTGCAACATCAGCTATTCGTTTTACAGCACGGCTTCCCATATCAGACGAAAATTCCTGGAAATAAAGACCCATGAGATTTTAATGTCTCTCTGTCCTAATGCAAAATTTTTTAAGACAATTCTAGTATGAATTGCCTAATCTACCTGATCCCGGAAAACAGTGAGACCTTCCTTTAAGCTAAGCTGGAACCAATCGCGGCATGTCACTCTAGAATGTGCTCAGAGAGCAATTAATCATTCATGGATCAATTCAAAACAAAATTATCATACAAATAAATTGAATATAAATAACTTCCTAATATAATGGAGCCATCTTGAAAACTTGCTGCCATTTCAAGGTCACAAAACCTAACTTATGTTGGGGAAGCTAGCAGAAAGTTTGGAAGTGCCAACTACAGTAAGAATTTACAATATTTTTTGGATCGCCACACTTGGGCTTTTTAAATATTAAATCTATGGATCCAAAATATTCTTTCATCAATAATAACCTGCTTATTATTTCCGACTTTTTCCTAGTAAAAATTTTGAATTTGAATAGTTGTATGATGTGATATAAATAGGTGTTGATGTGATATTTTGAATGTAAAATTGATTTTTAGTATGATATAAAAAACGAAAAATAGGTGTTTGATTTGATATTTTGGGGGGAGGGGAAATGGGATGAATAGTGTATTTAAAATCCAATCCTCCAAACAAACAAAAATAGTTTATGCTTTAGAAATGCTAAAATCCAATCCCCCAAACAAACAAAAATAATTGTACATTGGATTCAAATTTTATTATATTCATATTAAGTTAAGATTAGTTATTTGTTTATCTCAAAAAAAACAAAAATTATGCTTTAGAAATGCTAAATTAGTTTAAAATCTTTTAAAAGAGAATTATTTTTTGTTCCAAAATTGATTATCTATATGCATAAAAAATGAATTTTACACAACTATTCTGATGAAAATAGTAATTTACAATTGGAAAAAGAAAAGAGAGCATTCTGAAGTATTTGTACTGCGAAAGCAAATAAATTAGCCTTTTGACATTTGATCATTCTTAGTGACATATTCAGATACAAACAATTCTACCCACACATAACATATTTTTGGTCAATGGTCTATATTTCAGTAACTCATAAAGTAAAGACTACAATAAGGGAACGAAAGCTTCATTTTAACAGATTACATAAATAAGTTTGCTAACCTGTTTCCTGTCCAGTTGTGAAAATACTGCAAATTCAGACATGAAAACAATATTATATAAGTAAAACTTGCAGGGGAGTTTACGAAATTGTTAAAAGTAAATCCAACAGTTCAATTGCACAACCCATGCAAACTGTGGCTCACCTCATGCCCAATCACACCCAAAATAGCAGCATAATCTCCATCAGTTGCTGTTTCTGGAGATGCCAAGACGAGCTTCGAATTGAATATCTACCAAAACAAATGTTTAATTTAGTAATATAAGGTACAAACTTGCACCATATGTAAGAGTATAATGATTTCAAATTTCAACATACATTCAAGCTCTTATTTTCCATAGCACCCCTGTCAATCAGAATAAACCAAATTTTCATTAGTATCCTTATGTTTTGGTGTATGAAAATAGCCATCAAAGGAATGAATAGAAACTAACATGTTAAAATCAGGAACAACCACTATGTTGAATAAGTCCAGGTCATATTCGAGCCCAAACACCTAATTAACACAAGCAAAGAAATAAAGAATTATATCCAGTGTGAGTTGTATCTTCAGATGAGAAATAATGAAACAATTAAAGAATGTAGAGATGGTTACATCTTCATCCCATTTCATAGCAGCTTTCAAAGAGTACATGGCATGCCCCGTCTTAGGCAGGTCTTCCGCAGGGGTCCAGATTCGGAGTTGGACCTCTCGACCAGAACGTGTCACAAAAGTATCATCTCTACTCTCCAATTGTCCAGCAACTAACGCAAAAAGATAACATGGTTTCACAAAGGGATCCTCCCATACAGCAAAATGCTTGTTTCCCTGCATTTGGATATCAAAACATTAGTCAGGTAAGATTTTGCATGAACAAAAACGAATCTGAAAATAAAAATAAAATCACATCACCTCGATCTCTCCTTGCGCTACAAGGTTCCCGTTGGATAATAACACAGGGTATAGAGACTTATCTGCTTCAATGCGGCAGGTGTATTTTGCCATTATATCAGGTCGATCCTAACATTGCAAGACACACGTCAGCTATAAAACCTTCACAGGAGACGAGACTAAACCCAACAGTAGTAGTGACATAATATACAATACCTGATAGAATGTAATTTTTCGGAATCCCTCTGCTTCGCACTGTGTGCAGAAGTTCCCTGATGACTTGTAGAGCCCCTGCATTCAAAAATATGCAAACTCAAAAAACATAAGTTAAAAGAATCAATAGAGTATAGATAATTCCCAAATTAGCACATCACTACTTGAATGATGTCGAGTGAATGTAAAATCTGGCCAGACCTCCAAAGATGTGTTCTTCTGCGGGTAGATTTCAGTGACTATTTCCAGCGTAAATTTACCACTTGGCGGTGAAGACACTCTCAAGTGGCGTGAGTCCACAACATATCCATCTTCCTGCAATAAATATGCTCACACCATCAGGCTAGATAACCTCAAACTACAAGAAATTAAATTATAATTATATGTAAAAACTGTCACGTCTTTACAGCACTTTGATATTAATAGCTCTTGTCTATGAATAATAGAAAGAATATGAGTATCAAGCTACCTGGAGTTCGTTCCCATTGACCTTTATCGAAAGCAATTTCAAGTCTGATCCATCCAAGACTAAAGGTGAATCACAACCTGTCCATAATGACCATTCAATACAGGATATTGATCAGAAACTAATATCGAAAATAAAGAATAGTAATAATAAATAAAATAAAATAATTTAAAAAAATATCATGCTACATGAAGACAGTCTATCATCAACACCAAAACCCAATAATAATTTAGCCAACAGATCTTTTACAAACAAGATTTTTTCTCAAAAATATCTTTGTAGCACAAGAAGAATTAGTAGATACCTTCAACTCTTGGATAGACAACTATTTTGGAAGAAACAATTGTTTTCTCCTCTCCCAATGCAAAGTGCAAATCCACCTAAGAAACAAACACACTTTCAAGATTAGCAGCAGCAAGCTACATAGTTTTAAAAAGTATAAAGCATCTCCTGAAGAGTTAGAAGTATTTGATCTATAATAAAGTGTTGTGAAATTACCGATTCAAAGAAATAATCAGGTTGCTTATAATCCTTTAGAAAGATCTCTGTTGGTTTATCCATCTTAGGTTCTTCGACTTTCTTTGGTGATGATTCTGTTGCCACTGAACAAATTAACTTCCTTCCCGTATTTGTCTCCTTCTACAAAACATTTAAAGTATGAGAAAACATTTAAAGTGCAACAACTAATGAAAGCAGCAATAAGCCACTAGATACAGAAAGTACTTACAAGTAATGGGTAATATGGCAACTGAAATCTTCTCCAACTTGTAATCTAGTGGCAAGAATCAACTGATAAATGTTAGAGACCAAGTGTAGAAAAAAATGTTAATACAAATAGGAAATGTTTATTTCAAAAGACATAATGTGGAAAAGTAAAACATACAAACCTCAGCTCTATAAGATTGCCTATATCTACAAATGTTATTTGCTGAGCGTCCCCTAACACAATAACTTGAGCGCAGCTGAAAATGGGATCAGATACCTTAGATAAACAAATTGCAACGCTACTAACCTAACATCAAGCAAAACCCCATCTAAAATGCAAAAGAAACGTCTGGTTTGAGCTACCAAACAAACCATTAGTACCAACAACATTGTGAACTTACAGCACAAACTATAGGGAAAAATTAAATGAAAATCCAGTTTGATCAAGTCTCAAAATTACTAAATTCTAGATCCAATTACTATGGAATCAGATTCAGAACCATCAAGATTCAAGAATCAAATAATGTGAAACATTTTAACTTCAATTATCCAAAAGTTTCCAGACTCTAATTCACACGTTTGGTAACCTGATATGCAAAAAAACAAACTATTGACATTTTTTAAAATAATGGAATTTTGAGTAAACAATAAACATTAAGACCAAATAAAAACAAATCCTATATTTGATCCACAACCTTTTAATACAGGAAGAACGAATACGGGAGAAAGAACTGAAAGCGTAAACCCTAAATATGTGAAAAAGAGCATTCACCGGTGCAGAGGCGACCAAACCCTTGAGGCAAGCTTTTGAAAAGCTCGAACCACTGCAGGGCAGAATCAATCGAGACATCCTAGAACTATGCATTAACTCCAACACAATCTATTAAAGATTACAAAACCATAACTAAAATCCTTGCGCAATCTTCCAATTAACAAGATTCATCAATCTTGGATGAAAACAAACAGAGGAAATGACCAAACCCAATAGAACTTCAATAAAGAGGCTTGAAGCGGCGAAAGTGTAGAAAGGCCGGGGCTAAAATGGAGAGCGACTGAACGGGGTGTCTTATGAGAGCTGTGTAGGATAATGGATAATTCAAACTGTTGGTCGAAAAAAATCCAAGTATACATATATATGTATATATCTACACATACATACATACATATATACATACAACTCCCAGATAGCCGAAAACCAGAATTCTGTTTTCCGAAAAGAAAAAAAAGTATTGACGATGAAGCGCTGCGATTTACCTTGTTTTGACAGCGACAACGGAGGATCTGAGGTGATGATAAGACAGAAAACGAAGAAGATCGATCGATCGATTATGAAGAGAAACCTAGGAGTGAAGTGATGAATGAAGCTTCTAGAACAGTGTGCCCCTCAGCCATCCCTCTTTATTCTATATATATATAGGGAAAAAAATAGTCACACGTTTAGATATCTTTTCGTAGATATTTATGGTTTTTTATTTTATCTAAAGATTAAATAAAATTTAATACAAGCTAAAACATATTAAAAAAAATTAGTAAAATATTTGTATTCATTTCTTAAAAAAATTAAATTAATTTTCTATATTATTTGATTGTTGTAAAATTCTATAGAAATATGTTACGATTTTTGTATGAAATATTATAGCTAAATTATTTTTAATTTATTTTTTTGAAAAAAAAAAATCACTATTTTTGATGGGTTTAATTAATTATCCTTAACTTTGGGCCTTGCATGATTTAATCCTTTTTCTGTGGCCCGAACAATTAGGCCTTAAGGACTTCTTAGCCGGACCATAAATTTATTATAATGAAAATAATATCTTAAGTGTCGTTTTTAGAATATTTTATAGAATATTTTAAATAAAATTAAATATATATATATATTATTTAGATGGGTAAGCCTCTGTTATATATAGAATTATGTCAAAAAGTATAAAATATATTATTTTTAGTTTATTTTTTTTATAATAAATATTTGTAATTTTTATTTTTATTTTTTAACTTTTGTATTAAATATTTTTTATTTTTATAATTATTTTTTAGAATCACAATTGAAAAAAATAGTACCAAATAACATATCGATAGTATAAAAATTATCCAAAATTAATATCTAAACAAAACCTTAAACTATCATTGTATCATTGGATACTTCTAGCGGGGCTTGTTAAAGGTGTTATTATTATTATTGATTGATTGAGTTTGTGAGGTGTTTAATCAAAAATCCAATATTTTTTTTAGCCTCTATTATTAGGTAAATTAATATAATATTTAATTTTTAATAGTGGAAAAGAGAGCCTAAGGCATGTTCGATTGATTAAGATAATATTATGTCCACATGTTACAGTGTTTTCTAAGACAAGACAGCCATTCTAGGCACGAAAACATGTGTGTGTGTTCAAATATATTTTTACTAATAAAAAAATTTGAAAGAATAAACACAAAAAGAATAAAGCAAAAGTAAATAAATTTTTTATATTAACTATTAAGGATAAAGAAGTGTGTACATTTTTTATTTTTATTTTTAAAAAAAAAACATTAAAAAATTATATTTAAAATGTACTCTTATATATATACAAGGGCCAAAAAAGTGGTTTAAGATGCATAGTATAATTTGGGCTCCAAATTTTCAGGTGCATGTACTTACTTTTGATATATTTTCTTTCTATGAATAATAAGGTTAGAAGAATAAAATAGAAATTATTATTGAAAAGAACAAGGCTATTCATTTTTTAAAAATATTATATTAAATACATTTTTTATGTCACAAAATATCAAATTAAATACTAATTTTTTATTTTTTTAAAATTTTTAAATTTTTTAAAATTTCTATCTAAACAAAGCTAAAGTTTTGTTTAAAGGGAGGGTTTGGAAGATTTTTAAGATGTGCTTATTGGTTGTTTAGTTTTTTTGTTTGGATTTTTAAATAGAAAAATATTGAATTTGAATAGTTGCTTAATGTAATATAAATAAAGAGCATTGTAATGTTTTAAATATAAAATAAATTTATAGTGTTATATGAAGAAAGAAAATAATTATTTGATATAATATTTTTGAAAAAAAAAAGAATTTGAATACTAATAAAGTCCACAAAAGAATACAAAAATAATTTTAAAATTTTAAAAATAGTAAAAAATTAATATTTAACCCATGAATAAAAAGTATAAAAATCATCCAACTGCAAGTTATTCCGTAGAAAATAGTAAGATGGTGTAACTATTTGCAAGCTATACAATCAATTTCGATTTGGATAAATGTCAACCGGACTTAGTGTCATAAACAAAATATGAAAGCAATCGGAATTTGAACCCATAACTTCACAATTATGAATTCAAAACCTTGTATTTTCTATCAACACAATGTTGTTGTTCATCGTTCATTTATCACTGTAACTTTACGAATTTAAACCTTCAATATTTTCAATTTTGTCTATAATATATAATTCATTTAGTATAATTTGTATTATTAACGTAGACTTATCTAGAGAACGCTTTATATATATATATATATATATTTAGAGGTAGCACATGCTAATTTATAAAAATTTATAAAACAGCGATAGCGGAATACTAGGGCTAGAGTAGCACCAAGATTGTCGTCCCATCCATGTCCTTGCTCGTATCGTACTTCTCTATCTCTATCTCTATCTGTATGCATATATTGTAGTGTAGTAAGAAGCCCCCCAATTTCTTTCCTCCTCGTCAGATCCGTCCTCTTTCTCTCCATTAAGAACGACACTCATCCTCTACCTTTTGTCAACTCTCCTATATATATATATATATTATTTGGTTTGATTCGTTGGATATTCGATTCGATGAAATTGTGAATGTCGGTTGTGTTCAATCTCCGAATTTTGATTTAGGTGAGTTTTCTCAGATCTAAATCACTGTAATGAGAATTTTGTTGTCCGTACTTCATTCTGGTTTCTTCTTCTCAGCTTTGGATCTAAGATTAGTACTCTGCAATGGTAAGTAGTTAGTTCATTCATTATTGCACATTAGTTCCAACATTTCCAGTTTCCCGACAATGTCGAACTCCTTCCATTGTTTGTTCCTGTCGTATTATGCCTTTTTAGTGTAATGATGTTGCTTCTACACAGACAATCAGTTTCTGAAAGATTGTGAAATCTCTGCCCTCCATTGTCGGTACCATGTCTGTGTATACAACTAGACATGGATATAGAATTGTTTGTCCCGCCGGCGCCGGAGATGAACTCCGGCGAAGACAGCTGTAAACTCACTCTATTTCCGATGAAATTGATGAACCTGTCCTCGTCGTCGTCGACGTTCTTCTCCGCCAATCCGTCGCCGCCCGCAGATACAACGAGGACAGATCGAAGTGCCGAACCGAGCACTTCGAATAGTCCTCGGAGTCGGGACGACGCATCGTCTTCAGATCGCGAATTATTAAGCTATGTCGATCGTAATTCGAAATATTGCGCCAGGCAGAGGCGTCGGGGAAGAAAACCCAGGAGATCGCGTGATGCGTCGAACCCTCCGTCGTCGTTTTATTACAACCGACGGACGAGCTGCGATGTGTACATAGGCTTTCACGGCCGGAAGCCGTCGTTGATTCGGTTCACTAATTGGCTTCGCGCCGAGCTAGAGGTTCAAGGCGTGAGTTGCTTTACGACGGACAGGGCGAGGTGTCGAAATTCTCGCAAGCGTCGGATAGTCGAGAATGCGATGATCGGTTGTACATTCGGCGTGGTTATAGTGACGAAGAAGTCGTTTAGGAACCCGTACACGATCGAGGAGATTCGGCATTTCGCTGAGAAGAAGAATTTGGTCCCAGTGTACTTCGATTTGGCGCCTAACGAATGTCTCGTCCGGGACATAATCGAAAAGCGCGGCGAGGTTTGGGAGAAACACGGCGGCGAGCTATGGCTACGGTACGGAGGGGTCGAGAATGAGTGGAGGGAAGCCGTGGGCGGGCTCAAAGGTGACGATGATTGGAAGCTCGACGCGCACGACGGGAAATGGCGGGATTGTATATTGAGAGCCGTCGCGCTTTTGGCGTCAAGGTTAGGGAGGCGGAGCGTCGTCGACCGAATCGCGAAATGGCGGGAGAAGGCCGAGCGAGAAGAGTTTGTATACCCGCGGAACGAGCGTTTCATTGGTAGGAAGAAAGAGTTGTTCGAGCTTGAGTTTATGCTGTTCGGCGACGTGTATGGCGATGTCGAGAGGGATTATTTCGAAATCAAGACTCGGGCGAGGAAGAAGAACTCGACGAGGGAAACGAAAGTAGATGGTCGAAGAAACGGCAAAGAACCTATTGTATGGAAAGAATCCGAAAAGGAAATCGAGGTACAAAACACCGAGCTTTCTCGACTTCGAAACCTCACGCCCAAGTCGAGGAAGCACGGGAGGCGAAGGTCGACGAAAGTCGCCTACGGTAAGGGGATCGCCTGTGTAACGGGCGATCCCGGGATCGGGAAGACGGAGCTTCTCGTAGAGTTTGCGTATCGATACCATCAACGATACAAAATGGTTCTATGGATCGGAGGCGAAAGCAGGTACATTAGACAAAACTATTTGAACTTATCGCCATTCTTAGAGATCGACGTCGGCGAGGAGAAAGGTCGACCAACGAGCTTCGACGAGCAAGAGGAAGCAGCCGTGGCCCGAGTCCGGAGGGAGCTCATGCGCGATATCCCGTTTTTGGTCGTGATCGACAATTTGGAGAGCGAAATCGACTGGTGGGATCGAAAGCTCGTCATGGATTTGCTCCCCCGTTTCGGCGGAGACTCTCACGTTATCATCTCGACTCGCCTCCCGCGTGTTATGAACATCGAGCCGTTGAGGCTCTCTTACCTATCGGGAGTCGAGGCGATGTCGTTGATGCAGGGAAGTCTCCGCGATCAAACGAACACAGAAATCGACGCGTTGCAGGCAATCGAGGCGAAGATCGGAAGGCTCACGCTTGGCCTCGCGATCGTAGGCGCGATTCTTTCCGAGCTTCCTATCACTCCGAGTCGGCTGTTGGATGCGATCAATCGAACGCCTCCGAGGGATGTGTCGTGGACGGGACGGGACAACCAGACTTTGCGGCGCAACGGTTTCCTCCTACAGCTTTTCGAGGTTTGCTTCTCCGTATTCGACCACACCGACGGCCCCCAAAGTTTGGCGACGAGAATGGTACTCGCGTCCGGTTGGTTTGCCCCGGCTCCGATTCCGATACCCGTCTTGGCCGTCGCGGCGCATAAGCTATCGAAGAAGCACCGGCGTAATCGCCTATGGCAAAAAATACTGTATTCCGTAACATGTGGATTCTCGTCGTCGTACGCACAGAGATCCGAGGCCGAAGCGTCGTCGCTGCTGTTTCGATTCAAGATCGCGAGAAGCTGCACGAGGCACGGGTTTATCCAATTTAACGAGCTCGTAAAGGCGTACGCTCGGAGGAGAGCGACCGTCGGGGTTGCTCGGTTGACGGTACAAGCAATCGCCGGCCGGGGATCGATACCGCGCCACGGAGACCACATGTGGGCTGCATGTTTCTTGATTCTAGGGTTCGATAGAGACTCTGCGACGGTCGAGCTGAGGGCGAACGAGCTCTTGTTTGTCGTGAAAGAAGTGATCTTGCCGCTTGCAATAAGGACGTTCGTAACATTTTCGCGATGCCGGGCTGCAACGGAGCTGCTTCGTCTCTGCACGGAGGCGCTCGAAGCGGCCGACGAGGCGCTCGTCGTGCCGGTCGAGAAATGGCTGGACAAGTCGCTGTGCTGGCGACCCGTCGAGACGGGTGCGCAGCTGAATCCTTGTCTTTGGCAAGATCTCGCCGTCGCGAGGGCGACCGTGCTGGAAGTCCGGGCGAAGCTTATGATGAGAGGAGGGGCGTACGACGCCGCGGACGATCTGATTCGGACGGCGATTTTTATTCGGACTTCGGTGTGCGGCGAGGATCATCCCGACACGGCCGTGTCGCGGGAGACACTCGCTAAGGTTACTAGACTTCTTGCTGATGTTCACAGCATTGCTTCGCCGTAGAGTTTCTGTATAATGTTGCTGGTTAGAAGGTTTTTTGCATTTGTCTATTGTGTAAAGTAACGTACATTGAACTTGGAACATAAACTATTCGATTCGTGAAATTGAAATCAGTGAAATGTGAAGGAATAATTGTCAGTGGAAACTAACCCCACACAACAATTTGATACGAATTCGATATAAAATAATTGGATTTGGATTAATGATTTTCGATCCAATTATGTATACGGGCCACACGACACGATAATAAACGAGTTGAGTTAAGGTTGATGTCCTCAGCTCGAAGCTGATACAACAATCCTTCGTTATAAACATTACACTAAAACCGATAAAAACTAACATGACTCGAAAATCCGACGCGAACCCAATACAAGATAATAGGATTTGAATCAAATATTTCAACCTAATTACATATACGCGACAATATGAACCTAACACGATAACAAACAAATCAAATTAAAATTGAGTAATTTCATCCGTTTTAAAATATTCAACCTAACACAAATCGACCCTAATACTCCAACTTCATAAATTTCCCTCCAATTGTTGGGATTATAATAGGAATGTATATATAGAATCATTATTATTCGAATATAAAAGCAAGTTCAAATTCAAAAATCGATAGATAGATCATCGACAACAAGCACACAAATATGAAGCCAATCACTACCTTCCGAGAAGAGTCGAATTTTACAACATCCACAATACAACAATACAAGTTCTTCAATCTCAGGTAATGCTATTTATAGCTGATTAATAGCTTTGCAATTTGTAAGAGAATGAACACAACAAGAACATCCGAAGAATGCAATCAGCATTGTATGTATTGCCAACCAAAAAACAATCCTAATTGCAAACAGGCTTACCGAAAATCGGAGGACTGCTTATTCAGGCTGCAGGAGATTGATCCCGAGCCAGGTATGTAGAGTGCTTGATACCCAAACCTGCCGCCTATCGACCCACACTCCTTTTCGTCATCATCACTGTCGATGTCTTTTGGAGTTACCCGATTTTGATAGCTCCTGCGCTGGACAACGTACACGTTGAAGTAATAGCTAACCAGCTCCCGCTTTGTCTTGGAAGGTAAGTATCGAAAAGCTTTGTTAAAGAACTTGTTATGAAGAGGGGAGATCGATTTCATCATATCCTTGAATGCATTTTCCTCGTCCTCTGTCCAAGAAAGCGAGACCTCCTCTCCCATCCGATTGAATCCCCATCGATGAAACAGAGGGCCGAGTTCTTGCTTTAGCTTCAACCTTTTCTCGGCAATATGAAACCGAACACAGTTGACAGAATTTGGAACCGAACAGCTGCAGCAAGGATGATGAGATCTTCCCTTCCCAATTAAATCCAGGGAGCTGCTGTTGTCCTCTTCTGCCTGCCATGTTTTCCTTCCTAGCCACTTGGGATCACTCTCGGAATGCTCGTCAGTCCATTCAGGAATTTCTGCTTGAAAAAGTGGACCTATAGAAACTTGCTTCTCCGCAACCACATCCAAGGATTCGTGATCGTTGAAAGATGCAGCTGGCTCCTTCGTTTCTGTAACAACTGGATTTACTGGAGCTTTTATGTCGTTTTCTATCTTTTTCTCTTGGCAAATATCGCTTTTACTTTGATGGGGTGACTGTGAATTGCAACACCCACATAGCCTAATTGTCGATGAAGTTATCCTCGTGCTGTATCTTTGCTTCTCTTTAATTTGGGAGTTGCAAACATTATCCTCATACATTGAAGGATGCATCCGAGGCTTCTTTGGTTGATCCTGCTTGAGGCCGTTATATATTAGATAAAATTCAGAAGAAGTAGTATGTAAAAGCATCGATGCATCAACAAAGCAATTACTTGAATCAAAACAAACTCTTTGGGTATAGTAAAATTTTACCATAATGGAAGATTGTCCTGCATTTGCATTGTGATGCCTTCTTATCAGCAGGGCTCCTCTAACCGCCAGAGTTTGCTTCCATAACTCCTCCGACCTGTAGTCAGTCCACTTTGAGCTTTCAGGCACGAACCCAATCGAAGGATCATCCGAATGTTTTGCAATATGTGTCAACCATTCTAGCATTCTTGGAAACGAACGAGATTGTTGTTTTCTCTTCCGAGAGCCCAAAACATTCCCAATATCACTCAATCTCTCTTCACTTGCTTTACTATTGAATTCCACAGCAGCTTCTTCGGCTAGTACACGAACATCATTTTTATCAAGAACATTGCACGATTTCTCATTTTTCGATTTGCAAATGCCTCCATCAGAAGATAACTCAATAATATCCGGAATAGTGTTTGTAGCACATTCCGAAAACTCACTACCATTCCCTTGCTCGGCCATCAACAACCCTCCAATCCCATTCTCTAACTCCCAATACAACATATCCAATGTATGAACCACTCCAATCAACTCATCCTCCAAAATGCTCGTGTCGAACACTCGTTGCAGCCATTGATCCAATTCCTTCAAATACTTCATATAAACCAGCTTAACGAACGACCTCATAGCAAAACCTAATCCACATTCCTCCGAAACAATGCCCCACAAATTATTCCTAGAAACAGAGCCATGCCCACCTACTTTCCTAACTATCCAAAAAAGCTTAAACAAATCAACTGGTCTCCCATCACCACACAATGCTGGAATAGGCCTTATGCATTTGCCTGCAGATTTCTGCCTTGTAAAGGCAGTCAATACATGATCAAAACAACTCCTCAGCCTCTCCTTACATGCGTCAAAACGACACCTCTCTATTTTAAAATCGGCATCCAATCCAAATCCAAATCCAGATTCCTCCTCCCCATATCCACCATTATCATTCAACTTCCTACATTCTTCCATCAACAAACCCAAATTTTTTTCCTCTGTAAAGAAATAGATTGCTAACAAATTTAGACACCAGCACTACATTATTGACCAAACTAATTACATAACAACACAAAACCTAAATCTACAGCTTCACCAGGCAATGTCAATAGGACACGAAAAAAAATTCACTATAATTTGAATTGGAGGTGTCAATACAAAAGAAATAGATTTTTTATTTTATTTTATTTTATTTTAAAGGAACTGTATAAAAAAACTTCGATTTCGCTAAAAAATGGATAGTTTTAAACGAAAAACCTACCTAAAAATAGACTCGAATGAATCAAGAGAATTCAAATTCAGCAGTACAACAAATAACAACCAATTTGTTTTCGATTTACTTGTGTGTAATCAAAGGAGATTGATAGGAAAGAACACAAATCGTTTCTGGAAAAATTGCTCGTAAGCTACAACACTCGCTCACCAAGAAGTCGCAAAATAGTAAACCCTAATTCTGGAGCTGGAGTGGTGGTGGATCAACGATGATTTTAAAATTTGAATTAAATGAATCGGCTTAGCAGCTAATCAGATAATTAATTGAATTAATTAGAATTAGTTCTAAAATATTTATTTATCAAATAAAATATATATACTATGAATTATATTTTTGTAGAAAAAGTTTTTATATATAGTTTTAGTACGTTTCTAATTAAATTTAAAGATATTTGGTATTAAATTAAATAAATAAATTTATAAAAATACTAAAAATTTTAAGTATATATAAATATATTTATTTATGAAAAAAAGATAAAAATAAAATATTTTAATAAATTCCATGAGACGTAATATTTAAAAAATAAAATAAAATTAGTAGCAAAATGCAACCTGATTTGGGACGGTAACCTATCAGACTCCGAATCTAACCGTTATTGTTTAGTTAATAAGTAATTAATAAAAATCAAAATGTGCAAAATACAAACAAACAAAATCTTCGTCCATTGCCCACTTCATAAATGTATGAAATAATAATAATAATATTATTATTATTAATAATAATTATAAAAGACGTCTTTTATACATA
Source organism: Andrographis paniculata (assembly GCF_009805555.1). Lineage (NCBI taxonomy): Eukaryota > Viridiplantae > Streptophyta > Magnoliopsida > Lamiales > Acanthaceae > Andrographis > Andrographis paniculata. The sequence continues at coordinate 850,383 of NW_026137634.1, read as the reverse complement.
ATTGTAGCTCATTGTTAGTTCTCTTCCAACTAAATGCAACCTCTCTCTCTCTCTCTCTCAGCAGCAGTTGTTCACACTCTTCACACTGTCAAATTGCTCACCGGAATCCATCAATCCGACGAGGTAGACTACGCTTCAAGCTTATTGCGCCGAATATCTATGCGCTAATGATTGGATGTATCTGCTTTCTGCGCCATTTATACACATTAATCATTCATTCCGAAGAATTCTAAATAATTAGTGTTTGTTTTTTCTGTGTTTTTGTGCGTTCGAACTTCCTTTCCCCCAATCGCGATTCTTTTAGTGCTCACTGTACTGAATTCCATCTTTCTTGTAATCGTTTTCAGCTGTTGATATATGTATTGAATTTGAATGGTCTTCTGGTATCGGCATTATAGGGAAATTTACATTTGACCTGTATGATTTACAACAATACATTGATTTTTGAATCTTGTAGAGAATCAGCTCTTTTGTTTAGGAATGTTGTGTACATATATTATTGTTCTTGTTATTCGTTCTCTTAACTGTCAACAATTAGTTGGAAAATTTGCTTAAAATTACTTATGGTGTCATGTGTTTTCTTTTCTGTGTCTATGCAGAGACCAGAAGTGATGATCGAAGGTTTGGCGGCTTCATGTGTATAAAAACGATATTCGTATAGAGATGGGAGGTCGTTGTTGCATTCAATCTAAGAACAGGGAGGATAACAGGGCACCGGCAATCTTGGATGTGAGCATCTCTCATAAGCCATACCCCATTATGTTTTGCTTTAATCTTTACAATAGTTTCAGAATCAAAAGCCATATATCATTTGTTATTCCTTATGGTTGTTCTTATACATTTTAGCTAATGAGGAGTCCTTAAGCATGACTTATTTCTTGAAGTGTTCTGGTCTTGGATTTGTTTTGTTACATGACCTTCTAATTATATTTTTTTTTGGTTGGCTATGTTGCCCGGGCCATTCGAGATAATATCCAACCTTGAAGAATTGACTCCTTTTCTCTCTTAGTCGACTTGCATCTTGATGCTGTTTATATGTTTATTGGGACGATCTTGATAGAATCCTGCACCCGAAGAGCAAATGCCACCTCCAGATCAAGCTACAGCTGATCCCCGCGTAGATAATCCGCTTCCACCTTCTTATGTGTCACCTCCCATGCCTTTACCCTTTGATGCATATGAGGTGCGCCGAGCTTCGCCTTCAGGGAATCAAGCAGGCTCAACGGCCTTGCAGCCTTCTAGCACTCAGGCTGCTGCTGGAGATTCTAATGCTGATAGAACTTTGCAGGCGAGACTAAAGCAGCCATTGGAATCTGACGAGGGGGGGGAAACAAATGCTGCCCATGAAGCATCTTTAGATGTAGAAGATGAAAATAGAAAGTCCGGCGAATCTTCCACCCTACCAGTGTTCGATGACGAGGAAGATGTGTGTCCCATCTGTTTGGAAGGTATGATATTTTAATTTACAATGTTGTCTATTCTTAACAATAGATTCTTTGTGGTTTTGCTGAATTTGACATTTCTAATTCCCTCTGCAGAATACGATGAGCAGAACCCGAAAAATATGACAGACTGCGACCACCATTATCATCTTTCTTGTATTCTTCAGTGGAAGGAAAAAAACAACACTTGTCCGGTGTGTGGTAAGGTCAATTTTCTGCATTCTGAAAATGATAATCCGTGAAGTGTATTGCAGGAAAGGAAATCGTACTATTCGCCGGCGAAGGGTAGCTACTAAAATGCTGCAATGGATTACTCTGTCGACGATGGAAGGCCGGCTATAGAAATAATTGACAGGTACATTCTTTTGGTTCATAGAGATTAGGAATTTGTTGATTCTTTCTTGTGCATAAGTTTGCTCAGAATTGAATGTGGCATGGCAATATAGATCAATTTTTGTGATTGTTTCTATGTTCAATCTATGTTGTTGATTGTTTTCAATTTTTGTCTATGCCTGTGTTTCTTGATAAACAGATATATTCAATACTATTCATGCTACTCCCTCTTCCATATTCTCCTTCTTTACATCAATTTTGTTTTTGAAATACACATTTTTACTATCATCTATTATTTTTTTAATAAAATATTACATCAAATAAAAATAATGGCTGTTGTGTACTCTTGATAACTTGTCTTTTTCAAAGTGAACACTTATTTGTCTTCTTGCATGATGCAAATATACAAAGAAATTAAATTTATTTTTAACAATTAGTTCTAGTTAGATAATGTAATTTAAATTTGATGTTATTGGAGGGTAGAAAAATTATGTTGAATTATGATATAAATTTGTTAAATATTGAGCCAGCCTCTTATTAAAGACAAAGCAATTCCAGCGTGTTTTCAAACCATCACATCCCATTTTTTTCTCAGATTGTAATCTAAAGCTCTGACTAGGTATATAGAAAAGTTATTGTTCTAAATATATATAAATTATCAAATATTTATTTTTATATAAAATACTTAAATTAAATATTATTATTATTTTAATTTTTACGCACATCAGAATCCAATCTCTAACATATCAAAAAAAAAGTTCATCCGTATGAATTTTAATATGAAGACATGCTTTCTGATACTTTTTACATTTTATAGAAATGATAATAATAATATTTTTTACTATAAAGAGATAATATATTTTTCATGTTAGTAAAAGAAAAGAAAATGAACAGGTATAGATTTTAGATGGTGAGTAATAAGGAAAAGACAGATTAAAGATAGCATGCCTTGACCACACGACTGGATTGAGTACAAAGTTCAAATTGTCTGACCAGGTAGCCATCAATTAATTTAATTAAATTACTGCTGCCTGCAGGCCTAAATTAAATTTAATTATATTATCAATCTTATCAGAATTGAGATTATTTAATATGCAATCCAGACTTTTGCAATATTAGGAAAGTCTCATCCAATTGTATATACGTATTGATTCCATAAATAAATAAATAAAACATATTGATTTGTTAATTAATTATTGAATTATAAACCACTTATTTATTAGATTAAAAATAAATAAATAAAACTACTTCTACAGTTGGTAATGGTATGATCAGAAAACAAAAAATACCTTATAAAATTAGATGGGTAACAGTAACACAGACCACCTATCTTTCACAATTTGTCGTTTTCCTCTCTTTGGTAATAATTACATTTCACCCCCCAAAAAAGTTCAAAATCTCCAAAATCAATCTCTACAAACCGGCGGTTATCGCCGACGCGCCGCCGCTGTACTCGGAGATCCCCGATGCCGCCCAGAGCCTCTCATTGAAGCTCTCCTGCATATCCTCAGGAATAAACTGCGTACGGCAGAGCGGACACGTCTTCTGATCGTGATCCATCCAACGGTCCAGGCAGCTCCGGTGGAATATGTGCCTGCAGTTCGTCAGCCGTCGGATCTCATCGTCGCCGACGAATTCGTACAGACACACAGCACAATTCTCCGGCGCATCCTCCATCTCCCCCGCCAAATCTGCGAACTTCACCACCGGAAGAAGCTCACGGATGAGCGCCGCCGACACCGACGTCCGAGGCTCCTCCGCCGCGGCTCCGGCAGGTTGTTCGAGGAAATCCTTAATCCAGAGCAATGAGAGTAAAGCGCAGACGAATCTCCTCGTGAATCCGAGAACGGAAATTAAGCAGAGTAGTAATTTAGGAAGGAATATGTCGGTGTAACCTACCGGAAACCCCATTTTTCTTATCGTAGAATTTGTGGGGAAGACGAATGAAATGTATGTATATATAAGGAAAGAGGGTGAAGAGCGAATTGACGAAATTGCCCCTGAGGAGAAAGCAGGTCACATGGGGATGAACACGGGCGTGTTGGTGAATCAGCACTGACTTTGGTGTAGGTGGTCGTGTCGCAGCCCTTCTCTATTGTCACCGTGTGCATACTCACCACGTGTGCCTAAAAAATTTAATATATATATATATATAAGAAAAATAAAAAGAAATAAAATTATAATTTACTTTTTATCTTTTATTATTTATTTACAATACTATTTTAAAATTTTAAATATTTATTTGATCTTATAAATTATTACATTAATTATGGATCAATAATTTTGTCATTAGGACACAATTCAAATATTTACTTTATAGCAATTATGTTTTTTATAAGATATAATTGAGCAGTGGATGTCCTAAAAGAATGAAGACAAGGAGGGACAATGTATTTTTGCACCACTTTTAGGAGGGCCACCCAATGGGGAATAAAGCAAATAACTAATCATGCTGCAATAAAATCCAAGACATATCATATCATATCAACTTGCCTAGGTCCGTTTGGTCGAGACCTAAAAGTATTTCCAATTTATGATTGCAATAAAATTTAAATTATTTATTTAATACTACAAATTTTTAATAAAAATATATTATTTCTTTTTAAAAAATTCAAATCAATATCACATCTCAGATAAATTTCATTATATTTTCAAGCAATTGTTGTATTTATGAATATTGTGGTTGTAGAGAGTCTCAGTCATATTCTATGTTTGTTACATGTTAGACTTCGGTGTTAATCAATTGTACAAAAATAAAATTAAATTATAAAAATAAGGATGTACGTTTCTCTCCCTGAAAGTGTCTATTTGTGTGTGTATATATATATATATATGTGCATTCACAGGTAAAGAGCATGAGGATACTGAGTGAAAGGCGTGGCTGTTTCTCAGCCTGGCTCACCACATCATTATAAACCAAACACACCCACCAAGGTTTTTTTTTTTTTTTTTTTATATTTTTTATATATGACATAGGAACTCGCAGCTCTACTCGAAAGTGTGCACGAGCTAAATTCACGAGGTAAATTCCCACTGATTAATACGTACGTTGCAAACCAGATCCGACAGAAAAGTCACACTATGTGAATCATGTGTGTCAGGTGACCTGAGACGTCGCCTACACCACCAGACCATCCCTTACGGAACGGACGCCACCAACAAGGCTTTCTTTTATGTTTGGATGGTAGTTTAAGAATATTAAAAAATAATAATAAGTTTAAAAAAATGGGCAAAATTTATTAATTATATATATATATAATAAATAAAAAACAATTTTCATAATTTGATTGCTTGGACAAAAGAAGAGGGAGTTTAATTTTAAGTGAAATAAACCTTATTAATGTCCCATTCAACCTTTTCATTTGGTATCTTTTCTAATAATTACATACGTACATGTATGTATGGTCTTAAATAATGTGGAAATGGGATGATTTCTTTTGGCAAAAAAATTTAATCTTTCCTATTTGAATTCTACATTTAAAAATATATTTTTAATATATCAAATCAAATATTATTTTAATACAAAAGTAAAAAGTAATCCTTTAGCCTAAAATACAAAAAAACACTAATAATAATAATAATTTAGAGACGACAAGAGACAGGTTGGGGCTCCCATGGTCCTTCTCATGCTCCTATTCTAGTTAGTTATGTGTTTGATCTTTGTCGCAATCGACCATCAACGGCTAGATTTTGTCGAAGGAAGATGCATCGATCGATCCGGGCTTGACTGACTGCAACCGAAAGATTTATTACAATCCTGCTGAAGTATTTCTCCAAGTGTTCGATTCTGCATCAAGAATTGACCTTGTCGAACATTAAGTTGTTATTTACTGAGAATCGCAAATAAGCTCTGATACCATAAAAATTTCAAAATCAAGAAAACATGTACCGTCGAAATTATTACCATGTCCCCATCTTATCCTTGAATCAAACCACTAGAAAATTGGACCGTGATGATCGTCGCTGAAGTGAGTAAAGTAGGAAGGCCCCGTTATCTGGCAATCATAATTCAGTTCCCCCGGCTTCGCATGCTTTTGCCTTCACTTGCAAGAACACGACCCGATAATCAGCAATTTTATTGCGACTACATAAATCATTTCAAATAATTCAAACCATCAGCAGGATTAGCTATCACTGTATGATGGAAGAATCACAAAACTCCATTTCAATTCCTCTGCTTTTAAAAGGTTCTAAATATGGATTCAATTCACTACAAATTTCAACTAAAATCAGTTTAGATCATAAAAATTCGACCAAGAATAGCCAATTTCGATAACTATCGACACAAATTGCAGATCAAGAATTAGAGGCCAGAAACAATATCCAGAGTTACAAAACTTCATTTAAATTCCTCTGCATTTAAAGGGTTTTGAATCTGTATTCAATTCACTATGAATTTCACTATCAACACAAATTGCAGATCAAGAATTAAAAGCCAAGAACAATATCCAACGCACTGATCGGTCTAATTACCATTCTTGGTCAATCAGCATGGCATCTTTCAATCCAAATTCCCTGAGTTCCTCCTTCGTGTGGTGCATCAACAAACAATACCTACACATGAACATCCCCACGATTCAATTCAGAACAATTACAGAGATCCAAATTCAAATCCAAAAAACCAACCGAAGAAAACCAAAACAATCGATCAATCAACCTTATTATATATACCTTCCACCATAGCCTCTCTCCATCACAACCATTTTTCCATTACCGATGTTTTGGAGGCCTTCGAACTGTTCGACAGTCCATTTGTACCATCTCATCAAGAACACCCTCAATGTCAGCCCATGGGAGACTATGACCAGATTCATGTTGGGGCTTTGCTCCCCTGGTGGCTGAAATCTTCCAATATCAATGTCAGTTCTCAGAGTTTCCCTAAATCCTGCAGAAGGATTGATTATGGCATAATTATAAGTTCATTAGATTTGGGGATTTTGGTTTTGAAAAACCAACCAGTTATTCTATCGTAAACATCCGCAGCTGATTCTCCATTTGGAAATCTGTAGAAGAATCTCCCGTATCTCTTTCGAGCAGCTTTCTGAATCCTCATTTGCTCCTGGTCCTGGAAATTCCCTTTCAAACATTAAAAAACTACAATCAATCGAAAGGATAGCAGCAATTAGGGTTTATCCGAGAATTCGGGATTAATGAAATTAAAATTAGGGTTTATCCGAGATTTGGGGATTTATGAAATTAGGGTTTATCCGACAATTGGGGATTAATGAAATTAGGGTTTATCCGAGATTTGGGGGTTAATGAAGTTAGGGTTTATCTGAGAATAGAGGATTGATTCAATTAGGGTTTCATCAATTACCGAAATCCTGCTCCCTCAATCGAGGCTCTTCTCTGACGCCGGCAATCCTCGACCGCTCAAACGCCGTCGCCAAATTCCTCAGAGTCTCGAGCGATCGTCTGTAGGGAGAGACGTAAAAGTACACTTTCCAATCATCGGAGCCGTCGTCCTCGATTATCCGGCGTATCTCCCGCCCGCACTCGGCGGCCTCGGCGATCCCCTGGCGGGTGAGCTGCACCTTGGGGTCAGCCACGCGCGTGTAGACGCACTCGTCGACATTGCCCTGGCTCTGGCCATGGCGGACGAGAATTATCCGGCGGGGACGAGGGGGCTTTGCCCGCGAAGCTAGAGATTTTTCTGGGAAGCTTGTGAATCCGTTGTCGGTTGGGTCGGAAGAAGCAGTGGTTCTGATTGGGCGGGGGTTGTGCGGTGGGGGAGATGATGAAGGTGGTTGAGATAGTGTAGAGCCAAGGCCGGCAGCAGCAGCAGCCATTAATGGAGAATGGAGAATATGAAGAAAGGGAGGATGAGGGAGTGGTGGTCATCACGTTATCCGCATTGGATTAGATAGCGTTGGCAGAGAGAGAGAGAGAGAGAGAGAGAGAGGAATCTGCGTAGAATCTTTTCAGGTGTGAGAGCGAGAGAGGATCTGTTAGAATCAATTGCAGCATTGTCATTAACTGAAGTGATCACTCTCAAATTTATTACAACAACAATCATAAATGCCTGCCGATCCTGTGTTCATGTTCATCAGGTAATCATATACTATATTGATGCTTACCAAATATTATAAAATAGCACAGAGTTATAATATTATATAGGTTAATATTATAAAAATAATGATAATATAAATATATGCCAATTATCCTATAACATAGGCAGTCATGTGTAAACAAATAATTTTGGCGTCATTGTAATAAATAAAAAAAATCATTAATTAAACAAATGGATTGACATTAATTAAAATAATGATATATTTTATCTTAAGAACTTGAAAATTTTACAACAAGAAAAAGTGAGAAAATTCATTTACTATAAAAGTTTAATAATAAATACAGCACGCGAGCCAAAGACATTCTATTTGCAGGAACTAAAGCAGGAGATGGCGCGTGCAGACCACACATTCCATTTTGGAGAAGCCTGCATATAATCATTAACATGCCTCTGCAGCTATGCTGTGTGCTTTTTAAGATCTTTAAACTAAATATAAATGTGAACATCTTCACCATTAAACAAAGAATAAATTAGAGCCGAGCTTTAGGGAATTCGCCGGAGTATATATAACTCACCGGAGGCAGCAGCTCTGATCATCCGTCGATCTTTGATTCCGCCATGCGCAGTTAGGTCAGGTCAAGTCTTCCGCACTCGACCCATTTGCAGTTCTTCCTTAGAAAATCTTCGCACAAATTGCTTTCCAAAACTCGGCTGCCCTTCCACCGCCGCGCCTCCGGGGCATTCTGCCTCCGGCCGCGGTTTCCATCTTCTCCGGTTGCACGACTTTTGATGGTATGTATAAAAACTCTGGAAACCCTAATTGATTAATAGATTAATGTTTTGTGAAAATTGCTAATTAGGGTTTTGAATACCAGCAACCGGAGTAGAGGGAAGCGACGGCGGGGGAAGGATTGTTCTCGATGCGCGGCGGCAGTGGCAGGGCAGGCGAGTGTTGGAAGGTATTTTGTGTGATGGTGATTTGAGCTTCTTTTGAAAGGTGTGTACAATTGTACATGTCATGTTTCTAGTCGATTTCTAATAGTCAGGTAACATAACACATTATTTATATTAATATCGTATAAATATATCATATTATATATCATATGCAACGGTTGATTTTTAACTCATTATATATTCTTATAAAGCACATTAGCCATTTTATTTAAGTAATATTTAATATATATACTTTTATATATATTCAATGAATATAGAATCTCAATACTAAAAAATTGAAACGAAATAGAAAAGAAACCGTTGGTGTAGTTCTAATTGTCTTGTAATTTATGAAATTTGATTATAATATAAGCCATATATGGTGTTTTATTTAAAATACTCTATTTGATTATAATATAATGTGGGAAAAATTATTCTTATTTTTTTGGTATGTCCATTAAATTTATTTATTATTAATTTGGACAAAAAAAGAAAAAGAAAAGTACCTCAAATGATGATTATTTTTTTAAAATTTTCAATAAAAATATTTATTTTTAATTTCCATTTCGAACCTAAATAAATTATTTTTACGAGACAAAAGCAATATAATTTAAAAACTCTGTTGATCTTAAAAAAAAAAAAAAAAAATTATTATTAATATTATACTCTGTGAGATATTATTGTGTCACATGTAAAACATTGGAGTTGGAATAGTCACTTTCATTTCATGCTGTTGATGATCAAAATTGACCTTAGGCCTTGTTTTCATCTCCATATTTTTGGCCACAAATTTCGATTGCAATAAAATGTTCATTTAAATAGTTTTTTTTTTTTTTTTTTTTTTTTTTTTTTTTTTTTTTTAAGTTTTGAATTTTTTAAAACAATTAAAATTATATTTAACATTCATTTTTAAAAGAATCCACGTAAGAAAAAGTAAATAATACTATAATATTGGAAGAAATATACATATACTTTTTCAAAAACCTATAAATCGCAATCCAAGTAATTAACCGTATTCAAATTGAAGCCAAAAGTAGGTAACTTAAGCGAGTTGAGTCCTTTTTTGGCATGGTGTTAGGGGTTCGATTAAATCGAATGCATGAGTGTGTGCGTTTGTCGAAAATAATAAAAAATCTATATTCAAATTGAAAGAAAAAAAGAAAGAAAAAACTAAAATTAAAAATCAATTCAATTAAAATGAAAAAATATATATAGAGAAAATATTTCAGTCATAAAATTTTAGGAGGGATGTAATTAGTAGATGATTAAGAATGTATTAGTGAAAATAATGATCTTATAATATAAATCATTATAAATTAAGATTAATATAACTAATTAGTTTAATTAAAATTAAAAAAATAATTAAAAAGTTTAAAATGAGATTAAAGTGTGTAATCATTTTCCAAAAAAAAGAAAGTGATATGGAATGTGAGACAGACAGAAACGATAACGTGTACATGGTATGTGGGACGAAGAGAGTAATATTTTATTGGTTAGTGGAAGTGTTTAAGAGATTTTGATATTTTTTGTCATTCGATTTTTATTTTTTTATATAAAGTAATTGTATGTGTAACGATATATTTGTAATTTAAGTACAATGTAAGAGTATCTTGATATTAGTATATGATTACTTTATCTAAAATTGAAAAATAGTATTTTGAAATAGGATAGACGAAAATAATAAAAAAATATTTCGAATCGGGACGGAAAAGTATATATTGATTCACAATACAATATACTCTTTTGGTCTCATATTTTTCTATCTATTTTTTTTTTCATGGAGTTTTAGAAACATAAATATTATATTAAAATTTATTAGAAATAAAAGTAATAATATATTGTAAATTAGAACGATATTTGTAATATTATCGCTGATAATGCAATTAGCGTGAATAGTTTGTTAGATATATCATTTTATTACAATTTAAAATAATTTCCCTTTTTTTTATTTCAAAATAACAAAATGCTACCTAAAAATACCCCAAATTTGAAAATAGATATAATATTTCAAGCATAAAAAAGTAACTCGCATATAAATCAAAATTAATATATTTTCACATTTCACCCCTAAATAAATCCCAAAAATGGATTCATCGTTCGTTGGTTCGTTCAGGTTCATCTTTGGCTGCTATCTGTCTGCACTTCCCTTCTTCATTACTTTTCACCCTAATAAAGAATCCATTGCTTGAGTGTAGATTCGGAAACTGTTAATGTGAAAAACCCCTAATATTGCGTCGTCGTCGTCAACCCTTTCCCAAAGCTTCTGCAATTCGACTCCCTCTGCCCCCGGCAATTCCATTTCCGATTTCCAGGTTGGTTTTTCTCCTCGATTCCACTCCCATGGGGTTTCATACGCCTGGAAATCGACGATTCAGTCCGATTTCTGCATTCGTATGATGTCTAATCGCATATCTGCATCGATTCAATCTGCGTTCAAACGCATCTGCATATTGGATCCCTTTCATTGAGTAATCAGATCTGCGATCGATCATCGATCCCCTTCCCATGGCCCCATCCGCGCTGTTCTTGTTGGGGCTTCTTCTTGCGTTTTTAATCCGTTTCTCCCATTCCGATCTGGATTCGGTTTGCCCTAGAACAAACACCTCCTTCCTGAACTTCACCTCGCACTTCACCATGGTGCAGCACCAGCTCCGCGGCCGTTTCTCCGTCGTAGACGACTGTTCTTTTCGTGTTTCTCAATTCGATCTGCTTTCCGGCTCCGACGTCCACTGGTGGGGCGCTTCTGGACTCACCTTCCAAAACCTAACCGACGGTTTCCTCATCTCCGATTCCAGCCTTAATGGAACTTATCAGAACGATAGTTTCGTTGTTCGTCTGCGCAGCAATTTGACTTGGGATCGAATTAAAGTCGTTGCAGTTTGGGATATCCCCACAGCTTCTGATTTTGGCCACATTTTGTTGAGAAATTCCTCTCTGAATTCAACAAAGGTTCAGCCACAGCCTCCTACTGTGTTGGAAAATTGTAAAGTGTTATCTGATAACTACAGGATTAGGTGGAGTTTGAGCGAGGGAGGGGACGCCATTGATATTGCCTTGGAAGCTGCAGTTGGAATTCAGAACTATATGGCTTTCGGATGGGCGAATCCGAAAGCATCCGGCTCGTTGATGGTAGGCGGCGACGTGGTGATCACAGGGTTCAAGGAGGATGGAATTCCATTCGCTGATGATTTCTATATATCGAAGTACAGTGAGTGTATCGTCAACGAGGATGGTTCAGCTCAGGGGGTTTGTCCAGATAGTATGTATAATGCGACAGGCTCGTTGGGGGCGACGAACAACAGCAGGTTAATCTACGGGCACAGGAAGGATGGAGTATCATTCATACGGTATAGGAGACCGTTGAAAACCAGCGACAGCAAGTATGATTTGAATGTCAGTTCGACGGATAGCATGGTTGTGATATGGGCAATCGGACCGATCAAGCCTCCCGACAGCATTCGTCCGATTTATCTTCCGCAGAATCATGGCGGGAGCTATGGTCACTTGAGGCTTAATATATCGGATCGTGTAAACGATTGTTTAGGACCACTGGATGCTCAAGATAAAGAGGATCAAGATGTTGTCATTGCAGATAAGAAGGAGCCTCTTATTGTATCGACTGGTTTAGCGATGCATCATCCGAACCCCCCGAATCCTGGGAAAGTTCTTTACATTAACAAGAAGGAAGCTCCGGTTTTGAGAGTTGAGCGCGGCGTGAAGGTGAAGTTTTCGATTCAGGCCGGGCACGATGTGGCGTTGTACATTACATCTGATCCAATTGGCGGGAATGCGACGTTGAGAAACAAATCGGAGACTATATATTTCGGTGGTCCGAAGGCTGAGGGTGTTCAAGCCAGCCCTACGGAATTGACCTGGGCGCCGGATAGGAATACACCGGATCTTGTTTATTATCAGTCGCTTTATACGCCGAAGATGGGCTGGAAAGTTGAGGTAGTCGATGGCGGTTTGCCTGATATGTATAACAACAGCGTGTCGTTGGATGATCAGCAAGTTATGTTTTTCTGGACGCTAACGGAAGAGAGCTCTATATCCATTGCAGCTCGGGGCGAGAAGAAGAGCGGGTATCTTGCGATTGGATTTGGTCGCGAGATGGTTAATAGCTACGTTTACGTTGGTTGGGTTGATGACAGCGGTAAAGGGAGGGTGAACACGTATTGGATCGACGGAAGGGATGCGTCGAACGTGCATCCTACGAAGGAGAATTTGACGTACGTGAGATGCAAATCCGAGAACGGCATCATCACGTTGGAGTTCACCCGTCCTCTAAACCCGTCTTGCGATGGAAAACCGGAGTGCAACAACATCATCGATCCTTCGACTCCGTTAAAAGTGATTTGGGCGATGGGAGCGCAGTGGTCGGACGAGCATTTGAGCGTACGAAACATGCATTCGTTGACGAGCAAGCGACCGATGAGCGTTCTGCTAAATCGAGGCTCCGCCGAAGCGGAGGAGGACTTGCGGCCCGTTCTAGCCGTGCACGGGTTCATGATGTTTCTCGCGTGGGGGATTCTGCTTCCTGGAGGGATCTTGGCCGCACGATACTTGAAGCATGTTAAGGACGACAGCTGGTTTCGGATTCATGTTTATCTTCAGTACTCGGGATTGGCTATTGTTTTCCTCGGTTTTCTGTTTGCCGTTGCCGAGCTGCAGGGACTCACTTTCGCCTCCGTGCACGTCAAATTCGGAATGCTTGCGATAGTGCTCGCGATAGCGCAACCGGCGAATGCGTACTTAAGACCCAAAAAACCGGCGAGTGGTGAGCCTGCTTCTCCGAGGAGACTTGTGTGGGAATACACTCATGTTATAACCGGGCGATGCGCGATAGTCGTTGGAATCGTTGCGCTTATTACCGGGATGAAACATTTAGGAGAGAAATACGGCGACGAGAATGTTCACGGCCTGAGCTGGGCTCTAATAGTCTGGTTCTTGATGGGCGCCGCAACCGTAATCTACCTGGAATATCGGGAGATTAACAGACGACGGGGGAGATTAGTCGGGAGAAGTAATTGGGTGCTGGGCGACGGCGAGGATGAGGATATCGACCTTCTGACCCCGACCCGGATGGCGAACAAGGATTCGAGAATTTCGTCAGAGAGAATGGAGGTTCAATTAGAACCATTGAACAGATGAGGATTCTTTTTGTAGTTAGTTACTGATATACTCGTAGTAGTCGAGCTCCGGTCGTGGCTTTCGTTGTTTTCTTATTACAGTCTCGCCGATAACGGATACTTTAGAGGTAAGAGGCTCGATCCTCTTGTTCTTGTTGCGCGATTCGCGCAATCTTTTTTGTGTTTTTTATTTACAGAGAGCAAGTAGGCGTCGGCGTAACCCATCTTGTATACTACAAAAAGAGTCGTTACTGTTTGCTCGAGTAATGCCCCGACACCCTCGACGAGGATACGAATGTAAGACAGTAGTTTAGATTATACAATTCAGTGTTGTATCGATCGAACGATCGATGGTGAGTTAATCCCGGATGAGAACTTGCGGAGTCCATTTGAGATGCAGGCTCAGCGAGGCTGATTGCGTTCCGTCAATAGGATAACTCGCCGTGAATTCTCCCTCTATGATCGCCCTCGTCAGCGTCGCGATGCATCTTCCTATCTTGTCCTGCAATGAGCAAGCAGAATCGATCGTGGATTATCGACTCAATTTTGATGATTCGACGACGGGAAGTTCTCAAATTAGGCATTGTTGTGTTACCTTCCGAAATGTACTGTGATCGTAGACTTCGAAGATTAGCAGCTCGTGCAATGCATCCTCGACGACAAAGTCGAACGTTTGATTCCAAACCGGGTTCAGTGTGTCGATGACAACCTGCGAGAAGTGAAACAACGTAAGTAGATCGAAAACATCGAGCTTTCATTGACAAAATCGAACCAAGTTCTTACTCTCGTCTCCTTCCTCTGCCCAGATTTTTGAAGCTTTATCTCTACAAACGCTCGATCGAGCTTTCGGGCGAGGTTTTTGCTCGGCAAGTCCTTTGCCGAGATCACGGTGACCGTAAGAACTCCTCGGATAATCATGTCCCTAGCCGGCTTCGAATCATCTCCCGAATCCCCGTCCATCATTACATGTTTGAATGTCTTCTCCAAGGTAGTTAGTCGAAAATCGGGGTCGAATGGATTCATAAACTCGCTCTCGGCGTTAAGAGGACAATACACGAGCTCGAGATGCACCTACACAGCGATACGTTGTAGAATAATCGTAGCGGATAAACTTACAAGAAGTATGTCGCGAAATCTTGAAAACTTACCCGACCTCGGTTCTTCCGGTCTCGTCGAATCTTTAGGTCCTTTACTAGTTCGAGCCACACGTCTTTTACCTTACCGGGTTCGAGCTCGCCGAGCGGCAATTGAGCGCTACCGATGAGCTCGGACGCTTGGACGCCTTCGTCGTCATAGATTCTTATCGTTAGGTGTTGAGTCGACGCATCCTCTACGACGAACTCGAAGTGTTCGTTCCAGATTGGATTCGTTTCGTTGTTCTGCAAAAATGCGACTGCAGCGTTAGCATGGAGACAAGAAGACGAATCGAACGATGTAATAATTCTTACAATTATTCTGCTGGTTTTCATCCGGCTGCGTAGAGGTCGAACGAATAACTCGGCAAAGGGATCGGATTTTCCGATGATGTCTTTATTGCTTAGCTCCTTAGCTTCGATGAGCTTGACCTCCAACGTCCCGACTCGCTTTAGCCCGAGGTAGCTGCGGTTAAAGAGGAATTGAAACTAAAGTTTTGTCGGAATTGATAGTTAAGAAATGTTTACGTCGAACCTGTAGTCGCCTGGTAATATCGGTACGATCTTTCGACATGGCCATGCGATAGAATCCTCGATAGAATCTCGTATCGTTTCCTGTATAGCGTCTGATATTCCGGGAATCGCTAACACGTCGCCTCCCACGACGTTCAGATCGAAGTCGAGATGTTTCTGCAGGTAACTCGCTGATTTTAGCTCGACAACGAAGAAGAAGAAGAAGAAGAAGAAGAAGGATCGATGATTGAAGTCACCGTTTCTCGCAAGGAGTAACAAACAGCTCCGAAGCAAGGTAACTCATCGACCAACGGTTTGAATATGAATCTGAAGACGCCGGTAAATCTGATGTTCTTCACCTGCAGTCAAAGAAAACTACCGCTGTCGATCCATTTTTGAGTTTCTACATTCGTATTAACATCGAACGTGTACCTTAATTGGCAACGCAATCCCCACTCGAGTTTTAACATCGAGTGAAATCTTCGGATTTCCATCCCACTGCATCTCCAACTCCATAACGATCTCATCAGCTTCGCCTTCAACGATAGAAACTCCTATGGCGAAAACGACGAAAGTGTAAATGGCTGCGACGATTCAAAAGTTAAGCTACTACGATTCAAAAGTTACGGACCTGTGAACTGCGGAGCCACTGTGCCGAGAGTAAGTTTCGAAAACTTTAAAGACGATAAAACTGCTGATCGGTATTGATCGAGTATCGGCTCCACAGAGTTTCTTATCATCTCCGACGCAGCCTGTGCAGCCAAAGATCGAATTTTTCAGTTAATGAACAACCATTTTAATGCCTATATGTAGCTATTGCAATGAAAAATCGACCTCGTTGATGTAAGGCCATAGTTTTTCGACGTGATGGTTGAGCCAAGTTAACTGCAAGATGAATCTTGAAGGCGTAAATGTTAGAACTTCGCTTCAACGACGTATGAAATGTCGAGAAACTCAGAAAGTGTAATGCAACTCGCCTTTTGTCGCTGTGAGAAGACGATCCAAGAAGGATAGAGTTGATCCGGGAGAAGTTTCTTCGAATCATTGACTGTCATCCGAGCGAAAGCTGCGATCGCTGCTGCCTGATGCATAACACATTTCCGGAACAAATACTAACGCTGCAGTCGCATTTTTAGTCACAGAAGAATACATACAGCTAGTTTTCTTGAATCGAAAACTTACCAAATTAGCGCGCCGTTTCGATCTCAATTTCTGGTATCGAGCAAAAACTAAAATCAAAGCGACGCCGACCGCGAAGCCCGCGATCCAAGCGACTAAAAATCCCATCTTTTTTGCACCAAAGATTGTTGAGATGAATGTAGAGCTGTTGTAGATTTGTGTTCTCCTTTTATGCCTTAAATCTTTCATCTCAAAGTTTGTTCTTTGAGTTTGGATATGGCAAAGAATAATACTTCCTACAGCTTATTCCTTTCTTCAAGCTTCTGTAACATAACTTAATTCCTTTTTCTGTGTGTTTTCGACTACGATGGCTTCACGACGAACTACAAATCCAATGGAGATCGATGAAGATTAAGGGAAAAATTCAATAAAATCAATGAGTTTGAACGACATTCGTGTTCAAGTGATTTAAAAGATGCGTGGGAGCTCAAGAACACCATACCGATAGATTATACAAGATATCGAATTCATGAGAACCCTCCAAGATCTGTTCAATATGCTAGATCGATTACTCGATTACAGATAGGTAATGATTTGCAGTATAAAAGAGAGAAACAGGGTAGCTTTCTTTTCATTTCATTTCATTTCATTTAGAATCTGCAAAGAAACAAAATCCATCAACCGGGTCGAAGATGTTCGCATATTTTTTTCCCGGCTAGTTTCAGCCTACAATGTACTATGCGTGGTCGACTATATATGTGTGTGAGCGATGGATTCTTCATTAAATTAAAGCAAAACTGTAAAATCAAAGCCGATGCAGTGTTCACAGCAGTCGGCAATGTTGTTCTGATTCTCCAATTGCCAATGCCTCTAGGTTGTCGTCATTTGGCGTATACTACATACATATAAGATTAGCTCTCTGTTGTAGCTGATCATTTGCCAATAAGCTTGTAATAGGCGTACATGCCTGAGCCTATGAAGCCGAGAATTTGTCCAACGACATTTAACTGCAAGGAAAATGAATGTTAGCGTCGCTGCAGAATTGTATGAGAAGAGATTCAAAATGGTACGGCATTAGTTTAAGCTGCAAACAAACAAATGTCGGATACTGCACTTACGAAATCAAATGGCAGTCCACCGAAGACTACCCAGCCAAGCGAGATCGTGAAAAGATCCTGCGTAGAAAACGCACATTCAATGTACAAAAAATGTATAGTTGCAATATGCCACAATCATTTACTATTCAAGCAGTCGACTAAGGTTTCATAATTGAATTCCCAATCTTTTGTAACGATCCCATTGTATTATCTAGATACAGGACAGTCATTTATAGAAGTTCATTTATCTTAGCCATTCATTTAAAACCTTATCTTAATGCATCGCAAGGCCATATTTGCAACTAAGAGATTCGAAAGAAAATAAATGACACCATCAAAATACAGGAATTTCTTCCCGTCTGTTGTACAAGGAAATTCTCGCAGTCCATAGCCAAAAGGGCGATCCCTAAACTCAAATCGATCCATAACCCGGAGACATAAACTACTGACACTAATTTATGGATACACTGAAATCAACTAATCGGCTTAGCTCTGAAGTATTCTCCCTAACAGAGATATCATAATGTTTTACAAGTGCGGACAATGAACAAAGAATTACACACAAAATAAGAACATATACTCGAGATAAAACTGGTGCTTTGGAACAAACCTTCAAATTACCACATATCGTCTGTGCAAGTGCAGAATTGAGAGTAGTGTTGAGGAATATGCTGTAATTCAGGAAGAAAGCCAGTATGCAGGATAGAAGCAATACTGTCTGACAACAGAAAAGGGACAGGGAATTCAGTGTTTAGTGTTACCTCAAAAGGACCAAGTGAATATTATGTCATGAACTAATACACAACCAAACTTGAAATTATAATAATCAAGTGAATTGAAAATTAAATAAATATAATAAAAGTGACAAAATAGCAAGAATTACCAGGAAACCAGGAGAGAACAAACTTGGGAAATTCATTGTCATCACAAGGTCACCTCGAAATAGGGTCCATAAAAATAACACCGGCGCACACAAAATTCCTACAAAAGGCTAGAAACATGACTTTAAATGATGTGGTGAGATATTTATAAGGATAGGAAAAAATTGATCTGGTTACTCACCGTTGCACCACATGAGGCCAAAGCTGTTTAGGCCACTCGATTTTCCTGGAAAAAGTAAGTTATTAGAATGAGAAAGTAAACGTTTCGGAGAGAACATGGTTGAAAGAAGCTAAGAAGTGGTACCAATACGAGCTATAGTTGCAAGGTATATTGCTGTGGTGATATTTGCCAGGAAAACAATGAAATAGCTGTAGTAGTCAAATGACAAGTCCCGGGCTCCAGCAATAAAAGCACCCAATACTATCAAAGCTACACTGGCACAACCATAATTTCTCAGCTGTTGAATGATTGAGAAACAAAATGAAGGATTGGAGAACACATGGCATGCAACAGGGGTGCTTTTCTTAGAAATCTACTGCTAACAAGAAGTCCCAAATAAGAATGTGCATCTCTAGAGCTGCAAGTCAACATTTCGAGACATCAGCCTGTTTATAAACTTTGTTAATTCTTACATACCTAGTTCCTTTTTTTTTGTAATTAAAAAATGCTACGTAGCCTACATTTACCTCATCGGTCATTTATTCAGTATGTCCAACATGATTTTTATTCGATTATTTAGTATAAGTGCAGAATTTATAGTCACCCAAAGATGATGATATCATAGCAATTACGCACAAAGTCAGAAAGGAGCGATTTTCTATTATACAAACCACGTTCTTTGCAGTCATAACACGTTTTATTTAGAGGAAAGAATTCGTAGAATAGGAAAGATGCTTACCTTCCAAGAATAGGTCTCGTATATCTCTGATTCACAAGTATGTACTCAACGATCATTGTAAAGACTACTGTTGTTCTTCGCAATGTTGTATACATTGGCACATTTACACCTCGGACAGACTCCATTGTGACTAACTTTCAAGGAAAAACAGAGTTGTGAATATCTTTATGATGAGAAGTTTACAATACAGAAAAAAAGTGAAGAAAATGTTACCATGTAAAGCAAATAGGAGAAAGCAAGAGGCGAAGTGTTGATCAATGTCTTTATTGGGACTAATGTTTTGAAATTATCATTGATGTCTACAGATTCGTTAGCATTTAGAGAAATAAGCTTTGAGCGTCGCATTGCATAAAGGAAACAGCACGAACATACCATCTGCAGCAGATAGAGTCAGTTAGAATTAAGAATATGTAAGATCATCTGATATGATGAATCTCTGCTATTTTTAACTTCTATCTCCTTCGATAAGATTGTGACACAATCATCATAGCTAACACTCACTCACGACCATAGCTACTAAGGAAACAAATTTGGTTAGTGTTATTAGGCCTATGATGTTTGCTAAGAAAAAAAGAAACACAAATGAGTGACGTGATCTTAGAGACAAAAGTTGATCTCCGACAACCTTTTCAGGCTCCTTCAAAACCAAAGCAAGATCAGACTACAAAAGCATCAAATCCAAACAGGAGTTAAGACATCATTATACAGTGTCTCTAGATACAAACAGGAGGACAGATCATCTATTTGAAATCAATAACTCAATATCTCAGACAATGTATGACGATAGATCAATTAATTATACCTGACAAAGTGTTATAACATTGGCACATGGAAAACTGTATGAAGAAAGGGCTGCTTTATTGAACATTACCAAAAGCACTGCAAAATTAAACAAAATCAAACTCAGAAGAAATCATTCTGAACCTCCGCTTCCACAGTTCAATACGCTATTGTCCAATCCGAGACATCTAAACCTAAATCACATATAATTATCAAATGCATATACCAGTATACATGTGTTTACAGCAAAATGTTTAACAAGCTCCATTTTTATACACTAAGCACTTCCCAAAGGAAAATTCAATCGCGTAACCGAATTCAAAATTCACCAAAAGTGCTAAATTTAAATTCACATTCTCAATAGACAAACAAAACTCAGACGGATTAAACTCCACTAAATTCAGCATACACGCAAACCCTAATCTCTCCCAGAACACCATAAAACATCCCTCAATCTCACGAACTGCAATCAATTCTATAGAGATAAAGGCAAACAATAAACTCAAATCAACATAATTCGAAACAGAAATCCAAAACAATACAC
The DNA here is from genome assembly GCF_009805555.1 of Andrographis paniculata. Classification (NCBI taxonomy): domain Eukaryota; kingdom Viridiplantae; phylum Streptophyta; class Magnoliopsida; order Lamiales; family Acanthaceae; genus Andrographis; species Andrographis paniculata. The sequence continues at coordinate 829,570 of NW_026137634.1, read as the reverse complement.
CTTCGACGAGATAAATTGAGTTCTAGCATAAGCAATAAATCACAGCTGGGGTGGAAACTTCCGGCACACGGCCAACGAAAACGACAACATATACATATATATGTATATATATATATATAAATACCAGCACAAGCCATGTATGAGATAGCAGCATAGGCCCCCCGTTTAGTCATTGAGGATCCTCGGAAGAGCTTGTCCTCGGCGGGGGGCGGCGGGGGATCGGTCAACGAGACAGGCAAAGGCGAAGAGCTCCTGGAATTGGCAGCCATGGATTTCGAATCTTGACAGAGAGAAAGAGACTCCACCGGTCGCCACTATCAACCTTTGCTTTTCTTTCTTCCTTCAATTCAATTCTATTCAGAGGGCCATCACCACTCGTGATTCGTTTATGTTATTATACTACTAATAAGTATTTATTATATGTAATAAATAAATAAATGTTTTATTTATTCGTTTGTAAGATTTGTGCAAAATTTTACTATTCATTCAATTTTTTTATCCAAAAACATCAAATCAAACACCTATTTTATATTTTTTATATTATACTTAAAAATCAATTTTACATTCAAAACATCACATCAACGCCTATTTATATCACATCGTACAACTATTCAAATTCAAAATTTTTACTATTCAAATCCCCTCAAAATCCAAACCCCCAAACAAACACACTTACTAGTATTAAAATCGGTTTATTACATTAGAGAAGGAAAAAGAATGTTTGGATTGGTTGAGTTCGGAGAGTTGGTCGGTATTGGTTATGGTTTGTCTGAAATATTGGTTATGGTTTGTCTGAAATTGAATTAATTCATTTCAACTCCACCAGCAAAGTGGGCTAATGGATCGGATCTCTCCATTCCCTCCTAACTATATTTGGAAGGTTTTAGCTTTGGTGTTTTTGATTTATGAAATATTTTTAATAGATACATATATATATTTTTACGTGAATTATAAAAAATTAATATTAAAAAAAGTTTTAGCATTGGGTGTTTTTGATTTATAAAATATTTTTAATAGATATATATATTTATGTGAATTATGAAAATTTAATATAAAAATAATTAATATATTTAATATATTAAGTTTTTTTAAAAAAAATGAATGATAAAAAAATATAAAAAGAATATACACTATTTTTATTTTTTAAATGTCTATTTTATTTCAATAATAATATTTTTTTTATTGAAAATTATATTATACTCCCTCCGTCCACAAAAAAGTATACAATTACTTTTGGTGCGGTGTTTAAGAAATAATAGTATTTTAATTATAGTGGATAGTTAAAAGTAGTGTAATGACATTTTTGTCCTTGTTTTTTGGTGTAAAAGTAATGATGTGATGTAAAGTAGGGGTATTTGTGGGAAAAAATAAGGTATTTAATGAAATGTTTACTTTGTAATTAGACGCCCCAAAATAGAAACATGTATACTTTCTAGCTGGACGGAGGGAGTAAGTGATTAATAAGAATTTAAAAATTATAACTTAACACAATTTTCTTTGTTTTGTATTTTTTTTAAAAAAATAGAGTTTATTGGTTAAGATTTCAAATTGATTTGTCTTTCCGTCCCTTAACAATTTATCAATTTTTTAATTTTGGTCGGTTGCATCCATTGTTTTCTAAGTAATTATACTATTTACTTAACGTTACAAATATCTTTTCAATTTACAATATACTCCCTCCGTCCACTAATAAAGTATACAATTATTTTTGGCGCGGTGTTGGACAGTTAAAAAGTAGTGTAATGACATTTTTGCCCTTGCCTTTTGGTGTAAAAGTAATGATGTGATATAAAGTAAGAGTATTTGTGGAAAAATGTAAGGTATTTAATAAAATGTTTACTTTGTAATTGGACGTCCTAAAAATAGAAATATGTATACGTTCTAGTTGGACAGAGGGAGTATTACACAAATGTCATTACCTTTATATCATACCATACTAATAGGATTAATTTAGTATTTTTGCCATTATTTATACTTTATCTCAATATAATACTAATATTTCTAAAACTTTGTACAAAAAGCAAATGGATATATAGATATGAGACGAAAGGAATATTAATTTAATTTTTTTTAATATAATATTATACAAAATAAAATAATTTATTATAAAAAATTATTCATAATAAAATCAGTTTTTATTTGAAATCACAATCTAACGCAGCCTTAATATATATGAGGTATACACCCTTAATATATCTAAGGTGAAATAATTATTTGGTGTGTTTTTCATGTCATTCAAAATTACTTATTTATTATTATTGTTACAATGAAATATTTTTAGTTTTAACAAAAATTGCATTTTTTGGGCTATGTTTTTTGGTATAAAATGGAAAAAAAAAAAAAACAATTATTATTCAAGATTAAAATTAATATGAAAAAAAAAAAATAGATGTAACACAATTTTATTTTTTATTTTTTTTAAATTTCAATCTAAATTGGTTATTTGTGAGATATTATAGTAGATTGGTAAATAATTAAGTAATATGTTATTGATTAATGAAATTATATAAAATAATTCAATATTTTTGTATTTTATGAACAAAATAATTATATATAATGATGTATGTAATGCAATTAGGGAACCGCAGTTGCAATTATTAAAATACCGTTATATTCTAGTGGTTTGATGGTAAATTTATTATTGTGAAGTAATGGATGAATTATAAATTTAATATGATTTTTGATATATATTTTTTAATATAAATTTTATTTTAATTTATTAACTTAATTTTTTATATATATATATCATATAAAAAGTCATTTAAATTAAAATACCAAACAAAAGAATCATATAAGTAACAATTTAAAAAAATGTATTAATAATAATCGAAAAATGGACTGATATTAAAATATCTGCTGGTCCAAAAACAGCTCACCTCTCCTTTCCCCCTTTTAAATTTTCGGCCCAAACCCTAATCTCATTCTCCTCCGCCACAATCTTCTCCCTTCGACCTTCTCTGCAGCATCTACGGAACTGCTCAAGCCTTAAACCCCAAATTCAGTCGTGAGGTAAGATTCCGAAACACTCTCCTTGCTCCTGTGCTAGCTGTGTTAGTCGCTGCTACTTTCTTCTATAATTTTGGAAGATAAGGATGGATTTTGTTTCCTGATCTGCTCTTCCGCTGCAGGCAATAAATGGCTGACGTGAAGGAGAACGACGCATACGAAGAGGAGCTTCTGGACTACGAGGAAGAAGATGAAAAAGCCCCCGACTCGGTCAACGCGAAGGTCAATGGAGAGGCCGTAAAGAAGTGAGTTGTTCATTATTGATATCAATCTTTTACTCGGATCGATCTTCAATTTCAATATGTTGTGACCTTACGCTTTTTTTTTTTTTTTTTCGTTATTGGTGTCTTCTACGTTTACGACGAACCTTGCTTCGTTTGAAGTTCGATCTGTTTATACGGGCAATCTGAATCTATAACTATCAGAAATGGCTGTACAGGATTGACTGAACTAGATCTGAGCGTTTCCTTAATGATTTTCCTTCTGGAACCCGTGTATTAATTTTGCAAGATAGGTTTGGATTTCCTTTTGATATGGGTTTGAGAAAGTAATTTATTTTGTTTATACACGGAGAAGTTATGAATAGCCCAAGTTTTAAATGTGTGTGTATAGAGAGGATAATTTTTGTGTTTTTAGATATGTGAGGCTATATCTTAGTTGGTTTCTGTAAATAGCATATGAAGGTAATGATGGAGTTTTGGGGCATATGTGGATTTGTTTGTGATTGACAACCCTAAAACACAAAACACAATGTTTTAAGCTATCCCAAGTGATTTTATCAAGTGATGTACAAATTTTGTGTTCTATATTATTTTGCCTGTCCTGCCTATTCTATGCTGCATAAGCTACTTTGGCTGACTTCATTTTTTGTTATATGACAGGGGTTATGTAGGAATCCACAGTTCAGGATTCAGAGACTTCCTCTTAAAGCCGGAACTTTTAAGGGCTATTGTAGATTCTGGATTTGAACATCCATCAGAAGGCAAGATTGTTTATTCCTTGTTTTAAGTTGTCTCTTAAGCATGCTATTCAAGTGGGCTAGATAATTTTTTAAACTGAATGAGTCACTTAACAATATTTATCGGGCCATGATTAATACTGTTTTGTTGCTGCACCTGTCACGATAATTCATCAAGAGTAAATACTTGTGATAACTTGTTTCAGAAGCTTACCTGCTTAAGAAAACTTCTTGATCCTGTTTGCTCTTCAAAATTGTCTGTAGTGTTCTCCATGTATTTATTCCTATAGTCAATATTGTTTTATTTGTGGTTCTATACAATGAATTCTCCCAGGTGATCTGACTTACATTGTGTAATATTACTTCTCAGGTAATATGCTAACATCACTCTACCTTGGAGACGTTGAATGGTAAACCTTTTTTTTACATGAAACTGAGGCTTCCTTCGATCAAATTTCTTTGGTTCTTCATCAGTTCAACACGAGTGCATACCTCAAGCAATTTTGGGAATGGATGTCATTTGTCAAGCCAAGTCTGGTATGGGGAAAACTGCTGTTTTTGTTCTTTCAACATTGCAGCAGATTGAACCCATTGCAGGTCAAGTTGCTGCTCTTGTTCTGTGCCATACAAGGGAATTGGCTTATCAGGCATGTGATACATATTTTTATCTGTATTTCCGTTTGAGCTATTATCATTCAGTGTGAATGAATATTCACAATATGGGTTCCTTTTTGTCTCAGATATGTCATGAATTTGAGCGATTCAGCACATATTTGTCAGATATCAAAGTTGCTGTTTTCTATGGTGGTGTTAACATCAAAATCCACAAGGACCTTTTGAAGAATGAATGCCCTCACATTGTAGTAGGAACTCCCGGAAGAATCCTTGCCCTAGCAAGAGAGAAGGACCTTTCTTTAAGAAATGTTAGACATTTCATTCTCGATGAATGTGACAAGATGCTTGAGTCTCTTGGTATTGAGTTTTTACCATATTTTACTATTTTCTTACTCATAAAATTGTTGGGGTTGCATGCTTACTTTCTGTTTCTCTAATACCCAGATATGAGAAGAGATGTGCAGGAGATTTTCAAAATGACACCTCATGATAAGCAAGTTATGATGTTCTCTGCTACACTCAGCAAGGAGATTCGTCCTGTTTGCAAGAAGTTCATGCAAGATGTAATGTTCTGTGGCCAGTTCTACCATGTTTCCATTATTCAGCTTTCTGCTAGCATCCTTTTTGCTAAAGTTGCCTTGGTTGAAGCACCATGTGTGTGGCAAGTCCCATGTTTTTCTATCCAACTCGATATGCTGATGGTATATTTGAAAGGTTCAAGTACATGGGGGATATGATGTGGTAGATTCTGGTTCTATAGGTTGTCCTCTGATAGTGAGATTAGCACCCTACCTCTGCTGTTGCTTCACTACATTTATTATTATTATTATTTTTTACTTATTTTAATGAGAAGATTCAGATGACGAGGGTGGGGAGGAGAATCCATTTGTTTGATTGGGTAGTTTTTTTGAGATGCTGTGGTGAAGCTACTTTGTTTGAGCTCTGAAAGTGTCTGCAAGGAGTTAATTCGGATGGACCAGCACCTCAATTGGGGCCATGTTCGTCCGCTGATTCATTCATTGCGGATACCATTACCATCTGATGGCCACCTAATTTGCTTTACTGTGACATTTCTTCATTTCAGCCCATGGAGATTTATGTGGATGACGAGGCAAAGTTGACCCTTCATGGTCTTGTGCAGGTTTGGTTTTTCTTTTTTTTTTTTTCTTTACTTCTATATGTTGTGTATTTATGTAACATGTGAATGTGATAATGACAGCACTATATCAAATTGAGTGAGCTGGAGAAAAACCGGAAGCTGAATGATCTGCTCGATGCGCTGGACTTCAATCAAGTTGTCATTTTTGTCAAAAGTGTCAGTAGAGCTGCGGAGCTGAACAAGTTGCTTGTGGAGTGTAATTTTCCATCAATTTGCATACACTCTGGCATGTCCCAGGAAGAAAGGTTAGCCCAAGCTGTCTGACCTTTTCTTGTTGAATGCTTAGGGTTAGCTATTTATACCTATAGTTCCTTGTTTTTTGTCACTATTGGCTAATGAAGAATAGTGTAACCAAAATATTGTGTGTTGTTTAAGATCTTGTTTTGTTGGTTGCATTTGAGCACTTCGACTTATTTTTTATGTTTAAAGATTTCTCTAGTGAGTAGTGACAATCCTTCCGGTACTTCTGTGTCAATATTTCAGCTCTGGATCATATTTTCCCCATATACTGATGAAAGTATGATGAATTTGTTTTTGGTTGGGATTTATAGATTGACTCGGTACAAAGGATTCAAGGAGGGGCACAAGAGGATTCTTGTAGCTACAGATTTGGTTGGAAGAGGAATTGACATAGAAAGAGTGAACATTGTGATCAATTATGACATGCCAGATTCTGCGGACACTTACTTGCACAGAGTATTAACTTTATCATTAATTTTCTCTCTATTTAAGTGTTTTCCTTTTTCTTCAATGGTCAATCCTGATTTCCATTCACCTTTTTTACCCCCTTCAATTTTCTAGGTGGGTAGAGCTGGGAGGTTTGGCACTAAGGGGCTTGCCATTACATTTGTTTCTTCTGCCTCCGATTCTGATGTTCTTAATCAGGTTTGCAGTTAGAGAATTTATGTCGCAAAATTACTCTTTGGTTTCCTTTAATGTTTCCGGGTGTAAAGTTTAAATCTGTCTCTTGCAGGTTCAGGAGAGATTTGAAGTGGATATCAAAGAACTTCCGGAGCAAATTGATACATCTACATACAGTGAGTTTCTTTTTTTCACTTGCTTTGATCCAATATCATTCTGTCTCGTCTGCGTTTTAGTGCTGTATGGGTGATTTTCTGCCGACTGTTAATTTCATCATGTCTTTCTTTGAATGGATAGATATGGTGGTTCTTGCCAATTTTGGTGTCTGTTTCGTCTATAATGTAAAATACTGATTATACTCTTTGATGTTTTGCAGTGCCATCCTAGAGCTGTTAGACAACTATCTTTCTGTGTACATGAAAAGCAGAAGGTGCTCCTGCCCGCCGAGCATTGTGTACTTGATCTTTCATTGAATGTCGGATCAATTATGAAGAAGTCGATCGAACCTGCTAAACATGAATTTGCTCTGTTTATGTTGATGGTTGGAGTACGAAGAGCATATGTTAGCTATGATGTATTGTCTACTCTGATTTCCGTTTGGCACTCGACTATCTCTATCCGGACCAAAATTTGCCCATGTAATATGTAGTAACGCCGGCTGAATCAGTATTTGCGTTCCAGTGGTCGGTGCCGTTTTTACCTTTTTAGCCCGAGTTTGAACTAGAAATGCTGTCTTGCTTTGTTTTGGACAGTCGATTGATTGAGCAGGGAAAGGGGCGATCGATCTCTCGATCTACCAGAAATCTTTACAGGAGCACAAGCCATTCTTGAAGTGGTGAAACCGGCTTCTATCCCGGACCAAGATTTCGCGCCTGTACACGACGGATATAATCTTAGTAGCCGAATGGCAGTCGTCGCAAACCCGTAAGTTCTTCATCAGTCTTATAGTTGATCCTGGCGGTGTTTTCAGGAGTGCAAATGCCATAGCCAGCCTCTCACTATGCCTGTGCAGAGCTCCCTCTTTATCCTCTCTGTCGATGTCGAGCATGACTTCTGATGCCGAGGCCACGTACCCGGCTGCCCTAATCTTCGTCTCCATCTCATCCGCCATTTCATATATCTTCGGATACTCGGCATGGCATTTATCCCCGGCGACAAACTCATGAATATCTCCGGCAAGCTCAATCATCGTGCTTCCGGGGATCTTCTGGACTCGTTTCTTCCCCATAGCTTCCCGGGCTCGAGTCTTCTTCGCCCAATCCTGCGATTTTGCGTAGACACTGGAGAGCAGGACATAGTTTGATTCTTCCATCGGATCCTGAACAATGAGATTCTTACTTACTCGCTCGCCGAGAGCCAGCTGACCTCGACTACGGCATGCAGAAACTAAACTTCGCCAGATAACTGGACTCGGAGCCATGGGCATTTTGTCGATGAATTTCAGAGCTTCCTCGACAAACCCGGCCCGGCTCAACATATCCACCATGCATCCATAATGCTCTACCCTAGGCTCAATTCCATGCTCAGTCACCATCGAATCAAAATATCGCCAGCCCTCCTTGACCAGACCGGAATGGCTACAAGCCGAGAGTAAACCAATGAACACGACATCGTCAGGTACTACACCGGCCCCCTTCATCTCTTCGAACAAAGACACTGCCTCTAACCCACGGCCGTGTAATGCCATACCAGAAATTGCACACGTCCAAGCAACGACGGTCCTCTTCCCCGGAGGCATTTTCCGGAACAGCTTCAATGCCTTGTCGACATCGCCGCACTTTGCAAACATGTCAATCATTGCGTTGTATACGATTTCCGATTCCATCGGAAGATTCTCCCTCACCATGTAAGCCTCCACCCATCTCCCCAGCTCGAGGGCCCCTAAATCAGCACAAGCAGATAGCACCATCGCCATTGTAGCCTCGTCAGGCCTCTCCCCATGAATCTGGAAGCTTCTGAAGAGCTTTATAGCATCACTGGACATGCTAGACTTCACATACCCACCGATCATCGTGCTCCAGGAAACTACATTGAGTTCAGGCATTTCGTCGAACACCTTCCGTGCATATCCAATACCGCCCTCACAACTGCAGTACGTGTGAATCATGCTGTTGGCAACGTGAGCGTGGAAATGGAACCCTAGCTTCATTGCAGAGGCGTGGACCGACTGCCCTAATTTTAAATCCCCGATCCCCGCGCAGGCCTTGAAGACGAACGGGTAGGTGTAGTTGTTTGGATCGGCGCCGCCGCCGCCGTGGCGGAGCATCTTGCGATAGTAGCAGACGCCGGTGCGCTTAAGATGAGGAGTGTCGGCGTAGGCTTTAATGACGGTGTTGAAGAGGAAGGTGTCGTGGCAATGGAGGTCGGAATTTGGGGAGAAAAGGAAAGAACAGGCGTAGTCAATGGCACCGAGGTCTGAAGAAACGGCAGTGAACTTTGTGAGGATGACGCCGTTATTGTGCAGGCCGAATTTGAGTATTGTGGCGTGGATCTGAGTTAGTTTGGAGAAACAGGTGCAGTGGCGGAGGACGGCGAGGCAAGCCAGGTCGGCGCCGGCGCCGGCGGTGGTCATTCTTCTGCCGTACATTCTGGTATACTTCCTCTCGTATATTTTATCATTCCCATTAATAAAAACTTGTTTGGACTACATTAACTAGTCTATTCATTTATGTTCAAATATCACTTTTTTTTTAGGGTGTGTTTGATTGCTAAGCGTTACTATGCTCTTAATAACATATACAATAAATTTAATTATTCTAATTTAATTAAAATATTTATTTTTTTATTTATTTTTTCTTTTTTTCAATTCAAACAAATTTGCACTCTCCTTAGTTATTATTACTATTAATATTTTTATAATGATGTGGAAATCCATTTTTAATGAGTTTTAGATATATTTTTAGCCGAAGACAAATTATAGTAAGAAGAATCGACGGATAAGACTCAAGGATATCAGGGTTTGAACCCTTAGTTTTATTTTAAATTTACTTTTTGTACTATTTTTTTATTATTATTTTTTAAAAAAATTCCACTTTCTAAAGAAATTAAATTACACCAAATTTATAAGTTATTTATATGCAATATTTTAAAATACATGGAAATTTTATCCCAATTGACATGCATCCCACTCACCAAATGATTACCTCAGTCAACATTGCGAGAGAGTAGGCAACCTCATATTTTAACTCAATCCATACATTTAAAACCATATTCCGTATAAAAGAAACAATGGCTATTTTTTAAAAAAATTATATATAAATATCTTTGATTTATAAAAGATTCTTATTAAAAATTATCTAAGTTATACCAAAACAAAATCCGACAAATGTTGGGTAATGGTGCTTTTCAAATATTAGGCAAAATAGGATTTTATTTTTACAATTTTGTTTGTTTTTTTTATAAATATATTAAGTTGTTTTTTTTATAAATAAAATAAAATAAAATAACCCATAAAACACATTCGTAGTAAGTAAGAGATAAATTTCTACTCATAAGCAAACAGTAAAAGAGAGATATGCGAGAGTAGGTAGGATTTTTCCAAATCCCACTATCACATTAATTTTAAAATTATTTATTTTCGATTACTCTAAATTTATTATTTTTTTTAAAAAAATGAGCATAAAAAAAAAATGACCTCAACAAGAATTGTTAATAGTATTTGTTTATTTTATTTTTTTCTGTGGTCTAAAAAAACTGCAATAACTGACCCCAACAAAAATCTGGAGTGGATCAAAAACAAATAACAAGAAACTTGAAGGGCAAAAAGGGAATAAAAAAAGCGGAGAGAGAAGGATGAGAGAGAAAAGAAAATCAGAAGCAAAGCAGCCTCATTTATAGAGATAGAAAAGATTGGACGGAGAAGGAAAAGATACACCCACATAGACGGACGCGATTCGACCCTCCCGCAACCACAATTCGAGGCCCAGGAATGATGGGCAAGTGTTCATCCACAAGAATTTTTCTGTCTGTGTACTGCTGCTGATTCATTCATGTATCTATTTATGTATGTATACACATACACTTGATTGTTTTTCTAGATTTTTGAAGTTTTCTCTTATTTTTTGTTTTCTCTGAGATTTCATCTCTGGTTATGGATGCATTTGACAAGGTTTCTTTCAGAACGGAGTTTCGCGAAGGTAAAACTAGATCATGCGTTGTCTGATTGTTTCGTTTTTTTTGTTAAATCTGTTCGGATTGCGAGAGATCTATTGATTTCGCGTTTGAAGTTCAGTTTCTTCTGTATTTTAATTTCGATTTTGAGTTTTAATTTATAGTTTTACTTGATCCTTGTTTTCATTGAGTTGCTGAGCTGCTCCAATTTTAGCAAGACTTTTTTGGTGCGTTTGTTAGGGTTTTGGTACTTCTTTTATTGTGAGGTTGGTTAATGCATTGATGGTTACTGGTTATAACGAATGTGTGTTTCGCTTAGATTTGTTAAATCGATGAGAGCTTTTTTGTCGATCTGTGGGTGATTCTTGTTGCTTCAATCTAATTACTATGCTCGTCTTTTGATACTATCTGTTATTCGATCTCAGTGTATCCGTAGAAGTTATTCAAAGTGTAGTTGTGCTTTTCTTCTTCTTCTTCTTCTTTTTCTTTTTCTTTCTTTCTCAGAAATTTAACCTGGAAGAGATGTATATATGCAGGTTTTGGTTGAGATTCGACATATGCTACTCTACAACTTCGGCTATTCCGCCTAACAACTTTGTGATTTTGATTTTTCATTTGTATGTGGAGATCCATTTCATTACCTGTTCAAAATCCTTAAAGGAAAACAGAAAGGAATGTACTTGTCAGGAAAAGGGGCTTCGTCCGGTGACAAAAACCTTGGTACCTTGAAAAAGGCGGCCTTGAATCCCAATGCCACAGAATTTGTTCCATTTGCTCTGAGGTCACCTGTGGCAGGCATCAGCAGTGCCGAGGAATCCTCCAAAACTTCTACTTCAGGGAAAGCTATACTAGATGTATCAGAGTCATCGGTTTCACATAATTCCGATGATGAAGCACAGCAGTATTGGAGCCATCAGCTTCCGGATGATATTACTCCGGACTTTAAGGCCATGGGCCTAGATGACAATCATGGGATCAACAGCTTATCACTTTCAAGCTTGTCCTTGAATGATATAAATGAAGGTTCGAGATATGCTACTTCAACTGGTACTGGCTTTATGTCCAAGGAGCTGCAAGGGTTATCACCTCACCCTGTTAGTGACAGCATGTTTACTGGAAAGCTGGGGTCGCCTTTGTCGTCCTATGGTGAATATCCATCACCTACAAGTTTTCATCCTTCATTTGCTGCCAAACCTTGGGACCAACCCGTTATCACTGATCAGCTTTTAACAAGAGGAGGACCCGACTCTGAAAATCCAAGGCATTCAATGCTGGATAACATGTCAAATGAGCAATTACTGGTGGACAATACAGATTTTGGCCCTCTTGAATTTTTGGCTTCACAATTTCCTGGTTTTGCAGCTGAAAGCCTGGCGGAGGTGTACTTTGCCAATGCCGGCAATCTGAACCTAACAATAGAAGTGCTTACACAACTTGAGGTATGCAATATGTTGAAGTTGATATTGAATTACTGTTTGCCAGCTGCAGACACCATATCCAGTACATATTCTCTTATACTATGTTATGAATCTTCAATATCATACTCGAGTAACAAATGCGAGCAACAGCACACCTGAGGCTGCTTGAAGTAAAGAACTTTTATGTTGTGTTTTTGTTTAATCTGCAGATTATGGAATTGTTTTAACAATTCTTGAGGGAGGTCTCACATCAAAAACTGTTGTGTGTGAAACCTAATGCGTGGGGAAGCAATCAAACGTAGATGGTCCTAAACAATGCTATCTTGTAGACATTTAGGCTTATCTAATCATTCAATAGAAGGGTGGAGAATGTGTAATATTGTTATGAGTTAGAATAATTCTGGATAGTTTGGAAATATTGATGTGCGGCATGCATATATTGCCGATCATCCCTGATTAAAGATATAACTACACTTTTTGCATTGATTGTCTCTTTTCAAACTGAACTGTTGTAATTCTTTTGACAGGAGCACTGCCACTTGCAGTATTTGTAGATGAATAAATTTTTTCATAATTCTTTGAAAGTACACTAGTCTTCTAGACATATTTGTTGTTGTGCAGCAATGAAGATCTGTGTTCTCCCATGCTTTTCTGCTAAATTATGTAACCCTGCAATGCAGATCTGTGTTTCCCCATGCTTTTCTGCTATATTATCTAATCCACGCAATGCAGATCTGTATTAGTTGTGTGCATTTTTCATATGGACATCACCAAAAGAGCAGTGAAGGAGTGGTCCCTCTCTTCTTTTCCTTTAATAATTGATTGTGACTTGTCGATTTGAAATTACAATCTGTACTTCTTTGCCTGTTCTTTTAGATGATCATTTGTGCAAGTGCAAAATAACATGGTGGCTAGTTGTGATAAGATTATGTGTACTTATAAATAGAGCAGAAACCAATACATAGTCCAAATGCTAAATCAGAAGTGCTCTAATTGTAATTTAAAATTTCTGAATAGTGAACCCAAATTTTAACAGGTGCTTTCGAAGAGAGTTGTTTCCATATGATGTTTTGTTGAATATTTTCAATTGACATAACTAATCAATGTTTCTACTGATTTTGTACTCCTTCGATTTTACAGCATATTGTGCTTGTGATTGCAGCTTCAGGTTGATGGCGGCCTAAATCAAACTATGAATGCAAAAACCATGTCTTCTCCAAGTCTCACCGCAATGGATTTTCCTGCCCTTTCTATGAGGGAGGGTCAGAATGATTTGGCAAAATTTGCTAGTGATGGTCTTCATCAAAATGGTAGTCCTTGTCAGTCTTCTGAAAAGCAAGGCACGTTGTTATTCAGATCCAACTCCTTCATTCCATCAAGAGGTGCTACAGACTTTGCTTCAGCTGTGAGAAAAATGCCATCTCAAGATTCTGGCATCTGGAGGTACGACCGAAATGGTTCTCCAAAGTCAAGCATTGGATCAAGTAGAAACTCCCAAGCCCTTGCCAGCTCATATAATACTGGCCAAGGCAGAGGCCTGTATAGCGATAGGCTGCGTGGACGAGAATCTGCTCATGCATCATCTATCTGGCTCGAAACTGGAGAAGCAGTTGGTAAAATACTTTAGGCAGTAGCTTAACCTTTTTTTTCTACTAACTGTAGCTAAATGCTTTATGGAAGTGCTTTAACTTGTTTGAGATGGCAGCAAATATGTACTCTGACATGCGTGAGGAAGCTCGTGGTCATGCTAGGATACGGAATGCATACTTTGAACAGGTATGTTCTCTGTTATCTATTCTAAGGAAAATTTATAATGGTTAACTTAAAATTTTTAGTCGATTCCCATTTCTTTGAACTATATGTCAATTGATACTGTCTATAGGTGCCATGTGACTTAACAGTCTTGTTCTTTTCCCGGCAGTTGTCTGGGTCCAGAATTTATACCATCGTTTCAGGATTTAGTATGATACGGGAATCTGACATTTCATCTTTTTGTATATGTTATATAGGCTCGGATTACACTTACTTTTGGAGCTTTTAGCACTATTCATCTTACAGTAATTTTTTCAAAACATTACATCAAATATACATTTTTTTTCCTTACAAAATATCATATAAAATACTACTAACTTTTTGCTATTTTAAAAAATTTTCAAAACTCCCTGTTGGAGAATTCTTTACTATATTTTAGTACACTATGAAATAATTTGTTACCGTGTATTGATGGCCCAAAATGTGCTTCCCCCATATTTGACCAATTCTGAAATGTTTCGTGTAAGACTAGGCTCGACAGGCATATCTCATTGGTAACAAGGCTTTAGCCAAGGAGTTGAGCATCAAAGGACAGCTGCACAACATGCAAATGAAAGCAGCTCATGAGAAGGCACAAGAAGCTATTTATCGTCAGAGGTTTGTTTGAATTATCAAATGTGATGACTAGTTAGAACATAAAGAATGCACCTCTTCCCAATACTCATTGGAATATTCTATTTTTACTTCTAATTGATGATCCTTAAAAGACAATAATATTAATCATTCGGGTCTGCTAAATTTATAGGAACTCCGACATCCAGACAAACGCAAGGGAAAGAATGATAGATCTCCACGGCCTTCACGTGAGCGAAGCTATTCATGTTCTCAAGCGCGAGCTGGCTGTAATGAGGAATGCCGCCAGGTCCATGGATCAACGCTTGCTCGTCTACATCTGTGTCGGGACAGGTCACCACACAAGGGGTTCGCGCACTCCTGCCAGGCTCCCCATTGCCGTCCAGCGGTACCTGCTAGAGGAAGGACTCGACTTCTCTGAGCCGCAGCCAGGGCTCCTCCGAGTCATCATATACTGAAAACCAATCAATCAGGAAGGCCTAGGTGATTTTGATTTTGACACAATGCGTCATTAATCAGTCAGGTAAATCAATCATCCCTTCTCCGGGAAACCGGCAGAAACCTGTTGTATCTGTAAATCGGGGGAAGCCAAAAACAAAAACAAAAACAAAAAACGGGGTAGGATAAAGCTGTGCAGAAGGGAAAAGTAGAACATAAATAATGCAAGGATATGTTAAAGAAAGGGAATAGCCTTAGGCAGATGTGTGTTACCATTGCTGCGGATGGATGGCCGTCGCTGTCGCTGTCGCTGTCGTCGTCGTTGTCGAAATGAAGTTCTGGGGATATTATTTTTGTAGCGCCTCTCGTTTTGTAATTTTAACATACACCATTGTGTTCTTTCTTTGGCTACGACTTTCTCTACGTTGCTTATTTTCTTGAGGTTAAATTATGCAGATGTAATTGGTTTACACTTGTTGAATTTCACTTGTTCAATCAATTTTTTCATCTTAGTTCCATAATTATGTATTGTTGTCTATGTCTGAAAAAAATTGTTACTGTGCCAAACCTAAAATTGCAATAATTATGTGAAAAAATTGATATTATACTGAAACTCTGAAAGGGATGGGGATGCAATTTTCGGATAGTTCAAGGACGAATTGGAAATTAAAGATTCCCAATGATATTTTCTAAAATTCCTTTCTTGTACCCACAACTGGTTTGCGTTCGGCAATTGGCCTCACACTCGAAAAGTAAAACCATCCATCAAATCGTCGATTCAATCAAAATAATAGTATTTCAAAATCATCATCAATCGAATTCGATCCGATTTCTTCGATTCAAGATGATGCACATGACCTTCTACTGGGGCAAAAATGTGACGATCCTCTTCGATTCTTGGAAGACCGATTCGTGGGTTTCTTATGCCCTCTCTCTCCTCGCCCTTTTCCTTTTCTCACTCTTCTACCAGTACATGGAGGATCGCCGCCTCCGATTCCGGCTCCTCGCCCTTTCCAAGCGCCCGCCGCCGCCGCAGTCGCAGACTCAGTCTCTCGGAATTCCTCTGCTCGGCGGCGCCGCCGGCAAGTGGGCTCCTTGGAGATTTGCCGGGGCGATTTTGTTTGGGGTCAACTCTGCAATTGGGTATTTTCTGATGCTGGCGATTATGTCGTTCAACGCCGGCGTGTTTGTGGCGGTGGTGGTTGGGCTGGGCGTCGGGTATCTGCTCTTCAGAGGCGGCGACGGCGATGGCGATGTGGTGGTTGTGGATAATCCCTGCGCCTGCGCTTGAAATTTAATGTGTACCCTAATTCTATTCTACCTACCCTTTCCTTGTCTGATTAATTTTTTGTATTTTGTTTTGTTGTGAAATACTGTGTGTTGTTGATGGTAAAAATGGATGAACTTGATGCTGTGTAATTGACTATTAATACTCTACACTTGTTGGGGATTCAAGAAATGGTCTGAATTATCTTATATTTGAGAAATTTGTTGTAATCAAGACTAGATTTTTATCCTTTTTCCTGGTTGATGTTTCATTTCCCTATCCTCAATTTTGATTTATTAGAATTAGGGTTTGTGTAGAATTGGAGCCATTGAAATTTGAGATAAGAAAAGTGACTATATACTAAACAAAACAAAACCCTCTTCTTCCATTTCGTGTCCCATTCATTCATTTACTTCTACAACCTTAATAATTAATTCATTCCTGTCATAGTACAATACAAAATTACACACTATTCTGAGAAATCACTTCTCCAAATTTAAGGAACAGTTGTGCATCCGACGTGCTCATCGACGGGCAGTTAACCAAATGCGGCGTCGTTCTGAGGTTCAAATATTCGTCCACGTAGCACTTCGCCACCGGCAGCGGCGCCGGCAACGCCGAGTCGAGTTCCGGCGGCGCCAGGCTTAGTAGCACTCTCACAACTTGGTGCATTGCCGGCCTCTCCGACGGCTGTCTCTTCGTACATAAAAGAGCCAGCTGGAAAAGCTTCCGGACATCTCCGGAATCCTTACACGTTTCGTTGATCTCGGGATCGACCGTTTCCATCACCGAATCGTTCGCCGCCTTCGTAAGTATCTGCGAACAGCCGTCGTAATAAGAGCTCTGATTAAAATTCGAATTCGAACGTAAAAGAACTTACTAGATGATGAAGATTCGACTCGTTGTCAACTGGTTTTCGCCCCGTGAGCAACTCCAAGAGAACGATGCCGAAGCTGTAGACGTCAGACTTCTCCGTTAAACGGGAAGTGCGAGCGTATTCGGGATCGATGTACCCGATCGTTCCCATTAAGTACGTCGACGTGTGGGTCTTCGTCGTGCACAAGCTCTTGGCGATCCCAAAGTCCGTGAGGTGGGCTTCATTGTCTTTGTCGAGTAAGATATTCGATGACTTGACGTCGCGGTGGACGATCCGCGGGTTGCAATCGTGGTGTAGATACGCGAGGCCCTGCGCGGAACCGAGCGCGATTCGGAGGCGCGCATTCCAGTTGAGCTTTTTCTTCTTCATTTTTCCTGTAAATAAAAGATTTAGAAATCGAAAAAAGGAGATTCAACGATCGACGACTTACCATGGAGAAGGTCCCAAAGGCTTCCGTTTTCCATGTAGTCGTAAAAGAGAAGATTCCCGTACGGCGAAAGCGAGTATCCTTGGAGCCCGACGAGGTTACGATGCTTGATACTCCCGATCGTTTCGAGCTCGGTTTCGAATTCCTTGAGGCAATGTGGGTAGTGAGAGTAGAGCCTCTTGATTGCGACAGGACGGCAGTTCTTTAGCATGCATTTGTACACCGTGCTCGACGCGCCATACCCGATTATGTATTTCTCGCTCAGATTCTCCGTCATCCTCATAATGTCGTCGTAGACATGGAGCGCCATGTTCATGTGGAGGATCACGAGCTTCGGAGAGGCGTAATGAACTGCCGGAATAAATCACAGATAGTTTCAATACAAGGTAAGATCAAGACAACAACAGCTGGTGTGATAAAAGACGAACAAACCTGGTTTGTCGAGCGTCCTGTTGCCGTCGTCAAATAGTTTTGGACCGTGAGGCCAGCACGCGGCGACTAGGATTGAAAGAAGAATGGCTAAACCGCCGAGAGCTATCCCGAGTATAGCAGCTTTCGGCATCGAAACTGCGGCAATAAGAATCTAATGATCCTCGAAGTTTTCCTTAAATCAGACAATCGATGCGAGAAATATACATCACCTCGCTCGGCTGTTCGAGGAGCATGGCAGGAAGAACTATGCCAATAGCCGCAGAGATCAGGATTGCCTAAGAAACTGAAACAGGACATTCGGTGAAACAAATGCGAGAAAATGTACTTCGAGTTAGAATTTCGACTCTCTTAGCTACCTTTCTGGTGAAAACCTCGAAAAGTTATTCCCGGTAGGAACATAACCAGCAAGATTATTGTACGAAACGTTCCTGAAACGACATAAAGATCGTCATGGAACAATTATCGCAGTAGCATAACTCCGACACACAAAGAAATCGATGAACCTACAGCATTGTGAGACTAAGACAACTTGCGAGCGGCATTACATCGCCGGATATATTGTTGAATTCCAGATTCCTGAATAAATTTGGAAGAAAATCAGATCTAATCGGAAATCCGACTCATGGTGCAAACAAGAAAAGATCTTACAGCTCGAAGAGATTCTGAAGCTGGCCGAGTTCTTGAGGAATTCGACCGGAGAGGCGATTATTTGAGAGGTCGCTGAAAAAAGTGAAGAAAAGGATTCAAAATTGAACTGCAGATTGATCGAGCATGAAGAAATTCGACTAAATTGTTCGGTATTATATCTTCTTACATTTCCATAACACTTCTCAAGTTGCTGAACTCCGAAGGTATGAATCCCGACAATTTGTTATTGCTTAAATTGCTGTTCAAGGATCGAACAAAAGTCAGACAAAAATACGAGTCACATGTTACAAGGACAAGAACTCACAGTTTTAGGAGATGTTCCAAATCCCCGAGAGAGGCCGGCATCGAACCACTGATCCGGTTATTCGAGAGGTCTCTGACATCGCAAATGAAAACGGTAAGAAAAACAATTATTGTTAAAACGACATCGCAGGAAATGGAAACTTACAGAGTGTCCAAATTTCCTATCCGTGACAACTCGATCGGAATCGATCCCCCAATATTGTTCGAGGATAGATTCCTGCATAATACAACAGAGAGAACACGATATACGTTTATCAGATACTCGTAAAACTTAAAATAAAGAGAGTCGATGAAAACTCACAGATAGGTCATGCTTTCGAGTTTCTGAAAAGCCGGAGGAACAGTTCCGTTCAACTTGTTACCGTGAACATTTCTGCATCGTAACACTGAGCGATTAACATTTATTGTCTAGAATTTACGATTTCTACAAAACGAGAAACGTAGAAGCGACAAGAAATCCTCACAGGCTATTCAGATTTGTGCATGAGCTAAGATTATCTGGAATCGATCCCTCCAAGTGGTTATTCGCAACATTTCTGTAAACGTTAAAGGCTAAGAATTCCGATTTAGTTTTACGATAGTCGAGACAAAGCTTGATAACGTAAAAACATACAAATCGAATAATTCGGTAAGTTTCCCAAGCTCCGGAGGAATATGTCCAGTGAGCATATTATCGTTAAGTTCGCTGCCGAAGAGGAAAAACATCGAAAAATTAAAAATCTACTGCAGAATACAGACTGATCGAAGAACGTACGAATAAGATTCTTACAGATAGTGAAGCTTCGACATATTTCCCAGCTCTGCAGGAATCGACCCAGTCAGTTTGTTGGCGTGGAGATATCTGCACAATCAAATGGATCAAATTCGACGTACAAAATTCTATTTACGGAAAGACATTCAAAGCTTTAACAATATGCCGATGGTTTTCTTACAGTTTCTCAGTATACGTCAAGTTTCCAAGAATCGGCGGGATCGTTCCACTCAACATGTTATTACTGAGGTCTCTGTAGGAAGATCAAACAATTATGACAATCGAAAATAAGGGAAGACAGTGCTGCATTCGCAATAAAATCGACAAACACTTACAGCACAGCGAGCGCTTGCATCAAGCCAATTACAGAGGGGATTTGTCCCGTAAACCGGTTACTTTGCAAGGACCTGATGTTGTAAGGATTTTACACAAACATTGTCGACAAGTAGCAAAGTTTGATGCAAGAAAAGTGACGACGCCGACACTTACAAGGTAGCGACTTGAAGAAATCCAACATTGAATGGTATCTCCCCGGTGAAATCATTGTACGACAAATCTCTAACATCCATTAAATCCATGTCTTAATCTTAACTACATCAAATGATTTTATATACACGAAATTGAAATATGGGTGAAGGTACATACAGAACCTGGAAGCCAGTGCAGTTGCCTATGCTATCAGGAATGGTGCCACTCAAGCTGTTATTTCTAACATCGCTGGAAAACAACCAATGCAAGAATCAAAACAATCATCGGACATGTAATTATAACCTCAGCATTGTAATAAAAGATACTCACAAGTACCAAAGCCCTGTTAATTGGCACATATCAGGAGAAAGTGTGCCCTCCAGGCTATTCCCTCGAAGCCCCCTGGTTTCAATTGAGTCGAAATACTAGTACAGACCATGTCGAAAAATTCGATGCTGCAATAACAGTCCAATGTCTGAAACTTACAGGTATTGAAGAACTTCATTCCAATACAGCAGCCTCGGAATTTCTCCACTCAGATTGTTTTGAGCCAAGTCCCTAAACCAATCAAGGATCATCCAAAATTGATCCTCTAAACAACAAAAAAACAAGATCAAGAAACAGAAACTCACAGGATTTTCAAGCTGGGAATTTGGGATAGTGTCGAAGGGATCGGGCCAATTAATTGATTGTTCTTCAGAATTCTGGTGAAAAGACAACAATTTTGACAATTCTTTTAGCACCAAAACAAGAAGACAGATCGTTCCTTCGTTAAGTTAATTCCTTAATCATCTTACAGATTCTCAAGACGCTTCAGCTTGGAGATGGAGAAAGGAATGTCTCCATAGAGCTCATTGAATGAAAGGTCCCTAACAATCAAAAAAAAAAAATTACATTCTTGTCTAAATCATTTCGGAAAATACTAGGTTAGTAATAAATTAGTTAGTTAGTTAACTCACAAGCTTTGCAAAGATGAGCAATCTCCAATCTCATCTGGGATTTGTCCAGAAAGCATATTTCCCCTCAAGTCACTGATCAGAAGTTCAGACAACAATCATATCTACTATTTGAAAAAAAAAAATAAAAATTAAATCTGAGGATTACATGGAGAGCAAGGCTTGAAGCTGTCCAATTTCTGGTGAGATTTCTCCCCCAAGATTCAAACCAGAAAGATTGCTGTAACATAGTATTATTACACATTATAAATCAGAAAGGAAAATGCCTAAAAAGACAGGGAAGATGATGATGTAATGAACTAACAGTGTAAGAACAGCGAAGGTGACGTTATCACACGTGATCCCTCTCCAAGAACAATAGTCTGAAGATGGAGAATCCGTCCAGTCATACAGGACATTATCCACATCTTTGAATGACTTCTTCACCTCCAACAAGGTTGCTCCTTTTTACCAAAACAAATCCAAAGAGAATCCATGGATAGGTAATACGTTAGAGCTTCGATCAGATATGGAAGTTTTGGATAACAGAATTAAAATGGTGTGTGTGAGTGATAATAAGGACAAAGGGGTTTTGAATAGAAGTTTTAAGGGGAGGAAGACAATGACGTAATTATGTGTAGTAATGTAGACAACAATAAATAAAAAAAAAAAAAAAAAGGTTAAACAAACTTCCTTAAAGTTCGACAAGGATTATATATTAAATGAATTTAAAATTGCTAAAAATCCTCACCATTATCACTGCGAGCAGAGGTTAAGGTTAGGCTGAAAACCACGAGGAATCCAAAAAGGACAAATCTTTGGTCACAAATCGCCATAGCCATAGCCATAGCTCACTAGTAAAGAAGAGTATGAAAATGGGTGGAGGGTGAAGAAATTTTGAAGCTATGGATACACCGACATAGGTGAAACTGAAATAAAGAAGAAGATGGAGAAGTGAAAAAGAAGAAGAAGAAGAAGAAGGAAAGGAAGAAAGGAGAGGGAATATAATGATCAGAGATACAGCTGCAAAAATGGTCTGAGGGTTTTGGAAAATTGTGTCGAGGGAAAGGGGAAGCTCAGGCTTTGTGATGTTCAATCAAATCGTTGCAGATACATAGATAGAGAGGAGAGAGAGAGAGAGAGAGAGACTGTAAGAATTGCATGTAAGTAAATGTAGAGAGAGAAACATGGAGGAATTATTTATTTTTTTTTAAAAAAACCATTTATCTCTGTGTATCTGCCAAGGTTCTGAATTCAGATAATTGATAGCAGCAGCATCCTGCAACCCACCCCACCCCACCTCCATACAGGTTGCAGAGGCAGTACACACTCTCTCTTTCTCTCTCTATCTATTTCTCTGTCTACAGGTTTGTATGTATCATGTATGTATAGTGTATGTAAATCCCTTCCCCACCAGAGAGAAATATCTTTCCCTACCAAATGGCTGCTCTCTGTCCATCCATCCATCCATACATTTATACAGATGCAGAAATGCAGCAGCATGTGCAAATACGTACGTACCCTCTCTCTCTCTCTATCTCTCTCTCTCAATGAATAAGATAGAAAGTGTAATTTGGTGAGGATGCCGAGGCAAAGCAGCAGCCATTATTAATACTATTGGCGATCCTTATAACAAGTCGCTGTCGTTGGTGCAGAGGCAGAGGAGGTGTTGAAGAGCGAGAGAGGAATTATATATAGAGTGAGAGAGAGAGAGATAGCAGTGTGGAGAAGGAGAGGAGAGGAGAGGAGAATGAACACTTTTTTCCGTCTGGTTTAACGAAGATATCCATATTGGTGTATAGTTCATATCAACGCACATGTTCACACACAGAGATATATATATATACAGAGAGAGAGAGAGAGAGAGAGAGAGAGAGTATTGAATACTCACTCACTCTTCACTCGGCCATAACTCTCACCTTACTCGCCTTCAATCTTTACCTGTTGTGTTGTGTTCTGTTCTTCACTCCGCCATCAATAACTAAGCCTTATACTAGAAAAGAAGGTTGTGTTTCTTTTGGACCAAATTATTTTACTATTTTATTATTTTAATTATTTGATATTTTTAAATATGTATATTTTTGTATCAAATTAAAATTAAAAATTTTCAAATCAAATAAAAAAAAAACACATCTAACAAATGAGTATACAATTATACACAAAAGTGTATTAGTTAATATTATATTTATTCTATTTTATTTTATTTGTTCATTATTTTTATATTTTTAATAATTATTTTTATTAATATGCTTTTAAATTATCGTGTTCATAATAAATCGAATACAAAAAGGTAAAATGTGTGAATATTTTTGTTACAAATATATTATAATTGTTTATATATTTAATTTATTAAAAAAAATAATCTTTTTAATTCATTTTATATACTTTTTTTTAAAAAAATATTTTGTATTATAATTAATATATTATTAATTAAAATTCATATTGGGTTCAAAAGAACATAAAATTAGTGAAATGACAGAGATATTGAGAACTATGGTAGTCTGAGAGACGAGTAATTGTAGTACTGGTATGATACTAATAGTCATTTAGTGCCGGAAAGCCCACAACTAAATAAATGCAGCCCATATGCTTTGATAAATAAACAATTACTCTCCTCGTCCCATATACCGTGTTTGCTACACTGTAAATACGGTATTTTAAAATATATAATTAGTAGATAATTTAAAATGTATTAGTAAAAATAATTATTCTATAATATAAATAATTATAAATTAAGATTAAGATAACTAATTAGTTTAATTAAAATTTAAAAAAATAAAAAATTTAAAATGAGATTAAAGTGTGTAATCATTTTCCAAAAAAAGAAAATGACATGGTATGTGGGACGGACAGAAACGGCAACGTGACATAGTATCTGGAGGGAGTATTATATATATTTATTTATTTAAGGAGCATAATATAAAAATATATACTCTTTCAGTTGTGATAAAGTATACTTGCGCAGTTTTTTTAGATGATTGTTTTTTTTTTGTTATGAATTAATAAATTTGTCCTTAATTGTGTGGTAGAAATTAAAAATAATAAATAAACGAAAGATAAAAATGTAAATTTGAGTTAAAAAAAAAAAAAGACTAGTTATTAAAAATCCTAAAAAGAAAAAATAGGATATTACTTTGTCCACGATGGAGTATTATCTAGCACGTATCCTTGCCTTTATATTTAAAATAATCATATAAATTAATCAATTTTCATTGATGAAAAAATAAAATAAACAAAATTGGAAAATTTTTGCAAGTCAGGGACAGGAGTTATTTTTTTGTTGGGTTTACAAATTTGAATTTAGATAGGTTTTTTTATGTGACATAAATACATTATTTTTATATATTATTTTAAATAAAAAGTTTAATTAAATAAATAATTGGATGCCTAGTATATATACACACACTATATATATATATTAATTATATTGATATGGGTATAAATGTCCGGTGGGCCCGATCTTCACATGCATATATATTGGGCTTTTAGAAATTGGGCTTGTTTGACCATAATTATTTAAATATTTTAGGATGCGTTCGGTTTGTATTTTAATTTGTTTTTTTATGAAATATTAATATTATGTAAAAAAATAAATATATTTTTATTAGAAATAATAAAAATACCAACATAGCCTTGTTCTAACTATAAAATGATAATGCAATAAGATTTCAAGGGTGTATTATTGATTTGTATTTCTTCACCTTTATCTTTGTGCTCTACTACTTTATTTGTTTTTAAAAGATGGAAAAAATATATCAAAAATTATTTTCAATTCAATTTTTTTTATTAATATTAAAATAAAACAAAACACAAGATATATACTATTTTTTTAATGCCCCAAAAAAAATAATCTAAAATAGATTTTTGTGTAGCCTATTCATCCAAAAATATTTCATTCACCTGGACTAATACTTTAGTATTTTTTTTTAGAAAAAAATAAAATAAAATAAAAATAAAATATTTAGATATTTAGTATAATATTTAAACTAAAGAATAAGTGTAGATTAAATTCAAATATTTGAGTGAGGAGATTTTGTTGTAGATTTTATAAATAAAAAGGGAAGAAGCAATTGTCCCTTTTGATTGTGTATTTTTGTTTTAAGGATGAATTTATTATGTTTATGTTTATATTTATGTTTGCATTTTTATTTATTTTTTATATATATTTGCTAGATATGATGTTTTTGTATATTTCTATAAAAAAAAAAAAAAATCATGTTGCATAATAAATAGAAATAAAATAATTAAAACCTAAAAGTAATAGGAACTGTTAGTTGTCCTCTTGAGATATAATTTAACAATAAACAGAAAAAGACAACCAAAAATTAATTAAAAAATAAAATAAAATATAGAGGTTGTAATAAACTTTGCATTTGACATTGAATATTCAATGTCATTATAATGGCTATTGAACAAATTGAATCTTGGTTCCATTTTAAATACACACATGTTGTAGAAAACAACAATAAATTCTTGAATTAATAATTTATTTTTAGGTGGAATCTTAGAAAAAATTAAATAAAATTGTGTTACAATATTACACTTTCATTAGCTCCAATATGCTTATTTTATGCATCAATCTATCTGTTGTCGCCTCCTTACATATTTATAAATATATTATTGGCATCACCTCTTGGCCTCATCTGTCAAACTTGTTTTTTTTTTTTTTTTTTTTTTGAATAATATAATTTGCAAATTATTACATTCGATTGAAAATTTACTTAATATATATTTGAAGAATAACTGTCGCGGGTTTCAATACCACTATATATATTATTGCTATGTTCTTTCTATATATCTACACATTTTAAATTTTATTTTCCTATTTCACTTCTCAAAGTTCTTTAAAAAATTATATCTAACTCTTCTTTCCATACAAAAAAACAAAAAACCTATTATCAATGTTGTCTTTCTCTAAAATTTTCAAATTTTAAATGAAATAGTCAATAAAAGTATGATTGAATATTATGATTTTAGAGGACATATTAAAAACGAATACAAACACTTATCACGACATGAGAAAAGGTTTAGGAAACTTTCCAATAATTTGTGCTTTCACTTCTTGCATTTTATAATGAATCAAATTTAAGATTGACAAGAATAATGTATATATTCTACAAATATACAATCAGCTCTAAAATCTTAATAAAAAGCTTTGCAATATTTTCCATATTTTGTCAATTGAAGCATTTAGGGTTCAATATTCTCTCACATTGGAAACTACTTTAATCAATACCAATTGGTAAAAAAATGCTTCAGACCGGTTAGAATGTTTGGGATGGACAATACTATAACACTTAAATAGTGGATTCTTATTTTTCGTTATCTATAATTTTGTACATATATATATATATATATACACACGAGGTTATGAATAATTTCCGATTCTTTGAATCTCCGAATCTTATCTTCTACACATGTCTGTCTAATGTACTTTTGTGACATTTGTGTTATCGGACTTAATTTGTAAGTTATTATATTTGATCAGAAGTTCTGAGATTTCTGTCGCTAGTATGTATGTATGTATATATATATAGACCTATATGGGCCCTACCCACCCTAAGGCCATGTTTATGTGAAGGGGAATGATAATCCCATGCACTAGTCCATGAAATTATTGCCATGCACATGTAAATCATCACTCAGATTATCAATTAAGATTCTTCTTCCAGATCAGATTCGAAATTTTGGTCCACCCCAAAATATAAATTTTAAGACAGAGAAATAAATAAATAAATCCTGCGGAATGATGACTCACGTGCCTGTAAAAATTGAACCTAAAAAAGCTTGGATCTTTGATTCATTCAATCCATTTTATTTTTTTAAAAAAATTTAACCCTAGCTGCAGAAATGAGTCTTTTTCGAGAGCCGACAGATAAGGAGTATGTGGGCTGCCGGTGTTTTCTTTAATCATTTTAATCAAATGTTCTTCGACTTCTTCAAAAACACTCTCACACACGTAATCCAGGGACACGTCTCCAATCCCTTTTGTTAATTCCTTGGGTTTAAAGTTCAACAGCGTTTATCCCTTTTTCGAAATCTTGTCGATTCATCTCCCCTTTTTTTTTTTTTATTTGCTTGCTTATTATACAGTAACTATATATACGTATATCTACAAGTGTTCTTGTTATAGGGTTTGGATTGAACTATAAAAGATTCGATCTTTTTGGGGCTCCCTTTTTGTTCTATCAGTAAAGAAAAGGATCAAATTAGAATGGAGAACAAGAATTCAGTAATCGCCAAGAAATTCAAGAAAATCTGCGTATTCTGTGGGAGCAACCCTGGCCACAAACAGGTCTTCAGTGAAGCTGCCATTGACTTGGGGAATGAACTGGTTGGTTTGTCTATCCATAAACACATTTCTTCGATGAAATTTTTGATTAGTTACAAGACTGACTGACAGGGATTGGACAGAGCATTGACTTTCTTGATTTTAGTAAACCCTTTTAGTGTGGTTGAAAAATGGGATGTTTTCCTTTTGACTGTTTGTTTGATTTGCTGTGAGTGAAAAGTACAACCAAAAATTGCAGGTGGATAGGAAGATAGATTTGGTTTATGGAGGTGGAAGTGTGGGGCTTATGGGATTAATCTCCAAGAAGGTTTGTGATGGTGGTTGTAATGTTCTTGGGTGAGGTTTCTTCCCCTTTTTGACTTTTTTTTTGAATGATGCTGAAAATTGGGTCTTTGGGCAATCCTATTTCTTTTAAGGTTTGAATTTTAGTCTTGCATTTAGAAACAACAAAAAAATTGAAATGAATGAGCGTTTGATGGGATATTTTGAACGAGGAAAATAAATTTTTGATTTGATGGTTTAATGGGATCAAATTTTATTTTATTTTATTTTATTTTTTTTTTTTTTGGTGATAAATACCGGACCTTCAAGAAAGTGTTGTGTCCTAACTTGATTCTTGTTGGCTTTAAATGCAGAGTAATCCCAAAGGCTTTGGTTCCCATTGAGGTATGTTTTCATTTTAATTCTTTTTCTATGACTGGATAAACAATTTTAAGAATAGTTACATAATCCCTTTGTGAAATTAATTTGTACTTTTGCTTGTTATGTTAAATCCAAGATGAGATTTAAGGGACTAATTTCGCCTGAAAGTTTTACACATAGGCCCAACTGTTGTTAGGTGCGCCGCGCCTTTCAATTATCCCTGCCCGGCCTAGATGCTCCAAAAAGTTTGAATTTACTAGTGTTTTTTATTTTAAGAGTTTTCAGGATGAAAAATATTTATTTAATGTGATATTTTGTATGCAATCGTAAGTGGGAATGTGATTTATGCGAAAAAAATGTTAAAAGACATATATGAGCGGATTGGAATATGACACTGACTAAATTTATTGACAGATATCCGGAGAAAGTGTTGGGGACGTAAAAATTGTCGCCAACATGCACGAACGAAAAGCAGAAATGGCTCGTGAGGCTGAAGCATTTATCGCCCTACCAGGTGAGCCAAGCAGTTATAAGTCAAGCCCGACGAAGATGCTTTTCAATTCCTTTGTATTCGATTTTTCTTGCCTGAACTTACGACCGTGGATGTGTGTTTTGTAGGTGGATACGGAACCATGGAAGAGTTATTGGAGATGATTACATGGGCGCAGCTTGGAATCCATAAAAAACCGGTGATGCGCAGAGAGTTCTAGCTCAATCTTGATCGATGTTGTTTTGGATTAAATTGGGTACTTACTCTTTAACTAATGATTCTATACAGGTTGGTTTGTTGAATGTCGACGGATACTACAACCCTTTATTGACATTGTTCGACAAAGGGGTCGAAGAGGGGTTCATAAAGCCCGGTGCAAGGCGCATAGTCCTTTCTGCTCCAACGGCCAAACAGCTTCTTACAAAGATGGAGGTACTTATTAGACATATGGTGTTGGTTTTCATTCGATTTAATGCGCTAAATACTTGTATATGAGATGCTGACTTAAATCGAATCGTACGGGCAGCAATTCAGCCCGTTCGAAGGGCACGTTGCGCCACATGAAAGCTGGCAGATGGAGCAACTGGATGGTGATGCTTCATTAGAGACATGTGGGGATTCTTTGGCTTAAGTCTTTTAACTGTGGTGGATTTGCCTGATTTGATCAAATTTTGATGTTCTTTATGCAACTATAATTTGATCTGTGTTCCTTTCCAATTCTTTTTTCGTATGTAGTTTCTATGGATGGATTATAGTTGTTATAAGAGAAGAATCCAATGGTTTGCAATCAAACTCTACAAACTCGTGTTGATTAACTCTTATTTTTTGTAAAAAAACATCACAGGTGTGTTCTCTTACCGTTTTTATACACAATTTTCAAAAAATATTAATATATCACACAAGTTTATTATTTTTATATTTTCTATGCAATTCTGCACACCTCACAGCAAAAGATTCCCATTTATATTATCTCACAAAACAACACGTCAATCCACTCGCAACTATTAAATGAGCAAGCTAGAGTTGTCCAAATTGTGGGCTAATGTCTAAATCCAACATAGATTGAATGGTTAATGAGTTCACCAAACTCTATGAATAGGTAATGTTAAGGCAGTAGATTCAATAGCCCAGGTTGCAAACAAATTTGCATCAATAATCAAATTTCCTAAGTTAAAAAAAAAAAAAAAAGACATGTTCAAGAAATAGCCTCAATTTAGTCGACATCAAACAAATGAAGTCACACAGCTTTATGAAATCGCAGCAACGAGATCTTCCGATGTAATGTGTGCTACTTAGATCTAAACATACTATGAGAATTGATGCTTTGCCTCATGATCCATTCATAACAAAAGAAACACACATTTCAAAGTGGATGGACAATGAATTTTGATAAAATATATACAAAACATACACATAATATAGAATAAAATGGCCTTAGCTTTAAAACACTTGTGAACAAACCAAAGCTCCAATGCCAAACCAAAGTAATGATAATAATAATAATAAGACTCCATAAATTCCACAACATTCAAAGCTGTAGTCAGTCATTTTTGACAATTACAACAGGAAACAAACAAAACAAAACAAGAAACCAAAAATTTTGCAACATAGTTTCACCACAGCAAACGAATTGGGAAATGTAAGCTCCCTTCCGGTAATGGCGGGGAATTCGACCTCCCAATTAGCAAGTCATTACATATTAAACTAACCTACAAAGTAAATAAGTTATATATTTAAGGAAGAGAAGGAACACACTAACCACCTCAGAGGAGATCAGCAACATTGGCAGGAAGTTCTTCAATCGTAACATTGTAGAATCTTTGTATGTCATTAAGCATGCGGTCGTCATCTTTGGTCACGAAATTTATGGCAACACCCTTCCTACCAAACCGTCCACTTCGTCCGATACGGTGCAGATAGTTCTCAGGCTGAGTAGGCAGATCATAGTTGATAACAAGGGAAACTTGCTGAACATCGATTCCTCTGGCCAGGAGATCAGTGGTGATAAGAACTCTGGAGGAACCAGATCGGAATTCGCGCATGATAATATCTCTTGTGTTCTGGTCCATGTCACCATGGGTGGCTGAAACAGTATGATCACGACTACGCATTTTATCAGTAAGCCAGTCAACCTTGCGCCTGGTGTTAACAAAGATGACGCTCTGAGTAATGGCCAGAGTCTCATAGAGATCACACAGTGTCTCAAGCTTCCACTCCTCTTTCTCAACGTTGACATAGAATTGCTTGATACCTTCAAGGGTTAGTTCATCACGTTTCACCAGAATACGAACGGGCTTATTCATAAATTTCCTGGTGATTTCAAGAGCCTCAGGTGGCATCGTAGCAGAAAAGACACCAACTTGGATCTTAGGAGGCAGCAGCTGAAAAATATCATAAATCTGAAAGGAAAACACAGGGCTTTAGAAGTAAAACATTACTCATAAAAGCACATAAATGAAATCAATTCACAGATAATTGCTCGAGATGGAAAGTAGCATTAAGAAGTCAACCCTAGTAGCTTTGTGACCCTAATTTTGGTGTACGGGAAGCAGCTGTTATACAGATAACAAGCACAGTGTACAAATCTACAGCATATAAGATCATCCTAATCAAATAGGATAAAGGAGAACAACACAGAGTAAAATGTAAGAGGTAGACCTGATCTTTGAACCCTCTAGAAAGCATTTCATCAGCTTCATCCAACACAAACATTTTGATGTAATCTGGGCGCAGTGACTGCCTTCTCAACATGTCAAACACACGTCCAGGAGTACCAACAACAACATGAACTCCACTGGAGAGAATACGCTGATCCTCACGGACACTTGTACCTCCAACACAAGCATGAACCTTAACACCAAGATAGTCACCCAATGCTCTCATGACCTTCTCAATTTGTTGAGCAAGCTCACGTGTGGGTGCCAGAACGAGTGCTTGGCATTCAACTATGTTGTAGTCTAGCTGCTGCAGAATTCCAGAGCAAAAGGTGGCAGTTTTCCCAGTTCCAGATTGAGCCTGTTGTATGACATCAAGCCCCTTGCAGAATGGAACAATCCCTCTTTGCTGAATGGCAGAGGGCTTCTCAAAACCTTTCAAAATAGCATAAAATGTCATCTTTTTCAAGTGCTACTACCCCATTTCACAAGATCAACGAAACATAATGAGAGTAGATTGCATCAGAAGTCAAAGCATCTAATTTCTACCATGTGAGTCCAGAACAAAAATAAAACGACGAAAAAAATGAAAAGCGGTGCAACCCAAAAGATCGAACAGACAACACCAGTCCAGGATAAAAAATGAAGTGACTTAGCATATTTATTAAATGGACCTAATCATCAAGAACTGAAAATAATATTATATAAATAATATGAAGTACACAATCTAATGTTTATATATACCATACGCGTAGATGCCCCTAAGAAGATTTTCCTGCAGCCCCATGGAATCAAAACTCTCATACACCTCATCATAGCTCGTGAAGAAGTCATCTCCTTCTGTTCCAAGCCTATGTCCACAAAAGCAAATAGCAGCAGACAATTAAGAAAACAGGACAGTGGAAGCAGCTGGCTGAAAATTATAGTAAAAACAAACAGCTTACAGTTCAGTCATTTTTGCATCGTATTGTTTACCATCAAACTGAGAGCCTTCAGGTGCTAATCCAGCCATGGTTGCTGAAAATGAACACAAAGACAGAAACAGGCAAATCCACTAGCAACTATTAGAATAATTAAGACAGCACATAGGTTAATCAATAATCAAAGTGATATACTCAATTAACCAGTTTAACTTTCAATGCCTTAATCACCAGTCAAATTGCATTACAACCATGAAGATCAAATAAAAAACAGCAAATCTGGGCTTCTTATAGTATACAATAACAAAAGCAATAAAAATGGCAGTACGCAAGTAAAATGGATGGACCAATTTTACAGTAAAACAGGAGCAAAGCGAGTTATCCACAGCAAAGAGAGACAACACCAAACATTCAAAGTATTGATTGGGTAAGAACACGTTCATATTGCTAATCAAAAGAACATCATTCAACTATCCATATAAGTTCAGTCAAAAGCATTAAACCAAATATCTCTGTCACTTCCAAAAGTAAGTAACTTCAAAACACATTAAAAAAAAACAAAAAAAAAACACCAAGTTGAGGCTCAGTCATCCTCTCCACGTCAAAAGAGCATTTCAAAAACCGACTCGACACACGCTTGTCTTCAAGATACCAACTTTAAGCCGACTCAAAGAACATCCCAGAAACTCAATCTCAATGAAAGGCTTTTACTTTAAAACTAAACGAAAACAGAAAGCCGAAAAAAAAAATAGCAACAAAAATCAGTGACCTAATAAAGAAATCAGTTATGACGCTATACGAATGCATTAAATAAACAGATAAACAATCAGATCTTCTAAAGGAACAACCAGAAAAAAAATCAAACCAAGTCGAAAAACAATTCACGTCAACGATCAAAAAACAATCAAAGCCATCAATACATTAAACTAATCCGCATCGCACCAACACGAACACCAATAACAATACGAAGAGACTTAATTACCCGAAAAGAAGGCGATTGAAAGGAAGATCTAAGGAATCGGACAAGCGAGAGAGAAATCGGGCAATACAAATCTGAAACTCCTCGGATATACGCCGCGGAGTCAGGGAGAAAGGAAGCGAGATGGAACTGACAGTGCGCTTTAGGGGTTTGGATTGAGCTGTCCTTTGCTGATTTACAATTCTACCCCTGGCCGTTTTTTCAGGGTTTGAGCTGGCCCGGCCCAACTTGTCTCCCAATTTGGACCAAAAGGCCCAACAACTAGATACAAGTACTTTTGAATCATATTCAAGTTTGTTGAAATATATTGTAAATTTATTTAATATTTGAATGATAAATAAATAAATAATGGGTATGTTCATAAAAAGAATAAAAATTGTTGATATAATATTTATATTGATTTTTCTTTTATTCGTTTTGATTGAAATCCTCACAGATTTTTTTGTTTTTAAATTTTTTTCAAAAAGTTTTATACTCCCTCCCTTATTTAAATGTATGTTCACTTTCTTTTTTTTAGTTGTAATAAAAAAGTATTCTCGTTTTTTAAGTAAAAATTTATTACACTTTTGTATTTTTTTTACTATAAAAAAAAAAAAATAACAATTATTACTCATTTTTATTAAAATATGTTCCCAGAGTATTAATGAAGTTCAAGTATGAAACTTATGAATTGTGGGTTCTTGCACCCCAACATAAAATACACAAAATATTGAAGGAATTTAATTAGATTATAATTTAAAATAAAATTGTCTACCTTTGAGTAGAGTATTATTCAAGACACTAGCTATCACAACTCCATGGACAAACTTTTATTTTTTCATAAAGCTGAAATTCACAACCGCAATGTACACGAGATAAACTTCGGTCGAACTTAATATTATATTTTATATATATATAATTATAATGGGTGAGAGAGGAAAGAGAAGCATAGCCACAAATAATCCACTATATACGTGCAATTATATTTAATACAGTAAAAAAATTAATTAATAATATTATATATATATATGTATGTATAATGATGTGTGACGGAGGTGGGTGGGTATATACGTATCCATAATATGCTAAAATGATCCATCTATATCCCTATATTATATAGATGTGTATATATATTTCTATGCATGACTACGTACAGCCAACCAAATAAAGTAAAATGACTAAAATCATATCCCCATCAATATATATATATATAAATAGCTAGCCAGGTTCGATGCACAGACAAAATCATGACAACATTGGCACATATAATAAAAGTACATCCGGTTCACAAGAGATGACTTGGTGGTGTAAAAAATTTATTTTGCTGCTAGTTTTGAAGTATGCACCAAGTAAATTTGCTACCGAAATAGGCTTATATATAGAGAAAGGTTTGATGTGTTTGTTTTGTCAAATTTTTTTATTTTTTATTTTTTTTCACAAAATATTTATCATATATTATTTTAATATTAAATTTAAATTTTTATTTTTCTTTTCAAACTTAACGAAAAGAAACGCAGGAATTAGATACTCCTTCATTTATATATCACCAATCCATATATACCCTAACCCTAATTTATCTCTCCCTCTATCTTTCTCTCCACATATGCGCAGACATATATACATACATACATACATATGTGTATGTATAAAGGTAGATTCATAAGTAATTTGATTGTCCATGGAGGTGGTAATGGTAATGGTAAGTGGAGGTGACAGAAGAGAGTGAGCACACATGGTGTTTTCTTGCATTCATTCTCTACATACATACATACAGAATTACTATTCTCACTAGATCGATCTGTGCTTGAAGCCATGGGTGCTCACTCTCTCTCTGTCACCCCATCCACTCTCTCTCTCTCTCTCTCTCTCTCTCTCTCTATATATATATATATATATGAATCCAACAGGAGGACGTACAAGGATGGCGATGAAGTTAATCTTCTTCTGGTTTTCGAAAAAAGGAGTTCCCAAATCAAGATGTATTGAATTAAAAATAGAGCTAATCATTCATCCATTACACTCCTCTTTTTTATTTCTCTGATTCATCAAATCATATAATTAGGGTTTTATGTGTGTTGGATTTGAGAGCTAGTTTTTTCTTTGCTGCAAAAACTTCCAACTCATCTTGTATAATATATGCTTTTCTTTTCTTTGTTTTTTGTGATACGTTTCTTCCCTCTTTTAAATTTTTAAATAGTAAAATCATAAATTAAAAAAATTGTTTTTAACTAGACGTTTTAAATCTAAAATTATTTTTTAAAATAAAATAATATTTAATTTGATATTTTAAAAACGACATAATAATAATAATAATAATAATAACTCACAAATAAATAGAGGCTAGTGAGTATTTAAATCGATTGGAATCTCGAGGACAACCCGTAGCTGCACCGAGTTTTTGTTTTTTTGTTTTAGCAGTTGATAGATGATCTGTAATCTCTCTTTTCATTGATTAATAACTAATCCATTTATTCAACTCTTTTCTTTGAATCTAAGATATATATATATATATATATATATGCAGAACTCCCCATTACAATTTCTTGCATTTTGACCTAATCAGTTTCTGTTAATGTGGAATATTTGTGATCATTATGCTTCTGTAGTGGACTTGCCAATCCCCGGTACAAAAAGAGTTGTTAACGAGTCAAACAGACTAAAAATCGGCAAAGGAGAAGACAGGCAAGAACAGCAGCAATGTACTTATGAAGGCAGCCCAACTATGTCTCCGTCGAAGTCTGTATAATCTATCTTATTACAGCTCATTTTCAAAACAGTTTGAAACCGATGTTAAGTACAAAAAGAATATAACTACATAGGTGTCTCTATATATCATAATCAACCTTCTCATCTCCAAAACTAAGGATCATACAGTAATTATCAGATAATCCGATCTTCGATCGCTTCTTCGCTCGTGACGGTACCGTATAATTGGCGAAGAAACAAAACAAGCGCTAGATCCCAGTAGCGATATTTAGATAAGGGAAGCAAGGAGTGATTTGGTGATCTCATACCTCTACCGGCGATCCTATAACTCCATCATTAGTCGCTGGCGTGTCCTCGGTGGTCGGGTTATTAGAATTTTGTTCCTTTTCATCGATACCAGAGCTTGAAGTTCTTTCTATATCCGGTGCCTCAGCGTTCTCCACTTTGGGCGAATTACCGTTTTCCATCACATGATTGGAATCGGCTGTATGGGCAGGTTTTGGTAATTCCCTCGATGGCATGGATGCCAGAAGCCGCGAAATTCCATCGAACAAGTTCTTCGCTTCGGTGATGAGTGTCGCCCCACCAGGGTAGCATCGGCCGAAGCATGTAGCACAGTGAGGAAAAGCAACCTGGATAGAATGAACGAGAAGTAAGCAATCGTTTGAAAAATCAGCCCAGGCATTATAGCAGCTAAAATCGAAGAAATATCAGGTAAGCTCACCTCGACAAATGCTTGGCACAGTTTAAGGAAAAGTGCCGACTCATTATCTCTAAGCATCCTTGTGGTATTATATCTAAGTAGAGAATCACTAACAGCCTGCAAACCCTTGATTAGTTCCTGCGCAATCAGGTGTTTTAGGCTTAGTGGAGCACAAGGACGCAGTTCATTCATCGCTGCAGATACACCTGCCGTCAAAATTATAAGAGGAAATGATCACAAAATTAAAATTTAGTATAAACCATGAGCGAGGCAAACTTAAACTTATAACTTTACCATTCACAAACACGGCAAGAGGTGGATGCTCCATAAGATTTGAAGGAGGTGCAATGTCGTCATGGCTTTCTTCACCCAAACTACTGGATGGGAATCCGACGGCTGGCAATGGGACCCAACGATGAGAATCCAAGACTAACTGGGTATATAAAGACATTGTTGTAAATCTTCAGCCAAGAATGACAGTGGTGTGGAAATGCCAAGAAATGTATGTCTTTTTAAGGAAAAGCAGGACTGCATCATTCTGACATAATGAAAATTATACCTGAAAATTTTCAACAGCTGTGTTCATATTCTTTGAAAACAAATTAAGCACTGCTCTGTAGAAAAGAAAATTGAAAGATATGCATCAGAGAATTTTTTTTATATATGTCAGAGTATGTAAACAAAAAATAATTGCCAAATGTATATTTACTCTTCAAAAAGTGGGGGCAGCAGTCCGCGGAAATCCAAACCAACCCAACCGAGGCCCATTGCGCAATACTATTAGACATAAAAGTAGAGCAGCATTAGAATAAGCAAAATTATAATGCTGACAGTAAGAGAAAGACCACCAAGGTAGGAAAAAAATAAAATTATTTGCAGATCCACTCATTTCACCTAAAGAACATTCCGTTTGAGTAAAAAACTCCTTCTAGTCCTGAAATTGGAGCATGAAGAGGATGGCACTTTTCTACCATTATAAAGGTCAAAGCAGTTACACTTTTGTTTTTGAATCAATTTTAACTACTGCAAATTTCTCCAAACAGGGAAGAAAAAGCATCGGGAGGACTAGATATTCTCTATTACACCAACCAATGCAACAAATGATGCTGGCATGACATCTCTAGAATGAAATTTCAAAAGATCGATGAAGGAACCTACATACCACAAATTCTTTGTCTATACTTTCAGCTTGCTAATTTTATGCTTTAATACACCATTTCTTCCATAATTATATTTAATCCTCTGTTTTTCTTTCTTTTGATCTTTTTGTTTTGGTGGGGTGGAGTGGGGTGGGATACAGTAGCAGATATTGTGAGCGACTAAAAATAAAAAGAATAACTCTCACCATGCATTGATCCAGAATATTTGACAATGATCCTCCCTCACTTATCTTAGGAAGCATGACTTTAAGCATCTTCAGGTGCAAGGTAATCTGATGCATTGCCCAATCAAAAAGAAGGCCACCATCATAGTTTTCTTCACTTCCTGATGTGTCATCCGCAAATATGGCTCTATACTGGTTAACAACATCAAAAAGATGCATTCTGTGACAGTTTACCATCCCTTTCAAATATTCATAAGGATTCCTCTGATCTAAATCATCAAGTATTCCAGTAAGCCAGGCTTCACGACATCTTAGAAACTGAAAAATGAAGAAACATTTGTGATTAGAACTGAAAACTAGACATATGAATGGAAAATTAATTGACCAACATGAACTACAACCACCAAGAAGACAAATGAAACACATAAATGACAAACTTTGAATGATGTTACCTGCAGACGTAACTCATACTCACTGAACACTCCTATTCGCCGTAAATACCCTATGATGCGGAGGCATTCTGGTAACTACAAGCAAAGTTTCAAACCATTCACAATGGAATCCAGAATACTACATGAATGATCTTATAATCTAAAGAATCTAAATGCTTAAACTATAGTAAGAGATGGCACCTGGATGTTAGATCTGAGTTTATGAAGAAGTTGAGAAAGAAGAGATTGAGTGGTTTCTCGAACTTCTGCAGCTAGAGCCTGGATCACGGGAATTCTTTTTTTTTTTTTTGATAAGAAACAAAAAAAAAAAAGAAAAAAAAAAAAAAAGAACAGGATGAAAATGTTTCCTTAATAAATGATGTAATCACATTAATTAATAAAACAGAGTAAGTCCAGCTGATAAATTACTCACTTGGGGTGCATTGTACTAAGTTTTGCAACATAGGCTTCCAAGTCAAGAGCCTCATCATAGTTTCCATTCCTAACACATCTGTATCAATACAGCATCCAATTAACAGTTGGAAACAAGGAATTCTACACTTACAAGAAACATTGAAAATCTAAAAGATAACGTTCAGTGACAGGAAAGTCCACAAATAAGCTTGAAGTATATACGTGTCCATGAGATGAGGAATTTCAAGCAAGTCTAGCAAAGTACTATGATTTGCCAGCAATGTTTCATTCATCTTCCTTTTGTCCAGTATATGTTTTGCTGAATCAACAAATTCCGAACACCCAGAAGTCAGCTTTGGAATCTCAGCAATCTGCAGTAGAAACATGAACCGGTGTCTCATTTTTCTAATAGGACTAAGATGAAGCAAAGAAGTACATACACACCAGTAGAAGATATTATCAAATTAATCATACCAAGTTATCATCTTCTAATCTGAATTCTGAACCATGTACTTTAAATTGCTCAACAAGAAACATATGGAAATAATGACTACTTAAAAGTGACTACAGCCTTACTGAAATTGTCCAAAAACGATCCAATGAAATTGAAGGGCTAAAACCTTGTTTGCTACCAAACTTGCTAGATTCAATTATTATTTGGCCTCATGGCAGAGCCAAACGAACCTTCACATTAACAATTACAAATAATCTTAAGCTAAAGAAATGCATTCTAATTAACTGATTCTGAAGCATTAGCTTCCAAATCAATATTGATTACAAATATCACAACAGGATAATGCACGTTCAAAGATACATCAAATCAAATTAGACAAAAATACAGAAAAAGCGAGCTAACAAAAGCAAAATACCAGAGACTCGAGATGTTTGTCGATTGAAGAAACTTCCTGTCGGATCTCAAGCAACGCATCTGCCGCTGCGATGAAAGCGCGGTAATTGCCGACCGCTACCTCCTGCATCTGCCGCCGGATTCTTTCGGCATCTACTCTCAACAATTCCGGTTCCTTAACAGAACATACACAAGGAACATAACATTTCAGTCATCCCAACTACAGAAGCGAACCTAAACAATCTAAAACTAACAGCATACAAATACCTTGTGCAGGCGATCGAGAGTGAACGAGAGAAGCTCAGAGACATAGGGCTGCTGCGCGGCGGAGGCCAGTGGGAGAAGATTTGTTATCTCCTTCGACATATCGTCCATCGCCGGAGCTTCCGGTGACGCCATTGCCGAGAGCTCAGAATTGGATCGATCTTTATTACAGATCTGCGCTGCGGGTTTTGTCCAATTTAAACGATTTCTCAGTTTGGGCACGAATTATATTTTAAATACTTGTAGGGGGCAGATTTGATATTTTCAGTAAGATCTGTAATATTACATTTTGGCCCCTTAACTTCCACGATTAGCAGGCATATAAATTGAAAATCTGATCAGTCGATCATTCAAACAAATCCTGACGAAAAATTGTTCGTCTTCATCAACGATTTCACATTTTCAATACATACGAAACTGAAACTCCATGGAATTCAATACAGAAGGTGAAGAAACACGACCAATACAAGAAGAACAAATCCAAATCGAAGGGGAGAATCAAACGCAGCAGCTTTGGAAGCGTAGAAATAGTAATAAGGATAGGGATAATTCCGGTGCCCCGCGGGAACCGGCGACGTATCTGGCGGACTGATAACATAGATTCTAGGAGGAGGAGGCGTCGGCGTCGGCGGTGGTGGTGGTGGAGGAGGACGAGCCTCTGAATCGTCAGACGGCGGCGGAGCTGGTGGAGGAACACGCGATGTCGGTGGAGGCAGTTGAGGAGTCGGTGGAGAGACTAATGGTGACTGCGGCGGCTGGTGGTCGCCGGCCGGCGGTGGAGAGCAGATAACGGGGCATGTCTGACAGTCGCTAATGCAAAGCAGTCCTTTTTGGGCGTCGGATTCAGCTGCAAGCAGGATTATCAGCACAATTGTAAATTTTGTCGTAGCCATGGAAGAACCTGGAGCCATTGGTGAGGCAGGGCTTTAATTTACAGCATTACATATACAATACACACACATACATACATGCATATATGTATATATATGAAAAGTACAGAAAGAATCTTGATTTACACACATCCAAATTCCACAAATCCACTGGAACTTAACATCAATTTCATATATTGATGTTGGATTGGGAATGTGAGGAATTAATGCAGTTTTATGAAAAGAACAGTTTGTGAGCCTTGAGTCAGTGTCATGAACACAAATTGGTTTCCAGATTTTGACTTAAAGTTTGTGTTGGTTTAATGAAGCAAGAAATTTTGTTGGCATTTCTTGTTCTTGAGTGTGGTTTTACAAAGTTTATATTTTGATATCTTGATGATGCTTTTCTGTGGACACAATCCAAGTACTGCTAAATACTAATGCTGCTACATGGATGCACTTAATGATGAATGTTGTCTCTGTCTCTGAGTGCCTTTCTTGAGAGAAGAGGATGACTTTCGAATCACCCTTTTGCCTCTCTAATCCCAATAAGTAAAGAATAAAGACTGTTTTGGTTTACAAGTTATAGTTTTAGATATTTTTGTTGGGATATGTTTGTGTTATCTTAAAACACTCAGAGAACACACTCTAAGTTTGTCCATTGTTGTATTTGGATTCATTTGTTGAACCTAATATCCTGCAAATTATGTCCGACAATACAAACTAATCATGTGCAGCAAGTGGACTTGGAGGCGTGGGGTTTGAACTCATGATCTCACGGTCACAAGTTCACTCCCCACGTCACCATCTTACGGAACAAGAATGGTGTTTTGTTTGGATGTAACAACTTAGCCAATGGAATTTTGTAAATAATAGAAAGTTAAATAATGATATTTAACGCAATGTAAATGAGTTTCTATGTGGTGATTTGTACTTAAATAAGTTTTTATATAATATTTTTAAATGAAAAAATATATATGTGTGATAAATTAATAATGGCGGATTGGAAAATATATGTAAAGAGATCTTTAGACTGTGTTGTGATAGGTGTAATGAATTATTTAGATTTATTCAGACTTAAAAAAATAATAATAAATAAATAACACCTTAACTTTGTTTATACAATATTTATTTTTAAATGAATAATTTTTCTGTGAGTAGAATTGCGTCGAAAATATAAAATATATAATTTTGGATTTGATATCTTTTGATTAGTTGGAATCATTGGATGGAAGAATAACTTAATTGGGAAAAAGCATGATACATAATAGGAGCAACAATGGCATGTGAATTGATGGAAGATAATTTAAGAGATCTTAATTAGTTCCAACCATTGGTTGTTGAAATAAAAATAATTTTTAAAAAAATAATACTTATAAGAGTCTATGATTGAATAGTACAAACTGAATATTCAGTATGAACATAATTTTTATTGCTGATTAAAAAATTCAAATGAAGTAAATAATAATAGTACTAATAATTGATGAGTAAATAGTTGATGCAATAGCAAAACTTATCTATTAATAAATTTCGAGTTCCTTACATTCAATAATTGTTTACGAGTATTCATAAAAACATTTAATATAAATAAAATTTATTATAATATTTCAAGAAAAAAGTTAATATTTAAATACAATAATATTAACATAATTTTTTATACTTTATATCAAAAAATTAACTAACATTAAAGCACTAAACAAATAGACATTTTATTTATCTATAAGGCTTTTGGAGTTGTCTATTCTTTGAAAAAACAGCACAATATATTACACATCATT
The DNA here is from genome assembly GCF_009805555.1 of Andrographis paniculata. Lineage (NCBI taxonomy): Eukaryota > Viridiplantae > Streptophyta > Magnoliopsida > Lamiales > Acanthaceae > Andrographis > Andrographis paniculata. The sequence continues at coordinate 787,220 of NW_026137634.1, read as the reverse complement.
TTTAATAAAGAAAATTAAAATTATTTTCCCTAAAAAATATTTAAAATTAATAAAATAAATATTTCAATAACATATTTCCAATTCAACAACTAATAATAAACATTTATAATAATAATAATTAATAATAATATATGAAATTGCAAAATTTGAAAGGTAATGTAAAAGAACATAGAATTTCACTTAAGTCAAATTCATTTACAATTAGATAATAAGTTTAAAATTATCAATAAAAGTTGGAGGTTTTTTTTCTAAACTATTACTGTGAATTAAAAATTTTCATTTCAACTTTTAACTTATGTTTTGGTGGAACATTACTTTCATAGTTTCATTTAGACTATTAGGTTCTCACTTGTATAAAAACATTAATTTCATTTTCATTTAATTCATATATAAAATTTACCTTCAATTATTATTATTATTTTAAAAACATCAAATATAAAATTGGAAAAGAACTAAAAGGAAATTTTATTATTGAAATATATATAAAAAAAAAGAAGAAGATCCCATTGAATTTACACAGCAAAAATTTCAAATTAGAAATTTTGGCAGTCAAATAACAAAATTAATTAAATTAATAATTACCAATCGCTGACGCTGTTACTATACTACCAATTTAATTAAAGGAAATTTTAAAAATTACAAAATGCCAGCTGGCAAGTCGGGCGGACTCGCACGCACCAGATCCTAACCTTTTCAGCTGGTCCCGGTTCCCAATGGACACCTAGCTCCAATAGATTGTACTTTCGCACATTAGTCACAACGTACAAGTACTCACTGCATTGTGGTCCACATGGGGGCATAGTAGCAGATCCAGCCTATTAAACGACACCGAGGCAAACGGGCCTCGGAGGAATATTAATGACCAAACGATGAAAATTCTTAAAAGCTCCATGGTCTTGAAGTCTCAGAAACTTCTAGACCGTCGATTACGTCGGCCCCATCTAATTTTGTCGGGTACAGTGATCTCAGGATCATTAGTCCCTGGAGCTGTCAACGGAAATGTTGAAGCACACTCACTTACACATGTATATATAAATGTATGTATGTATGGGGACGCCAGGTTTTAGAGTGAGAAAAAGAGACACAAAATTTAGCGGAAATCTAGAGAGAGATAGAGAGAGAGAAAGAGCGGAGGCGAGAATGGAGGAGGAGGAGAACAATAACAACGGGGAAGAAGAAGTTCTCGGCTCGACTTTGACGATGGAGAAAGTCGCTGCTGCGAAGCAGTTCATCGAAAATCACTACAAAAATCAGATGAAAAGTATTCAGGAGCGGAAAGAAAGGTATACTGATACAGATTATAATATAAAAATGGCCCAGCCATGTGTCTGCACTGTAGGCTGCCCTTTTTCTCCACTTAGGAATGCAGTGTAGCGGCGCTGAATTAATTCGTTTGTGTGGCGATTTAAGCTAGTGGATTGTGAGATCCAGTGTTTTGTTTGTAATCTGCTTCGTTTGTTTTGGCTTTCTTTGTGGTGTGGTTTTAGGTTTTGAAAGTCAATTAAGACTACGCCTGATTACTCGGAATTGAGTTAGTTGTAGGAAGCGGATATACGTGAGCTTGTGTGGCTTTCTATTGATGTGATTTCGTTGATTGCGATATGTTGATACGATTGAATTTTAATTTGCTGAAACTCTCCACTGATTTCCAAATCTCAGAACAATTTTGATAGAGGGAATTGAATTTTCACGACGTTTGTGAATAATTGTGACTGGTAGTTGGGCAAATCGAACTCCTGCCTGGAAGAATAAGTTCAAATGCTTGTTTCCTGAATGCTGAATCTTCACGAACTGTACAATGTTCATGTTGTTTTTTTATCTTCTCATAGCAAAATATGTGTTTCTATTTTTGTTGGATGTATTCAAAGCTATAAGTTGTTATAATTCAATGCTAGCATTTAATAATGACTTTTTTCGGAGACTAGTCGGTTTAAATTGCCCTTCAACTGCCGCCGACAATTCTATTAAACTGAAGTATGAGATTATTATTTTGATTCCATTCAGGCGGTGGGTACTAGAAAGGAAGTTGGCATCTTCAGATGTGCCCAAAGAGGAACAGATAAATCTAATAAAAGATCTAGAAAGAAAAGAGACTGAGTTTATGAGGCTCCGAAGGAACAAGATATGTGTGGATGATTTTGAGCTTCTTACCATCATTGGGCGTGGAGCCTTTGGCGAGGTTCGTTGTATGTTTGCAAGTGTATCATTGTTATTTCAGCTTGTTTGTTGCAAAACTACAATCATAAAAAATACTGCTTTTTATGACATACTATAAATGACACAATATGATTGCAACAGGGCCCCTATGCCTGCCGACCCCCACCCCCACCCCAAATACGTCATAAATAAATAATTATTGTTGTAATCAGCTGACTTTGATGTACACGTGTTTTTGTCACTTTATCTATAACTATTTTTGTCGCTTTACCTGTAACTGTTTTTGTCGCCATCTTTTATCGTTGAGATTGACCGTGCAGGTGCGATTGTGTCGGGAGAAAAAATCTGGCAATATTTATGCCATGAAGAAGTTAAAGAAATCTGAAATGGTTTCAAGGGGACAGGTAGGCATATTAAATCTTAGCATGTAAAACTTCATCAAGATCTGAAGTTGTTTTCTCAAAGATAATGCTTTATGCACTTTGGTTGGTGTTGCTCTCTAGTTGTTACTTAAAGTATGAATATTATGCTGATGAATTTCTGAGCAGAATTTACATGTAGTTTTTATCAAATGTGGCTTCCGATATGCGATATCTGATACATTCTAGGTCTTGTTTGATCATCTCATTTCAAATTTATTACATATATGTATGTGTGATTGTGTGTATGTTTATCTCGCCAATGGAGATGGTGTAGTGAGTGACCTACATCTTCATTGCATTTCTTCTTTTAACTGCCTTATCCAATTATGACTACTAGGGACAAATGTTACTGCTGTTTTCAAAATATCAACACATTTATAAGTCTCTAAGAGAGTTGCATAACTTGCATCAATTTCCTTATTATACAACTTCTGGGAAGAGCTCATGTATCAAATGTTTGTATCTAAACAAATGTTCTTTCCGTAGGTGGAACATGTGAGAGCAGAAAGGAACCTGTTAGCAGAAGTGGCCTGCCACTGCATAGTAAAATTGTACTACTCTTTTCAAGATACTGAATATTTGTATCTGATCATGGAATATCTTCCTGGTGGTGATATGATGACTCTTCTGATGAGAGAGGATACACTTTCTGAAAATGTGGCCAAATTTTATATTGCTCAGAGTGTACTAGCCATTGAGTCGATCCACAAACATAATTATATTCACAGGTGCATATACTCTATTTCTTGAAATATAGTTGAATTTGAATATCTGATGTTACCTAGAATTAGATTATTTCTGTAAAAGATTATCTTATATAACTTGTTGGCTTCCCCTATTTTCTCTAGGGATATAAAACCAGACAACCTTCTTCTTGATAAGAATGGACATATGAAGCTCTCAGATTTTGGCCTTTGCAAGCCACTTGATTGTAGAACTTTATCAACAGTAGATGAAAATGAGGCAATGGATGATGAGAACATAAGAGAACCTATGGATATTGACAGCCGCTTTCCTGCTGCTCCAAATGGAAGCAATTGGAGAAGTCCTCAGGAACAGCTTCAGCATTGGCAGATGAATAGGAGAAAGTTGGTAAGTGATGATAGATGCAATTTTGGAATTTTCCATTTTCTCAACAATCACTGGGGTTTGGGGTTTGTCCATATAATTGATATAGTTTCGCAGTAAACAAGAGTCTTTCTGGCTTTATTGCTATCTATGCTTCTTACTATATATAAATTAGGATGCATCATCGCGCAAGGAGGTTTGATAGCCATTGTCTTTAGATAATAGGAACATAATTTAAAATGTTATATACGATATGAGCGATTAAATTGTAAAGATAAAGGAAAACCGTGTCAAGTATCCCTAATGTTCTGAACAATTCGATGTGGAGAATAAAGCTAGTGTTAACAGAATACCAGTTGTCTAACCTTTTATGGGCATGACTTAAGGTCAAATGCAATAAACAATTATGAGCACCTTTGTTTAATTCCTTACCTGCTGGTTTACACCATCTTACTATTACATACTTTAATCACTTCACATGCATGTTCTAGGCATTTTCAACTGTTGGTACTCCTGACTATATTGCTCCAGAAGTGCTGTTGAAGAAGGGATATGGCATGGAGTGTGATTGGTTAGTTCATGTTCTAACACCCACCGATCTCTTTATTACATTTATCTTTTTCATTATTCATGCCTATCATGCCACTCAATTGGTGTTTATGTTAAATCTTGCTTTGTTTGGATCTGATTTCCAAATGCTTAGTGTTGAAACATTTAGAACAGCTTACACATTATTGAAATGAAGTAAAAATTGGTCCGATGTATGTCTCTTGTCAATATGTAGGTGGTCACTGGGCGCAATCATGTATGAAATGCTTGTTGGTTACCCGCCCTTTTATTCTGATGATCCTATGACCACTTGCAGGAAGGTACATTCCCTTGTAATTGCCTACTTTTGTGGGTATATTGTAATTTGTATCTTTCATTTAATTTATGTGAGTTATAGTGCCACATACTAGCTGGTTTGTTACACCTCTGACCATTCCAATAATGAGCTAATGGTATTTGAACACGAGATCTCTTTGCACATTGATACCATATTAAATGATCATCCTATCTAAAAGGTTAACTTGATAGGGTGATGCATTATTTTGTATTTATTAATTGTCTCACTCTTCCAACACTAACCATACTGAGTTACCCTAAAATTAGTAAACAAATTTTAAAAGATGCAAGCCATTATTTTACGTGACCTATTTACTTTCTCATTAAATGACCTGGCTGTGCTATTCTGATGCGTAACTTTAGCCGATGGAAAAATGTGTGAAATATGATACACCAGTCAATTATCAGTGACTGGACGGTGTGGCTACTGTGAAATAATAATCAATGTTCTTCTCCAACTTTCTCTAGCTGTATCTCTAACTGTTTTTTTGTTAGTACCTTCTTATAATGGTTTATCACTTTCTTTTGCCTCCATTCATTCGAGAAATGTAGGTTTCTTATTATGTGAATGAACAAAATACACTTAGATATAAGCATGTGCCATACTTCCTTGAGTTGAAAGAGCAATATTCTCAAATATCTCTTCTCAACTCAGTAGGGTGACAACAACTCAGTTTTCAAGAATTTGAACATCGTTACAATGGAGATCGTTTTGATGGTCCAATTTGCATATTAGAGATGGCTTTAAATTCATAGATTTGTATACATACCTGATATAGTTCAATAATGATTGTCAGATTGTTCATTGGCGAAATCACCTAAGATTTCCCGAAGACTCCAAACTAAGTCTTGAGGCTAAAGACCTGATATACAAGTTACTATGTGATGTAGAACACAGGCTTGGAACTGGTGGAGCTGCCCAGATAAAGGTAAAATTTGTTAATAAAGCAGTTTCATTTGCTCTGTTTTTCACTCTCCGTTAATATCTGGATTTGTGCAGGCCCATCCTTGGTTTGCGGGTATTGAGTGGGATAAACTGTATGAGATGGAAGCAGCCTTTAAACCAGAGGTTAATGGAGAGCTGGATACTCAAAATTTTATGAAGTTTGATGAAGTAAACTTTCATCTCCATGCTTTTGGCATTTCATTATATTCTATTTTTCTTTGGAATCTTTTATATCATACATTTCCTAGACATTTCTGGTGTTGCTTGTTGAAGAAGCCTTTTTTATGCAACTAATTATTCATGCTTGAACAGATGAATCCCCCAACTCCCGCAAGATCTGGTTCAGGACCCTCACGAAAGGTTTACCTTGCTATTTCATGTTTCAAACATCTAAGAACAATGATCGAAGTTGCAAAAATTGTGTTATATTCATTTTACTTGTTTGTTCTATAAATACCCAATGCAATCTTCATATTATACAGATCCACCTCACTCCAAAGGATTTGAGTTTTGTGGGTTATACTTACAAGAACTTTGATGCTGTCAAGGCACTGCGCATGTCATCAGGTACCCGACACTTTTTATTCATGCATGTAGACCTGGTCGCTTTTCCTACAAATATATGCTCACTTGATGTATATTTTTATGATATATACCTTATAGCAACATTTTATATTTTGTTGTGTCCCTTTCTTGCAAATGAATCTGTTTATATAGAAAATGTCCATGACACCAAAAAGCTCCATTCGTCCTTCAGTCAAAAACTACCTCATCAACCCATCCTGATGAGATTTATACACTTTTGTCAACTTTCACATTTGAAATAGTATTGGAACACGACCAACTTGAGATATGCTCTATTACAGTTGAATAACTTATTAAACTACAATCAGTACGACCAGGGTGTCATGATTCATGAACTGGCTTTTGATTTTCCGAATATGTAACTAGTCATCGTTGTATTGAATCTGCACAATTACATGGTTTGATAGTATATTTGGCAATAACTTTGTAAGTGGCTGATCCATACTATGATTTCTTTATTGCGTCCCAACCAACGGGAACCTCTCCGTCCCTCTTAGAATAATTTAGAGAAAACAAAACTGCATTTAACAACGTGAATTATATACTTGTATCTCCAATGCTGGGCGTGATAGAATTTTGATTTCTAGAGTTGGTTGAAGTTAGAACAGAACAATCCATGTTGATCTTTTTAACTCTGCAGATCATACAAGGAGCACTTCGCCAAGCCGGCCTTCAATCGACTCAATATTTGGTAATGAACTACAAACAGAACACTTGCAAACATGCAGTACTTTGTTGTGTGGACTTTGCACAATAACAATGTTAATAACATCGCCATATGTCAGGTGACACATTGGGAATCCAAGGGAGAAAGGGAACAACGGCAGAGGACACAGATGTGCGAATGATGACCTCAATGGAGGACGTGATGTCCCCATAATATTACAAAATTGCAGTTGAGGGTGGTGGCGTACGCCTGTATATTTGTAGGCTTGGCGCCCCCCTCCCCTCCCCTCCCTATTTAGTAGAGATGGATGGAGATGGCTGCTGCCTGTTTCTTGTGCAGAAGCAGAACCATCATTTTTAAGTGTACAGACAGTTGGATTGCGCCAGACCGAGCTCTATTATGGTTTTAAACTAGAGAAGTGTGTGTGTGTGTTTGTTCGTGTATGAGACTCCGAAGAATTTAGAGCATGGGGTGCGCGCAAGGCTGTATGTATCGCACCTGGCTGCCCAGGTTGGCGAGATGACACTCGCTTTCTCTTGTGGCAGTTTCGGGTCGAACATGTATTGATGCGCCACGCTCGGCTCGCTCTCTTAAAACTACATCTCCCCTTCAGGGGAATGAATGCATGAATGAGAGCATTAGAATTTCTTCTATTATTTACCAACACTTATTTGGTTTCTTGTTCAGTTCATTATAGTTTCAAAACATAGATCCTTTCTCATAGTTGATCATTTTTTTGAAAAAAACTTAAGATGCATAACAAAGCAATAAAGAATCGACAAAATTGCTCCTAATCTGCAGACATAGATTTCTTATTTTTTAAAGCATTGAGGTCATGTGTTCAAATCCCCTGACGCCGGGTGATGTGGGAGTGAACTCGTGACCGTGAGATCATCTGTTCAAACTTTTAATGCTTTTACGTTGCATGTTATATATGATTCGTTATTTGTTTTGTCGGACTTGCAATTGCAGGATATTAGTTTCAGCCATAATTTGCAGAGTATTAAATTCAATCAGAGATTTATCCAACACGTACTTTCGAATAACGATTACGGATTTTAATTATATTTGTTCAAGGTAATGTAATAAGTGTATTGAATTATCAATTATGGTTTAAGATCTGATTCTCTATATAAGATTTTGCTGAGATACCATTAGAACACACTATTCAATCACATATGTACGTAATTCAGCAGCTTATATATATATGGAAAGATGTATCAAATGCTTAATGTATCTCACAGATTGCAAGTTCAAAGTTACCTGCAAATTGGTTTACATATATTGAAATGCAAACGCAATCGACTCAACATCAGTGCGGACAAGTGTATAAACTCAGTAGCGGTATTTGGTAGAGTAATCTTTCGGGGCAATGACCAGACCACGTCCCTTCCTTGCACCACGATACACAGTCTCAACAATGTCGATGAACTCTTGTTTGTCTTTCATGGCCCAGTTGATCTTGTTGTTGTTTCCAGTGCCCAAATCGATCATAATGTGCTTGTTTCTGAAGAAGAACATGACCGTGGATGGATCGTATAGCTCGTACATGGTGTTGAAATCAGGCACCTCTGTGATGTCCACCAAGTATATTACAGCAAAGTTCTTAATTGTTTCGGCAACAGAAGCCAACACCTCATCCATCTGAACATTCAAAAAAACATGGCTGATCATAATTACATGTTTATATAGAGAAAGATATTCCACATTCAGAGGAGAAACAATTCAAATAACAAATCAGAATTTCGCTGATCATGATTACATATTTCGATGGGGGTAAGATATCAGACATTTTCCGGAGGAACAAATCATAGGTAAGCTGATTTAAAGGTAAGTACAACAAATCATCACCGGATAAACACAAGATCTTACATAACAAATGGCTAGACATGATTCAATCTCCGGAACGATCAAATGAAAAATAAACACTGATGCTTCGAGACAAATCTGAATCAGAACCCATTGCTAGATAATACAGTGACAAAGGGTACCTCCAGATTCAAGAAATAAGTATACAACCGTTAAAAAATATAATCAATTCATATCAAGTGGCAAGATGATCAATACTTGAATGTATTCATTCTCAAGATTATTCAGAGTAAAAGCATATTCTAATTCATCAGCCTCAGTAGTTCAAAATTTATTCGTCAATCCATTCTTGACATAGAAAAATTCGAGTTCTTGATCGTAACAAACCTATAATTGCTTCGGATAACCAAATCTTTAAAAAAAAAAAAAAAAAAAAAAAAAAAAAAAAAGAAAGAAAGAAAGAAAAGGCAAAACGGAACCCGAAAAAACGAACTCCTTGAATAATATCACTCGCTTGACGAAACCCTAATTCAGGGTAACTAAATTGCCAAATAACATATATGAAACGCCAAAGAATGAAAATCTTAAGAAACTAGAGCGTTCCAAAACATTCATAAATCAACTTATAAACGAGAACTGATTCGGAAAAATAACAGGAACACAAAAAATCAATTGACCTACCTGCATACAGGTTTCATCCCAATCATGACCGAAACGGATGATGACGAGGCGCTCCTCCTCGGCAAGGATTGCCTGATCGACGGCCCATCCAGAATGAAGATGCGGAAGCAGATACGACATGGCGACGGCGGTGTTGAAGTGCCCGGCGGAAGTGGTAGGCTTTTACGGTGACCTGCTCGCTCGCTGTCGCTTTACTGTTTTTATAATTCAATTGGATCGCGTGAAATCTACGCGAATAGTAAATCGGGTCGGATCCTGGATCCGGAAGTTTTCGGTGTGGACCCGTACCCGGATCCTTCTCAACCCACCCGTTGCCCTCCTTAGAAAATAATCAAATCATCGTTCCCAAATAGTATCGTCTCGCGGCGTCGCGCTCGTTCTTCTCCATGTTCACCGGACGGCGACCATCGCCGGCGAAGTATGTTTCCTTTATTTTTTCTCGCTCAAGCATTTTTTTTCCGGTTCCTGTCATCTTTTCTCTAGCCTTTATTTTTGTTACAAATTACTCTGGCACTGTTAGCAAAGATATGCATTCATTGAGTGAATTTGGCTTGGATCTCATGAGCCGTGCTTAGTTGTGAATTCACCTGAGGCTGTAGAGTTCAAATTAACCTCCAGTTATTTTTTTTATCTTGCTGTGTTGTCAATTTTAATTCTGATTGATTCTGAGTTCTGTTGTGCATTATCCTCCTCAAAATTTTCTGTTTGAATTAGTATTCAAAATTTTCATTCATGTTGAAAGTGATGGAAAACGAAAGCCTTTTTGTTGCTTAGATATGAATGAGACTGTGATCATTGAAGCTAAGCAAAGGGATATTGAGTGTTCATTAACAGACGTGATTCGAACACCTAATTGGCTTTCTTGCATAAACACATGGAACTTGAACAGCCCTGTTTACAGACTATCCTTGATGTGCCCTTCTTATTACAGACAATCATTGATGGGGTGTTGAGTTTGTTTATCTTTGTTGTTTACAGCTCTACCGAGTGGTGCTTTCAAATGAATCTTCAAATGACAAACTTATGAGATAATGCAGTCAAGATGTTTTCACTGCTGAAGTGTTTTTGTTCATATGTTGAACAACATGAATATGTTCTTGCTCTTTGTTAATTTGAGAACTAAATGAAGACTGTTGTGAACTTTTAGATCATGTAGTATGCTCAACTGGTACAATTTTAATCAATGATCTTGACTGATTGGGGAGCTTAGCTACTAAGTTGTTTATATCTATTGAAATTCTCTGTAATTTGACATGAATTAATGTTGTCGACAGGAAAGTCTCGTGTCTCTATGGCAGTGAGAATTTCTGGCAGATACATCCGCAGGCTATCAACTAGTGGAAAATTCCTCAGCCAGGAGAAGGCCTCCGGAAATGTCTATACTAAGGTAAATAGCTTTGATTGTCACAAAGGCGAAGAACCAGAGGAACATCGCAGGCGAAATGACCGAGAACTAAAGGAGAAAGGAAAGCCTTCTATCGGTTCTCCAGCTCGTATCCAAAAATTGATAGCCTCCCAATCAGATTCACTCCTAGCTAAAGAAATCTTCGATTTGGCATCCCGACAGCCTAATTTCCAGCATTCGTATTCTACCTTCTACACCCTTATACTCAAACTAGGCCGTAGTCACCACTTCTCGTTGATGCAAGCCGTGTTATCCAGCCTCAAGCTCCATAACTTCTCTGTTTCTCCATCTTTGTTCACTCACATAATCCGCATATACGGCGATGCAAAAATGCATGATAAAGCTCTCAGGACTTTCTACACGATTCTTGAATTCAACATGAAGCCTCGTACGAAGCAACTCAACTGCATCCTCGAGATCCTAGTTGACGAGCGCAAGTTCATCCGTCCTGCATTTGATCTCTTCAGATCTGCTCATAAATATGGAGTCAACCCCGACACGAAGTCCTACAACATTATGATGAGAGCTTTTTGTTTGAATGATGACTTGAGCATTGCATACTCTTTGTTCAATCAAATGTTTAAGCGGGATCTTCTTCCTAACGTTGAATCGTACAGGATTCTGATGCAGGGATTGTGTCGGAAGAGTCAGGTGAACACGGCTGTTGATTTACTCGAGGATATGCTGAACAAAGGGTTTGTTCCAGACACATTAAGCTACACAACTCTGTTGAACAGTTTGTGTAGGAAGAAGAAGCTTAAGGAGGCGTACAAGCTTCTGTGTCGAATGAAAGTGAAGGGGTGCAATCCCGACATTGTCCACTACAATACTGTCATTTTGGGGTATTGTAAAGCAGGCCGAGCTGCGGATGCTTGTAAGATTCTAGAGGACATGCTGGCGAATGGGTGTATGCCAAATTTGGTGTCGTATCAGAACATAGTCGGGGGATTATGCAATCAGGGGATGTACGGGGAGGCAAGGACTTATATCAAATTAATGATGTCGAAAGGATTTTCTCCTCATTACTCGATTGTTCATCATCTAGTTAAAGGCTTTTGTAACATCGGCAACACAAAGGATGCGGGTGAAGTGTTGGTTGAGACATTGAGGGTTGGAATTTGTCCTCACGCCGACACATGGGTTGAGGTTTTACCTAGGATATGCGAGGCAGATTCTACTGAAGCAATGGACAATGCTTTAAAGCGGGTTTTGGAGGTGGAGATAAAACCCGAAACAAAAATAGTAGACATAGGCGCTGGGTTGGAGCAATACTTGATCAGAAAGATACAAAGTAGATCGACAGCAAGATGATCATTATGTAACATACCCATCAGGTTTATTGTTTTCCTCGATGTGTCCTTATGAGATGTATTTATAGACATTGCTAACCTAATTCTGTGTTTTGATGTCTACTAAGGTTCTTGAGACATCTACGTGAACGGGTGCTTCCCAAATTTAGCGTCTTATCTCAATAAACAGGCTCATATCCAGTTTGCCTACTAAGTTTTGGAGATGCGGTTAAAGATCAAGAAAAGAGTCAGCAAAGATCAATAAGAACAAGATCATTATGGAACACAATGATAGTAAACTTCAGACAGCCTTTATCAGGTACAATCCCTTGTCCAATTCTTCAAAATTCTATGTTGGGTTATATGCTAAAGATTATTCATAACTGCTTGGACAAACTCTAGTGTTTTCGTAATAAGATTAGATATACTCACATGAGAAGAAAGCGTGCATGCATGAATCATGATTTTAAATCAAACACAATGCACCTAAGTGTTAGTTCAGAACAGACAATGTGTACAAATCCATTCACATGTATATAACATAAAAGCTTAAGGTAATCCACACCCCACAAGGCAAACACCGTAATCCATGTTTCTATAATGTTTATAAAATATACCTCACAATGGGTAGATTCACCATTATAACTCCCCCGAGAAATGTAGGCAAAAGAATACCAAAGGCAACCTTCTCCGCAGTAAGTTTTACTAGTAATTAGTTTTCGTCCTTTTTCTCTTCTGCGGATGAAGGTGGATCTTTACCTTTGGCATCGGGGTTATCTTCCTCCTTTTGTTTTCCATTGACGCTCAATTGTTCAATTAGACTAGCAGCGGTGGTTCCCTCTTCACTCTCTTCTCCATCCTTTGCTTGAGATTCAGTGATTTCTTCAATCTTATCCTTGAAAGTTTTGCAATCTGAAATGTAAATGAAAAATTCATTACATCAACATGGGTGCCTATTAAAGCACTATAAAGACATGAAACATGGAAATATAGTATCCCACCAACATTGCTCTATGCAAAATATTTTTACACTAACCCAAATAAACATTTCAATTTCCCCAGCTGGCTTATATGAATCGTACCGATTGAAAGTGTGATGGTAAGGTCGTTCCGTTAAGATTCTTACAAAACAAGGGCATTAAGCCATCAAAATTCACACACCATTTTAGAAGTTTTCTCAATTTATTTACCAAACAGAGCACTACTACCATGATCCAGAACCTATTAGTCGAGTTAAAACATGTCACAGCATCATATACATTTTTAAGTATTTGTTAAGGAAAATTATTGGCATTCTCAATAGACGACACTAGAAACAATCACATTAGAGCACTAATAACTCTTCCATGAAATCTAAAACCCTTCAAATCCCCATCATCTAATTCTTCATAAAAAATACAATGCTACAAAATCGAACTACAGTACTACTAGGAACTATGCATTTGGAAATGAAGCCTCATAGTAAAAATAATGACTATAAAGCTGCGGCTGATAAACAAGAAACCCATTATGATTGAACACGATGAATGAAACAGAATGGAATATAACAATATATGCATCAAGATCAAATTACATTTAAGTAACATGCAACTAGTAACAGACATCATCCATTCAAGTAGGTTTTGCTTCTATAAAATAATTCTGCATTGGCATATAAGATATTAGTAATAGATAGAATCGACTCACTGTCAACAGAAGAAAACCGGATACAAAAAAGCTCCTCCTTTAGTTCTCCATCTGCAAAATCAGTGGCATGCCACACACACGACTTTTCATTCCCTTGATGCTCTTGCACAGACATTGTTGGCAACACTGCATTATCAAGAATGACTCAGATCTCAGCCACAAACATCACCTAATTATCATGTACAATGGATTTACGGACAAAATTTAAGAATAACAGGACAAATTTATCCATAATCCAGAAATAATACCAAATGATAAAATGACACAAAGTCACAAATAAGTCGAAAAACACAGGTCTGACCTAGATGATTGGCACAGATCTTCAGTGTCTTGTTCTGCCTCATTACAAGCCTAACTTTGTTGGTCTCCTTGTGCTTTAGAAGCTTCACAGATCCGACTCCCCTCTCCTTCCATTGGTTGCCTTCCTTGTCAAATCTATACAACTTTGATTTCCTATCATCACAGGAAATTTCACATTTGCATAAATCATCCCAAAAGCATGAAGTACAACTATAACTTCACTTGTGCATTATTCTCTATGTCATTACGATAAGAAAATAAACAACCACGGTCAAGCTGCAGTTGATCAGGTATAAATAGAAAATTCAAAGCACAAATCATGGAAATGGACAGGTTACACAACCATTTCTCATCTACGAGATCAAATCATTCCATCAACTCAAGCAGAAATTTCCCCCGTCTACAATAATTCACTCCAAATTCGAATCTGATCACATCAACTTTGTCTATATACTCTAACCACCGCATCAAAATAAAATAAAATTCACATTAATAAAGACTAAACAACACAATAATACTCACAAATCAAGCAGAACATCTTCATTTTCCTCGCCGGTGGTTACGGCAACCTCTTGGAGTTTGACGATGGGAGCAACCTGAGCACCGGTGTCCTCATCCTCAGCCGATGGCTTGCTGTCATCGTCCTCTTGTTCCTCTCTCTTTAGAGCCGTGGGTTCTGTCGTAGTTGCCATGAATACAGTGGGAAGAATTGCAGACAGCTGGCGTACCGTGAGGGTTTAACTGATAAGAGGTTTGATGCTATAGCTTGGGGAAGGGGAAATTCAACTCATTGGGCCTATTAAAGGCGTAATATTTGGGCCGGTCCAGGCTGGACCGTATGCGCAAGGATAATGGGCCGGTTAAAAATGCTACCCGCCAAACAGGCTAAAGTTTGACTTGCTTGGTTGTAAATTGAATAATAATATAACAAATATTTAATTAAAAATTATTTGATCTCTTAGATGAGAAAATACGAAACTAAATGGTTATGTAACCTGTCCAAAAAGTGATGCAAGTTATTAATTTTATTTTATTTTTTATTTTATTTTTTTTATATAATTTAATGCTGTTAGTGGAGTATTATATTGGCCTGTTTCTTTCCACTACAAACCAAATTATAAATTGGACAAGTCATGGTCAACTCAATTTGCACTCACTGATTATGGACAGAGTGAGTGGGTGGGAGTTGGAAAAGGACAATGAAAATTCCCACTTTGAAGAAAATACTATTTACCCCATATTTATGCAAAGTTTATTTTTTATTGTATTATTCATAAATAACATTTTATCCGTTTATTTATGTTGGTAAAAAATAATAATATTTTAATATAAAGAATAAATAAGTAAAATAATAAAATATTTTGATAGTAAGTAGAATAGATAAATACATTAATATTTTATGAGATTTTTTATTAAAAAAAAAGTATATATATATACATATTTGAAAAATAGTACAAAATCTAAATGATAAATTTTGAAAAATTTTGGCAAAGAAAAGTCTTGGGCATTGAAGAAGCAGCTGCATTGAAATAGCAAGTGTTTTCTAACTCAAGTCAATGTCAAAGTCTTTAGATTTCCAAGAAAATTAAACTCCTCACACATAATCAATCAGTCCTATCAATGTTGAATATCTTGACCATTCTTGATCTTGATGATGACGATGATAGTTACACACAGACTTTCATTTCATCGACACTTAAACTGATGATGCTTATGAGGTGGCGAATCAAAAGATTCTGGCAGCCCAGAAATGACAGAAGATGCTTTATATAGGAATAATAATATCCTGCCATGTTTATATATTTATATTATTTCCACAGCAGTATCTTTTTTTCTTCGATGAGAAGGGGAATATTTTTTATGATATTGAAATTTTACAATCATTATTTTTCGTGTTTTGAAAAACAGGAAATACTTATTTATACGAAATTTAATTGAACTTGGTTTTTACTGGTCCCTTTCTGTTGTGGGTAACTTTATTTAGGGTTTGTCCCCTTTTGGTTTCTTCTACGCACTTTGTTGCAGTTCCACGTATTGGGCAAAAAGCCAAAGCCAATAATTACAAAACAAGCAAGAAAGCCCCCTTTCCCCAAGAAATTGTTTGTTTTTTTAAATGGGTTCTTGATTTCAGAACACCCTCTTCTTCTTCCTCCATTTTTCACCAGATTTTCAACAAGTGTGTACTGCTGCTCTACAGTTTCTTGATAAAGATAGGAAGAGTTAATACAGTAAGGATTTGTGCTGTAGATTTGGTTTATTGTCGTCGTTCTTGATGGTATAGAGTTGACTACTGATTATTGGTTGAATTAAACAGTGAGAGCCTTAGCTAGCTAAGCTATAAAAATATTGCCTCAAGATTTGAACAAGGGTTGACATATAACTTCCCTCAGATCCAGGGCACCCCTTAAAATTCAAAAAGAAAAAAACTTTTTTGTGGTTAAAAATAACGAAGAGAGAGAGAGCAGGCTTTTGTTTTTCAGGGTTTCCATGTGATTGCTGAAAGCTTTTCTTAGCCCTTTGTTCTTCCTTTTCTCATGCTGCTGTTTTTGTCATTCTGTAAGTAGTCACGATTAAAATTAATTAAAGTGATTTCCCCCAGATTTGATTCTTGAACTGTTTGGCTGAGATTGTTGCATTCTTTAATTTGCTTCGATTGTGCTTTTTATTGATGGGGAAAAAGACTCGAGGGAATAAGTCCTTAAATAGGGTTTTGAGATAAATAACTTCAAAATTTCTTTCACTGTATTCTACACAGCTGATGATGATGATGATGACTGATGGTTTTTCTTGGGTAAATTTCTCTTTTCTTTTATGGCTGTTTGGGTCGCCAGATCTGGCAAGGCATTTCTATTTTTAGTTGCCCGCGGCGATTCAACCATGAATAATTAAAAAGTGTGCTTTCTTGCTGTTGCTGTGCATCCTGTGACATTTTTAGGGTTTTGATTTTCCCCCAAATTGTAGGTTCAGATATTTTACCCATGATTCTCGAATCCAATATGTTTGTGATGATCGATTATCGACAATGACAGGTCAAGTGATTTTGGATGGCCGGCGAGGCAACTTTCGCTATTTAGTCATTCAATTTGAAGGTGGAGATGCTCTCGACGCTCCCATTGCCTTCCTCATTCGGTAATCGAATAATTTCGTCGTCGTTTTCATCATCGTCGTTGTCATCGGGAACTTGTATGAGCTTTTGTCTCTTGAGCTTCAACTGTATGGATGATCCCACCGGCTTTAGCGCATTGCCGCCGCCGGCGGACAGCGGCGATGGCTGTTCGACTGTTGTTTCGACAGATTCTTGTTTCGATTACGGCAGTAAGAGTGATAATTGGAATGTGATACGCGAGAGCGAAGACGATGGATCATCCGGCGATCCGCTGTCGGCGACGAGTAGTTTGTGCGGCGACGAATTGTCGGGGTTGGAATCCGTCGCCGCCTTGTTGGAGGTCGAGAAGAGTGTTTCCGGCGAGGTTGCTCTGTTTTCGAAAACAGAGTTGAGTAGTTCTTGCTCGAGAAATATGGCTGCCGGAGATGATGCCGCCGGTGGTGGCGCCGGAAAGTCATCGTCGTCTTCGATTGTTGTTATGCAGCCGAAGGATAAGGCGGTGGCGGCTAATGCGAAAGCCGGCCGGAGTATCTTTGAGGTCGATTATGTACCGTTATGGGGAATGACGTCGCTCTGCGGCCGGAGGCCGGAAATGGAGGATGCCGTGGTGGCCGTACCTCGATTCACGGAAGTTCCAGGATGGATGCTCAACGGCGCGCCTGGCCGGTCGATCCATTTTTTTGGAGTGTACGACGGCCATGGAGGTTCTCAGGTTGCGAACTATTGCTGCGAGCGTATGCACGTCGCTTTGGTTGAAGAATTGGCAAAGATCGAGGGGGACGAGAAGTCGAAGTGTAGCGACGTCGAAGAGCTGTGGAGGGTTGCATTCGAGAAGTGTTTCGTCAAGGTCGACGACGAGGTTACCGCGAATTCGATCGCGCCGGAGACCGTTGGGTCGACTGCCGTGGTCACCGTCGTTTGTCCGTCGCATATAATTGTGGCTAACTGCGGGGATTCAAGAGCCGTGCTGTGTCGCGGAAAGCAACCCGTGGCACTGTCGACGGATCATAAGGTGCGAATTCTCGTCGATTTAATCTCGAAATCGCTCGAATCGTCGTACGTGTTCTACATTTTAACGCATTGCTCTGTTTTTTAGCCGAATCGAGAGGATGAATATGCTAGGATTGAAGCCGCGGGAGGGAAGGTGATCCAATGGAACGGGCATCGTGTGTTCGGAGTTCTTGCAATGTCGAGATCGATCGGCGACAGGTATCTAAAGCCGTGGATCATCCCCGATCCGGAAGTGATGATCGTTCCCCGCGCAAAAGATGACGACTGTCTAATTCTTGCTAGCGACGGCTTGTGGGATGTCCTAACGAACGAAGAAGTATGCGATTTGGCACGAAAGCGTATACTTTTATGGCACAAGAACAACGGCGCTGTTGGGGCTCCGTCGGGGAGGAGTCGAGGGGAGGATCCCGATCCGGCAGCCAAAGCCGCAGCCGAGTATCTTTCGAACCGGGCACTCCAAAAGGGCAGCAAAGATAATATCAGCGTCGTCGTGCTCGATTTAAAGCCCCATCGGAAAATCAAGATCAAGACTTAGTTTTGTACCGTATTTGTCGTCATGTCATTCATTTTTGATCGATAGAAGAAAGTAATTGTAACAAACTATTCTTCGACAGCAATGGCAACTCCAAAACAGGGGACGAGAACAAGAACAAGGCATAAAACAAACTAGGCGCATTCACTCTCTAATTCATCGATCTTTTGAGCTTGCACACATATTATACAAATACTATTTAAATAAAAATTTTGGTGAATAGTTCGATCTGATCTTGACTAGATCGGACCGGCGTGGTTGTGGATGCCTTCGTAGGTTGTGACCACGTAGCGCGGATCTTCTTTGTCCCTTTCGACTCGTTTCTTGACGGGGCATCCCTCGACCGAGCACCGGTAGTAGTTTCTCGGATTCGGGCTATTCTTGACCTTTTTCTTGCCGTATTTTCGCCATTTGAATCCGTCGTTGAGTACTTCGACTTCCGACTTTGTTTTGAAGGCGACTTTCTTCTTGACCGCCTTCTTGTCCTTCATCGCAGCCCCGCTGCCCTCTCCATCTGAATAGTAATAACTTGACAAACAAATTAAAACAACTTTACCTTTTATAAAAAACATCGATTATTTTGAAATGTTCTTTTTTGATATGTAATGACTTGTATGTATAAATGCAAGTCTCGAACAAAATTTTTTGTAATTGCAATAATAAGGGAACATATTGGAACAATGATAAATTACTAAAAGTTGCTAAATGTCATCCAAACAGTAATATTTAAAATATCATACTCCTATTATCAAAATGACCAGCCACATTTCAAATTTTAATATATGTATTATAAAATCATATCAATAAATTAAAGCTAATAGTTCTGTAGTGGAGTATTATGTATTGATTTTATTTTTACTTGTTAATTTTCACTTTAAAAAATAGTAGTTAAATGAATATACTACCACAGAATGAAGCTATGTTTTTATAGAAAGGAAAATAGTGACCCAAAAAAAAAACATAGGATATTTTTTATTGTAATTTTAAACCAAAATCGATACTATTGATTTCGTACTGTAACTATTTAAAAAACAAGAACCAAACTAACCCTTATATATGAGCATAGACATTAAGCATATAAAAATAAGCATGCAGATGTAGTGAAACGATGAATTAGAGAGACAAACAGAAATGGCAAATTAGTATAAACTCCACACATTGAAAGCTGCTGCTGCTGCTGCTAATCGATCCACTCGAATCCCCAACTGCTGAACAAATCATCGGATTCATCGAATAATTATCGAAGAGCGCCGAGGTTGCCGGAATATTGGCCTCGTCATTAATCCAGTCCCCGAAATCAAGAAAATCCGACACCTCGAAGCTGTCGGAGCCGAAAGACGCTGCGGCCATTTCTGGATCATCATCGTCACTTGTCGCCATTGTTATTACATCTATCACTCATTCATTCCACTCTCCATATATACATACAGACAGATATATATATATATATAAAGAGAGAGAGAGAGAGGAACATGATATAATAGATATTAGTGAGTGAGTGAGTGAGGGAGTGAAATTAGGGTTAATTAGGGGGTTTCTTGCGGGGAGGGAAGAAGCTTCATGGGATGGTTCTAATTTCTGAAAAAGTTTAAAATGGTGGCTAAGAGGAAGAAGACGAAGACAGATGTCCAATTGAGCATTACTACTGCAGCATATATAAATTAATTAAAAACAATGGAGTTTATTTAAAGGGGGCCCCAAGAAAGCCCTAATTAATTAACACCATCCACTACACAGAGAGTGGGGACAGCCATGGATGACTTTCAGAGGAGACTTTTTAAGCTCTTCTTTATCTCTGTGTCTATCAACAAGTCTTCCTACAGTCTCGTGGTTGGACTTATTTAGCACCTTGTACACACCAAATTTAATTAAATTAAATTATAAATTAAGCACCATATATTATCAGACAGAAGCTATAGTACTGCTACTGCAATAAATCATCAATCTAGAATGATACAAGTCAATTTGGACATTTGTACATTTGTAAAGTAATTGTAATGAGGAAGGATCCTGGAACGACGTCGTTGGAGAGAGACGTGGATCATAATCACTATGACGATGATGATGGAGAAGGACGAATCACAATTAGGGTTTGATCCACCCCCAATTCATGATTAATCAGGGACTTGTATTGAGTTTAATTTTTTTTTTATTAAAATTAATTTAAATAGTATTTTAATTTTAATTTTTTATTTTTAATAAATAATGATGATAATACTCCTTCCGTCCCATTGAAATGGTGTCATTTAGTTTTTGCAGGTAAATTTTTTAATATTAGTATTATATTGGATTATATTGTGTAATATAATGTAAGTTAGAAGGGTATTTATTAGGTTACGTAGGTAGTACAATTACTAAATTAGAAAATAATAACTTTATTTTGAGACGGACAAAAATAGAAATGGTAACCTTTCAAATGGGAAGGAGGAAGTACTAGGTTAGGTTTGTTCATGCAAACTTTTTTTAAAACTACAATTTTCAAAAATAATATTATACATATTTTACATCATTCTCGTCTGGGTATACTATATAAAAAAATTAAAATACTTATTATAAAATCATTTTAAAAAATTAAAATACTTATTATAAAAAATAAAGAATATCAAATATTTATTGTGTGAGAAGATAAAGGGCTGTTTGGTTCATGGACTTTTTTAGTGGAATTGAGATTTCAGGATTTATATGTGATGAGATTTATTATATTTAGGATTTAGAATCCCATATTATGTTTGGTTGGTAAAATGTGGTGGATTTATATTTCGTGAATTTAGATTTTTTATATTCTAAAAAGAATGACATAGTTGTCCTCTTATGAATTTTATTTATTTTGACAAATTAAACCTCTAATTCATTATTAATATAAATTGAAAATATATCAATAATTTTATAGGATAATAATAAATTCGTGTAAACTCGAGACTCGACCAAGCCTGACCTATTTATTTGAAATTGAGTCAAATTATTTGAGTATTAGGCCTGGATCCGGGTCATGATTAGGGTAATATAATAATAATATAACCATACATATGAAAAAATGTCGAATAATATAATTATATTAAAAATATTTTTTGAGTTTTATCGTATTCATTATTTTATTATAATATTTTTCTAATAAAATTGTTGATGTATTTTTTCAACAAAAATAAAGTAAAATTCAAAGATATAGAAAATATCCTTAAACTTGATTATTTAGTGCCTGAGATTAGGAATCTCTAAACACTGTATGGTACAGAAAATAAACTGGAAAATAAAAGACTGAAATTTAAAGTGGTGATCCCCAAATCTGACTTTGCTTTGTTGAAGTTGATTGAAGATACCTTGCCAAATGATGATCCAAATCCTTAAATATTCCCTGGGAAACCGTACTGAAAACCGTCACCCGAACGGTTACAACGTCTCCTTCTCAACCGTCTTCCAACCTTTCTTATGCTGACACGTGTCCCCAGCAGACCAAAATTCCCTATATTTCACTCCTTGAGCCGACCACAGACCTTCCGCTCTTTTGGCCCGACTTCGTCCTTCGTCCGACCTACTTCTTCGCCCGACCCCACTTGGGCCGACCTCCATATCAACCGCCCCCTGTCTTTGATCAAAGGCCTCCGTGTTTGTCCGACTCCTCCTTCTATCCGACCTACAGTTTACCCGACCTGCGGATATCCCATCTCAACGACTTTCCGTCTCGAGGACCTCCCGACTTGAAAACCTTCCGACTCATCGTCTTTCCGTCTTGCGGACCTCCCGACCTGAAAACCTTCCGACTTGAGGTCTTTCCGTCTTGCGGACCTCCCGACCGGAAGACCTTCCGACTTGAGGTCTTTCCGTCTTGCGGATCTCCCGACCTGAAGACCGTCCGACTTGAGGTCTTTCATCTTGAGGGCCTCCCGACCTGAAGACCTTCCGACTTGAGGTCTTTCCGTCTTGCGGACCTCTCGACCTGAAGACCTTCCGACTTGAGGTCTTTCCGTCTTGCGGACCTCCCGACCTGAAGACCGTCCGACTTGAGGTCTTTCAGTCTTGCGGATCTCCCGACCTGAAGACCGTCCGACTTGAGGTCTTTCATCTTGAGGGCCTCCCGACCTGAAGACCTTCCGACTTGAGGTCTTTCCGTCTTGCGGACCTCTCGACCTGAAGACCTTCCGTCCTGAATTTTTCTTAGAAATAAATAAATAAATTTATTTTCCTTGATTTCCTCACGGTGTCCTTCAGCCAGTTCAATCAACCCTATTGCCAGGCCCATTCCTCGTTTTACCTTGGGCTTTTAACCTAATTCTAAATTTCGTACGTAACAACTTGCCCGCCGCCAAGGGACTTTCAAACGCCAATAAATGTTTGGAAGTTCATAAAGCACTACCTTCTCGAGAAACTCCCTTAGCAACTACACCAGTTACTGCAACACTCCTGGTTTATTCCTTCTTCGCAATACAAGCCTGTGTGAATCACAATCCCAAAACATGCTAACTATGGCGAATCAATACATTCCTGCCCTTCCTTTCGACGGAACCCTTCCAGAAGGTCCATTTTCAGCCTCGAAAGTACTAACTCCGACGATCCGTCCATATTGCACTACTCACGAAGATTCAAATCGGATGAGGGAAGTTTTGGAATCTCGCAACGCCTTGGCTATCAACAATCCCAACTACCAAGCAGTTCGCATCCGAGACAGCATCAAGACCCATCTCACAGACCCAAAAGATCTGTATCGTGCTTGGTATCGACGAGTAGCAGAACACTTCCAGACCCAATGGCGATCCCAAAAGATCGACCAAGCAATACTACTGTCTACCATGCCTATCAACCTGCATGAGAAGGTGTTGTTGGCCATGTCCGCCTTCTGGAATGCGGAAAATGGGACTTTCCTTTTGCCCTCGGCCCCCTTTGGCCCAACCCTTATGGACGTGGCCATGATCGCACATCTCCCAGTCGTGGGTGAAGACCCTGTAATGGGAGCCCTAGATGGGCAGGAGCCATCAGAAGACCATCCGGGATGGTCTTTACAAGGTGTGAAGGAATGGGGTTGGACAAAGTTCGCAACCGACCAGCAAGGGGCTCCAGGGACTCCTGTAACCGACCGGGAGCATACTGCCTTTATTCTGTTCTGGCTTTGTAGGTACATCATTGTTTCTCCTTCCAAAAGTGTTCTTCCTTCTCACCTCGACCTGGCCATTCATATTGCGTCAGGTCGGTTCTTCTCCCTTGGTACCCTATTTTTAGCCAATCTGTTTGAAGGACTCACCCGGGTTAGCCTTCGTTTAACAGATAACGATAATAGGAAATTAGACACTGCCGCGTCGGGTCCTTTTTGGTTTTTAGAACTTTGGTTCCGTCTTTACTTTCCCAACGCGTTTAACTTAGGATCTCCGCCCACTATGCCAACATCTGAAAAACATTTAGGATTAGTCCTCAACCGACTCTGCTCAGGACGCAATAAACTCCAATCATCCGATCCAATAATAACTGCCATTTTAACAGATACCCGCAGTAACTCTCGATTTTCTATGTATAAAAAGTATGCGGGTTATGCTCCCGACCATTTTTGGCCCTTTCCAGTACCAAACCCGCTTCCGACTCCTGAGCCTTGTCCTCATCCCACCTATCCTTTCGCCTGGGACGTCGCCCTCAAACCCAGGTCTCTTTTTAGTAGCAAGAAACTTGATAAAAAAGGGCAGAAAACTTTTTACACTTTTAACTATGAACCTCAATTCATGGCGCGTCAGTTCGGCTGTTGCCAAGGTATCCCCGGACCCGTCGCGGGTCCCCAAATAATTTTTCAAAGTCCCGACCGACGAGTCCTTCCTAATTCAATCCCTTCTTATATCTCCCAGCTTACCACGTATATAATTTCCAATTCTTATATTCCCTTCCGCTCCAACCCTGAGAGTGTAGATACTTTCAATGAATGGTGGTCGGTCGTATGGTCCCTGATATCCCCTGATGAGAGTCGGTTGCTGAACGTACTCCTCCCTCCCCAAGGACTGGTTCTAGGGGCGGCGATACATACTAGCACCCAAAAACAAACAACCGCCCCGGGAATCGGATCTGGGGGTCCCACGCGCAAAAGAAAAACTTCCCAGCTGCAAACACCCCCGACCTCGGAGACCGACCAGCAAACACTAGCAGACCTTGGAATAACTAGGACGTCAGCAAGGACCCGACCCCGAATTGGTAATGTTTCTTAACACCGTGAACCAATTCACTATATCATAACTTTGATTTCACTCATTTCATTCCCCAGAACCGACCTTGGTGACACCGACCAAGCAACCGACGCCAGCACCAACCGACCATTCAATCGGGCCTTTGGTCCAGACCAATTTGCCAATGAGCAGTCGGGCGGAGGACCCGACGCGGAGGCAAACCCCTCCTCCCGTACCGAGGAGTGGTCGGGCCAGGCCCCCGACCAGGAAACAATCTTTACCAACAGTGCCTATAGAACCAGTAAGTTCCTTATCAGCAAGACTTAAGATTCGGATGATCAACCTTAATATATTTAACAACAAACATCTTCATGATTTTTCCATAGACACCTTCACCCATCCCATCAGCAGCAGGGGTCTCTTCTGACAGCGAGGGGACTACTTCCCAGATGGGTCGGCCGTCATACATGGCATCAGACTCATCTATATCAAAGGAAAAACCAGCCGCCCTCGCCGAAGCTGACCCTCAGAACGACATCCCTGATGCTGCTGATCCCGAAATCGAAGGTGCCCCAGAGATCCTGGCTGCAGTGGCTCTAGATGTAGCCGTCCAACCTGCAACCGCCCTACCAGCAGCGGCGCCCCCCCTAGCCATCGAATGGCAGGCAGAAGAACCACCTGTGGCAGCCCAACCTCCAGAAATGGAAGAAATGTCTTCATCCGATTCGGAGACTTCTGTGAATTTGGTAAGATTAAACCAATCCAGGTCATAACTTTTCTTTCGAAAAACACTAACTGTTTCCAATACTACTTTCCATAGGGACCCAGGTCGGCACCTCAGCGACCATTCGCAGCAGCCGACGAGTCGGCTGCTGTTATACCAGCTGTCTGCCCAGCTCGACCGACCTCATTGCTACCCCCCTCACTGACAACAGTCCGCCCAGAGGTACCACATATCTTCTTTGAACAAATTTGCAACCCCCTTGGAATATTTATTGACATTGTAGGACTTGCAGGGGCCTTCGGACTTAGCCGTCCTATCGACTGTTCCGGTTCCAGCGGAGGCCCAGACTGTGTTCACTGAGGCCATTAACCGTCCCCTGTCCGAACTAAGGTCCGACTTATTGGACAAACTCATTCAGACGGTTGGTGGCCTTCTTTTTTACACTCCAACGGAATCACCAGCCGTCCCCATTCTGCATCGGCTGATGGAAAGACTTACAGAGCTCAAGACTGAAGTGGTAGTCATTGGCCTTCTGTCAGCCGAAACCCCCCAGCCCGACTTCGATCAAACAACGCTGGAGAATTCTTTGGCCAAGACTCGAGAATCCCTTCAGCATACTACTGGAAGACTGGGTGGTCTCCTTAGCACGAAAGCTCTGGTTGATGATGCCATTCAGAAAAAGGAGGCAGAATTGCGGGAGCTGAGGAAAGAACAGTCTACCCTGGATAAGCAAATTACCAATGAACAGCATCTGCTTGAGAAGTATACCAAAAATGAGGCTGAATTGGATCAAGAGCTGAAAACCCAAGCCCGATCCCAATTCATCAGAAGATATCAGACGGCTGCCAATACCAGAAGGCTATCCAGGGATGAAAACAAATGGACACAGATAAAAACTGCCCTAGGGGCACTGTTGTAATATTTCCCCCTTTGTAACAACAACTGACTTAGTAATCCATTTTTTCTTTCTTCTCTCAAAACAAGGATCACCTTTCAATTCCCAGCTTTATAGGAAACGAACCAAACTCCTTCTTTAAAAGCACACTGTTTCTCACATTTTAAGAAACATATTCCCAGGCATATTTTAAAAATCAAAACACTGAAAGTGTGAACAAACATGGCGAATGACCGACCTCATGTTCCATCAAGCAACTGGGAGGGTGTTCTTCAACCCTTCTTTGTAGGTAATCACCCTATTGGAGGCCATGCAGAAGACTTGTTATATATACTCAAGCAACTAGACTTCAAATTCCGATTCTCCCAACGAGGTAGAAGAACTATTCATCGCGTCATCCGCCTGATGGAAAAAATCATTGAGGGGTATGAACCTCTTCGTGACATCCTCAGCCGCATCCCTGATCTCCATCATCACATGGAAATGATTGAAAATCATGCAGCAACCATACTTCCAGACCTTGGTTGGGATAACATATTTTCCAATCAACGAAAAGTCTTTTCAAGATTGCGTACCATTGTTGACCGTGAACATCAAGCCCTAACAGACATGCAAGCACGTACCCACCAAGATCTAGATGACATGCAAAGCCAATGGGAAAGGTCCCGACCAGACTTGGAAGATCTTATTGAAGAAGAACCAGAGCTAATATCCACTCACTGGGATGAAAAGTCTGATTCAGAGACAGAAAATTTCTCACAACTACACGATGACTAACAGAAATGAACCTTCCAGTAGGTTCGAACCCCCATAAATGGGTTCTGAATAATATGTGGTTTCAGGCAGTTTTGTTATCTGAAAAGGCAGGATAATACCTCTTCAGATATTTAGCATTAATACAATCATGTACTCTTCTACCTTCATGATTTACAATAATGAACGCGCCATTTCCAATATCTTTTTGAACAATGTATGGTCCTTCCCAATTCGGTGACCACTTTCCCAATTGATCAGTTTTCTTATATGTAGGAAGAATGGTCTTCCAGACTAGGTCTCCTTTTTGGAATGTCCTGTGAAGAACTTTCTTTCCGTAACTCCTTGCTCTGATTTCACTCTGTTTCACACTTCGATCTATTGCATGGAGACGGTTAACATCCAAATCTTCTAACTGCTGCAACATAAGTTGTTGGTATTCCTTTGTAAGATCACTATCAGTAAATTCTGTTCGGCCGGATGATACTCGAATTTCGGCTGGTAAAACAGCATCTTGGCCAAACGTAAGTTGGTACGGTGAGAACCCTGTGGCCGTATTTCTGGTATTTCTATGTGCCCATAAAGCCTGAGACAATAACAAATGCCACTTTCTTGGGTTCCCTTCAATCATCTTCTTTATAATCCCAATGATAATCTTATTTGCTGCTTCCGCCTGTCCATTGGCTTGGGGATAATAAGGTGAAGAATGATGTAACCGAACACCGAATTCTGCCAAGAAATTAGAGAACCTTTCCCCTGTAAAGACCAAGCCTTGGTCGGTTGTTATAGACTGAGGAATACCATATCTGTAAATAATTTGGTGCAAAACGAAGTCTATCACTTCTTTCTGATCCACATTTTTCAAAGCAACCGCTTCCACCCATTTGGTAAAGTAATCAGTCGCGACCAATATGAAACAGTGATGTTTCGATGAAGCAGGATGTATCTTACCAATAATATCCATAGCCCACGATTTAAAAGGCCATGGTTTTGCCAAGAATTGTAATTCGGTTACTGGCAAATGATTTAAGTTTCCATGTCTCTGACATTCCTGGCAGCCTTTTGCAAATTGTATGCAATCCTCAAAAATCTTAGGCCAGAAAAAACCCAAGCGATGAATGGCCCATCTCATATTGAGACCTGCCCGATGAGCTCCACATATCCCACCATGTACTTCTGTCATCACTTCTAGAGCTTCTTCAGATCCCAAGCATTTCAAAAGTAAACCTTCAAATGATCTCTTGTACAAAATTCCATTTATCAATTGAAAACGTAAAGCCTTCAATCGTATCGCAATTGAAACACTCGCACCAGGATTCTGTAAATACAGGATAAGCTCCGTTCTCCAATCGGACACTGTTTCGCCATCGGACTTCTGTCCGATAAAAACTTCGCAATCGGGCTCCTGACCGACCGTCTCCTGCCCGACAGGCTCGCAGTCGGGCTCCTGACCGATATCCTCTTGCCCGACCGTAACTTCGCAGTCGGGCTCCTGTCCAATATCCTCTTGCCCGTTCGTAACTTCGCAGTCGGGCTCCTGTCCAATATCCTCTTGCCCGACCGTAACCTCGCAGTCGGACTCCTGACCGATATCCTCTTGCCCGACCGTAACTTCGCAGTCGGGCTCCTGTCCAATATCCTCTTGCCCGACCGTAACCTCGCAGTCGGACTCCTGACCGATATCCTCTTGCCCGACCGTAACTTCGCAGTCGGGGTCCTGTCCGATAGTCTCCTGCCCGACCGTAACTTCGCAGATCGGGTCTGTCTTTCCTTCTATGCCCGACTTGACCTCCGACCACATATCCTCCAGAATTCCTTTACATGCCCTTTGAGCCAATTCATCAGCACGTTGGTTTTCTTCCCTCGGAATGAACTCAATTATTACTTCTGAGATTTTTGTCAGTAACCGACTCACAATGTCCCTATATCTGCGAAGATGAGGGTAATTGCACACATATTGATTGTTTACCTGGTTGACTACTAATTGAGAATCCCCCCTTATGATTACAGACTGGACCTTCCTGGCAATTAAAGCCTCCAAACCCAAAATTAAAGCTTCATATTCTGCCGAATTATGGGTCATGGATTCCAATCGTAGTTGTAAGTTGATCTTTTGACCATCAGGTCCTTGCAAAAAGACCCCTGCCCCCGATTTGTTTCCAGAGGTAGAACCATCAAAGAACATCAACCATGTTCTGGTACTTATATAAGGCACACATCCGACCTGTAGATTATCCAGATATGATGCACAACTAAATGGTCGGACACTATCACAAAGAGAATACCCGACTTGTGAGAATTCTGCCAAGAAGTCGGCTACTGCTTGTCCCTTAATTGCCCTCAGTGGGGAATGGTGAAGATCGAAAGGAGCCAATTTGATGGCCCATTTCATGAGTCTGCCCTTCATAGTAGGTCTCTGTAAAATCAATTTGATGAGATCCACCTTTGATATGACCTCAACTCTTCTGGGCAGCAAATAATGCTCGAGTTTAGTGCAAGCGAAGACCAATGAATAACACATTTTTTCTGGGATAGTGTAATTCAGTTCTGGTCCTGTAAGGGTTTTACTGAGATAGTAAATTGCCCTTTCCTTCCCGTCATCACCATCCTGCGCCAATAAACAACTAACCACTTCATATGTATTTGCCAAATAAAGTTTGAGTGGCCGACCTTGTTTGGGAGGCATCAAGACTGGAGGGTGAACCAATGCCTGCTTGATAGCATCTAAAGCCGTTTGTTGGTCGGGACCCCATTCAAAGGCAATTTTTCCAGCTTTCAACAATTTAGTAATGGGTCTGACCTTGCCAGCAGCATTAGAAATGAAACGCCTCAAATAATTCACCTTACCCAACAGACTTTGGATTTCTGTAACCGTCTTGGGTGGCCGACTATCAAGAATGGCTTTAGCCTTGTTGGCATCAATTTCAATTCCTCTCTCATGAACTAAGAATCCTAGAAAGCTCCCGGCTGATATTCCAAAAGCACATTTGGTTGGATTCATCTTCAACTTGTACTTCTTCATTCTTTCAAATGCCTCTTCAAGATCTCTCAAATGTTCGTCAAAACTGGCAGATTTAACTATAACATCATCAATATACACTTCCATAGATCTGCCAATTAAATCATGAAAGATTGAATTCATGGCTCTTTGGTAAGTTGCCCCTGCATTCTTTAACCCGAATGGCATGACTGTCCATTCATAAATACCCAAAGCCCCTGGGCATCTGAATGCTGTCTTAGGAATGTCTTCTTCTGCCAAGAATATTTGGTTATAACCTGCATAGCCATCCATCAGACTAAGGATTTTATGCCCTGCTGCTGCATCTATCAGCATGTCGGCCATAGGCATCACGTATTCGTCCTTAGGGGTAGCTAGATTCAAATCCCTGAAGTCGATGCATATCCTTATCTTACCATTTTTCTTGACCACTGGCACAATATTAGCCAGCCACTCCGCATAACGGCAAGGTTGAATGAAACCCACTTTGAGAAGTTTTTGGATTTCTTCCTTGATTTGAGGCATCAGATCTGGACTCATTCGCCTTGGAGGTTGTTTGTAAGGTTTACAACCTTCTTTGATGGGCAATCGATGCTCTATTAGACTTCTTGTCAAACCAGGCATCTCTGAATAATCCCACGCTAAACAATCAATGTTGTTTCTAATAACTTCAAGCATCATTGTTTGTTGCTCTTTAGACAAATAACCACTTAACCTGATCACTTTTGGAACCAATTCGGTTCCTAAATTAAACTCCAATAACGGGTCTTGTGATGAAGCTGTTGGTTCTGTTTTTTCTAATAAGTCGGGCCAACGAAATTGTTCATCTTCTTGGAGGTGAACATCCAGAATCTCTTTATTATTTTCTACTTTATGTAATAACTGTTTTAAATAGAACTTATTAATAAGAGAACTACATACTTCTAAAGTTGTATCTTCCATAACAAACAACTTATACAGAAATGGGTGTGGCTTTATCATGAGCCATACAATAAAGGTGTTCTTTTAATAGAACATCGAGTTCTGGCCAGTGACTTTATAACCCTTGTTTGGGTATTCCCTGGCCATATACAACTGAGACATCGGAGCCAAATGACTAGAATAAAACACTGACTCTTCCACTTGTTCTGTTACGTCGAATGGGTTGTCATTCGCTTCCATTTTAAAGACCTGATTTCCTTCCCAGAACATTAACTGTTGGTGCAAGGTTGATGGCACACATTGAGAGGCATGAATCCAATCTCGTCCCAGCAAAAGAGAGTATGTAGTATCTGCGTCCACAATAAAGAAAACAGTGGAAATTTTCTTTGGTCCGACCTCAATTGTGGCAACCATCATACCTTCAGGCTTGGTCGGCTGCCCTGTAAAACTTGTCATTTCGAATTCCACAGGGGACAGATCATGAATTCCTTTCCCTAGCTTCTTGAGAGTCTTCAATGGCATAACATTAAAGACTGCTCCATTATCCACGAAAACCTTTGTGATTGGTTTCCCACAAATGTGAGCATTAACATACAGGGGTTTCAAATGGGAGTTCGCACCCTCTGGAATAGGAGGAAACACAATTGAAGGTGCTTCCGACTGAGGCTCAGAATCTGTAATCTTTGCCCACTCTGTTTCCTCTAATTCGCCATCTGCCAAGAATGCCCATAAAGGTTCGTCCATAGTATCATCTACCAGACTCGCCCACGTCGGTTCATCACTCATCTGGTTAACCTCTGTCATTCGACAAGGGATTCGTGGTCCCAGACGAGATTTAACAGATCTTGAATTTTCCTCTGTAGGCACCACTTCTTCCTTCGTCTCATTTCGAGATTGAACCGTCAAGGATTCAATACGAAATTCTTCCAGAGATGGATTGATGTTGATCCGTTCACAATGTTGGCATCTAAAACCTTTAATTATTTCATCTGCCATTCCTTTACCTTTCCCCTGTCCCGACGAACTTCTTTTGGTATAGTCGGAAGCTCCTAATCCGTCCTTCGGTTGCTTTCCTGACCAGACCCGACTGGACCGACTTATTGGAGACTGAATGGCCGCTCCCTGCTCGTCGGTCGTTTGTTCTGTAAAGACTCTAATGGACTGATCTCCTGTCAAGTGGTCGGCCGCATTTTGTTCGTCGGTTCTTTGTTGCACTACAGGAACTCGTTTCCCATACTTTGCAGCATACCTGCGTTTGGCATTGCGAATCTGTGTACGATTCATACCTGGGAAACGAGGATCTATATCAACGGGTAAAGGCTTTTTATTTCGAGCCCAATCGTTCCCGACTGAACCCGTTTTTCTGGTCGGGTGGTCTCTCACTAAAACCTTTTCCTTCACTTCCACGTTAAAAGAACCGTCTGGACGGTCCCATTTTTCAGCGACTGGCCTTTCAACAACCTTGAGTCGTTCTTCCGGTCGGCTGCTATTTGGCTGATTCCCTTTCTTTTTTCCGGGACTTGCCTGAGTTTGCTCCCCTGTTTGTCCACTATTGACCGAACTTTTCCTTGTTTCCGAACTTGGTTGGATGTCAACCATTGCAGTTGTTACTTTCGGAAATGGTTGCTGGTCTACACCTAAAGTGATGTATTTGAGCCGACCTGTCTTGATGGCTTTTTGAATTTCCTTCCTAAAATGAGTACACTGACTTGTAGTGTGTGTGAAAGAATTATGCCACTTACAATATGGTCTCCCTTTGATTTCTTCTTTAGTGGCAAGTCTTTGGCCCTTTGGAATACGGATCTGCCCATCAGTCAGTAGGATATCAAAGATTTCATCAGCTTTCGAACTATCAAAGGTCGTTTGCTCCTTTCCTTCAGATCCTGGTACTGGCTTCAATTTGGGGCATACATAAGGTTTTCCAGAAAGGATTTCGGCTGCCATCTCTTCTGACTGATTAAAATCAAAGTCACATGTTTCTGTTCCCATACTCGCCATATGTTGGCCTCTATTACGCCTGTTATGCTGATCTTCCTCTCTGAACAAAGACTCTAGACGTCCTGCCTTGGATGCAAGATTTGCCAAATCCTCAACATCCAGGGCAGTGAGTGCCTTTCTTAAACGATTATGCATATTCCGGACCACTAAATTGGTCATCTCTTTCTCACTGATTACCGTAGGACATCGTCCCTTCATCAATCGCACCCTTTCTATAAACTGTGAAGCAGTTTCTTCTGGATACTGTCTCAATTCAAGTAAATCAGTTAAAGAAACAACTGGTAAAGGATTAAAGAATCTAGCGTGAAATGCCATCTCCAATCCTTCCCATGTCTGAATTTGTCCAGGAGGTAGACTTACAAACCATGAAAACGCCGTTCTGGTAAGAGACAAACCAAACAGCTGTAACTTATAAAAAGGGTTATTGCCAACCTCTCCTAATTGTGCTGTGAACCGACCAACATGTTCTATGGTGGAAGATCCGTCCTCCCCTGAGAATGCATGAAAGTCGGGTGGTCGAAAATTCCTTGGGAGAGGGTGTTCATGAATGATCCTTTCTGGGAAAGGTCTTTGATATGCAGGGCGGTTAGCCATCTGAGGAGTTAATCCATACTGATCCCTTAATATATGTGCAATCTCATCAGGATCTACATGAAAGCGTTGATGATCAGGAACCTGGAACGGATCCTGCACAGGAATATGAATCGGATCATGTATATATCCTTCAGGCCTGTCCTCCCTTATATTGTTCGGCTGCGAACTGGTAACCCTTGGTCCCAGTGGAACATTGTTGGGAAAAGTCAAAGGAGTTTTTCCCCGATCCATTCGGTTGGGATTTGTGGCACTTGGGAATGTACTATCCACGAATGATGGCCCTGCGAAATTTGCCTGTGGTCTGGACGGTGACACTCCTGGTGGCGTTTGAGTGGGTTGAAGACTAACCCTTGACAATGCTTGATCTATCATGTTCTGCAACTGACTCTGTTGCTCACGCAACATGTTCGTTTGTTGCTCACGCAACATATTCTGCATAACCAAGGTATGCTGGTTGTTCATTTGTTGAACATAAGACCACCAATCAGTTGGTGGTTGTGGGATTTCCCCGGCATTTGGCACAATGGGTGGTGGAACGGATTCTCCCACCGGTGTCGAAGATGCTTGCGGTTGTGACCCTGCCATATGGACCCTTCCGATGATTCGGCCGGATCTAAGACGTATGAAATTATCGCCGGAATTGGAATGAGCAATTTTGTCTTGCTCCCACTGTGGTCGCCAATTTGTTGATGTATTTTTTCAACAAAAATAAAGTAAAATTCAAAGATATAGAAAATATCCTTAAACTTGATTATTTAGTGCCTGAGATTAGGAATCTCTAAACACTGTATGGTACAGAAAATAAACTGGAAAATAAAAGACTGAAATTTAAAGTGGTGATCCCCAAATCTGACTTTGCTTTGTTGAAGTTGATTGAAGATACCTTGCCAAATGATGATCCAAATCCTTAAATATTCCCTGGGAAACCGTACTGAAAACCGTCACCCGAACGGTTACAACGTCTCCTTCTCAACCGTCTTCCAACCTTTCTTATGCTGACACGTGTCCCCAGCAGACCAAAATTCCCTATATTTCACTCCTTGAGCCGACCACAGACCTTCCGCTCTTTTGGCCCGACTTCGTCCTTCGTCCGACCTACTTCTTCGCCCGACCCCACTTGGGCCGACCTCCATATCAACCGCCCCCTGTCTTTGATCAAAGGCCTCCGTGTTTGTCCGACTCCTCCTTCTATCCGACCTACAGTTTACCCGACCTGCGGATATCCCATCTCAACGACTTTCCGTCTCGAGGACCTCCCGACTTGAAAACCTTCCGACTCATCGTCTTTCCGTCTTGCGGACCTCCCGACCTGAAAACCTTCCGACTTGAGGTCTTTCCGTCTTGCGGACCTCCCGACCGGAAGACCTTCCGACTTGAGGTCTTTCCGTCTTGCGGATCTCCCGACCTGAAGACCGTCCGACTTGAGGTCTTTCATCTTGAGGGCCTCCCGACCTGAAGACCTTCCGACTTGAGGTCTTTCCGTCTTGCGGACCTCTCGACCTGAAGACCTTCCGACTTGAGGTCTTTCCGTCTTGCGGACCTCCCGACCTGAAGACCGTCCGACTTGAGGTCTTTCAGTCTTGCGGATCTCCCGACCTGAAGACCGTCCGACTTGAGGTCTTTCATCTTGAGGGCCTCCCGACCTGAAGACCTTCCGACTTGAGGTCTTTCCGTCTTGCGGACCTCTCGACCTGAAGACCTTCCGTCCTGAATTTTTCTTAGAAATAAATAAATAAATTTATTTTCCTTGATTTCCTCACGGTGTCCTTCAGCCAGTTCAATCAACCCTATTGCCAGGCCCATTCCTCGTTTTACCTTGGGCTTTTAACCTAATTCTAAATTTCGTACGTAACAAAAATACATAAATTTTAATATACATTAGATCCAATATATGTGTAATTTTAAATTAAAATTTTAGAATTGTTAAAAAAAATAAATTTTTCGGATCCATCAAGTCTTACCGGGTATAGTCTCGGTCGGATCTAATATAATCGAATCTAATTTGAATCTCGGATTTAACAATATATATTTGGGATAAATATCAATTCCAATTGAACCCGACTTATGGTCGTCCCTATAATTTTATAATTTAAATAAAATTTATAATAAACAATAATTTAAACAATGAATTTATTAATTTATTTAAAAAATATTATACAATAAAAAATAATATAAATTTAATTAAATATATAATTCAAATAATAATTAATTTTAAAATTATTTAATTTTTTATATAAATATAATACTATTATTTTTTTATAAAAGGATATAAATGTAAAAATTAAAATTTCAAGAATGAGATTTAAAAGTAACAGAGGTATTCCATTCAAAAAAAATCCCGATTTTAGACCTTTTTCAAATCCCATTATTTTAAATTTCATCTTTTTTTTTTAACCAAACATGAATTTCATGGGATTTTAAAATCCAAATCCCATTAAATCCCATTAAATTCTTGAACCAAATAGTCCGTGACTTTTAGATCCATTTACTACATGGTTAGTCTATTGTCACTTTTTTTTTAATGAGGCATAGTTTGAAAAATATTAAGTTCGGCTATATTTTTATTTTTTACAATTTATTATATTACTTATAAATAAATATTAAAATATTATTTCAAATTGCTTCCTCTTTTGTTTTAGTTATAATTATACATGAAATAAGCAATTTAAAATTAGTTAAAACAGATATTTTAATAACATTTTACATTTTCAAATGCATTTCATATATTAATTTTGAGGCACAATAGATAAAAATAAAAAATAAAAAAAAATTGTGTGAAGTTTGAAACTATTATGAGAAAATAAGAAAAATAAGAACACATAAATTTTATATGATTTGGTGATAACATATCAACCTAAAAACAATAATTATCTATATACAAGCACCCCAAACACAGATAAGTTCAAAAAAAATATCTGTCAATTAAAATAACTATTTTGCTTGGTTAGACCGCCCAGTCACGTTCAAAAAAACATATTGAAACATGTATATAATACGTTTACAAATTATAATAGAAATAAATATTCATTGCTGCGTTAGAATATTAATAAAAATAATAATAATGCAAGATAAAAGTACATTCTTATTTGAAGTTCTTTTTGTGTGTTTCAAAAAATATAAAATAATATTCCCTCCGTCCAACGTTAAGAGTATACATTTACTTTTGACGTAAAGATTAAAAAATAATAGTATTTTAACTATAATGTATAGATAAAAATAATAAAATAACATTTTTATCTTTACTTTGGTATAAAAATAATAATATGATATAAAATAAAAATATTTATAAAAGAAATAAAATATTTAATAAAATAATTACTGTAATTAAAACGTCCCAAAATAAAATGTATCATTTCTAGCGGTAGGAAGGGAGTAATTTTAAAGACAAATTCGGATACATCCGGGTCGAACACAGTGTAAGAAGAAAACCAATTCAAATCCAATTTAGGTCCAATTAATAACAACATAATTATATAAAAAATAATTTTTGAGTTCGATTTTTTTATCATAAGCATAATTATATCATAATACTTCTAATAAAGTATCCGGATTTAATTTTGCGTTATATTTTTAAAAAATTGTAAAATTATTTCAAGTTCGACCGACTCAATTTATATCCGGTTCATCACGTATCTCGAACCCAATCTGCTATGAACTTTACAAACATTCGTCTAGATACATTTCTTAATATTTATGTTCTATATCGAATGACTAACATCACTCTGCAGTGCAAATAAACTCAACTCTCATTATTTAATTAACCTAAAAATTTTGCCACAGCAGATAGTAGAAAACCATAAACTGCATCGATAGTAAAAAGAAACTAAAGCAACTTCTCATCTCCGATCCCAATCATAGCAACACCAAAGCAAACACAACCAAATCGATTAAAATTCACCATGAGATCAGAGGATTACAACTAACATACTAGCAGATTCAAGCAATTTTAACCTCAATAGTCTTCGGCTTCTTCGGCTCCGGCGGCGGCACCTTCTCCACCGTCACTGTCAGCACTCCGTCCTGACAAACAGCAGAGATCTTATCAGTGTCCGCATTCTCCGGTAACACGAATTTCCGCATCAGCTTCCCCATCCTCCGCTCCATCCTCACGTACTTGCTCCCTTCCTTTTCCTCCCTCTTCCGCACGCCGCTGATGATAAGCACGTTGCCGTCCTCCACCTGCACTTTGATGTCGGCGGATTTCAGTCCTGGCATATCCACCACAAATTCGTACGATTTCGGATGCTCCTTGACATCCGCCGGAGTCGCCGCCATAGCTCTGGCATCGCGGACGTATGTTCTCGTCGGAGCGGTGAGCGATTTGTCGCCGTGCGAGTCGTCGCCGTCGATGATGTTAGTTAGCGCTTGGAGAGTGTGGAAGAGTGGGGAATCGAAGCCTCCGTGAAATTGGATATCCATCTTCTTCTAGGAATGTTGTGATTTGCCGCAGAATTGTGGAAGAAGAAGCTGAGGATATTGATCTTATAGGGCGATGCGATGAACAATGGAGAAGTTTCTGGAGAATAGTGGAAGGTACACGTGGCGAATGTCCAGAACTTTCTGGACTATTATTTGAGATCATTCAGATAAAAAAATAATAATTTAATACGGGAAATTTTACTAGGATAAACATATATGCTTTTTAAAATGGGTTTAGAAAAAAAAAGTAAAAGATTATTTTTTTTTATATATATTTTCATTGTTCGTTTAAATTAGGAAATTTCAATATGAGAAATGAATAATTTCTTATTCATTATTTGTAATTTTCTTTTACGTGTACATAAATTGAAAAATTAATAATAACTGAAGATGTACATAGTGTTTGCTTATTTATTTTACTATTTAAGTTTTTATAAAATTTAAAATATATTTTTTTAATTTCATATCATTTAATTTAAAAAATAAAAATAAAAAATCATCAAAAAGATAATTTTTTTATTTTAAATAGAAAATAATAATAATAATAATAATAATATTCAATTCGATATTTTTTAATAAAAATACTAAATATGGTTTTATTTTATTGAAACTCTCTATATCTTATTTATTGTTTTTTCTTAATTGATTGATTAATTTTTTTAAAAAAAAATTTATTACTTTTTATAATAATTGATGTATAATACAATACTGTGTTTACTTTGATTAGTTATCTAATAAATATAGATTAATATGATATTTTAAATTTAAATTTAATTTACTTAAAATATAATAAATAAAAAATAAATATTTAATTTAATATCTCTATAAAAAAAAATAAAATTAAAATAGTAAAATCATAATCAAATCCCACATGTAAACATACCCATCAATATTATTTTTGTACCTACATTCCAAATTCAATTTTATAATCTAAAACAAAATCATCGATTGAGCCGAATTTTAAATCAAAATAATTATTTACAATTTAAAATTTAAAAATAAATGAATTAATTAAAAATCAGAACTTAAGACGGGAGACCGGCTGCAGCCGGATAATCTCAGACCCACAGTTTGGCGGCCACCGGCAAATCAAGGACCCACCCACACAGGATCACTGCCGAGGAGGTAACTGCCACGTGTCCACCACATTCCGATTTCGGAAAACCCTCGAAGGTTCCCACAAAACCCTCTCCCTTTCCCGCCGGCGACGCAAGCAAAACCCCTGCGCATGCCAACTCCGCTCTCTCTACAGCTCTCTTGTGCCCTCTCACATGGACAATCAGCTCGCTTCTCTACCGGAATCGACGGCGTCGTCGTCTTCGTCTCCATCGCTGGAAGATTTGATGAAGCGATTGAATGGAAAAACCGACTCCGAACGACTTGTCGGCCTTCTTCTAGTCACCAAATTCTGTGACAAGAACGACCACAATGTCATTCTCGACGTCTACCGCGCTCTCGGCTTCACTTTCCTCCACCGTTTGTTGCTCACTGGTATCCTTAGTCTTCCCAGTCCTCCTTTTGTACTTTCTTCTTTAAGCAGTTGGCTGAGCTTGGGTTTATTTTTATGCCAGGTATGGGGAGATGGAGCGGCGGAGGCAATAGTGCAGACCGAGAGGGCTACTTGCGGTTGTCTGTGACAGTTCTTGCAGCGTTTGCTAGGGTACCCGAGATTGCTCGTACTGATGAAATGCTGAACAAGGTTCCACTTATTCTGGAGGTTATGTCGACGGAGTATGTATTTCTGCTGTTTTCTCATTTTCTATGTGCTTCTTATGTCGGGTATTGGTCAATTTTATATGTTAATGCTTCCAACCATGGCATATTTTACATTTACGAACAATTCAGAATGTTCATTGTTTAGTTTTTCTTTATGCTCATATCCTGTAAACTGTGTGCAATTATGGCTGGGAACGAGTTCAATTGTTCCACTGTAATTAGAGAGAGCTTTATAGAGATTTACAGCGTTGTCATGGTAATAGAGTTGGGTTACATGATTCGATCTATATATTTTTCGCATAATGCAGTACTACTGATTATGTCGCCGAGCACCCAAATCAGAATACTTACCAATACAAATAATCTATTGAATATGCAGAGAATACAGTGTTTGTTTTATAGTTTGAGTTCTATTATTCAACTAAGGGTCTTGTGGTCCAATTTGGCAGCGATCAAATGAGGAACGATGTGTGACTTTCACTGTGTCAAAGATTTGATTATTAGAAGGACATAATTTATATAGCGATTATAGTATGTCATCAGAGTAATTCCTTTGTTTTGCTTTTATCATGTTAGTTTCATTTAATGTGGATCAATTATAAGCTCCTTTAAATTGCAGGTATGGTTCATCTCTCTCGGAGGAGTGCTTTGAATTTCTGTTTCTAGTGTCCTCTGCCCATGATAGTGGTGTGATTACTTTGTATGAATCTGGAGGGATGAATGTGTTGGCATCTCAAATGCATACTCTACCAGATGGTAATTTCTTTGAATATACTTTAGATATGCTACTCTGAATAAATTAGTCTTAATAATGATTATTTGAACAAATTCCATGTGATCCCCTGAAAATATGTCTATTGTGATGTTCACAATCATGCGAGCTTTTTAACAAAGCTGATGGGCCTGTTAGGCTTCAATCATGGCCCTGATGAACATGTGAGAACTTTCAACTGTGATTATTCTGCCAACCACTTGTCTTGTCTGAATCTCTTGCTATTGTGGTTTAGGTTCTCACACAATGGAACTTGCGATGAAACTGATTCATTTGATTATGAGCAAGCTGTCTTACGAGAAAATCTTTGCTGATCATTCGTCACATCTATCCAAGATAGTGAGTTCAGCTATTTCCTTGCCCTAACACCCCCTCCCACCCCGCTTAACAAATAAATATTGCCTTTTTCTTTGAAAATTCATATGATGTGTTTGTCTCTCTCTCACTCTCTTCCAACATGTTCTTATCCCCAAAATGTTCAGGTAGTTGCAATAGCAAAACAGTTTGCTGTGGTGCACAATGCTTTAAAGTTTGAGGCCCTTCACCTTCTCTCTAGCTTATTCTCATCAAGTTATTCGGTATGGAATTTATTTGTTGTAGGTTCTTTTTTTTTTTTTTTTTTTTTTTTATCGAAAAATGAGACTGGAAAATTTTGAGAAATTTGAGATTTTTTTTTTATGTGATGCTTTGAATGTAAATGGTGTTTAATATAATGTTTTTGGAGGGAAAATGGTAGATTGAATGGTAAAAAATTGGTGGAAAGAAACACTACACTAATCCAGCATGTGCAAAGTGCCAAAGTTAATGCTTTCCCTCTTTTATATTTTTATTTTGGAATTTATTGGCTTGTGTGATATTTATTATGAAACATCCAAATTAGTTTTGTATAAATTAAACCCAGTATCTTCTTTAAGATTTAACCAATTTTAAAGATTGTGAGCTTCTACATAATGGATTTGTTTTATGAGGTTAGGCTTGTTTAATGGTTCCCAGGCTGTGAAATCATACAATTTTCTGCTCTTGTCTACATAAATCTATTCACATGCTTCCATCTTAATGTTTTGGTTAATGGAATTCTGCGTCTCTATTACCTGATCTCTAGGGTGATCTATGTGCCATGCTTCAATCAATGAAGTTTGATGATTGGTCAACTTGCATACGTGTTGGTATCGTGGATGTTTTACAGAATCGAGTGGGTAAGTTTGCTATTGAATTGAAAAAATGAGGTTGCAAACTTGCAATATACAGGGTCTTTTAGATTCAGTCAAAAAAAGTAGTTTAAGTGTGTTCTTTGGTGTAAATAATGGTTTGATGTGATGTTTTGTAAGAGAAAAAACTGTAGTTTTATTTGGAATATGGAGATTGAATGGTAAAAACCAAAACAGAAACCCCAAAGAAACACACAGTTACCTAGCAGTGTAGCAGCTCAGCTCAACTGTCATAAGTTTTGCTTATATTGGTTGGAGGGTGGACAGTGTATGGCCAAGTAATTATTAATCTTTTAATTTTCATACAGAGTGGAGAGATACTTACTAGAGACTCCCATCTGTTTTTGTGTTCTCAACTGCAGCTCCTGCTGACAAACTTCAGGCTCTTGTTCTTGCGGAGTCTGTTATATCCAGTGTTGGTGAAGAGTGGCTAATTGGATCAACGGCCTTACCTGGTGGAGATAGTTCTTTTCCCGCTGATAGGTGATTTGTGAAAGTGATATTCTTGATTTTCATTTTGATCCTCTTTACCTTCTTTTTTATTTTATTTTATTGTTTTGTGCTTCTTTTCTTTCTCCAGGTGCATACTTCTCATTTTGGAATCATCTCGGGTTGAAATTGCTGTTATTTTGAATGAACTAGCATACATTAAGTACGAAGCCTCTAAAAGTTCTCCGGATGCTGAAACCTTTATTACGAAGCTAAGGAATCTGGGTGTTGCTTTCTCTTTGGTTGAAAATGTTATCAAGCTCATCTCAAAATTTGGTGAAAGTGAAGGTGAATAATATTATTAATCATTTAAAACTTAGTTTTTTGGACTGCTCTCTCTCTCTCTCACTAGAAAGGGAGTTTAAAAAGTTTTCTATCTTTCTGTTCTTTCTAGAAGTAACTTTGTTTCAAAGGTGATCATAGAATCTAGATACAACCGTGCATCTGCCTGTTTATTTGGGGACATTAAGACATCCTCTCTGAGGCAGATAATTGAAATGTCTGAAAAGTGATATGTGATTGTGAAGAACTGGGTACACTTGTGTATTGTTGATTTTCTTCTTCTGGTTTGTGGTTACCATTTTTAAAAGAGTTTAGTTAATGGTTTGAAGTTTAGATTTAT
Source organism: Andrographis paniculata (assembly GCF_009805555.1). Classification (NCBI taxonomy): domain Eukaryota; kingdom Viridiplantae; phylum Streptophyta; class Magnoliopsida; order Lamiales; family Acanthaceae; genus Andrographis; species Andrographis paniculata. The sequence goes on along the minus strand of NW_026137634.1, from coordinate 744,428 downwards.
TGTTCTTTTATATATATATAATGTAAAAATTAGTTGTCAGTTGCTTGCACTGAAAATTCAGTTGAAAATGACAATTAACTGCAGATTCAAATTCAACTTCCATCATCAATGAAAGCATTTTAACCAAGATCATTAATGGGCTTAATGAGACAATTGGTGCGGTCCTTGATTATTTGCAAGATGCAAAGGTAAAACGTATGTTTTTGCTTAGAATACAAATCATAGTTAACATCCTTGATCAAAATCATTATGATCTTCTGCAGGATCACGGGCAGAGAAAAGGAGAAGACCTTTTAGCTTCTGTCCGAATAGTTGGGAGGTATTGCATTTCTTCACTTGAGCTGTGTTGTTTTGGTTCTTTTGTTTGACCTTATGGAATGTAACAATGCATTCCATTGTTGTTGAATCATAATGTCGGTTGGCTGATGTGGACTAGTTGTACATTTTGTATATAATCTTACTATTTATTGTTTCAGCTATCTTGCAGAAGCACCTTGTGCATGTAGAGAAAAGGTGGAGGAACTTCTGAGTTATATGCTCTCAGTTGAAGGGGAAGATGAGTCGAGGTTTGCTTGCATGCATGTCTCTTTCTTGCTGTACTAAATCTTGTCATCACTTCACCTTTGCATAATGTTGGTTGATCCTTTAATTATATTTTGAAATGGCAGTCCTTGCCACTCAGTCTCCTTTTTGCTCCCTATGCTCTATCAACTAACTATGGAGAATGATGGATGTAAGACCTTTGCCTCTACTGGGGCTTATACAGCTGTAAGTATATCATTTTACTAAAAATTTTATTCTTATTTCCTGCTGTTTCCTCCCATGATTAAGCACAATCAGCATTATGAGTCCGAAGTGCTGTTCTATTAGGTAACTTGTTTGTTTCTCCATTTATAACCATGAAAGTAACATGCACATGGATTTAGAACAAGATGGTCTTAAATAATTTAAGATTTCAACGACATACCATCTACTTGGTAGCACTTCTGAACCTTTGGTATTTGTGACAGGTTGTTCAGTATCTTGTTAATTCAAATGATTTAAGCAGCTTTAATGTTGAGGATGCCGGTACAATACACTTGGCATGTGATACAATTTTGAATTTCCTTTCAAAGGTATATAATGCTTTTTTATTTTTATTTTTAAAATAAACTTTAAGATGATGTTTGATTGATGGAAGTGATTCTATTTGTTTGTTTCATGAATAGAGAGATCAAACTCATTTCTCATTGGATTGTAGTTTTGTCAAACTTCTGCAGTTTTTGTCACGATGGGCAGGTATTCTAGTTTGCTTTTTAGTTATTTTTTTTAGTATTTGCTTTGCATTCATATGTTTTATTATTATTATACTACAATCAATGAAATTTGTTGGGATATGAATGCCCAAATAAAACTCCCTCCCAAAATCTAGAATGACAATTTATTGAAGGATGCAAGGAATGATATAAAAAAGGTAAACAAGTTGAACATCAAGGTTTATGTGAAAATCCCAGCATGAAAAAGTGGTAGGATGAGATCAAGAATATTGAACACAATGAAGTACATAGTACAATGACCATGGCACCTTAAACTTAATCTCTCTGATTTCTAATTCTTCTGTGTGAGTGATACAAATTTGTATCATATGTATCACAATGCAATCTTTGTCCTCCCTCAATGCATTTTAATTCTTTCGTGTGTGTAATACGAAATTTTCAATATATTTATAGTCATAGATATAAATATACTACCAACTACAAGTACAGAAGATAATTGAATCACATTTTTGCAAATAGACGCCGCCGCAAATGGGTAAGAGTAGGTCTTGAAGTTTAAGCCCTGTGAAGTCAGTTGCATTTTGTATAACTCATGAAGATTACTGTTGTGTCTCTAGTTGCCAAAAGGCCTTCAACACTTGCGACAATCTCCAAACAATGCTCAAATTTTGGCCAACATACTGAGTTTGTCGACCAATAAGAACAAAAAGTAGCATCAAATCATATTTCACTTCAGTGTAAGAGTAGATTGTCCTAATTCAGAATCAGTTCCTCTAGTAGTCATAATAAAGATATCCTTTTAAGTTCTATCAAATCCAGTTTTATCTCTAGATAATTCTAGATTTTAAATCCAAAGTAGTGATGCTTTCACCCTGAAACTCTACCTCTTACAATGTGGAAGTTAATCAGATGATGATTGGTGAATATAGTCTAATTTCACTCACTATGATTGAGAATATTATGATAACTGAAATTTTAGTATGTTTGTCATTATATCTTGAAGGCCATGTTTATTTGGTTGGATTATTTAATCATCATGCCTTCAGCAATTTACATCGGTTGTGCTCTAAGTAACTTATTGAATTTCAACATGGTCAAGCAGGCGGTACAAATGATCCAAATGTTATTGTGACGGCTTCATGCATATGCTCATTTATACTTGATTCTACTTCCGAAGAAGTTCTTCTAAAGCATCCTGATTTCAACACAGACAACCTGATTGCTGTTGCACAGCTGATTAAGAAAAGTTTGGATGCATCTAGTCAGGTGATTTTCGGGTTGTTTTACCAAATCATTGCTTTATATGATTTTAAATATAGTGATAAATCTTAAATTTACACCCTGTGATTGGATGATTTTGCTGTTTTAAGGCTCCATGATGCATGCTATATTGGATTGCAAGTTAACTGAACCGATAATTTACACATAGTGGATATTCAATCATTCACATGGTACCGGATGAACCTTGGTTCGCATTTTTAATTCTTTGATCCGGCTCTAAATTACTGTATTTATATATATTTATACTGAGCTTCAAAGAAAAGCATTAGTTTTTTTTCTTTGAATATAGAAACAGATTTCATTTACAGAGAGTAACAACAGTATCACTCGTAAGTTACAACTTACAACCAGACAAATAAATCAACATTTCCCCTAGTTATAATGGATCTTTGTTTTGCTCGTCTCGGCGCTTTGCCTGGTTTCAGTTCAGATTTTTGTTTTCATCGTGATTCATGTGTTTTTGTTTAAGCATATGCATAGTACCTTGGTAACTATGATCATGCAATAAATACCCATGAAAGTAGACCCTTATACACTACACTTTTGTTAGTTTATTTTGTGAGATTTTAACAGTCTGCGGTCAACAACCAAAACAGGGTTTGATATCGGAAGATGATGATTCAGAGGTTGATCTTCGCCAAATAGTAGTTTCAGGTAATTTTTAGCCTAATGGCAACAATGCTAATCCTCTAAAGGGGCAAATGGTTGTATGATTTCGCAATTCTGGATGATGGCAGGATATTCTTCTTGGGCAAATCGATTTCCTCACATAAAGAAAATTGTAGAGGGATGATCGGTTTTCCCTGTGTTCCTCCACACGGGCCACGAAGTCTTGTTATGTTACTGTCAGTGGTCGGAATGGATCGGAGACGTGATCGGAATCCGGTGTCGGATTCAGGGCTGGAGGGCTGAATGCTAGCAATGGAGAACCATCCTTTAATGCCAGCCGTAGAGGTAAAACAGCCTGCCTTGTCTGTAAGAAACAGAAAATTGATTTGATTTAGATATTTCATGTTAAATATTAATATGTTTTTGTAGAGAACTTATTTATTGATTTGCCAATTCTAACACCACGTGCATTTATTCTTGTGTTAATGTTATGTTTGAAAATGTTGGAAGAACGAAGTGGGAGTGAGCGAGTCTGTCGTGTATTTGGATAAGATTACTTTTGCACATGTGACTTGCCAAGTATAGATGAAATATAGAAGCTGAAAAAATAAATTTATTTTACACGGGAAGTAGTATTCATCGTGGACAGTTTTTAACAAATAAAAATTTAAATTAATATTCTATTTCAAAGTAATTTTAAAATCATAATCAAACAAATTCAAGCTTTATTTAGCATGGTTTTCATTAAAATATTTTGATTTTGTTATGTTCGAATTTATTTTTTCAAATTTCTTTTTATTATACAAATTAAATATACTTGTTTGTAAAAATATATTATTTTATAAAATTTTATATTTAATTATTATTTAAATTAAAAAATATATATATATATGCTCAAAGTAGAGAGAATAGGGATGGCGAATGGGCGACCGGCGACGACAGTCCGCAGATAACAAAAGGATCAGACCCACAGTTTTGCAGGAAATCAGCGAGCAGGCCCACCAAGCCTAACAGTCTCGCCTAGCAACCGCCACGTGTCAGTCATCGGGTGTCTGATCCCATCCACAAAAACCCTCGGAACAAACTCTGTCTTCCCCAACGAACCCCTTCTCTTTTGCGCCACCCTTTTGCGCTTTTCGCACTGCCCTTTTACAGCTCGCTCTATCTCTCTCTCTTGCCCATCTTCATTCGCACTCATGATCAATTCTTCCCATCTTTCCAATATCACATGAACAAATGCTGGATCTTTTCGTCCTCACCCACTTCCGCTCCCTAATCTGTTTGCGCAAAAGGAAAAAAAATGAAATTATCTACGTGCTCTGATTTCAGTTCCGATGGAGGATTCGAGAATTAGGATGTGGATTTGTTCTTACTTTACGGCTTACGGTTTCCGGAGTTTCGGTTTTTTGTCTTTTCTTTTCCACTGCTTACATAGATAGATAGAAAAAAACAGATTTGGTAGTGTTTTGCAGAGCGAGCAATTAGGTTTTTGAAAAGGGGAAATTGAAAGTGGCGAAGATGAGTTTGAGTGCTGCGGAGGAAGATTCAGCTTCCGAAATCCATCTCCCAGCCGATATCGATTGGGAGATGCTCGACAAATCCAAGTTCTTCTTCCTCGGAGCTGCTCTGTTTTCCGGCGTTTCAGGGACGCTTTATCCGATCGTCGTGCTGAAGACTCGGCAGCAGGTGATGTTAAGCCACGTCCCCTCTTTCAAATTGGCGTCGTCGATCTTCCGTAACGAAGGATGCCGAGGATTCTACCGCGGCTTCGGCACTTCCCTGATGGGAACCATCCCTGCGCGTGCTCTATACATGGGAGCTCTCGAGGTAACCAAGAGCAATGTCGGAAATGTCGCCGCCACTCAGCTGGGGTTCTCCGAGGCCTCTGCGGCGGCGGTTGCTAATGCTGCTGCAGGGCTGAGTGCTGCCATGGCGGCACAGTTAGTTTGGACGCCAATTGATGTTGTTAGCCAGAGGCTGATGGTACAAGGAGGTGGTGCAGTTGGACTGAACAAGTATAATGGTGGGATTGATGCTTTTCGGAAGATTATCCATGGAGACGGCGTCCGCGGATTGTACCGTGGATTCGGGATCTCTATACTAACTTATGCCCCATCGAACGCCATGTGGTGGGCGTCGTACTCAATCGCGCACAGAGTGATTTGGGACTGTATCGGTTGTTATTGCTGCAAGAAGAATGAGAACGGTAGTGGTAATGGCTATAGGCCGGATGGGAAGGCGGTGGTGGCGGTTCAAGGATTGAGTGCTGCATTGGCTAGTGGGGCTTCGGCGCTGGTGACAATGCCGTTGGACACGATCAAGACGAGGCTACAGGTTTTGGATGGAGAAGGGAATGTTGGTCGATCTCCCACGATCATACAGACCGTGAGGAACTTAGTTAAGGAGGGTGGTTTGAGTGCTTGCTATAGAGGGTTGGGACCAAGATGGGCTTCGATGTCAATGTCAGCGACGACAATGATCACGACCTACGAGTTTCTCAAGCGGCTGTCGACCAAGAATCAAGAATCCTTTGCTCTTAGTTAAGTAAGGGTGTTAAGTTGCAAGAAAGAGGATAGGATGGTGAGGTCAAGAATGGGAAAGGGGTGAAGAAATGTTTAGGTAATTTCAACCCCTGTTTTTACTACTGTAGTTTTATATATCCCGAATATCATCACACCATTGTACATTCTGTATAGATGTAGAAATGCATGTTTTAACTTTCTCTGGCTTTGATTGTGTGCAATCCCAGTCAGTCAATAGGTTATTTCATTTCCATGGCTTTGTCAGCTCTTATCACTTATCTGGTTTGGTATGAAACTTTTAGTTTAGTTTCCAACTGTGCCCTGCCCTATTTTCTTGATTTTGAGTTGAAGTTGGAAGGTTTAGAAATCAAGAAATTTGAAATTATTGTGTTGGGATTTTTAGTTTGATTGATCACTGATGACAGGATTATCTTATCCGATTTCGCCATTTTAGTCTAGTTTATTCCAGATCAAGATCAGGGCCCCATCCCACCCCACCCTACCATGATTGATTATGGTAAATTACAGGCAATCTGGTGTGGTGTGTACCTACCACCTGCAGGAAAAGCTAGTCTTTCGATGCAAACCCCATGCTGGTAATCACGTGGTGATAATCAGAATACCATTACTGTTTCAGACAGATCTTCTTGAGTATTTATTTTGGGGATTCTTTCTTTATATTGCTCAGATCAAGATTCTTGAGGCTTAATATAATCCCTCTTCAGGTTCATACAAGTGGCCGTTCATTATTGCAAAAAAAAAAAAACATGATTTTGAATTGTCTCATTTGAGCATGGTCAGCAAAAGATTTGGCTTATTATCTGAACTAATGTATGAAGAAAGGTTATAGAACAGGAGGATTCAGGTGGTGATGAGCCTTCGTCGTCGATTGGTTGCTGTTATCATGCGGTGGAAGTTGTTTATTCGACTGCTGCTGAAGTGTTTGGGGAAACACGGCTGCCGTAGGTCTCAATTCGGAGGGTGAAGAGTTGCAGCAGGCCCGGATTGGGATGTTGGCGCAGACGATGCAGCCGTCGTCTTCTTTGGCCAGGACATGACGTGGAGCTGAATGCTGTCTCGTCTCTCCATAGCTGAAAACAATGCTTCCTTAATTTCGTTGTTGTCGCAGCAATGGATTAAGCCCTCGGAGTCAACAGTTGAAGGTGTCAAGCTCTTCCCTTGCAGCCTAGAGACGATGAGCAGGTGCTCGCTTCTTTTCGCCTCCTCAAATAAATCGCCCAGCCCTGCGCGCGCCGCTGCTGTGCCTTGTGTTACTGAATTGACGCAGATGAATCCCTGTCATATCCGGACAGTGTTAGCGAAGGATGATTGCGTAAGTTAATGCTATTAAGTTAGTTCCATGCCTCTTCGGTTCTTCTCATGTCTAACCCGAATCTGGATTCTCCGGTTTCAGGAAACAGCTCAAGCAAAATCTCTGCAATGCCGGGGAGAAACCATAGTCGTATACCTTTTTCGATGTTCACGACGGTGTTGCTGTTGCTTTGCTGTCCGCCCCTGATTGTCTCTTTCCCGGCTGTTGCGTGGTTCCTCTCCTTCAAGAAGAACTCGAATCACGAATCTTGGCAGCGCAATGAACGAGGATTCGGAGTTAAAAAAAGAAAAGTGATTTTACCGAGGTGATCATAACTTGTTCGGTCTGGATGTTGATAAAGATTAGAGGAATCCCCGATGACATTGCTGCGGAGAACCACGCCATGGCCCTTCCAGTGATTCGATCAGTACTTGCCTCTCTCGCCCGAGGTAGGAAAAGAATGGAGCTAACGACTGTCGCACGATGATCGGGCAGGTACGTTCCTACCTTATTTTTCCAGTCGTATTTTATCCCCTTTTGTCGAAATCCCCGGAAATCCAAATTGATCACTCTCCTGCTCATCTCTGCGACACGAGCGCGAGGTAAATAGCTGTTCGATATAATATATGTATATCTGGAAATGTTAGAACTAATACTACCTTGTAGATCAAAGCATTCTTTGAAAGTAAGGTCCGCAAGAACGGCGACATGCCGTTCATCCGTCTCGGCTCTAACGGTGAACCGTTTCTGCAGCTTCCCATGTCTATCCGGGACGACGCAGACTCGGAGTTTCACTGTGCCGGGCCCCCGTCTCACCTTAAGCCACGCGTGCTCGGCGACGCGGTTGATTTTCCCCAAGTGCAAGCTGAGTTCGGATCTTGCCTTAGCGGATATGAACGCATCGTCGACATCGTGCTCGGCGACCCCTTCAATGATGTCGCCGGGCAACGGCATGCTCTCGTCCCATTCATCCGCGACGTCTTGCTTCACTTGCTTTACGCAGACTACTGTCACGGAGTGCGACGAAGACGACGACATTTTTTGGTGTAATATCAAGAAGATTGAGGAGTGTTGATTGGATATAAGAGGATAAGGGAGTGAGAGGGGATGTCCGAGCTCGACGATGTTCTCTAAGGATAGTTTCTTTAGGACTCAACGTTGGATCATCTTCCTATGTTTGTTTTGATTTCTTCGATGATTTTTTGATTTACAAACAATGTATTGTCCTTGTCTTGTTTGCTAATTTGTCTTATCTCAAGATTCAATCTTTTTCAGCACCATACTGGATATATTGATTCGGGTCGACAAGAGCAACCATGGAGTATTAACTATAGGTTGTGTTGATTTGATTGCTGGCTAGGTTTAGGGCAATGGATGGTTTTTGTAATAAAGATATGTTTGTTGGTGAATATTAAGTTGGTAATTGCATGTGCAATTTTTCTCTTTCTATTTACTTAATTTTTAAATCCTATTACAAAGATAAGTAATTTAATAAGAATAATAGTATTGCATATTAATTAAAGTCAACAATGAATATACATGTACTGAGATGCTTCCTAACCAATATAAATATAATAATAACTACCCTACATACATTCATATTCATCTTTAACTACCATTAAATATCATTTGCAAAGCCTTATAATTATAGATCAATAATTCAAGTTATGAACAAGAATCAATAAATTAGTGCCATAAACACAAATTAATGATCCACCACTAAATTCCCACTTCACTCTCTCCAACTATATATACACATGTTGTCCTGACTTTCTCATTTCTTTTCTATCAATTTTCTTACCAAAAATTAAAATGGAGAAGATGATCAAAGAGAATCATCACAAGTACAACGCCAAGCCAAGAAAATCCCACCGCAATACGGCGTCGTTTTCGTCGACACTCCTCGACGAGATCTGCCGCTCGATCGACGGCGGAGATTGCGCCAAGGCGTGCGACAACAACGGCCAAGATGGCTCGTCGAATTTTGCGAGGAGGACTTGTTTCGTTGATAAATGGATGATCGAACAAAGCATCAATGCTAACTCGAACAACAACGCCGTAAGAAGAAGATCGTCGATCCTCCCCGATTGGGAAGATTGGATAAACGACACCAATAGCGATTCGATGTTCTTGAGCTCGAAGTCGAATTCGATTTCCTCCGGAAGTACAACTTCCGGAGGAGCACGTACAAGTTCAGACATCGATTTCCCGGGACCTTTAGGTCTCTCGTGTTTCTCGACGAGACCTAAACCCGTTCGAGTAACATGCGAAGAGACGAAAAACAAATCGAGCCTCGATCAAGACGACCATGTCAAGTCTAGAAGATCGACGGCCTTAAAATTCTACGCCGGTTTGAAGAAACTTAAGCAACCGATCTCGCCGGGAGGGAAGCTCACGAGCTTCATCAACTCGATTTTCGCCAATGGTGCGAAAAAAAAGTTCGAAAAACATCAACAACCTCACGATCATTTGCAATCGGAGCCATCGTCAACTTCCTCTTTTTCGAGGTTCTATTCTAACAAGTATCGTCCGAGGGACAAGATCGCGACAAATGGCGATCAACGGACGGTCAGATCCCATCCTTCCGGCGAGCCACGTCGCCATCGGAGCATTCATTATTACAATGAAGAATGTCATAGAAGACCTCCGTTGCCACCGAAGTCCGGCAGCCAGATTCCGAGGAAGAATGAATTTTATGTTCCGAGGAGGATTCGACGCGACGAGGATGATGATGCCGACGTCGACGCCGCGAGCGAATCGAGCTCGGATTTGTTCGAAATTGATCACTTGTCGGTGATCGGCAGCAGCCGGAGATTCAGTGAACAACTTCCGGTGTATGAATCTACATACTTTTTTTAAGTTGTAGTTCTGAAATAGCCGTTGAATTGTAATATTTACTATTCAATGAATAAATAATTTGTATATTTACTTTTCAATGTAGATATTGTTAAATTTTTACAATAGTTAATTAAATTTTGTCAAGTATATTAGTTTCTCTATCTCAAATATTTGTAATATTTTACTCTCTCATTCCTTATTTATCTATCCGTACAGAATTTTACCAAAAAGATTAAAATAATTTTATTAGTATTATGTGATATAAATATAATGACATTTGTGTAATACATCTGTAAGAGTATTTTTAATGTTAGTAAAAGAATATTTATTAAAAAAATAAATATTTTATTATGGAACGAATCAAAATAAAAAAATAATACATTATTAAAGAACAAAAAAAAAAAAACTATCTGTCACAGATATTTTGTAATATTTTAAAATAAAAAATCATTAAATTCAGCTCGACTCTCGTACTGAAAAGAAATATTGCTTTGTATTCTATGCTTAAGTGAATGTTAAATTATCTTTATTTTCTAATTTTGTCTAAAAATAAAATACGAATTATTATTATTATTATTTTGAATGTTGTTCTACCTTTTTTTATGGGCAGTCAGTCGTACAAATGATTGATTGCTCTCTTTATTGAATTAAATGCAATAATTTTGGTGTCATAAAATTAATGTCACGTGTATGGTCAATGCTGCACCGCGCCGTATTCTTATTCAAACAATGGTGTGGCAAGTTTGTTTACTTTACATTTTTCTTTTGGTTTAATTTTTTAAAATAATTATATTAATATGAATATTACACATAAAATATTATATTTGATCATTATTTTACCATATAAAAAAATATATATATATAAGACAAAATAAACTGTAATGTTGTCATATTTATGCTGGCAAAAAAATCGTAGGTTCAATTAGTAAGATAAAAAAGTCATGAAAATTGTAAATTGAAATTAAACACATTTATTTGTCGAAGGATAAGGAAGGATAATTATTTTACAATGAAGTGTGGGTATATTCGTCATTGTGTTTTTGAAGGACTGAAATTTAAATGTAAAAAAGAATAGGAGGACATGATCAATTAAAATAAATCAACTACCCATACTTAAAACTCCGCAGCCAATTATGGGCGCTGCAATTAATTTCTAGTTTTTGTTTTGGTTAATAATAATAATAATAATTGCAAACTTTTCTTCTCATTAATAATACTAAAATAAAAATAAAATAAATACTATGTACTAATGAGAAGGAATCTTTTGGTATGATGTACTTGGGCCGACTATATATATATATATAGCTAAAGAGAATGAATTAATATTATCATTATAATGTTGTCTTTTGATTATTATACTAATTAATTTCAACTAATGAAGCGTAGAAGGTCATTAGGGTGGCTCCCCTTACCTTCCTATCTTTATTTTTATTATTATTATTATTATTATTATTATTATTACTGCGGGGGAAAAAATTATTTTTGGTCCAAATATAATAAAAATTCATCAATTTTGGTCTCAATATATCTAAAACTCATCATTCTTAGTCCAAATATAAAATTTTTATCAATTTTAGTCTCAATATAACCAAAACTCATCATTTTTTATCCCAATATAATCTAATATTTTCTTTTTTGGTCTCACCGTTAACATACCGACGGAAAATGCTGACATGGATTTGCAAGATTGTGCAATTTCTTCAAATATAAATATAAGGTTTGATTTCTTTTTACGTTTGTTGACGGTGAGACCAAAAAAATAAGGTTTAATTATATTATGACAAAAAATGATGAGTTTTTGTTATAGTGGGACTAAAATTGATAAAATTTTTATATTTAGACCAAAATTGATAAGATTTTTATATTGAGACCAAACTTGATGAATTTTGGTTATATTGGGACCAAAAATAATTTTTTCCAAGTCATTTAAAATTTATTTCGCATCTAATCCATGGAATAGTTTTCATCTAAATTTTACTTAAATTGTATTTGTACGTGTGTTGAATCAAAAGCAATAGTAATTCGTCAAACTATATGCATGACACAAAATATTTAAAATTTCCATTGAAATTCAATTTTGTGACAACTCAGAAGTTACAAAACTATTCGTGAATTTTCCCAATATATGATTAGAATGATATTGCAATGTGAACTCACTCCATATATAGATAGGGTCACCCAAGGAACCTATGCCAAAATATTATAAATTTGATAAGTGTGTTCATTTAATAATATTTTTTGTACTATTAAATTTTTATATTTTTAATAAAAATATATTATTGTATATATAATATTATATTTAAATCACTATTTGATTAATAGCTTAAAAGTAGACTTAACTAGTCCACAAAAATATAAACCACTATTACTGTTTGATTTGAGTCAATTTGGACTTTGTTTACACATCAACTTTGTCTTATTCTCTTAAAAAAAAACAATTACATTAAATATATATATATATATACCTTTTACAAAATATCACATTAAATTTTATTTTTTTTGGTATTTTTTTCAAACTTTAAAAAATCTTATCTAAACAGAGCTATAAATAAAATTGGGTCGTCTTTTTGTTCAGCCCAATTTTTGGCATGTTTTTATAATGTTGGGTTTTTTTCTATTTATTTATTAATTTCATATACATGTTGACATAAAGTAATTATAATTGATTAATTATTTTAAAAGTAGCTATCAAAATCATTAGAACAGAATCATGGATTATATTCAATGGATTCACGCAATTGTAACAACAATAATAATAAAGTTTTAAGTATTGATGGTTGAGTAATTTCACTTACTAAAGAAAAAGTTACTTTAGGAAATAGAAAGGGCAAGGCAACGACAAGGGTTTGTTTGGTTCGACTTTGTGTAAATGGTGTCAGTTTTTATACAATATTTTGTAAAAAAAAGAAAAAAAAACTTATATCATATATCACAAGACTTGCTCAAAATTGTTTTATTTTTATCTGTCTTTTAGTAAATATATTTTTTATTATATTTAAAACTATCAAATTTATGTATATATAAAAAAGGCAAAGAACCCTTTGAAATGAATTATTTAAAAAAGGCAAATAATAATTACTTGTTAAAAAACTCCGAGAGATGAGGTGTCACTGATAGACGCTTTTAGCTTGATATGTCCCATAATAGTAACGTCTCTACATGACATCTATCTCATATAGAAACAACTGGGAGAGAAAGATTGGAATAACTTGTCCAGATTTTCTTCCGTCAGTAGCTTCAAAAGATAATTTAATTGTGTATTATTTTTTTAAAACTGACCATGGAACCAAAAATAAAATAAATCCTCCAAAATATTGGGACGGGTCAACTCACGGTTTTGGGCTGAGCCGCACAAATTTATTTTTGGATATTTTTCAAAAGACCTCGTACCAGTAGAGTTCACTTGAAATTTATAAAATGTTCCATTTTTTTTCCCAGCTTCCGATCTGAAATTTGGGGTTGCACCCCCAACACAAAATAGGTATATTGCATATGGTCTTTAAGGGCACCTCTAATTTTGAAATATCAACTTGTCACGTAGCTCTTGTCTTGGTGTGAGTGTGAGATATAATTATAGAATAAAATAAAAAAAATCAAGCAGCTTTGGCCTTTTGCTTCCCAATTCCGAATATCGATCCTTCCTGACCCCAATTTGTCGTCTTCCCATTTGTTGGAATATTATTTTCCTTTTTCTGGCCCTAGTATCTACCGCATTCTTCATGCTTTGATTTGCAGAACATGGAGGTTGAAGTTGGGATTCCATTTCCATGCCTTCAGAGGAACGTATTTTGTTTCAGGTCGTCTTCTCTCGCCTTGCAATCCCTTGGTCAAATCTGCTGTCTATTATACTTTATAATTTGCTGCAGTAAACGACATATTCTAAGCAGTTGAATCAATTTCCGCTTTTAAGATCTTTCTCAGATCCACCCCTTCCACTCTCACTCCCACTCTTATTCACACTCACTGTTTTCTTTAGCAGTTCCTATGGCGGAAATTACGGACACGAGATCTGCATATAAAATTGCTTTCACTCTTTTCGGCGCTAGAATTTTGTGATTTTACAGGTATATATACATACATATATATGTATATATATATAGTGTGTCTGCCATGAATGTAGTAGCTGCAGATTTAGGGATTTTTCTTAAACCCTAGAACGTTCTACGAGCTGATCTGTATGGTTTCGTCGCCTAGGTTTAACCTATGGAAGCAAAATACAAGAGCACCGCGGAAATCAGCATGACGGAGAATCAAAAATCGCCGAGTAACCATGTAGTCGTGCATATTCCAGCCAGCGAAAAGGAAGACGCCTCCAAGGAGCACCACCACAAATTTGCAACCGATTCGCCTCAAAAAGCATCGAATGATTCCACATTCGGTCCTCGCAGCTCTGCCACTCCGCCGGCGACCTGCGCTTCTCCAGAAACTTCAATTCCGAGCTCCAACAAGCCTCCCAAAATCCCCACCGCCTCTGCTCTCACCAAAAGGAAATCACTGTCCCGGTCAGTTTACTCGAAGCCGAAGTCACGATTCGGCGAACAGTCAGTGGAGATTGACGCTAAGATGTTCGACGAAAGTCCATCCCTAGTTGAAGGCCACCCTCTGTCCAGTCGAGGCTCCCCTGTTTCCAAATTGGACACCACTGCTTCGACCATTAGAGAAGTTAACAGAACTGTGTCGATAACTCCGAGAACGCCGCTGATGTCGTCACCCGGAGGCCTCGGCAGAGCCATTGAGGTAGACGAGGGCGAGGAAATCTACAAAAGAGTGAGTAGCCGGAGGAAACTCAAGCACAGGAGGGTGAAAACCAAGGTTCTGGTTGAGTGGCTGCTGTTTCTGTCGATTCTCGGGTGTTTGATCGCAAGCTTAACCGTCGATAGATTGAAAGGAATGAGGCTATGGAGCTTGAAGATTTGGAAATGGTGCGTGCTCGTCTTGGTGACGTTCAGCGGCCTGCTCGTGACGAAATGGCTGGTGCATTTTGCAGTTCTGTTGATTGAGCTGAACTACATGCTGAAGAAGAAGGTCCTGTACTTCGTCTACGGCCTCAAAGGCAGCGTTCGTGTCTTTATTTGGCTGGCAGTGGTTCTCTTTACCAAAGTGTTGCTGCTCCAGGAATCGGTTGAGCGTTCGGAGCTAACCATCCGTGTCTTGAAGTTCATAACATGGACGATCACCTCGCTGCTCATCGGCTCATTCTTGTGGCTCCTGAAAAATTTGCTGCTGAAGATTCTAGCTTCGTCGTTTCATGTGAATACGTTCTTCGATAGGATTCAGGAATCGATCAATCATCAGTACATCCTGTTGACCTTATCTGGCCCTCCTCTGATGGATTCGGCGCAAATGTTGGGGAAGACACATAGCGATGGAAAGCAGTTCAGCTTTGGGATCACGAAGAAAATCAAGGAAGGTAAGGAAAAGGGAAAGGATAAGGAGAAAGAGGTGATCGACATTCACAAACTCCTCCAGATGAAGAGGGGGAAGGTCTCTGCCTGGACGATGAAGATGTTGATTGAAGGAATCACGAACTCGGGGTTCACCACGATCACGAATGTGATAGATGAAAATGCCTATGGCGGAGGTAATGAACAGATGGACAAGGAGATAACGAATGAAGAGGAGGCCATTGCTGCTGCGTATTACATTTTCAGAAATGTTGCACAGCCGGGCTGCAAGTGAGTTAATCGACACATCATTGTTGGTAAAGCCTGTACTTCTTTTTTCTAAAACGTTCTGATCTTTAACTTCTATACACAGCTATATTGATGAATACGATCTAAGAAGGTTCATGATTAGAGAAGAGGTCGAGATTGTATTCCCGATGATTGATGTGGCTGAGACTGGACAGATCGATAGAAAAGCTTTAACCGAATGGGTGGTACGTTGCTTGTTGCTTACTTTGGTAAACAGCTTCGAAAATGGTTTGAACTGAAACATTTGCACTTCGATTGCTTGTCTGTGCAGGTGAAGGTTTACAAGAGCCGGAAAGCGCTAGCCCACGCCCTTACCGATACCAAAACTGCTGTAAAGCAGCTGAACAAGCTTGTTACCGGGATCTTGATCGTTATCATCATAATCATATGGCTTTTAGTAACCGGGATTGCAACAACCAAAGTGCTTGTCTTCCTCTCTTCGCAGATACTTGTAGCTGGTTTCGTGTTCTCGAACACTTGTAAGACTATATTCGAAGCGATCATCTTTGTGTTTGTGATGCATCCATTCGATGTTGGTGATCGCTGCGTCATTGATGGGGTTCAGGCAAGTTTCTGAAGTCGACCATACTTCACTTCATTGCACCTCTTTCGGTATTAAATGAGTTCTCCTACACGTGCTTTGATTCCAGATGATTGTCGAAGAGATGAATATCTTAACGACTGTACTTCTCAAGGCTGACAACGAGAAGGTGTTTTACCCAAATTCGGTGTTGGCTACGAAAGCCATCAGCAATTACTACCGCAGCCCGGACATGGGAGATTCATTCGAGTTCTGCATCGACTTCCGGACACCTATGGAGAAAATAGGTGGGCTGAAGGAGAAAATAAAAAAGTAAGCTGCCTTTGTAGCTCTAGTCGTTAAATTCCATTCAATGAGTCTTATATCAAACTGCATTTCAGGTACTTGGAGAAGAATCCGCACCATTGGCATCCGAATCACAATGTAGTTGTGAAGGAGATTGAGAATATCAACAAGATAAAGATGGCTGTTTTCATCAACCATACAATGAACTTCCAAGACTTCCCGGAGAGGAACAGGCGGCGAACTGAGTTCGTGTTGGAGATGAAGAGGATTTTCGAGGAGCTAAGCATTAGATATGATCTCCTTCCTCAAGAAGTTCATCTCTTTGAGAAATCTGAAACTAGCAAATGAGTATTATGTATCTGGCCAGGTAATATATCATCATATAGTAAGTTCTTGCTCTGTATCCAATTTCTGCATTGGACATGTGTTAGACTTAAGATCATGTTCAAGAAACAATCGAATTTTGGGATCCCAGTAAAATTAAATGAGAAATTTCTATTTCTATCTGCAAATAGACACGTTAGATGACACATTAGCTGCTGCTGTGACTTCTAAATTGCAATTGATATGAGCAGAAGGAGACGAGAGTCTCCATACATTTGCCATTCTAAATCGAAGCTATATATATATATATAATATTTACCAGTTCATGTGGAAGGAGGAGCCTCAACTTGTACTGAAAGGAGTAGATGCTTCCATCTGCAGATTAAATCCATTTCAGCTTCTTGCAGGTAAAAATAAATCAATCAGACCAGAAGAAATGAGAAAAACTACACTCCGCAAACCCGAATAATAAGCGACAGTGGTAGAAGATAATTAGTTATTCACCTCTGCCTCCACGGACTAACCGAAGATGGTTGTCCTGAGTGATACATACCAGATATGGAGGCAGGCCTGACTGATCGAAAACAGGAATTAAAGAAATCCTAACTGGTCCACAAGATCTTGCAAATCCTCGCCTATAACTTGTGTCGATGCCACCAAGTCTTCCACTTCCACGTCCGTTGGCTGATCAGCTACTGCCGAGGCTTCTTCTCCCGTGGGGTCGTCACTGAAGAACTTCTCCCATATACTCTCGATCATAGGATTCAAATTGGCGTCAGGATCGCTTGCAGAGGCCGTGGCCTCTGTTGCGTCGCTGCTAGACGCATCATCGAATGCAGCAGACAGTAGTGTCTCCACCTCCAGGTCTTCGTGATCTTGTCCTGGAAGATACGAAGGCTGAGAGATGGCTGCAGCATCCTCGAGATTCTCTACGCTTGGGCTCATGGTTAGTCGCCGCTTCTGCCCAATTGCGATGTGCTTATCCTTCTGCCCATATTTGTCGACGCACTGCTTGAGGAAGGAAGAACTCCTGAAGGCTTTAGCAAGGAAACTCATGATCTGCTGCTGCTTCCGCTCCGTGCCTTGAATTCGATCCTCCATTGCCATGATTCGCTCTCTCGCCGCCTGCTGCTGCTGTTTGAGCTTGATGACCTCTGCAATCAGCAAATTCCGATCTCGTTTGAGCCTCTCGAGTTCTTCCTCCATTCCGTACTGCCCCAGCTCTACACAGCTGCCTCCACCTTGCTGCTGCTGTTGATTCACGTTGTGGTGCTGGACGACGTTTCGCCGGCGCCGGATATTCTTCAAGAGATGCTTCTGACCTCCTAGAAATCCCTCGTTGGCGAACTCCCATCTGTCGGGATCCACTTTTCTGAAGCCCTGCATTTTCAGCGGTTTAGAACCGAGAGAACATTGCAAATTATTGCTTCTGATGATTACCATAAGAAACAATGGGGCAAAACAATCCAGTCAGTCTCTCTCCATCTCAGGTACCACCATTACTGCAAATTTGAAAGCTTATCAGAACCAATTCATATTTTCTCCTAATTATTATAATCCTAATCTCCTCATTCAGCTGAAGATTTTATTAGGGAAGAAAAAGCCCTAGAATTTGGGCGGGGCGGAAATAGTGACAATTAATGAAGGAGAATTTCAGGATTCGGTTTGGCGGAAGAAGAAATGCAGACTATGGATGCCAAAATCCATGAAATCATAAAGCTGAAGCAGAGAAGTTCATAAAAAATTTTGAAAAATGGAAATGGAGGAACGAGGTCACTTACATACGTATTGAGCTGTCGGATGAAGCTGGAGAAGTTTCTGTGCTTGAAGTATCTAGGAAGCAGAGTGGTGGAGAATGTGTGTGAATCCCACACGATGAAGCTGTTCTTCGCCGCGTTCCACGAAATCACCGAGTCTGTCGCCGGATCCTCCACCATTTCGAACGTTTTGATCAGAAACGGCGGTGGTCCGAGCTCGTGCAACCCCTCCATCGGCTGTGGAGAAGACGACGACGACGACGAAGCACCGCCGGCGCCGGCGCTGGCTGTAGCCCCCACTTCTACCTTCACCGTCACATCTTCCATTCCAGGAAGACGGATCTTCAAATTCCGATCACAAAATGAGAATTCGTAGTCCAAAATCGATGACGATCGCTACTGCTCTGTCCCTTCACTTAAGCTGAGAGGAGAGGAAGAGTGAGAGATAGGAATCTTATTTATATGCATACTCCGATCGACGGGGAAAGTTCCAGAAAGTGCTAGAAAAAGGGCACCATGGATATTTCGGAAAATAATTAGAAGCTCCTGTGCGTCGCGCACCGTAAGCATCTCTACCGTTGATTATTAGGGCAAGAGTGTGGGTCCAACATCGCAACGGTGCAACCCGTCGGGAGCTGAAGTCCCAGGAGCTTCGAGGTGTGACGAGATATTTCCACAGATTTCCAATGGCACTGTCTGCGCTGCAAATGTCGTGTGCTGTGAGGGGACAGCAGGTATGTATATAGCTTCTGCTCAAGATATTTTTTTTTTCCCCAACCGAACAATCTAGAAAGTTCTCAGATCAATTGAATTTCCTTGAGATAATATTCAGATATTTTATGAATTTATTTATAGATTAATTTTCTCTTGAGAGTAGTCGCCCCCATTTCTTTCTATGTTGGCGTATCTATGGACCGATTTTATTTTATTTTATTTTTTAATTTTTAATTACATGCGACTATAAAAAAATATTTGTTGGATAAACTTTTGGAACCAGAATTTTTTAATAAAAAGGGCTAATTTATCAAATTTTGGAAATAATATAATATATTTATTGTTGGTTTATTTTATTGTTCAGATTGTTATATTTTAAAAATTTTACAAAATTACAAAATTAATGTGCAATAACAACTATGTAACATAATATTCATTTTTATATGGTTTCAAATCAATAAAATTCTTTAAACAATTGTGAAATAATTTTGGGTGTGTTTGTTTGAGGGTTTGGATTTTGAATTGGGATTTGAATAGTAAAAATTTTGCATTTGAATAGTTGTATGATGTGATATAAATAGGTGTTGATGTGATGTTTTGAATGTAAAATTGATTTTTAATATAATATAAAAAATGAAAAATAGGTGTTTGATTTGATGTTTTTGGGAGAAAAAATAGGATGAAATAGTGGAAATCCAAACAAATCCCTCAAACAAACACACCCATTGAAGATTCTTTACTATTTCTTCCTATAAAGAAAATAAATCAAACTTTTTCTAAAATTTTTTATGTTATAATAAAAAATAATTTTACATTCAAAATATTAAATTAATACTTATTTCTATCAAATTTCAAATAATTATTCAAAACCTAAATATATTCCTACATAAATTTTTAGCATTGTTTTGATTTATTTTAGTTATTTTTTTGTATATTATATATTATTAAAAGGACAGAAAAGTGAAAGTGTATTTTTGTATGTATATACACACACAAAGGGTGAGAGGGGCTGTTTCAGCCCCCTTTACATTATGCTGCGGCCATTCCTGATCGAACCCAATATCCTTCAAACTAGTCGTAAGTTACACTAGGCGAACCATGTGTGACAGTTGACTTGAAATTCTATAGCGTGTGAATGTAACATAACTAGTATTCAAAGGGAAAGAGATTTGGCATTGGAGAAGCAAAAAAAACGATCTAGAAGAACCGTGAATTCAACATAAAATCAAACTCTAATTCATCCCCTAGAAACACTACCCAAAAGAATTGGACTTGCCTACAAATTCTATAGTAGCACCTTACCGGAAAATCACACGTTCATACATCCGAAAAAAGCTATTGAGGGAGAGAAATGTATAGCAATGGAATGAATGACTCTCGATGTTTAGATATAGAATTGTTTGGGATATTATATTTAATAGCGGGGCACAACACAACAAGTATACGTACAAACAACCCCAAAGAAGATCCAATGTGGTTCAAACCATTGCTGCGGAAAATTTAAGAAAAAGTTAACAAGAACGCAAGAATTTGATTATCTACGTCGGAGACTAAGTTAGAATTTTACTATAAAATACGTATAATATATGTTAAAAAAAAAAGACAACAAAGGGTTTTTTTGTTTGTTTTTAACATCAGAACATCAAAATTAAGTGTAAACGATAATACTATTAGAATGAATCCACCTCTGTTTAAAGTCGTGTAAAAGATAACCTAATAATGTGAAATGAAATCGTAATTACGAGATTATAAGTTCAAACTTTATATACCTTTAAACATTTGTTAAATTAAAATTTTCATATAAAAAAAATCTAAATGAAAAACATTTGTTTGACAATAGTTTTGAATAATTTTTTTACTATTTAATCTTTATAATTTTTTATAAAAATATATTATTATTATTACTTATAAAATAACCAAATACAAATATTTTTTAAGTTATACATTTAAATTTAAATTCAAATCAAAATTAAACAAACTTTCAATCTCATGTGAAAAAGAATGACCTAGGATGATTTGATTATGTGTAATTAATTTAACTAGCTGAATAATGAATATATTAACCACTTATACTAAAGTATTTGATAAATCAACTGTTAATATTAAGTATTTATACGTATAATGATAATTAATGATATTTTATATTTTATTTTAAAAACATTTTGTTACATTTTATTTTGTATATTTTTTTAAAAAATTGTTAATTATTAATTTTTTTTAATTATTATTGTAATAATATTTTCTTTTGTTATTTTTAAATATTTGTAAGAAAATTAATATATTATTATTTTATTAAAAATAATGTATAATATAAAAGAACAAATAATTTGTATATTTTATTTTTATTATGTTATTTTTAATTAATTATTTTTTGATAAATTTATAATTTCAAATAAGTTTATTTGATTTTATTCAATTTTTTATACAAAAATTTTGTGATAAAAAATTATATATATAAATAAATAATAATATTAATATATATTTTTATTTTAACTAATTTAAATATTAACAAAAAAAACAATTCACATGAAAAAAGTAATAATTTCAATTACTTTAAGTTTATTAAAGAAAATTTATGACTTACTAATAGAAAGTGATAATCGAAATATTTAATTGATCGGATAAATATCAAAAAAATATACGATATTTTTTATATATAACAAAACTATTAAGTTATACATGATTACAATACAAATATTTTTTTTTATAAATATCATACGGTAACAAAATTGTGATATCATCAGTACAAGGTATTTTCAGTATTTTTTACCACCATACGTCCATTCCTCCAATATAGGAATCTAACCAAATAATGAAATCTAATCAAATAATCATCTGTTTCTTCAATCAAATTTATTAAATTTTACTCTATGTGCTTTTTTTTAAAAAAAAAATATATTTTTTATAAAATATTATTTTAATATTAAATTCAAATCAACTTTTTTTTTTTAAATTAAAAAAAATACCATCCTAAATAAATATAGGAATCGTTTTCTCTTCGACAGACGTCTTAGGGGTAAAAGTGTCAATTTACAAAACTACAGAGTGGTAATAGCGTAGGTGGTCTGGCAATACCATTTTGGATTTCCTCCACTAGGGTTTCTTTTATAATACTAGTAAATAAAAAAACATATTTCTATATAGATTTTTCTCTCTCCTCTCCTTCTCTCTCTCTCATTTTGGTCGACGTTTCTTCATTTGTGCTCATAGAAATTTCGATGTTCTCATACGCGTAGTTTGTTGCGAGTCGAGGGAAGGGGGCGAACTCTAGCTGGTTGTCTTTCCGTTCAATTCTCGGCAATTTGAGATAAAAATATGGCTTTCAGGCGGCTTCTTATTGAGGTCAGTTGCAAATCTCGATCATTTTCTTGATATCTAATCGATTTTCTTTCATTTTTAGATTGTTAGATTTGTGACGAGGATAAATCACTATTGTGATTTTCTTGCTGCTGTTAGTGTGCCCCAAAAAAGCCCTAATTTTGAAGATCTTTTCATTTTTAGGATTTCAGAATTATTGTGCAATTATTTTTGTGGGTTCTTTTGGGCGTTTAGAGCGGGGGTTGGAGGCGTTGTTGAGCATTTACATTAATATTTATATTCTTGTTTTCCGTATGTTAGAAATGGAAATAATTGTTGGTTTTTTAGGCTATAGATAGCGTCCTCCTTTATTTCTGCACTCTGTAGTTGTTTAATTTGTTTTTCATGGTTGACTTGAAGTTTCTTGGATTCGATTTTCTTGTAAATGCCTCTGTCATTGTGTTTGTTTTTATAGATATGACTTGGATGGGTCATTTTCTTGCTTAAAGTTTGTTGTTTTACTTTAGGTCAATAGGCAGGAATCGCGACTGAGGCAATTAAGCAATTTGGCTTCTCGAACTTATAGAACTTCACCATATGAAAGGGGAGGTATGGATTAATTTATCTGACGCCTGCTCTTTATATTTTTGCTATAAATCGATTCGGTGGCATTTGCATTTTCTAGGTGGAAGCTAATTCTTGTCTGTCACATTTGTTATTGCAATATAGATTTGTGAGGCCAAATGGTGGAATCGTGTTTTACTTGATCAAATATCGTTTATTTACTGTTCTGAGTGTTCTTGTAGCTTTGAAATATCGGATATGTTTGAAATTTGATCTACTTTTTAATGCTCCTATGTATCAGTTTCATGTTAATGTTAATTGTTGGTTGCATAGTGTTTTCCAGAGTAGCATTTATCATTTTACCAGTGTTGCTTCAATCTTGCCATAACCATGTTGCTGATATTGTTTGTCTTCTAAGTTTGTTTTGTTCGGGAAGGATAAAAACCATTTTTCTGAAGCATAGCAGCGTAATTTTTTCATTTATATCTTCCATCTTCTACTGCAGTATCAACATGACCACTACCCTCTTATTTACTTATGTAGTGCGAAAGGCTTCGAGTACTGTTGGGACAGGTAGCTATGGAAGATCTGGATATTTTGGTAGTTTACCTCGTAGAGTGCGTGACACTGAAGGATCAGTTGATGCTGCATATCTTAAGGAACTGTATCATCGAAATGACCCTGAGGCAGTCATTCGGTTATTTGAGAGTCAACCTTCCCTACATTCTAGTCCATCTGCTCTTGCCGAGTATGTCAAGGCCCTGGTTAAGGTTGACCGGCTTGACGAAAGTGAGCTACTGAAGACATTGCACAGAGGTCAGCACATAATAATTTCTTCTATAAGTTTAGATTTCCAATCATCGAAAAAGTTTCCTTATGATTGTTAGGTCAGATGCCTGTTGAACTATATTTAAATTTTCAGTTTTGATTCCCTATTCGTGATTTCTATTAACTTCAATTACAGGGATGTTGGGAGCTGCTAGCGCACACTTGGATGAAGAAAGCAGTGGAGCACTTTCAGCTCTTCGAAATGTGGGGAAGTCTTCGAAAACTGGAATTCTTGGCACTGCAAGTGCTCCCATACACATGGTGACTGCTGAAGGGGGGAATTTGAAGGAGCAATTATGGCGCACTCTCCGAGCTTTGGGGTTGACCTTCCTTTTGATTTCTGGTGCTGGGGCACTTATTGAGGATAGAGGAATCGGAAAAGGTAATGTTAACGAGCATTTCCTTGCTGTTTTATATAGTGCATCCGATGCATCTCTGGCTTAAAAGAAGTTCTATATCTGTATTAATTTTATTTGCTGTTGACAGGGCTTGGTTTGCACGAAGAAGTGCAACCTAGCATGGAATCTAATACAAAATTCAGTGACGTGAAGGGAGTTGATGAGGCAAAAGCTGAACTCGAAGAAATTGTTCACTACCTTCGTGATCCAAAGGTAACTGCATCACAGATCGGTTGTTTAGTGAACTTCTGCATTTCAAACACATACTGGATATTAAGAGCATCGAGTGATGGCGTTGGAGTCTTTTTTTGCGAAGCTAAATTTATGTGAGTTCTTATTGTAGCTATCATGTAACTGCAGCGGTTCACACGTCTTGGTGGTAAACTTCCTAAAGGTGTTCTTCTTGTTGGTCCTCCCGGAACTGGAAAAACTATGTTAGCAAGAGCCATTGCTGGAGAAGCCAGCGTACCATTTTTCTCTTGCAGTGGCAGCGAGTTTGAAGAAATGTTTGTTGGCGTTGGAGCCCGTAGAGTGAGAGATCTCTTTGCTGCGGCAAAAAAGAGATCACCGTGCATTATTTTTATCGATGAGATTGATGCCATAGGAGGAAGCCGAAATCCCAAAGATCAGCAATACATGAAAATGACACTAAATCAATTGCTCGTGGAGTTGGATGGCTTCAAACAAAATGAAGGGATTATCGTGATTGCTGCAACTAATTTTCCCGAGTCACTTGATAAGGCGTTGGTGAGGCCTGGCCGGTTTGACCGACATATTGTTGTCCCAAATCCCGATGTTGAAGGGCGGAGGCAGATCTTGGAATCCCATATGTCGAAGGTAATTGTTTCATTATCTTGATTGCGAATCAGACTCTTTTGGGTCAAGCTGCTCTCTTATGGTCAGTAAACCTTCAAATAACATCTCTTTTACTTATATTTGCATCCGTTTTCTTTCTTTTCCTTAAGGTTTATTTATGTATTTTGTTTGAAAATATCGACATCTGATCAATAGGAAATCAATATTCTAATATTACAATATGCTAGAAAATAAGGCTGTAGCTGTTGATATGGATTCTCGATTTGATTCGTATAAGTTGATTTATGTCGCATGTTCTTTCTTCGACTTTCCATCTTTACTTGAATACCATATCCATCTTGCAGGTTCTGAAGGCAGACGATGTCGATCTAATGATCATTGCCAGAGGAACTCCCGGATTCTCTGGTGCGGATCTTGCAAACCTTGTCAATGTAGCTGCTCTCAAGGCCGCCATGGATGGTGCCAAAGCGGTAACCATGGTTGACCTCGAGTACGCCAAGGATAAAATCATGATGGGAAGCGAGCGTAAATCAGCAGTAATATCCCCCGAGTCACGAAAACTGACGGCCTACCACGAGGGGGGTCACGCTCTCGTTGCCATCCATACCGACGGCGCTTTACCAGTGCACAAAGCAACTATTGTCCCGCGAGGCATGGCTCTCGGCATGGTTTCCCAATTGCCGGACAAAGACGAGACAAGTGTCTCCCGCAAGCAATTGCTCGCCCGTCTCGACGTTTGCATGGGAGGAAGAGTCGCCGAAGAGCTCATCTTCGGAGAAAGCGAAGTCACCTCAGGCGCATCGAGTGATCTCAAGCAAGCCACCAGCCTCGCCAGAGCGATGGTCACCAAGTACGGGATGGGGAAACAGGTCGGAGTTGTCACCCACAACTACGACGACAATGGTAAGAGCATGAGCAGTGAGACGAGACTCCTCATCGAGCAGGAAGTCAAGGATTTTCTTGATCGAGCCTACAACAACGCCAAATCCATCCTCACCACACACAACAAGGAGCTTCACGCCCTCGCCAACGCCCTCCTCGAGCAAGAGACACTTACAGGTAATCAGATCAAAGCCCTACTCGCTAACGTAAACTCTCAGCAAACGCAGAAACAGTCGAAGCAGATGGTCAGCTCACAGTCGAGTACAGCTCCGCCGTCGCCGCCCAATGCAGCTGCCGCCGCAGCTGCAGCGGCAGCTGCTGCCGCCGCTACTGCCACTGCCGCAGCCAAGGCTAACGGCGCCACACTGTAAGTCCCTTATAGTTTCAGTGCTCGAATTTAGATTCTCTACCTGAAAAATCTTGACACATGAGAGTATTCGATAAAAATTTCTTCGTCATCATCATAACCATCTCTTCGTCTCCAATGTGAATACGGTTAGTTGTTCTTTCGTGCATATACCCGGTTATTATCCGTTTTGCGCGAACCGGAACCGGTACGTCTGGAATGAGATGATTATTGTTTTGTGTAAGCTTTAGGAGGTGAGCAGAGGAGAAGAAATAAACAGTGAACATGTAACTCTCAGTTTGCCAACCTTACATTATATTTGATACATTATCAATATGGATATTGAAAATTTCGTAGCGGTATACTATAGTTGTGTTGTGTGGTTGAAGGTGGACCGTTGGATGTTGTGGTGTGATGGACGGCCGAGATTAGATTAGATTAGATTGTAGGGCAGGGATATCGCCATCGCCAAGTCCCAGGATGTGTATAAATTGAAATTTAAGCCCCCCGGCTCTTTCAGCCTCACTAGATACGCCAGCCAGCTAGCCCATTCGTGTTGTTATGTGACAGGTGTCGAAATATAATTGGTTCCTTTGATATATATACTGAATATTCTATTGTGTTTTGTTTTGTTTTGTTTAAAGAGGAAAATACTTGTTTGTGCACTTATTCTTATTCCATCCTCTACAGGACACAGCACCTGCCCCCACATAGATATATAAGCTGTGGTGGATGGCCATTTAAAATCATTACTGTAAATGATTTATATATATATATATTTGATATAACTAATTTGTATATGCAGATATTTATTTATTTTATATAACACTTTATTTTTTTAATAAAAATAAGAATTCATTATATGGTAAATATGTATAACACAATAGTATAAATTTCCTATTATTTTTTACATATTCTTACAATATAAAAGGTATTTAATTTTTATATACTTCATAACATATTTGCATTCAATAACAAAAAATAATCATATATACAAAATTAATCAAACTTCCAAGAAAATAGTATATCAATATGCTAAATTTGCTTAACAACTTATACATATTGATCAACATCTTATTTTTATATATGTATTCAATATATAATAAACAAAAAGTTGTTTTCTTTTTAAAATATATAAGATAATAGTTTATTTTTATTGTTAAGATGACATATTTTATGTATAAATTCTGCATATTAAACCAAACCGACAACAATGATATCTTATTTTTGTTGTGGTTTGTATTTTGAATTTTAATATTTTTTAAACCAAATGTAATATCATGTACGAAAATAAATACTAAAATATATTTTATAAAAATATTACTAAAAACAAGGTAATAAAATATATGTAATTGTATCCGCACCAACTCCTCGTTGCTACTACATACATCACACAGCCAGCCACCTACCAACCACGAATCCCTACCTTTTACCCACCCTGGTTTATTTTAATACTATCACATATTTTTCATTAATAAAAATATATATGCACACAAATCAAAGCACTTTTTACAATAACAAATGAATAAATAGATAAATGAATAATAGATAAATGTTATGTGAGGTGGGAAATAAAGATAAGCCAAGTGTGTTACAGATTACGCCATGCCACGCTCCCATCGCCCACAAATATTCATCCTTTCTTCCCCAAACTATTGCTGCTTTGAAATATGATTCACTGACACGTTTGATCCCACCCCATCTCCATTTTTAAAATTATTTTATTTTCAATTTTCTGGCCCTAATTTTATTTATTTGTTTTATCCCTAAATTTGGATCCACTGAATCCCAATCCATCCCCATCCATTCCCTTCCATTCATTCTTCCTTTGGGCTCTCTTCAATTCCAACTTGGGCTAATAAAAATTGGATCTTTTTTTTTTACCAAATTCAAGCTTTTGTATGTATATGTATGCATGTGTATATACAGGCACATACACAAACGTGCGTATGTGTGTGTGTTTTCTGTATATAGAGGCAGTGAGTTGAGTTGCACTCTCAACCTCCCCTAACAACCCATCTTCTCTACCCACCTTAGATCAGGGCGCACTACTGCACTGCACTGGTTCTTCCCCAATTTCCTTGAACCGGCCGTTAATGGAGCGCGCCAGAAAATTAGCGAACCGGGCGATTCTGAAGCGCCTGGCGTCGGCGTCGAAGCAGCAGCAGCACCACCAATTCCGCAGATCGTCGTCGAGGTACGTCTCCTCTTTATCTCCCAGCGTCATTCAATCCCCCAATAATGTCTCCAATCTCCGGCGGAGCTTCGCGCAATTCAACGCCGCTCGATCCATCTCCATCGACGCCCTAAAACCAAGCGACACCTTCCCCCGCCGCCACAACTCCGCCTCGCCGGAGGACCAATCGAAAATGGCGGAGTTCGTCGGATTCCAGTCCCTCGACGCCATGATTGACGCCACCGTTCCTCGATCTATTCGCATCGATAAGATGCAGTTCCCCATCTTCGATTCCGGATTAACTGAATCCCAAATGCTCGACCACATGTCCTATTTAGCTTCCAAAAATAAGGTTTTCAAATCCTACATAGGGATGGGATATTACAACACATTCGTCCCCCCTGTAATCCTTCGAAACATCATGGAGAATCCCGGCTGGTACACTCAGTACACTCCCTACCAGGCCGAGATTTCGCAGGGCCGACTGGAATCCCTCCTCAATTACCAGACCATGATTACGGATCTCACAGGTCTCCCCATGTCCAACGCTTCCTTGCTCGACGAAGGCACTGCAGCCGCCGAAGCCATGTCGATGTGCAACAACATTCAGAAAGGGAAGAAGAAGACCTTTGTGATTGCCAGCAATTGCCATCCCCAAACCATCGATATTTGCCAGACTAGAGCCGATGGATTCGATCTTAAAGTTGTTGTTT
This sequence comes from Andrographis paniculata, assembly GCF_009805555.1. Classification (NCBI taxonomy): domain Eukaryota; kingdom Viridiplantae; phylum Streptophyta; class Magnoliopsida; order Lamiales; family Acanthaceae; genus Andrographis; species Andrographis paniculata. Next base: position 715,276 of record NW_026137634.1, on the reverse strand, counting down.
CCGATGTTAAGGACATCGATTACAAGTCGGGGGATGTCTGTGGTGTTCTTGTTCAGTATCCGGGGACTGAGGGCGAGGTTGTCGATTATTCGGAGTTTGTAAAGAATGCTCATGGTAATGGAGTGAAGGTCGTGATGGCGACGGATTTGTTGGCTTTAACTATGCTGAAGCCTCCCGGCGAATTTGGGGTTGACATTGTCGTTGGCTCGGCGCAGAGGTTTGGAGTTCCGATGGGCTATGGAGGCCCTCATGCTGCCTTTTTGGCGACGTCGCAGGAGTATAAAAGGATGATGCCGGGACGGATCATTGGAGTTAGTGTTGATTCGTCGGGGAAGCCTGCTCTTCGTATGGCGATGCAGACTCGGGAGCAGCACATTCGCCGCGATAAGGCCACGAGCAACATTTGCACAGCTCAAGTTAGTGTGTTTTGTTTTAGTAGCGCATTCGTTTCGAAAAGATTGTGTTTTTACTTGATCATGTTGCTACTTTTTTGTGCTGAGCTGATGTCGATATATATATATATTTAGGCGTTGCTTGCGAATATGGCTGCGATGTATGCTGTTTATCATGGACCCGAAGGGCTTAAAACGATTGCGCAAAGAGTTCATGGTCTTGCGGCAGCATTTTCTGCAGGGCTGAAGAAGCTCGGGACTGTGGAAGTTCAGGACCTGCCTTTCTTCGACACGGTGAAGGTCAAATGCGGAGACGCGAAGGCCATTGCCGAGGCTGGTTACAAGAAAGAAATAAATTTACGGATTGTGGATGACAAGACTGTAAGCATGTTTAATTTGGCAGACGACGTATCCTTACTGTAAATTCAATGATTTGGAAATTTGGAAATAACCATATGCTCTGTTGATTAGGTAACTGTTTCTTTTGATGAAACGACCACATTAGAAGATGTTGACAAGCTGTTTGAAGTCTTCGCTTCCGGAAAGCCTGTAAGGCTGAATTTTAAGTGCCGATTCTGGGTAGCTTGTAGTGTTGTACGTTTGTTTATAATTCGATTATTTGTTTGTTTGTTTGTTTGTCAGGTTCCATTCACGGCTGCATCTCTTGCTCCGGATGTTGAGAATTTGATCCCTTCCGGCCTCGTGAGGAAGAGCCCTTATCTAACGCACCAAATATTCAACTCGTGAGAATGAGTTCTTTAGTATGATTTTATACGATCTTTTCGATCATTGCGTGTGATGTAACTTTAGGTGTTGCATTGGCGTAGGTTCCATACCGAGCACGAGCTTCTTAGGTACATTCATAAGCTTCAGTCCAAGGATCTGTCCTTGTGTCACAGTATGATTCCCTTGGGATCTTGCACGATGAAACTAAACGCCACCACGGAGATGATGCCGGTCACATTCCCTGCGTTTTCAGATCTTCATCCTTTTGCCCCAGTCGAGCAGGCTGCCGGCTACCAGGTCAAATAAAACTATTTCAAATCCAATTTACTAAATGTTTGCTTGATGAAACGCCATCATCAAGATCCAGATTAGTTTACTTATCGAAATTGTTTCTGGTTTGTTTTGCAGGAAATGTTCAAGAATTTGGGTGAACTTTTGTGTACAATCACTGGCTTCGATTCTTTCTCTTTACAACCGAATGCTGGCGCTGCTGGAGAGTATGCTGGACTGATGGTTATTCGCGCATATCACAGGGTATATTTCGTTAATATAACTAATTTAGACACCGAAGATGGATTTATTTTTTCAGCGAACCATATGTATATATATACTCTGCCCTGGTATCTTCAAATCTACATTCGTGTGCAGTCTAGAGGAGACCACCATCGCAACGTATGCATCATTCCAGTGTCGGCGCACGGCACAAACCCTGCAAGCGCAGCCATGTGCGGGATGAAGATCATCACAGTTGGAACGGATTCTAAGGGAAACATCAACATTGATGAGCTGCGAAAGGCTGCAGAGACGAATAAACAGAACTTGGCTGCACTTATGGTGAGGAAAAGTTTGTTGCTCGAATTTGAACACTATAGTGTCTTTGTTGCTTTCGTGTTGGGGATGAAGAATGTAATATCTGAATTTAGGTTACGTATCCTTCGACACACGGAGTTTACGAGGAAGGGATTGATGAGATCTGCAAGATAATTCACGAGAATGGCGGCCAAGTTTACATGGATGGAGCTAATATGAATGCTCAGGTATAATTCGCTTACTTATCATCTCCATCCTTTGTTGCGTCGATTTCATTACTTTCTTATTCGCATTTGTTCCTTTTTATAGGTTGGTCTGACGAGCCCTGGGTTTATCGGTGCTGATGTTTGCCATCTCAATCTCCACAAAACGTTCTGTATTCCTCATGGTGGAGGCGGCCCGGGCATGGGGCCTATTGGGGTGAAGAAACACTTAGCGCCGTTTCTACCATCGCATCCTGTGGTACGTAAAATAGCATTGGCGGGGCGATGTTGATATTCTGCTGGATTTACATACGGTGGGCATTGTTATATTCGAGTTTTGCATTTTCGATTCTGATCTTGCAGGTAGCTACGGGAGGCATACCAGCGCCGGACGAGTATCAGCCGCTCGGTTCCATTTCAGCTGCGCCGTGGGGATCTGCGCTCATTTTGCCCATTTCATACACGTACATTGCCATGATGGGGTCGAAAGGATTGACTGATGCATCGAAGATAGCCATCTTGAATGCCAACTACATGGCTAAACGTTTGGAGGTCTTTTCGTCGTCTCTAACACTTGCTCGATTGATTTCTTGATATGTCGTGTTGATACATCTTCGTGTTTTTGAACTTCAGAAGCATTACCCTATCCTTTTCTGCGGTGTGAACGGGACAGTAGCCCATGAGTTCATTGTAGACCTGAGAGGATTTAAGGTACCTCGCGAAGCTTGATTTCTGTTTTGATTCCGAAGCATCGATCCCTAATTCTTGCAATGATTGTTGTAGAACACGGCTGGAATTGAACCCGAAGATGTTGCGAAACGTCTCATGGACTACGGTTTCCATGGACCGACTATGTCGTGGCCAGTTCCCGGCACACTCATGATTGAACCGACTGAAAGCGAAAGCAAGGTAAAGAGGCAAAAAAATATACCTGCATTGTATACTGTATATACTAATCTCTAATCTCGAACCGTAATGCAGGCGGAGCTGGACAGGTTCTGCGACGCGCTGATCTCTATTAGGGAAGAAATTTCGATGATTGAGAAAGGAAACGCCGATGCTCAAAACAATGTTCTCAAGGTACCATTACTACTTCCGACATTGATTCTTTGATGATTTGACGACACATATGTTGCTGATTTTCGACACTTGGTATCAGAGCGCTCCTCACCCGCCGTCTCTTCTGATGGCTGATGTTTGGACAAAACCGTACACCCGGGAATACGCCGCCTACCCTGCTCCATGGCTCAAGGCTGCCAAGTTCTGGCCAACGACAGGTTTATATAAACAATCGTACAATTTCTTGATCAGTCGAATCTTAACCAAATTTAACAACGACGGATTGGATCGTGTTCAGGGCGCGTGGACAATGTGTATGGCGATCGCAATCTGATCTGCACGCTGCTGCCGGCGTCTGCGACGGCCGAAGAAGCTGCTAAGGCTGCCACTGCCTGAGAGCTGAGTTCTTGCTCTGGTCTGGACTGGACTGTACTCTGTTGTCTGTACATAACCAACCTACATTATTATTATTATTATTATTCCTTATTAATGCTTCGTCTTCCACAACGCACGTTCTTCTTTATTTACATTGCATAAATATAAATGTTGCTGCTGCCGATGATGATGACGATGATGATGACGATTATGAAGTACTTAGACATTATTATTAATATCAATTATTGTTGATCTTCCCTCCCAGTGCTCTCTCTTCTTAATTGCCATTTGTTCAAAAGTTAGTTTCTCTTTGTTCTATTTTGGTGATCATTTTATACTTCAGCCTGTGATTTTATAGTGTGAGTAAGTCCTTTTGTCTTCACATCTTTCCCATCTTCGATGCGATGAATGTGTTTGGATTTGAATTTGAATTTGGTATTAAAATAATACGTGACAAAGATATTTTATAAAAGTTTTTTTTTCTTTTTTTTTTTTAAGAAACAAATATAGAGTCGGGTGTTAAGATACAAACACATTCTTAAGTTGAGTTTCAGAAAAAATAATAGGATCATATATTTTATTTCTTAAGTTGAGTTTCAGAAAAAATAATAGGATCATATATTTTATAAAAAGTTCGTCTAGAAATTTGTATTTAAATAAAAATTAAATAACTTAAAGCCACATGTAAAATTAACTCCACACACATATATATATATATATATATATATGAAGTTTCATTCTTTGTTTCACTCTATACTTTTCATTCTATACTTCATCGACTCGATCATGGATAATTCTGAAGTTGTCGAATGCTTGGTTAATCTGGCCAATTATATAGAAAAAGATCTTTCAAATAAGGCGAAGATCTCCTCTACTGAGATGGTCGATAATGGCCCCAATAACCTCGAAGAGAACAAGAACGACGGCCACCAAGAACTCCAAGAATTAGAATCACATGAGGAGGCTGGCGATACATCGACAAAAGTTGCTGCCAATTTTTTCACCAAAGGTTTCCCGACCTCGACTTTTGCATTTGTTAATAGGCCTAATCTGCCAATTCATGATGATGATCTTGGCACGAGGCCACAATTAGGTGAACTTCAAGATTTTCAAGAATTGACATCACAATCCCCACAATTAGTTGAAACATTGCCGTCGCCACCACCATCTCCTCCGGCAGCTCAAAATAGTAATAAGGAGGTTTTAATAATGAGGAGGAAGCTGAATAATAGCGATGTGAAAGAACCGCTGTCGATGCCAAACGGGCAAGCCGGTGCTAATTTCAGAGATTTCCTCACCAAAGAAGAGCTGCAAATGCTGGAGGAGAGGCGCCAGCAACTGAGGATCCGAGTGGTGGATCTTTCCGGGAGAACATACGAGTTATTTTTGAGAATGTCGATATTCAAAGACAAGCCGCACAGCTACATTATAACGAAGCAATGGCAGGAAGTTGTGATAAAGAATGGGCTCACAAGTGGCATGGACCTCAACATCTGGGCTGGTCGGGGAGATGACGATCAGATCATCATACGTCTCGAAAGCGGAAGTGGCTGACATTGCATGCCGAGTATTATCTAGATGACACGTGGATAATAATATTTGACGATCATTTTTGTCAAATTTTTTTAGTTACGGGATTAATTGAATACAAAGTCTAGCTATTATTTTAAAATGATTTTCAAATGCTTTTTACTTGTAGAATCTCTGGGGTGCCATGACACTGTCATGTTAACAACTCTAGCGTTTTTGATACATAGTCTAGTCTACTTATGGTCTTAAAAATATACATTGAGTTAGCACCGTAGAATATATTTGTATATATATGCTCTTCAATGTGTACTTTCTTAAATATATTTATTTGTCTTATTGGAATGTATTTTTTTGAGATTTTCTAATAGATACAAAAACAATACTATATTATTGGTCATAAAAAATGCGTAACAGAGTAAAATAATTATATGTGTAATGTTATATTATAATTTAAATAAAAATTAATGGTATTTTATTATTAATATATTATTATTTTTATTAATATAAGAAATTGAGAAATAGAGTAAGAAGGGTACTTTGAATTGACAAATCTTTTGAATTGAGACTAAAAGAATATTAGATTTATTTTTACTATAAAATAATTTTTTGGCAAAAAAAAAAAAAAAGAAAATTTACAAGATATTCAATAATGAGTTATTATTTTAAAGAATTTATTTTTAATTATTGTGATTTGGTAAAATTTATTAAAATAATTATTTTTTTATTATTTTTTTCAGAAGAAAAGTAAATATTTATGAAAATTATGCTTCTCCAAATAAATATTAACAAACAATTAGATAAGTGGGTTAATATAAAAATTTGTTAAAAATTGACAGTAATAATGAAGGTGAATAGTTAAAAGTTTGTTAAAAATTTGGATTTTGAGTTGTAATTTGAATAGTAAAAATTTTGAATTGAAATAGTTGTATGATGTGATATAAGTAGGTGTTGACGTGATATTTTGAATTTAAAATTAATTTTTAAAATAATATAAAAATAAAAAATAGATATTTAATTTAATATTTTTGAGAAAATCTTTTTTGAGTGAACAGTGGGGCTTTTTTTTTTTGCAAAATTCCTCCAACAAACAGGCCCTTAGAGTTTGTTAAAAATGGACACTAATCATGGATAAGCGTAAAGAGAACGGTACACGTGTACTAATTTATTATTTATTAATTCTTAATAAATAGATAGTTTAAATTATTTGAAATTATGACCAATGGATTCAAAGAGCTATATCGAAGGAAATCATATCAGAATCCAATTACACTTATCAAATCTGTTAGCTGTTAAGATTTAAACTCTAACTTTGCGCGCGCCATGTCTATAAATTCTCGTAATTCTCCAACCTCGGTTCATAATTATATATTTCATTCTTCCTTGGCTATTTCTTTAATTTCACCGCTTTCAGTTTTAGTTTCTGCATTCATTCTTTGTTTCTTTCTATCAATTCATCGACTCGATCATGGGTAGCGTCGAAGAAATTAACGAAGCTGTGAATGTGAATGGAGCGGGACAGCCATCGGCACCTGCAGCAGATTCTTTTACCGACGAAGACTGGGGAGCTGTCGAATGCTTGATGAATCTGGCATTTAATATGGAAAGGGATCTTTCAATTAAGGCCAAGGCAATGTCCAACGAGAACAAGAAGAAGAGGAAGGCCGACAGCCAAGAACTCCAAGAATTAGCATCGCATGAGTCTGGGCCACAATTAGGACTAGGAGAGACATCCACAAAGGTTACTGCAGATTTTTTCACCAAAGGTTTCCCGACCAAAAGACGAACACCTCGTAATCTCGTATTTGTTAGAAGGACTAATCTGCCAATTTTTGATGCCATGGAGAGGCCACAATTAGGTGAACTATCTCCTCCACGTGCAGCAGCGCCTGTCGAGGCTGGAATAGGCAATGGCGATGGCAATGGCAATGGCAATGGCGATGAGGAGCAGCGTAATAATAGGGATACTGAAGTTTTGATTATGAGGAGGCAGCTGACCGTAACTGACTTGGCGAAACACCAACAGCGGCTGTCGTTGCCGTTGAACCAAGTGAGTGCTGAATTCAAAGATTTCCTTAGCACCGAGGAGAAGAGGACACTGGAGAGTAACGAAGTTTTGGAGATCCAAGTGGTGGATCTTTTGGGGAATAGAAAGGAGTCGAGCATGAACAAGACAAAGTCGGGACCCAACACGTACTGCTACGCCATAAGGAAGCCATGGTATGAAATTGCCCAAAAGAATGGCCTCATAAACGGCATGTTTATTGACGTCTTGGCTAGTCGGGGAGACGACAATCGCCTCATCATCCGTCTCCAAAGAGCTGCCAACCAACATTGTCATTCGCTTGTCGGCCGAATGTAGAGTCCTGCAAATTTAGCTCTATGTAGATTTAAAACTCATCTCTTTTTTTTTTTTTTTTTGAATTATTATTTGATTTTTATCCCCACAAAATGTAATCTATTGAAAGTAAATTTGATTTAAATTTTATTATTTTGTTTGGATGAATTAAGCATAAAGATTTTTGTAATTATTAGACGAAATCTAATATGAATTTGATCTCTATGTTCCATCACATGGAACATATCAAATTCTATATTTATTTTGATTTCCTTATATATAGATCACTTGAAAATTTAAAATTATTATCTATCTTTATTGAATGTGTCTAATTTTAAATTTTTTCGGGCTTCTTCCCTTTAAAGAATAACATTGAAAGAAGGTAATTTATCCCAAAATCCATTAATCCCGATAAAGACGATAGAGAGATGAAAAGTAGACAATGAAAGTATTAGGGATTTAGATATAACTAAATAGGATTGTGGAAAATAATACTTTTATCCATTATTAATCTACATTATTAATTTTAAAATGGATTAAAAGGATATATTTTTTCACTGAATTAGCATTTGTTAATCGAATCTAAAGCTTTGAGCAGCTATAATACTTGGACAGATACTAGTAAAAATACTTGATTTGACTGTGAACTGTTATATTTTGTGCTTGTGTTCATCTTGATTTCTACTACGGGTGTGTTTGTTTGGGGGTTTGGATTTTGAGTTAGGATTTGAATAGTAAAAATTTTGAATTTGAATAGTTGTATGATGTGATATAAATAGGTGGTGATGTGATGTTTTGAATGTAAAATTTATTTTTAGTATAATATAAAAAATAAAAAATAGGTGTTTGATTTGATGTTTTTGGGAGAAAAATTTTGGATGAATAGTGAGATTTGGACCAAATCTCTCAACCGAACACACCCTACGAGACAATCAATCTTGTGAGTTTGTGTAAAAGAACTCATATGAAAAATTACGAAAGGATATACCAAGAGCAGAATACTAATACTAATGCAACTAAAGATAATAACAAGAATTAGAGTTTATCTTCCAATTAGTGAATCGAAAAAAAACGAGATGATCGAATCCATGCAAAATTTCAAAATTTGTACACAGCTGCTAAATTTCTAGACGCATTTATAAGGCTCTACATTTCGACGACAGCGGCAATGGAGTGTAAGGACGAGCTGCCGTTGATTCCGAATTCAAATAGCGATGAAGAAAAAGAAGCTGCGAATGAAGCCGAGAAGTCGCCAACGGTGATTCTGAGTTCAGATAGCGATGAAGAAAACAAAGGTAAGAATGAAGCCGAGAAGCAGCCATCGGCGCTATGAAATTATTGGCGGCGTGGCTGAATCATTACAGCAAAATATTAAACCGTTCATGGTACCGTGCTCCTTTAGATAAGATGGTGCATTGTATGAGATCTTATATCGAAAGCTTAAATCGCAGCCACTACTGCCGCGGCCATGAATTCCGGCCAGCTACGATCGCGTGGAGAAGATGGCCGTTTACATCAAAGAAAACCTACTTCCGTATAAGGATAAGCTGATGTCTTATGATGAGATGATCGAAGATATAGCCTTTAACAAAGTAGAGTACGACAAGAAGATGAAGCGGGCTGCCATGGTTGGTCAAGATATTTTCGCCGGAGTATATATCCCAAGAAAAAGACGAACACCATGTTTTCGTATCGACGAAGCTGGCAACATCATATTACCTGTCGAGGCTGGAGCGTCAACGTACCACAGAATTTTGTGATTATTAGAAGAAATCTAATATGAATTTGATCATCTCTATAGTTCTATCACATGCAACATATCGAACTCTATATTATATTTTGTTTTCATTATTAATCACCCAAAATATCTCATATTGTAGAATCAATTTTATTTTTCCAACATATTATCTTCATTCCCTTATTGAGTTAGGGCCAAAAATCATACTAGGATGAAATCGATTAAAAATTCAAAAAACAAAGACATATTCGTATGATTCTACAAATCGACGACAACGAAAACGTACAACACAATGTGTACTCACTCGGGAACTCTTTGGAGACAGATGATGATCTCATTGTTGTCTCCTCCTCGAGCCCATTCCTTTTTGCAATTTGGTGCCATGGCTTCCTTATAATGTAGCTGTAAGGTTTGCCTCTCCATATTGTCATTTTCAAACTTGAATCGTATCTTCTCCCCTCAAGATCCACCCTTCGATCCTCAGATGGTGGCTATCCGCCAGCATTTGCGCCTCTTCTACGATAAGGAAATCTTTGAAATTAGCATCGGCTTGCTCCCATGGCATCGACAGCTTTTCTTTAACATCACTTTTACTCATTGTTATTATTATTCTCAGCTGCCTGAGGAGATGGTGGTGGCGACGGCAAAGCCAGTGGCAATGTATCTCCGGCGGCGGCAGTCTGCTCAGTTAACGGCGGCGCTTCATCTCATGCTGTTTCTTGAAGTTCTTGGTGGTTGGCCGAGTCGGTTTCTTCGAAGAGGTTCCTAAACATATTCCAAGCCTCTTCCATATCACGCAGCTCATCCGCACACACATCATGAGGTGAACGCGGAGGAGATATTTCACGTAATTGTTGCCTCGCACCGAAATCCTGATCATCAAAAACAAATGTGATTACCAGTGGCCATGATTGATTGGAAGATGTTTCTCCCACACTTGTTGTGTGGCTACATTGTGGCTGATCAGGTATCAAATTGGAGGCACCGGAATGATGATCGATGAAGAGATCAGATGGTGACTGAGGAATATTATCCTGTTTAACTTTCTTGATTCGAGAACCTTGGCCGTCGTCTTCATCGCCGCCGGCGTTCTGCTGATCAGTTGGCGGTTCTTGGCGTTTGATCATAGCCTTGTCGTCAGATGACTCTTCTTGGTGGCCGTTATCCTTCTCCATTTTCTTCTTCATTGTCTCTTTTATCATGCTGCTACTTGTGTCATTGTTGTTCGATATATACAATTGTAAAAATTGAAGCGAGTCTACTTTTGGGTTGGAGCTCGGGCCGGGCTCTGGGCTGTAATTTATCAGCCGGTTCATTTTTTGTTTTAATAGCATTTGGTTTTTTTAAGATAATGATTATTATTTTAAAAAGTATTATATAAAATATTAAAATATAAATAATAGTGATATTTGTGTAATACTGCTAAAAGTCTCCCTGTATTGATTTGTCATTGATCATTAGTGAATTGGGTTAACTCATCTCTCAATAAATGAATGTTTATTTTTGTTGTGAATTGAAATTATCCTAAATTTGTGTTTAAGTAATATTTGATTTTATATTTTATAAAAAAATATTATATTTTTATTAAAAATTATGCAAAATTTATAATATTGATTTTAGATTAAAATTATGAAAAAAAAAAAAAAAAAACTCTAAGATTTTGTCTATGCTTATATGAATTTCGATGAATACAATTTATAGTAAACCCAGAAAAGTTTATGAATTATAGTTAATAAAAAACATACTCTCCATCTTTTATAATATCAATGTAATTAATCAATATAATCTTCAAGCATCAAGTCATTGCAGATTCGTTGTTAATGGCCAAAAAAGAGAAGGCAATGAAAATAAATAGGATTGTGGAAATAATATTTTTACCCATTATTAATCTACATTTCTAAATTAAAATGGATTAAAAGGATACATTCTTATTGAATTAGCATTTGTAATGTTGTGAAACCCAATCTAAAATTTTGAGTTGCTATAAATACTCAATGTTTGTATAGACAGATACTAGTAAAGATATTTGATTTGGCTGTTAACTCTCATCTTTTTTGCTTGTGTTCATCTCGATTTCTAATTTGTTCGTTTTAGCGCTATGCTAAAAACAATATTCGACATATAGTTTGCATACTTCTATGAGTGTGTACTTTCATTTCAGCCATTGGGCCGGTGCCATAGAAGGTCGAAGAAACATATCGGGACAATGTTTTATTTTGGGAGTAGCTACTATATCATGGAATTCAAATAAACAGCCCACCGTTGCATTATCATCAAAATATACGATCTGTGTTTTTTGTATTCTTTGGAATTATTTTCTTTTTGATTTCAGTATATTTGTGATTTTACTTCTAACAAATGTTTTCTAACAATGAAAATAGAGATCTAGGCACATTTGTAAGACTCTACATTTCGATAACAACGACAACAACAAAATGCGTACTCACTCTTTGGAGACGGACGATGATCTGATTGTGGTCTCCTCGACGAGCCCACATGTCGAGCTCCATGTCACTTATGAGCCCATTATTTTTCGCAATTTGGCGGCAGGGCTTTGTTCACAAAATCTTCGTCTTCAAACTCGAGTCGTATCTTCTTTAACGGCAATATATCAACTAATTGTGAGGTGTTTACAATTCTTTCTTCTTGGCTATCTCCGGATTGCTCGGCCTCATGTAATGCTAATTCTTGGAGTTCTTGGTGGTCGTCCTTCCTCTTGTTCTTGTTCTCTTCGATCTTATCGGAAACATATTCAGCCATGTCAATATAGGACATCATCATCATCATCATCCCCTTCTTTAGAATATATGTTTTCATAAAAGCGGCCATCTTCTCCAAGCGATTATTGTCGATGGAAATATCATCTGTGCCGTGTTTGCTGTTATTTAATTCTTCGATCGATGATTTCAGCCATTCGACGATCGAAGGAATAGCGACGCTGTCCCAAGAATAGTTTGCTTCTTCGCTCATACGGCCCATCCATGGCGCCGATAAATTCATAACTTCCATTTCTTCTTCGCTAAAAGAATCTGCTGCAGGTGCCGATGGCTGTCGCGCTCCATTCACATTCACAGCTTCTCTTGCTGCAACACTATCCATTAAAACTGAAGTATGAGATTGAATCAAAGTTGGGGGAATAAAAGAATTTATAAAGGCAGACGCGCAGAGTAGTTAAGCAGTTGGGGGTTTAGAGGATTTGGGAATTTGGGGTGATTTTAGTAGACTGCAAAACGGTCAAATTCATAAAATATTGGATTAAAATATTATTTCTAAAAAAATTAAAATAAATTTTCAAACTCAAATTAAAATCAAACTAATCCCATTTGCAATATAATATTATACATTTTTAAAATAATTAAAATTATAGTTGTTTTTCTTTTAGATTATATATATATATATAATTTTCTACTATTCAATTTATAATTATTCCTTCCGAAATGTATAGAGTGTATTTGTTCAATGTTGTCAATTTTAGATGTTTTTTTATGTTAAATATAAAGATAATATTAAAAATAATATTTTATTTTAAGTTATTAATTTTTTATAAATATAAAATATATATATATTATGTGAGTTTGTATATAATGTATTCCTTCTTCCCAAACAAAGTGCAATAATATTTGCTTTTGGCACAAAATTAAAGGTGGGTAGTATCAAATATAATAATTTAAAAATAAGATGATGTGATACAGAAACAAGTGTATATTTTCATTTTTTTTTATTTGAACGATGTGAGAGGATAAAGTGTGGGCAGATGTTAAGTATAATTACTTATTTTATTTATTTATTTATTTTTCATGACGTGGAAACCTGCGGCCACTATCGAAGTAAACCCACTGTCGAACCTAATATCCTGCAAACCAAGCTCGACAGGACATACCAAGGAAGTGCGGATACATCCATAATAGTATACTATAATATTATTAAATATAATTTGTAATTTTAAAATAAAAAATAAGAATTCCAACACAACAATTTTCAAGGCAGTGAAAATTCAAAGTTTTTTTTACTATTTTCAATATTAATAATTTTTTTATTTACTATAATTAATTTTTCTATAAATACCCATATAATATGAGTACTTGAACAATAAAAAAAAAAAACATCAAAATTTCTTTTTAATAAAATTTTTTTTCACTACAATTCTCTTCCACAACTCCTCGATTTCAAAAAATATAAATGATAAAATGTTGCAAATAAGAATAAGAGAAATTGTGTCTCAATGCACGCAAACCATATGCAATGTCTTTGTACATACATTTGTAGAATTTCCAAATAATTTAGGCTGCATTTTCATAAATTTATCACGACATTGAGTCAATTGAAAACTATGTTGGATTAGAATGGATTGACATGAACATGAAGACATAGCCATAAGGATGATAGCAACAAAGATGACAAGCATTTGAGTGAGTTGAGTCGTCGTACTAGATAACATCTGTACGATGAAGTATCTGGCTTTATGGCTAAGTACTTGTTCATCGTCATCATCACAGGCACAGCGGCAGCACATTTATATTTATGCAATGTAAATTTAGCAAATCTTGAAATGCATCAATATAATTCAAGTCAAGTCTCTTTCTTGAATCATTATTATTAATAGCCTGCATTATTTTGTATCCTATACGGAGAATAATGCATCCTTATTTTCCCAGCAAAATATGTACTCATTACATTCGCTACTTCAGTTTATCTATGGAACCCAAGCAAGGCAGATTCCATCAAGAATTCAAAAAATAGAGACATATTTGTGAGACTCTAAATTTCGACACCAACAAGAACACAATGTGTACTCACACTGATCACTCGGCAGCTCTTTCGAGACGTATGACGATCTGATCTTTGTCTCCCCGACAAGCCCAGATGTCGAGCTCCATGCCGCTACTGAGCCCGTTCGTTTTCACAACCTCGTACCATAGCTGCCTTATATTGTAGCTGTGGAGCTTGTCATTGTATATTGACATTCTCAAAATTGAGTCGTATGTTCTCCTGGAAAGATCCACCATTTCGATCCTCAGCTGATGCTGTCCATGCGCCAGCACTTGCACCTCTTCTTCGGTAAGGAAATTTTTGAAATTAGCATCGGCTTGCCCTCTTGGCATCGACAGCTGTTTTTTCACATCGCTATTATTCAGCTGCCTCCTCATTATAAAAACCTCCTTATTACTATTTTGAGCTGCCGGTGGTGGCGACGGCAATGTATCAACTAATTCTTGAAAATCTTGAAGTTCACCTAATAGTGGCCTTGCGCCAAAATCATCTTCATGAATTGGCAGATTAGGCCTATTAACAAGAATTCGAGGTGTCCGCCTTTTGGTCGGGAAACCTTTGGTGAAAAAATCGGAACTAACCCTTGTCGATTTATCAACTAATTGTGGATCAGCCTTGTGGAATTCTAATTCTTGGAGTTCTTGGCGGTCGTCCTTCCTCTTGTTCTTGTTCTCTTCGATCTCAAGAGAGGACATCATCGCCTCCATTAAAAGATCTGTTTTCATGTAATTGGCTATATTCTCCAAGCATTTGGCAACTTCCATTTCTTCTTCACTAAAAGAATCTGCTACAAGTGCCGATGACTGTCCCCTTGAATTTACAGCTTCTTTCTTTTCAACAGTATCCATAATCGAGTCGATGAAGTATAGAGTGAAACAAAGAATGAAACTTCATATATATATATATATGTATGGAGTTAATTTTACATGTGGTTTTCAGCTAATTTATTGATAAAGCTTAAATACATTCAGATATAATTTAAGCTACTTTTTATTTTTAATTTATTAGCTATTTTCTTATGAATGATTTTAGTAAAATTTTAATGTTACTGAAAAATTAATGGGTCAATAGGTTGGATTGTTAATTGGCCATAAGAAGTTGATTAAAGGTTCAATGCACTAATCACATATATTCTTTTTAGAAGTTGTATTGAACGACTGTTTTAATTTTAAAGTAATTTGAAAATGGGTGACACTGAGAAGTCTCTCGCGCTGAATGGAAATAACCATACTTGCAAGTTTGGGTGTCACACTGATATCATGTTATGATCGGAATGACCATCTCGCATCATTAATTACTTTCTTTTTAACATATGAGAGTCACCAACAATGTGGTTTTCATTTTTCTATTTTATCAAAGCAATCAATATGCACAACGATTGTTCCATTTGTTCTTTGTTTTTGCCTCAATCTTCGATTTTGGTGTAAGAATGTCTTTGGTTGTTTTATAACTGTTGGAATATGAAATCCAAATTTTTCAAAAAACAAAAAAGAAGACATATTTGTAAGACTATACATTTCAATGACGACACTAGGGAACTCTTTGGAGATGGATGACGATCTCATCGTTGTCTCCTCGACGAGCTCAGATGTTGAGTTCCATGCCACTTACGAGCCCATTCTTTTTCACAATTTGGTACCTAGGCTTACTTATAAAGTAGCTGTGCGGCTTGCCTTTCGACATCTTCATTCTCAAAAATGAGTCGTATGTTCTCCCGTGAGGATCCACCACTTGGATCCTCAGAAGGCGGTTTTGTGCCAGCTTTTGCACCTCTTCTTGGGTAAGGAAATATTTGAAGTTAGCATCGGCTTGCCCATATGGCATTGCTAGCTGTTGATTCCTGGTATCCTCCACGTTGATTTTATTCAGCCTCCTCCTCATTATAAGAATCTCATTCTTATTATTAGTATAGTTGTTGTTATTTTGAGCTGCCGAAGGAGATTGTGGTGGCGACGGCAATGGCGGTGGCAATGTATCAACTAATTGTGAGGTCTCATCATCACCATCGCCATCGCCGCCTATTCCAGCCTCGACAGGTCCTGCTGCACCTGGAGGAGATATTTTCGCCTAATTGTGGCCTTGCCGCGGAAGCGCCAAAATCATGAACATGAGCTGGCGGTGGATTAGACCTATCAACCAATACGATGCGGTCGACAGGAAAGCGAGGTGTTCGACTTTTGGTTGGGAAAATTTTGGCGAAAATATCGCCAGAAACATTTGTCAATCTATGAACTAATTGCGGCTTTGTTCCTGATGTGGAGGCGTCGTCTCTGATTCTTTTTGTCTGGCAAACTCCGGCGACGGCCATCGGCTCAGTTAGTGGCGGCATTTCTTGGAGTTCTTGGCGGTCGGCCTTCCTCTTGTTCTTGTTCTCTTCGATGTTATAATCGACCATCTCAGTAGAGGACATCGTCATCGCCTTAATTGAAAGATCTGTTTTGATATAATTGGCCATATTCTCCAAGCATTCGACAGCTTCCCAGTCTTCTTCTGCAAAAATATCTGCTGCAGGTGCCGATGGCTGTCCCGCTCCATTCACATCTTCTTTTTCTTTAACACTGTCCATTAAAACTGAAGTATGGGATTGAATCGAACACACGCAGAGTGAACAGTTGAGGAACAGAGGATTTGGGAAATTGGGGATTATGATTTTAGTAGAGCTGCAAAACGTCCAATGGCATATACAGCCGAACAATTATACTAAAATATTAGTATATCAAAATACTGTTTAAATTAAAATTATATATTTTCAAAGTAATTAAAATTATAGTTATTTTTTCTTTTGGTCCCACCGAACAAATTATATTTGCTCTTGTGCCACAAAATTATTATTAATATTGTGCGTCGTCTTTGGCGTCAAAATTTTTTTCTTTAATTTTTTTTTTTGGCGCCACAAAATTATTATTTAATATTGTTGGTACCAAAACTTTTTCCTTAAAAATTTTGTTTTGGATTTCAGCATCCCAAAGATATTTTTTCTTTTGCGGCGGTCGAATTTGGCGCCACAAAAATTTATTATTTTATATTGTGGTGTCGCCTTGAGTACCATAATTTTTACCTTTCAATTTTTGTTGGTGCCGACATCTGGAACCAATCAAATAGTAACCATCAATCAACAACGAAGGATGTGGTAATTAAATCTTTATTATGATTTATGAAAAGTTGATAGAGTACAAGAATTATATCTAAATACATATATAGTTGCGGCTATACTGCTAAATATAAAATTCAGCATTGTACTATATAGCACATCGTGTGTATACGGAAAACACACGGTATTACCACAGATAGCACACGCTGTAATTATGAATAAACAACACATGATATAGTCTCATACGGCACATACCATAGTTGATTTTAGCATATGACATACTCGTATACAACAGACGTTGTAATGATGAACAAACAAACAACACATGTTGTATGTAATGAAGATATGTATTGTTTATTTTACGTGTGTTAGATTTGAAAAATTTAGCAAAATCAGAACCTTAACACTCTCCAAATAAAGTGTGGATATTTTTCAAGCCAAGAAAGAACTCTGCAGCGCAGGAGGCAACCAACAAAAGAATTGTTTTGAAAAGATTTCCAGTTCTTTCCTATGTAAACAATTTTACTTGTGATTGTTGAATTGAATTAGGTTTTTTTTTTTTGTAAGGAAAATTTGGTTATTTGGTGTGCATCCTGTAACTAATTTATTTATAAACAACAAAGCTAAATATTAATCTATGATTAAATATAAATAAGGAACTTAAATATCAATCGATGATTAAATTCACTTTATGTTAATTTTATTCCTAAACTTGAAACCTTTTATTATTAAAATGAACTTTTGTTTTTAGTCTTTTAATTAATTTATTCTTTTATTTTTATTTATTAAATCAAACTCTCTTTTAAATTTATGTATTAACATTGAGAGATGGAACTTTTTAAAATTTCCAATGAGATAGAGCTACTCTCACTCTGTTACTGCTATTTTTATTGTAAAAGTGAGTTATTAGTATTTAATTTTGCAGAAACGATGTCAGCAACTAACAAGAAGAATACGACCACAAGAACAAGATCCATAATCAAGAACAGAATAGTAATGCAACTAACATGAAGGAGACGACGACAAGAGCAAGATCCATATATAATGCAACTGATAGGATGAATATGCCCCATATTATTATCTCTTTTGGCTTCGACATCAGTTTCATCTCTAGCTGGCGACGATGACTCTTTGGAAAGTGTTTCACCCACATTTGTTAGATTAAAAATCTAATTGCGAGTTAAACGTAACTATTTTGCTATATTAAACCTATATTAAGTGATTTATTAATTTAATGGGGTTAGATGTAGTTAGTAAATGTGGGCCAAAACCACGAAGTCAACTAATAATAATAAGGGATAAAAATAGGGTTGTGATCAGGTCTAGTCGCAACACAAAACCAAAACCCTTTGTCAATTTGCAAATCCAAATCCGATTATACCGAGGAATAATGTAGATCTAATTTATTTTATTATCTCAATTATTTTAACACGGATCTTGGACTTATGGTACAATTCCTGATAAGTTCCAACAAGTCGATTGATCAAGGGATCAGAAGATGACTGAGGATTATTATCCTTTTTAAGTCTCTTGATCCGGGAATTTAAATTTGATATGTTGCATGAGATACAACCATAGAGATTATCAACTCGTATTAGATTTCTTCTAATAATTACAAAAATCTCTATGCTACATTCATTAATAAAATAATAAATTTTTAAAAATCAAATAATAATTTCAAAAAAAATATATATATGAATTTCTGCTCTTGAAGACTACATGACAATGTTAGTTGGCAGTTTTTTGGAGACGGATGATGAGGCGATTGTCATCTCCCCGACTAGCCAAGACGTCAATAAACATGCCCTCTATGAGGCCATTCTTTTGGGCAATTTGGTACCATGGCTTCCTTATGGTGTAGCAGTAAGTGTTGCTCCCGACTTTGTCTTGTTCATGCTCGAATCCTTTCTATTCCCCAATAGATCCACCACTTGGATCTCCAAAATCCCGTTGTTACTCGCCAGTGTCCTCCGCTCCTCGGTGCTAAGGAAATCTTTGAATTCAGCCCTCACTTGGTTCAACGGCAACGACAGCCGCTGTTGGTGTTTTGCCAAGTCAGTTACGGTCAGCTCCCTCCTCATAATCAAAACCTCATTATCCCTATTATTATGCTGCTCCTCATCGCTATTGCCATCGCCATTGCCATTGCCATTGCCATCGCCACCTAATCTGGCCTCGACAGGTAATATGATGTTGCAGGCTTCGTCGACAGGAAAACGTGGTGTTCGCCTTTTTCTTGGAATATATACTCCGGCAAAAATATCTTGACCAACCATAGCAACCCGCTTCATCTTCTTTTCGTACTCTACTTTGTTAAAGGCTATATCTTCGATCATCTCATCATAAGACATCAGCTTATCCTTATATGGAAGTAGGTTTTCTTTGATGTAAACGGCCATCTTCTCCACGCGATCATAGCTGGTCGGAATTTCATGGCCGCGGCAGTAGTGGCTGCTATTTAAGCTTTCGATATAAGATCTCATACAATGCACCATCTTATCTAGAGGAGCACGGTACCATGAACGGTTTAATATTTCGCTGTAATGATTGAGCCACGCCGCCAATAATTTCATAGCTTTCTTTTCGTATTTGCTAAACGTATCTTGCGCCGATGGCTGCTTCTCGGCTTCATTCTCAGCTTCGTTTTCTTCATCGCTATCTGAACTCAGAATCACCGATGGCGACTTCTCGGCTTCATTCGCAGCTTCTTTTTCTTCGTCGCTATTTGAATTGGGAATCAACGGCAGCTCATACACTCCATTGTCGAATCCATGGATCGAAAGAGACGAAGATTAATAATGTATGCTAGCTAAGGAATGAACTCAACTAAACGAGTGTAAATTAATGAACCGAAGGTGGGGGAAATTGAGAATTTATAGCATTCAGATTATTTGTATGATTCCTCCTGCAACGAAATATGATTTAGTATCGAATCTAGTTTGAAAATCAATATCATATCTAATTTTTGTAAGGATTTTTTTATGAATATATAATACAAGGATACCAGATTTTCTTTATTTCTTATCCATAGATTTATGAATCATTGTCAATTTCTGAAAAACAGACTTTTAAATAAACTCACCTGCTTATCCAAGTGCAATTCCTACCTTTTATAATTTCTGTCAAATTTTAAATTAACTCACATACTTATCTAATTGTAACTAATCAAAAAAAAAAAAAAAATTGACATCCAATTATTTAATTCTTTTTTCATTAAATATAAAATAAAATATAATTAAATTAAATATTTTCAAAATAATTAAAATCATAGTTTTTTAAAATATCGAAACAAAAAATGGATCGAATCAGCAGAGCATATATCATTCCCTCTTTCAGTTTATCTATTGAACTCAGGCAGCCAAGGCAGATTCCATCGCATCATTATGGCCGAAAATCATATACTGTGATGAAACCGATAAAAATTTCCATTGAGATTGATGCCCTAACCCTAAAACTCGCAACCCAAACCCGTATTACTCAACCCGTGACCCATTTATTCCAAAACTTGATCTTGTCAGTCCATTCAAATTAGGATTAATCCGGACTGATGATTTCAAATTCAAATAAACGATCGTATCAAATTCTATATATATTTATTTAAAAAATTCGTGAATAAGTTTTTCACGGTTAAATTCCATCAATATATGATATAAACTGATTACCGTTGGCCTTTCTTAATTTGACAGCTCCATTAAAATGGATTCGATCATCCCTCTCCCCCAACTGCTCGCGTGTCTATAAATATATGTTTATTCAATTCCCCAAACTTTGATTCATTCACTCCACCGTTTTAATTTTTGCGTACTTGTTTGTTTCTTTCAATCCATCCTTTCGATCCATGGATTCGACCATTGAATCATCCAGTAGCAGCAATGATGAACAAGAAGTGAATTCAGCGCAAGATACGTTTAGCAAATACGACAAGAAAGCTATGAAATTATTGGCGGCTTGGCTGAATCATTACAGCGAAATATTAAACCGTTCATGGTACCGTGCTTCTTTAGATAAGATGGTGCATTGTATGAGATCTTATATCGAAAGCTTAAATCGCAGCCACTACTGCCGCGGCCATGAAATTCCGACCAGCTACCATCGCGTGGAGAAGATGGCCGTTTACATCAAAGAAAACCTACTTCCATATAAGGATAAGCTGATGTCTTATGATGAAGAAGATGAAGCGGGCCACCATGGTTGGTCAAGATATTTTTGCCGGAGTATATATCCCAAGAAAAAGACGAACACCACGCTTTCCTGTCGATGAAACCGGCAACATCATATTACCTGTTGAGGCTGGAATAGGCGGCGATGGAAATGGCGATGGCAATGGCGACATTAGATTAGGTGAAATATCTCCGCCACGTGCAGCAGCACCTGTCGAGGCTGGAATAGGCCATATAGAAGTTCAACAACTTCAAGAATTTCAAGAATTAGCATCGCAATCCGCGCCGCCATCGACTCAGCAGATCATGGGAGATGGCCATATAGAAGGAATTAGACCCTCAGAATCCGTCGATACATTGCCACTGCCATCGCCATCTACATCATAAGGAATAGCTGTATATGGCGCGGAATTGCGAAAAAAGAATGGGCTCAGAAGTGGCATGGAGTGAGACAACAATGAGATGGTCATCCGTCTCCAAAGAGCTGCCGAGTCAGTACATGTTGTATTGTTGTCGTCGTCATCGAAATGTAGAGCCTTACAAATATGTCTCTGTTTTTTGAATTCCTGATCGGTTTTATCTTAGTACGTACATATATGATTTTTGTGATGGAATGTGCCTGAGTTCAATAGATGGATAAACTACTAGTGAATACATACATACATACATACATATTTTGTTGGGAAAATATATTATTCCCGATTGATGATGATATAAGAAGTAATATGCTTTAATTTGCCTATGAATGTTGTCATGATGACTAGATTATAATTAATCATTAATGACCAGATACTACAAAAATAATAACGATTCTGATTCTTGAAAAGGATAAGAAAATAAAGGGCTTTGAGAAGTGTGAATTTTGTATGGCAGATACTTTAGTTTCATTGATTTTGCATATATACCTCCAACACATAATTATATAACCGTGGGAGAAAAAAGACAAGCTAAGAGGAGTGCATCAAATTTGGAATTAAATTTGACAACAATAAAATAATACTATAAAATAAAAAATTAATATATAATTCACTTCCCAATTATTTTCCAAACTCATATCATCAACACACAATGCGCATGATAGATTTATTTAAACGGGCTATAAGTTGCAACCCAGCCCAGCCCGAATTACGATCCAATTAACTCAATCCATTTCACAATTCTATAAATACAACTACAATGGCAACTAGCAGCATCAATGATACAAAAAGAAAACGACAATCAAAATCAAGAAGAACAATGGAGAAGGATAACCACCAACAACAAGAAGAAGACGAAAAAGCGATGAAACGGCAAGAACCGCCGACTGATCAGCAGAACGCCGACGGCGATGGAGACGGCCATGGTTCCAGGATCTGTAAGAGAGTTAAACAGGATAATACTATTATTATTCCTCAACCATCTTCTGATCCCTCCTCCAATTCGATACCTGATCAGCCACAATGTGGTGACGCAAGTGCCGGAGAAGAACTTCCCGACGAACCATCATCATCATCATCCTCATCCTCATCCTCATCATCATCATCTTCCGGAGATGAAACTGATGATGAAGCCAAAATAAACAACAACCAAGTCGATCATCATCCCGGTGCCTCCACTTCAATACCTAAACCACAATGTGATGAATCATCATCATCGTCGTTGTTGTCGTCGTTGTCATCCTCATCAATTGCCGGAGACAAAAGTACTGATGATGAAGCCAAAAGAAACAACAGCCCGATGGATGAAGAATCATCCTCGTCGTCGTCATCCTCATCATCATCATCATCATCTTCGGGAGATGAAACAGATGCCGATGATGGTGAAGCCAAAGGAGACAACGGCCCGATCTTGAAGGTGGATGACGATGATTGTTACATGGAGCTTCTGATGATGCAGAAGCAGATGACGAATATCGACTTATCGGGATGCAACCAATGGCTGACGATGATGTGCCAAGATGTGAATGATAATTTCGAACAATTCCTTAACCAAGAGGAGGCGCGGTTGCTGGGGAATGACGAGGCTGTGAACATCCAAGTGGTTGATCTTCAGAGGAGAACATACTATTCGACCCTAAAAAAATATGTAACGCGAGAGGAAGACTCGGATAATTACTATGTCATAAGGGAGCCATGGAACCAAATTGTCGAAGACAATGGCTTCACAGCCGGCATGAAGCTCAACATCTGGGCTGTTCGGGGAGACGCCAACGACCTTATCATCCGTCTCGACAGAGTTGATCATGACGACTAGGAACATTTCCGTTGTCGTCGAAATGTAGAGCCTTATAAATGCGTCTAGAAATTTAGCAGCTGTGTACAAATTTTGAAATTTTGCATGGATTCGATCATCTCTTTTTTTTTTTTCGATTCACTAATTGGAAGACAAACTCTAATTCTTGTTCTTGTTATTATCAAGTTGCATTAGTATTAGTATTCTGCTCTTGGTATATCCTTTCGTAATTTTTCATATGAGTTCTTTTACACACAAACTCACAAGATTGATTGTATCGTAGGGTGTGTTCGGTTGAGAGATTTGGTCCAAATCTCACTATTCATCCAAAAATTTTTCCCCAAAAACATCAAATCAAACGCCTATTTTTTATTTTTTATATTATACTAAAAATAAATTTTACATTCAAAACATCACATCACCACCTATTTATATCACATCATATAACTATTCAAATTCAAAATTTTTACTATTCAAATCCTAACTCAAAATTCAAACCCCCAAACAAACACACCCGTAGTAGAAATCGAGATGAACACAAGCACAAAAGATAACAGTTCACAGTCAAATCAAGTATTTTTACTAGTATCTGTCCAAGTATTATAGCTACTCAAAGCTTTAGATTCGATTAACAAATGCTAATTCAGTGAAAAAATATATCCTTTTAATCCATTTTAAAATTAATAATGTAGATTAATAATAGGTACAAGTATTATTTTTCACAATCCTATTTAGTTATATCTAAATCCCTAATATTTTCATTGTCTACTTTTCATCTCTCTATGGGATTAATGGATTTTGGGATAAATTACCTTCTTTCAATGTTATTCTTTCAAGGGAAGAAGCCCGAAAAAATTTAGAATTAGACACATTTAATAAAGATAGATAATAATTTTAAATTTTCGAGTGATCAATATATAAGGAAATCAAAATAAATATAGAATTTGATATATTCCATGTGATGGAACATAGAGATCAAATTCATATTAGATTTCGTCTAATAATTACAAAAATCTCTATGCTTAATTGATCCAAACAAAATAATAAAATTTAAATCAAATTTACTTTCAATAGATTACATTTTGTGGGGATAAAAATCAAATAATAATTCAAAAAAAAAAAAAAAAATGAGATGAGTTTTAAATCTACATAGAGCTAAATTTGCAAGACTCTACATTCGGCCGACAAGCGAATGACAATGTTGGTTGGCAGCTCTTTGGAGACGGATGATGAGGCGATTGTCGTCTCCCCGACTAGCCAAGACGTCAATAAACATGCCGTTTATGAGGCCATTCTTTTGGGCAATTTCATACCATGGCTTCCTTATGGCGTAGCAGTAAGTGTTGGGTCCTGACTTTGTCTTGTTCATGCTCGACTCCTTTCTATTCCCCAAAAGATCCACCACTTGGATCCCCAAAACTTCGTTACTCTCCAGTGTCCTCTTCTCCTCGGTGCTAAGGAAATCTTTGAATTCAGCACTCACTTGGTTCAACGGCAACGACAGCCGCTGTTGGTGTTTCGCCAAGTCAGTTACGGTCAGCTGCCTCCTCATAATCAAAACTTCAGTATCCCTATTATTACGCTGCTCCTCATCGCCATTGCCATTGCCATTGCCATTGCCATCGCCATTGCCTATTCCAGCCTCGACAGGCGCTGCTGCAGGTGGAGGAGATAGTTCACCTAATTGTGGCCTCTCCATGGCATCAAAAATTGGCAGATTAGTCCTTCTAACAAATACGAGATTACGAGGTGTTCGTCTTTTGGTCGGGAAACCTTTGGTGAAAAAATCTGCAGTAACCTTTGTGGATGTCTCTCCTAGTCCTAATTGTGGCCCAGACTCATGCGATGCTAATTCTTGGAGTTCTTGGCTGTCGGCCTTCCTCTTCTTCTTGTTCTCGTTGGACATTGCCTTGGCCTTAATTGAAAGATCCCTTTCCATATTAAATGCCAGATTCATCAAGCATTCCACAGCTCCCCAGTCTTCGTCGGTAAAAGAATCTGCTGCAGGTGCCGATGGCTGTCCCGCTCCATTCACATTCACAGCTTCGTTAATTTCTTCGACGCTACCCATGATCGAGTCGATGAATTGATAGAAAGAAACAAAGAATGAATGCAGAAACTAGAACTGAAAGCGGTGAAATTAAAGAAATAGCCAAGGAAGAATGAAATAT
This sequence comes from Andrographis paniculata, assembly GCF_009805555.1. Lineage (NCBI taxonomy): Eukaryota > Viridiplantae > Streptophyta > Magnoliopsida > Lamiales > Acanthaceae > Andrographis > Andrographis paniculata. The sequence goes on along the minus strand of NW_026137634.1, from coordinate 689,705 downwards.
ATAATTATGAACCGAGGTTGGAGAATTACGAGAATTTATAGACATGGCGCGCGCAAAGTTAGAGTTTAAATCTTAACAGCTAACAGATTTGATAAGTGTAATTGGATTCTGATATGATTTCCTTCGATATAGCTCTTTGAATCCATTGGTCATAATTTTAAATAATTTAAACTATCTATTTATTAAGAATTAATAAATAATAAAATTAGTACACGTGTACCGTTCTCTTACGTCTTATCCATTGTCGATTTTTAACAAACTCTAAGGGCGTGTTTGTTCAAAGAATTTTGAAAAAAACCACTATTTATTCAAAAAAAAATTAAAAATAATAAATCAAATACTTATTTTTTATTTTTTATATTATTAAAAAATTAATTTTATATTCAAAATATAACATCAACACCTATTTATATCATATTATACGACTATTTCAATTCAAAATTTTTACTATTCAAATCTCGACTCAAAATTCAAGCCTTCAAACAAACAATTATCTAATTATTTGTTTATATTTATTCGCAGAAGCATAGTTTTCATAAATATTTATTTTTTCTGAAAACAATTAAAAACTATATTTTAATAAATTTTACCAATTCTCAATAATTAAAAATAAAATTCTTTAATATAATAAATCATTATTGAATATCTTGTGAATTTTTCTTTTTTTTTTTTTTGCGCAAAAAAAAACTACTTTATAGTAAAAGTAAATCTAATATAAGAAGTCGGAGGTTTGAAACCCATGATTTCATGGGTCACAAGTCCAACCCCTACACCATCGGACCATTCTATAGTTTCCTTACGTGAACATGTGATGCAGATAAACAACTAGCACAACAGTATCGAAAGCAAAAATATATAAATAAATAAATGGATTCGAGATTTTTATGTGAAAATCTTTTCAATGCGAGAATAAAATCACGACACTGTAGTTTATTTAGGAGCATTTGAATATATTTATCAATTATTATTGTATATTTTATTATTTAATAATATTCATATTTATTATGTTTCTCTAATGATAATAACTATTAAATAATTATGCAAATTATTTTTTTAAATATTATTAGCGTGTATAATGTAAAACATCAACAAAAATAATTATATATATTTTTTATTTTTAGTAACAAAAGTAGTATGGTATATTCATTTTATATTTTTACTTGTATTTTTACGTTAGGTATATATAATATAAAAATATTACTTTGTATCGAATTATTAACTTTTTTTCGAAATTGATAGAATATATAATATATGCAGTATATTGTATTAACGTATATATTTTTTATTTTTTATAATACTTATAAAATATCATGACACTCAAAAATAAATTGAATAAAAAAATTCTTAGTGTCTACGTATATTTAATAGGATATATAATATTACGTGAAAGAAATAATATGAACAAAATAATTTATTATCGCACTTTTACAAATAATAATATACGAATAAATTATAAAAAAAAAAATATTTATTATCCTCCTTACATAGCATGTCTATACACTAGTTACATATATTATCAAAGTTAGGAGGTGCGTGTATTGTTTTGAGGTTTAAGTGTGTTTTTTTAACTAAAATTAATTTATATTATTATTTTATTAATAGAATAATTATGATATAAAATAAATATTTAATAATATATGAACCGTATTTTTTAAAATTTATTTACATTTTTTCATTTAATATAGTTATTAAGTTTAAAATATGCTTTCTTTTTGTTTAGATTTTATTTATTTATTTAATTTAGTTTAAATATAATAATTTATTAAATTTATATAATTGCAATACTATTTTTTGAATAGGTTATTATTATTATTCTATTTGTGGTTGTGTTTGATAATTTTTTTTTTTTTTTGGTTTTCTATGGCAAAAGTGTGATGATTTTGTACTTATGTGATTTTTAATATAGTTTATTTAAATTTGGAATGTGTAATTAGGGTGTATTCAAATTTTTATTTGTTTTGTTATGATAATTTTTTTAATTGAATTTTTTCATCATAAATTATCATATATAATCATAGATAAGAAATAAATAAATAAAAGAAAAGAAAATAGTATCATAATTCATCCATGCAAACAAAAAATAGATTAAATCAATTAAATATCAGATCAATAGAACTAGATCTTGTTTATTATAAATAAATCAATTCAAATATTTATATATATTAAGCTAGATTACATCATATCATACCACAATCAAACACTTATTTGATTTGTTAATGTTTATTAAAAATTGAGAATCATATATATAATCATGGATATGAATAAATTATTAAACTAATTAAATATCAGACGATATGAACTCGATCTTATTTATTATAAATAAATAAATCAATTCAAATATATATATATATATATAATATTAAGCTAGATTATATAATATCAACTCATATCATATCACATGTCTATAAATTCTCTCAACTTACTTGCAAATTCATTCATTCCTTCAATTCTAATTTCTGTATTTATTCATTCTTTGTTAATTTATATCGATGGATAATGCAGAAGAGCACGTGTAATAGATTCAGATTGAGATTGTTTTAGACACAAGTTATGAATTTAGCAGCGCCATAGATCCGCTCTATTAGCGAAGGAGCAAACACTCCTTTGGACCAATTTCTCATTCCTTCGATCGTCGGGCAGTTGAAAGAATTTCTGGAAATCTTAAACCACAACCAATACGGAAGCGTATTTTCATCAACTGCGATCGTTTGGAGAAGATGGCCGCTTTCATGAAAACAGACGTTTTAAAGAAGCCGATGATGTCCTATGATGAGATGGTCGATTCAATCCCAATCATCACTTTGGCTAGATGCTGGCGCCGCGACGACAATGGCGATATATGACGACCAGAAAACCATCGTTTATTTTATTTTAAACTCTTCGATTTTTTTTTATTTGTTATTATTTGATTATATATAATTTTATTTTTTGAAATCCCCAAACCATCCGAATTACTTAGCCACCACTTTCAACATATACAAGAGGAACATTCTAATAAAAATACACATGACAATAATAATGATATTGATATTACAGAAAATTAGTACTGTCGTACACTATTATTAGCTCAATTATTTCTTTTAATGGAGTATTATTAAATATAATTATGGGTATAATATATGATGTTATAAGTAATATATATTTAAGAAAAAAAAAAAACAAAAAACGTCCAATTAAATTTTATTAATTAAATATTTGAAATTTATTACTTTTTCAAATATATATATATATCAAGTTAATTAATTACAATCGGGTCGGGTAGGACCAAATACCCAACTCCAACTCCCCCTCCTCTCTGCCATCGTTTATAAATAAAGAATGGAAAGTAGCAGAGCACGCATGCAAAATTAAAGACTGTCAACAAGAAGAAGAAGAAGAAGATTTCCAAGGAAAGCCATCAAGAAATTAAATCAGAAAACCGCCGGCCGGCGATATCTGTTTTCCGACCGAAGGGAAGGCAGGAATAAAAATGAAACCAATCGGAGATCGCGATATCAATAACCAGAGATATAACAAAGATAAAAAGAAGTCGTCCTCCGACGACTACCAAGAAGCTGACCGCCGGAAGCATTCCGGCAATTCCAACCACCGGAGCTACCCTCCGACAAAAATAAAACTCCAACCATTAGGCGAAACCAGTAGAATTAGGCCTCGAGAAGCGCCGGCGTCGACTGAGGAGATCGCCGCCGGCAATGTCGACGGCCAAGGTCCCCGGCTCAAAAGAGTCAAACAGAAAATGTCTTCTTATTCTTCCCACGCCTACCGATCGGACGGCAAATCGGAAAATTTGGAACCACCGCCGTCACGATTGCCATTAATAAAAATCAGGCGAAGGAGGAGTCCGGAATCGACGAGGAACAAGGATAAAATTAGTAGGATTTTGATTGTGGAGAAGGATCTGATTAATAAGGACTTGTCGAATCATCAACAGCGGTTCAAGATCCCGTGCAATGAGATCGATCATTTCAAAAAATTCCTTACAAGGGAGGAGCTGTCGAAGATGGAGGGTGGAGAGGATGTCCCGATCGAAGTGGTGGATCCGAAGGGGAGAAGATACGAATCGTACATGAAGAAGAATCAGGTCGGAAAAATGTTTTACTACGACATAAGGAGGCCATGGATGCAAATTGCAGAAATCAATGGGTTTGTAAAAGGTATGCATCTCGCTCTTTGGGCTTCTCGTGGACATCGGAACAAGCTCGTGATCGAGCTCAAAGTAGGCGACGGTGACGATGAAGATGATGGAGATGATGAAGATGATGAAGATGAATGCGATGATGATGATGATGATGACGATGACGATGGCGATGACGATAATGATGATGGCGATGATGATGATAATGATGATGGCGATGACGATGAGAACGAGAATGAAGATGAAGATGAAGATGACGAGATAGTAGATATTATGACATGAAAAGTGCTACCACTGAATACTGGGATTGCGAGTCCATTTTGGATTAGTTAAGAAAATTTGTGGCTCGATTTTATTTTTAGAATTTTTTTTTTAATACAATAGTCAAGATTTTCTATAAAAATATAGAATTAGTTTCGTCCTATATAATTTGTTCTTATTTTTTATTTTCGTCAATTTTCATGTAATTTATTTTTTTTTTAAATTTAATCATACACTTTAATTTCTATTTAAAATTTAAAATTTATAATTATTTTAATTTTAATTAAATTATTTAATTATTTTAATCTACAAATAGTTTTACTATATAATAATTATTTTTACTAATACACTTATTAATTGTTTACTAATAAACCCATTGTCTTCTACGATTTGCATCCATGGCCTCCTTATGTCGTAGTAAACTGTGTTTTTGACCTGATTCCTTTTCATGTACGAATCATATTTTCTACCCTTGGGATCCACCACTTCGATGGGGACGCACTCTTCACCCTCCATCTTCGACAGCTCCTCCTCGGTAAGGAAATCTTTAAAATGATCGAGCTCTTTGCACGGCATTTTGAAGCGCTCGACAAGTCCTTATTAGCCAGATTCCTCTCCACAATCAAAATCCTACGATTTTTACTGTTGTTCCTAATCGTCGAATCCGGACTGCTTCTTCCCCTGATCTTTATTGATGGCAATTGTGGTGGCGATGGTTCCCAATCTACCGATTTAGGCTCCGACTGGTAGGCGCGGGAATAATAAGAAAAGGCATTTTCTGTTCTTCTCTTTTGAGCCGGGGACCTTGGCCGTCGACATTGCCCCCTATTCCAGCCCTGTGAGTAAATATTTGGATTTGGTGTTCCTGTCTTACGGCCACGGCCAGTTGGTCGCGTATCTCCGGCTGGGCTTCTGCGGCCTTCGCCAATAATTTTTGAATGTCTATGAATAACGGTGTCTTGTTGCTTTCCTCACACCATCTTGTCACATGATCCACCATGTTGTCGTACGATATAATGATCTTACTATTCTTTCTTCATATGTTGGGCCATCGCCCGGAGGCGATGGTCCGGCACCTTAATAATTTTACCTGCATAATTGTTTTTGTTAAGAATTCGTATGAACATTTTCAAATTCGCCACCGCCAAATCGGTGGGGAACTCCTCGCACGACAGTCGCACTCCCTGGAAAAATTTATTATTTCCTCTTCGGCATCATTGAAAGCAGCGGCTGGTTCTTCCACTTCTAATGAATTGAGCCGGTCGACATTGCCGGTGGCGGTGGTGATCTGCTCCGTCCGAGGCCTAATTCTACTGTTGGTGGGAGGATAGCTCCGGTGATCGGAATTATTGGGAGGAGAAAATTTGCTTCCCTTCCCTTCGATCGGCAACGGCAACGGCAACATATATCGGACTTCTGCTTCAATTTAATTTCTTGATGGCTTTCCTTGGAAATCTTCTTCTTCTTCTTGTTGACAGTCTTTAATTTTGCATGCGTGCTCTGCTACTTGCCATTCTTTATTTATATACTATCATTGGAGTTGGAGTTGGAGTTGGGTATATATTTGAAAAAGTAATCAATTTCCAATATTTAAATAAAAATGAGTTGGGAGTTTTTTGTTTTTTAAATACTATATATTACTTATAGGCTGCTGCTACAACACACCGCAACACAAGGTGTGTTACTGTCGGCAGCACACAGTCTACATTAATATAATACAACTATAGCACATGACATAGTTTTATACAGAAAAATCAATATTTGATTTCAGCACACCGCATACTGTTATACAGTAGTCTTATAGGGCACACATATCCATTTGATTACAGCATGCCACGTACTGTTACACAGGACGCTCGCTATAATTATAAAGTAACATCACCTGTCATTGTTATAAACAACATGTACTGTGTATAATAAGATTTTATGCTACTTTTAGAAAAATCAGCACCCTAATCGTTCCTATTATTTATAATATTATATATCATAGCCATAATTATATTTAGTAATACTCCATTCAAAGAAATAATTGAGCTAATAATAGTGTACGACATTACTAATTTGCTGTAATATCAATATCATTATTATTATCATGTGTATTTTTGTTTAGAATGTTCTTCTTATATATGTTCAAAGTGGTGGCTAACTAGTAAAAATCTTTTGATCAATATATCCTCAAGTTAGCTTTATACTTTCTGATAAAAAAATTCATGTAATGATTATGGTTGATTGTAATTTACTACTATAACAGTCAATTTAAAAACCAAACTAATTTTATTATTATCGTTTTTAAAATTATTAATATTATTGTATAGTTTGAAAATTATATTTAAAAGTGAATATGTAAATAAAATAAAATAAAATTGAATGAATTTGATGCGATCACTTAAAATAAGAACATGCAAATAGAAGAAATTTGATACACAATTCAAAAAAATATATATATATATATTTGACTCGATAGAATAAAAAATAATAACAAACAAAACAAAATCGAAGAATTTATAAATTTTTTCTTTGAGTAAAAAGAATCATACTCCCTCATTTCTAATATAATAGTTTTATTTACCATTTTTGTCGGTCTCAAAATAATAATCTCATTTGCATAAATATTCGTATTACTAAAAAATTATTCATATTTTTTTTCATTATTATTACACAAATATCACTATTTTTTACACTAATACATCCAAAAAAATAATAAAAAAAATGATATACTCCCTCCGCCCCACAAGAAGGTTGTCATTGCCTTTTTTTCGTGTTGATCTTTAAATATTAATTATTATATCAATATGTGGTAGAAATCAAGAGAAAAAGAAAAAAATAGGTTTATTAGTCTCTTACAATACAAATACAATGATATTTGTCGAGTAAATTATTTAAATATAAGGATATTTTTAATGTTAAGTATAATGACGCAAAAACTAAATGACAACTTTCTTGCGGGACGAAGGGAGTATATATTTTACTCATATTTTTTACCGACTATTAATATAATACTTCATCCGTCCCATTGGAATGGTAGCGTTTGTTTTTTGCACGTAGATTTTTGAATACTAGTATTATATTGGATTGTATTGTAGTAAAAAAGACAAAAATACTCCTATTAGTACGGTGTAATATAAAAGTAATGACATTTGTGTAATATATTATAAGTTGAAAAAGTATTTATTATGTTAAGTAGGTTAGTACAATTATTAAATTGAGAAATGATAACCGACGGATAAAAATGAAAAATGATAACCTTTCCTGAGACTGAGGGAGTATTAATATTTTTTAAATTTCATGTTTGATTATTGTTATGAAACTGAGAGAATATATATTTTTTGTTTTTTTTTTTTGTTTTATTTTCTCACAAATCACAACAATCAAGCAAATAATTTACATTTTTCTAAAGTATATTTTAAAATATTATATATTTAATAATAATAATAATAATCATCTAAAAAATTATAATTAATTAATTAATTAAAAAAGCGTAATTAGTTAGTACTAGTAAATACCAGTAGTGATTAGTGGATTTGTATTGTATTGTAGTGTAGTGTATAAGAAGCGTAGTTGGAGGGAATTTAGCAGCAGTTAAGTTAAGTTAATTTAATTTATTGGGACTGACTCTGCACGTTAGCTTGACGACGAAGACTCCTCCTTCCCCTCTTTCCTTTCCTCATTCATTCCCTTGTGCGCTGCGCAGGTAAAAACCTAAAAACCGCATCTCCCCCAATTCTCCACCCACCGCTCCTACTACCGCCTTCATCACATGCTTTTCTTTCAATTCCCAACCCCTCTCCCCTAATTCCGATCCATCCGATTCCTGTTTCTGATTCTCCTTGGGGTTAATCGCTTTTTTCCGCGTTCCGATCGATGAGAGACGGCGAAAATGTCCAAGGTGAAACACTTGTTGAGGAAGCTTCACATCGGCGATCACCATCAACACGGCAGGCCGCCGCCGCCGCTCGATCCATCTCCGCAGACAGCGCCGTCGGTGCCATCGACCTCATCCTCGCCTTCGTCGCCCTCTGATTTGCCTCCGCCGGCTTCGTCGTCGGAGAATGAGAGATCGACCAGCGGCAATTTCAATTACTTCGAGGAGGAGTTCCAAATGCAATTGGCGCTGGCAATTAGCGTTTCAGATCAAGGTCAAAGCTGCGTTGACCCTGAAACCGCACAAATCAACGCTGCCAAGCAGATTAGCCTTGGCCGCCTGCCTTCTCAGAACCTTGCGGAATTTATGTCGCTCCGATATTGGGTAAAGTAGCTCTTCCTGATAATTTATGCCTGCCTATTTTGAGATTTCGGGTTTCAATTCATTGCATATATCTGTTTAGTGGAGATCTGATGAGTGGGTGATTTTAATTTCCGGTTAACTATTTTGATTTTGCGCTGCCCTGCCCTGCCCTGCCCTGCCCTGCGCCAAATTGATTGTGTTTTACATGTAATGATGGTTTTAGCTTGTACCTTATTTTGGGCAATCATGTTAGGTAAAACTTTAATTCTCTTGAATTGTCGTTACACTAGTTTGTAAGAATTTCTCATTCGACAGTCTGTTGTGTGCGGGGTTTGGATGCTGAGTAGTGGTATTTTATAACCTAAATATTCCAGAAATAGTTAGTGAATGATGAAATGGTGTCAATACCTATAGTTCTTATGAAAACAGTGATTTGTGCATCATGCTGTTATTCTTCATTAGGCAATTGACTGACATGCCACAAAACTGCAATTTACATTTTATGATAGACAATCATTTTTGCAATACATGATCATGCTTGATTACACAATTGACAGGCATACACATACCAATGACTATATACTATGTACATTGACAGAGAAGCTTAATAATTCGGCCTTTATAATTAATGAATCCAAGTTCTGGTGAAGGTTTGCCTGTAACTGCTTGGATTCTAAAATGCTGCGTGTTTGCTTCTCTTAAACATTGGCAGTAGGTCAAGTTTATTTGATTTTCAAGTGGAACTGGTGGTTACATTTGAGGGTCAATATATTTTAAAACAGCACTGATGTGTACTGTTAGGTATTCATTTGAAATAGAGCCTTTGACATGCTAACAGCAATATAGATCTAGGGCAATATGAAGCAAATTAAACAAGTAAAGTGGCACATCACTTATATATTGTGGTTTCCCTGTAATCTCATAACCATTCCATCAAAAAACTGTCAAAAATAAAGTGCTTTTTTCTTTTCTTTTTTCTTTATTGTCTCTCTCTCTCTGTGTACGTGAATCACTTTTAAGTTTTTAAACAGTTGCTGAATATCTTCCTTCCTGTGATGCAGAGTTCTAATGTTGTAAATTATGATGAGAAAGTAGTAGATGGATTCTATGATGTGTTTGGAATAGACTCAAATTTGGTGGTACAAGCAAAGATGCCATCGCTTGTAGAACTTGAGTCCATTTCACCAATGGATGATATTGGTTGTGAGGTTGTTTTAGTGAATCGTACAGTTGATGTAGAACTTCGGAAACTTGAGGAAAGAGTACGGTATATGTCCATGGAATGTCATGCTTTGGATAAGACCTTGAATACGAGTTTTCTAGTTCAAAAAATTGCTGAGCTCATTGTTCAAAGAATGGGAGGACCAGTGAGTGATGTTGAAGAAATGTTCAGGAGATGGAAAGCCAGAAATCGTGAATTAAGAATTTATTTGAATACAATTGTTCTTCCACTTGGTTCTCTTGATATTGGGCATTCACGTCAAAGGGCCTTACTTTTTAAGGTAATAAGAACTGTTGTTTGTTATGTTTGGTTCAATATCTGCTGATATAAAATATATTGTTTCCATTGTAATCAAGTAGACCTGTTAGTCTGTTACTGTATGATGTGATATCATTTATTGAAGATAGTTTATATGAATTTGTTTACTATTTATAGGTAGCTCATTAGCCTCATAACATATTGTTGAAGCCTGATAATTCAATGTTCTCCATGTTTGTGAGAAGCCTATATCTCAATATGAACACCTTACTGACCTGCTTCTCCCTTTATGTGCTGTATGTCATGGTCACTTCATACCTACCAGAAAAATGGATTTCTGATCATTTAGTTGAATGGTTGTTTATAGGTACTTGCGGACATGATTAACCTTCCATGTAAGCTTGTCAGAGGAAGTTATTATACAGGCACTGATGAAGGAGCTGTGAATTTGATTAAATTGGATGATGGAAGGTACGGACTTGCTTTTGTTTTACCTTTTATATATTTGATCTCTCAATGCTGTTTTTACGTGTCTGATTTCATGAGTATCTTGTTTGGTTGTGGTGGTTGTGTGCATTTTAGCTGGTTAAACTTTTCCCACTAGTTGGTTTTTAATTACCATCACTAAACTCCTCTCTCTCTCTCTGTCTCATCTGTATGAATCACGATAATGCAACACATTTAGCTCCGCTCGTAGCCTTTTTCAGCTCAAGCTGTATCATTGATCCCTTATGGTTCCATCCATGAGATTGTGTATTTCAACCATTTTTTAAGCTACTTTATTTGTTTCCATTAAAGATTGTAGGGTGTCTGTTTCTTCTTTTGAAAGAATATAGCCTCGAAAACCAAAAAAAAATCCACTACAATCATTATTAAATTTGTTACAGGCCATGTGCTTCATGTTTCCCAACATGTTACCAAATACAACACTGCTCACAATCATTTGGAAGTTGCAAAAGTGGAAAATAGTTCATTAGCACTCTCCTGCTATGAGCACTTCATCCGGTTAGAATTGTCAAATTTGGTGTTTGAACTAATAGTGTTAAGTGAATCCTAGAATCCGGACATCTTGCTGCTCAGGTTTAATCTTTAAATGGAATTCTCGTGGCATACTGATCCAATTGTTGTTCTATAGTTCTTTGATATTTATCTCTAACAGGTCTTTTGTACGGTTGCAATATTTTTTCCTTAATACTACCCTTGGTCCCCATTTCTTTAGTTACTATTTTTGGACTTACTCTACATCTTTGGTGAACATTTATAAAAATAATTAAACTATTCCTGTAACTGGTGCAGCGAGTATATTATCGATCTCATGGGTGCTCCAGGCACACTCATTCCTGCTGAGGTGCCGTCTGGTCATTGTCAGAGTTTTGGTTTAGATACCAGAAATATTCCTACGATTTCAGGGATACCCAACTTGATTGAAACTCACAGTGCAAGTATTTTGAGCTCAGAATCATCTGCTAGTGCAAGGCGGGTAGGAAGGAAAATGCCGGCAAGGAAGATGGAGCATGATGTTGGAGATGCTGATCTCACTCCATGGAAACCATCTGAAGCATCATTGCACGCCGCAAAGAAAAAGTCAACCAGACAAGAATCTGAGAGTGGAGGTACTTATAGTTACTCTACAAGTAATACCAAGGAACCGTCATTTGAAGAAGTCCCTGTACTGCATCCAAAGAGTTCTGACTCAACAGGCAAGGATTTCCTTCCAGATGTAGGTCCTCATGATTTTATGGAAGAAGACGCACAGGAAAGAAGTGGACTAGTGAGAAGAGAGAGGCTATTTGATCCGTACCATGGAGAGACAAATCATTCTCTCTTACCTTTCAGTGGATTGCAGCAATTAAGCATGGCATATAGTGGCAGTGAAAGGCCACTTCCTGAAGGTTTGGGAACACAGCTGTTTCACCTGGATGCTGAAAGACAAAATTTGACTACCACTGCTCCAGGGGAGCAAAATGTCAGAGTTAGTCATGATGTGATTTCTTTAAATGGTGCTAGCATTTATCGACAAAATGTTGAGCAATCTGGAGATACGGGGGCTATGCTAATGTCCATCACTGACCAGCCAGAAATTGACAGAATCCATAATGTGCAACTTGATCCAGTACTCAATGGAGTTGCTGAGATCTTGTGGGAAGATCTTCAAATTGGTGAACGTATTGGCATAGGTATGAATTTCTGCATCAAATTTATTGTCCATCATTGAATGTGTTTTGTTATCATGGGGGTGTTCTAAGTTCCTTCAGATTTAGTTTCAGTAATATTCATGTCTACACAGTTGTTCCTGAGTTGGAAATCTGTGCACTATGAAAAAAACTGCATCTTGACATATATTTTTGACAATTTTATTTAATTAAGTGAAGATTGGCATTTTTTAATATGCATTAACCTCAAAACCTTCTTGTTTGTGTTAACCTTTGCTTTTAGGCAATCCTTATAAGCTGTAAATCATTTAATTTCAATGTGTTTTCTGTTTTCAGGCTCATATGGTGAGGTCTACCGAGCAGAATGGAATGGCACGGTGGGTTATATATTGTGATAGTTGCATTCCTTTGCATAAAATTATCAACTAGTTTACTAGTACTGTTTTTTTAGTGAGTTATGATATACTTCTTGCATTTACCATATTTGTGGGATTCTATGAAGTTGTGTTGGGATATTGTTTGGTTTTATTTTTGTGTTCAATAGAATGAGTTGCCAGTCCATATTAACATCCTCTTTGCAAGTTTCTTCACAACCATCTGGTACTATTGGGAGCATTTCTGCATTAATATTCAATTTTATTGGCATATCTAATGTCTTTTAATTACAGGAAGTTGCGGTAAAGAAGTTTATGAACCAAGATATATCTGGAGATGCTCTTGCCCAGTTTAAGTGTGAGGTATATGCTAATATTCTAACATTTCACCATATGGTTATACTTTCGCTGCTAGAAAGATGTTTCTTTCTGTTTATCTATTTTTTCATTTTCTAAATTCTAATCAGCTGCTCCCTGTTGCCTGATGCAGGTTGAAATCATGTTAAGGCTGAGACATCCAAATGTTGTTCTTTTTATGGGAGCAGTTATACGACCCCCAAATATGTCCATATTGACAGAATATCTTCCAAGGTTTGTCGGATATTCAAACTTGAGCATGTATGATGTGTTGATAAAATTTGCTCTCAAGTCATTATATAGCTTCATATAACATTAGTTTCTTTACAATTACCTGGAAAATAGAAGCTTCTGTTAAAATTACAGTGTCCCATTCTACTTGGGGCATGCATATTAGGTAGAGCCCGTTATGCACTTGTATAATATGCATGATGAGTTTTATCTTTATTCTTTTAGATATTATAAAATAAAATGAGAAGCGATTAATGTTTAAGTTGGAATAATCGGAATCAAGGGCAGAGTTTAACGTAAGTGAAATTCTTTCAACCAACTGGCATTTTCAGGTGTTTTCAAACTATTTTATTGCTCACTTTATGCTCTTTTTTTAAAATAAGAATTAGAAGTTGATACATTGTCCTGAGGATCATTTTCTTCCTATCATATTATAGCTTCTCAAAACTTACTATTCACTTGCAGGGGTAGTTTATATAAGCTTTTGCACCGTCCAAATATCCAAATAGATGAAAAAAGGCGAATAAAGATGGCCCTTGATGTGGTATTGGTTTCGTTTCAAGTTTTTATTTTTATGCTTTTCCTCTCATTTGCCACTGATATTTTTATTTTACCTCTGATAATATGCTCATCTTTTGCAGGCCAAGGGAATGAATTACTTACACACTAGCCATCCCACCATTGTGCATCGAGATTTGAAGACTCCGAATCTACTTGTTGATAAAAATTGGGTTGTGAAGGTTTGTACAGTTTCTCATTGAGGCAATACTAGATTATGAACATGAACATGAACATGATCTCTCCTCTAATGTATCTATTATCCTGTAACAATATGCTAGGTTTGCGACTTTGGTATGTCACGCTTACAACACCATACTTTTCTATCTTCAAAGTCCGCAGCTGGAACGGTAATGCCTCTGAAGCCACAGCTTCATTTAGCTGTTGTTTGTTATATTTTACCTGTTACGAAAGTTAACCTGCATTGCTAGAAAGGGAAAGGGAGTGGGGTGGGTGGTTTGTCATAAATGAAAATGGAGCAAACATTATAATTGTGGCTTTGTATGCTTACTAGTTGTCTTCATGATACCTGCAGGCAGAATGGATGGCCCCTGAAGTCCTGAGAAACGAACCATCGAACGAGAAGTATCTTATCTACCTTTACCTGCATAGATCTACTTTGCTGCTTCTAATTCATCTATGTGATGAGTTTTTCTCTATAAATAAATTGGCAGATCCGATGTATATAGTTTTGGAGTGATACTGTGGGAGCTGGCTTCTCTCAAGGTGCCTTGGACTGGAATGAACTCAATGCAAGTTGTTGGAGCTGTTGGCTTCCAGGGTCGGAACCTGGAGATCCCGCCTACCGTAGATCCCCTGGTGGCAGGGATTATAAGTGACTGTTGGAGTAGGTTAGTTTCTAATTCTTCCCAGCCTACACATCTTCCATAAGTAACCTGGAATATACAAATGTGTGTATCAATATAATTTAATCCATGCATTTTTTATTTTTATTTTTTCTGCAGAAACCCGCAGGCACGGCCGTCATTTGCACAGATTATTACCCGTCTCAAGAGTCTGCAGCGCCTGAGCATTCCACCAAATAAATCACAAGGGGCCGTGTTTTAGAATTAGGGCAGCTCGAATCTGGAATGAAGAAGAGATATCCAGAGAGCTGAAGTCACGAGTTTGGGTAAATGTCAATTTATATATAGAGGGAGAGAAAGGTTGCTGCATTGGCGGGTGTCGGTTCATTCGAAGTGGGAACTCTACACAGCCAATTCAGAACTGAGCAACCAACTGTCCTCAAGCTGAAGAGGAAAGGGCACAAAAGTGTTCATGAAAGAAAAAAGGAATAAAAACCAAAAAAAGAAAAGAAAAGACTAACTTGTGAAAGGCCTAAGATGTGATGGAGAAAATTGTACACAATGACTTTTTCTCTTCATGTCCTCCTCTATTTGTAAGAATCTTTTAAATAAACATGAAAAAAAAAATGCAAAAAAGGGTGGGGGTGGAGAATTGGAGTTTTTGAATCTTTGTTGAGACCATAGGAAAATGCAACTGTGTATAAGAAGGGTCTCAACAGGTTCATCCAAAAAGAGAGTGGCTGAAAGTGTGGGTTGAGTTTATGAATTATCCTACTAGTAAAAAAAAAAAAAAGGGAAAAAAAGCACGCATGTAGCTGGTACGAGTCAGTCTCAGTCAGGGCAGGGTTTTTATCTTACATTCCTTGACATGCTTGCATTTGTCCTCCAATGAAAATAAAGACATAATGAATGTATAAAACAAATCTCCACTCTCCTCCGGTGGCTTATTTCATTGGTTTAGCTCTCTCTCTCCCTAACTCAGTATGTTCCTTTTGATTTTGCTTGTGATTTAACAATACAAAATAGGAAAAAAAGGATTACTTGCTACTACGCCCCCACTTTATCAGCATACGCATGTCTTCTTTAGTCATTGATAGTATTCTTTTTTGGTAACACTTTCCATTTTCTTTATAAGTAAGATTTTTTAACAGATATTTTCAATAGCAAAATATCTAAAAACAAAATCAATCAAGACGGCCTCCATTCCATTCCATTCCATTCTATTCTATTCCAACAACAAAACAAAACGAAAAAAAAAAATGGCCAGTTCTAGCGGCAGCAGCTCCACCTTGTTCCACCACCTGCTGCTCTATCGAAGGCCAGGAGCAGCAGCACCACCACAATTGCCATATTCATCGTCCTCCTTCTCCAGCAGAAGCAGCCACTGGCACTCCACCCTAACCCTAATCCCCAAATCTAAGTATCATGATGATCGGCGGCGGCGGCGGTTGTGGTCGTCGTTCAAGAACAGGCCAGAAACAGAGTGCCCGGTGCCGGTGGATCAGCAGCCGATGAAGGAGTACGAGGCACTGGCGGATTCGTTCCCGTTCTCATGGGCCTCGGCCGACCTGGTGGAGTACTGCTCCAGGCTCTTCGCCACGGGCGCTTTCTTCGCCCTCTTTGTGGGGCTCCCTGTGTCGTGGGTCGGGTCCAAATCCCACGAACCCTTGAGCCTCGCCTTGGGCGCCGCCTCCAGCGGCCTTTTCGTCGCCATTCTCGCCGTCGTCAGGATGTACCTCGGCTGGGCTTACGTCGGCAATCGCCTCCTCAGCGCCACCGTCGAATGTATTAATACTAATATACTCTTTCTAATTTTTTATTTTTTTTATCTCCATTCCATTCCATTACTGAGTAGTAGTAAGTGAAACGGAGTGATTTGGTTTGGTTTGTTTCAGATGAAGAAACAGGATGGTATGACGGGCAGGTTAGTCTCCAACGCCACGCCACGCCCCCTCCCTCATTCATCCATTCAATTTGATTCAATGATTTATTTTTAATTGTATATAATATAGATATGGGTAAAGACTGCAGAAGTATTGGCTCGCGATAGGCTTCTTGGTTCATTCTCTGTAAGCACTGCACCGAACTAACTCATCACTTCCTCACATGACTACATTCTCGTCGTCCTCCATTAATTTATGTCTATATATATATATAGGTGAAGCCGGTGCTGGGCAGATTAAAGAACAGCCTGGTCGTCCTCGGCATATCATTGCTCATCTGCATAGTCCTCCTTGTAAACTCCGACGACAACAACAATAACAGCAATGTTGGCCTGAAGAATGCATCCTTTTCAATTTCAAGTGATCACAGAAGAGCCATACCGGGAGTTTACAACGACGAGGCTGCAAGAAACTTCGAGCCGGATGCTTTCTGCGGCGATCAAACTCTTGTTCAATAATATATATGTATGTATATGATTGACCTGAAATATTTGTGTGTGTATAGACATAATACATTACATATATGTAAGTGCTTGCTTACTATATCTTCTTCTTAATTTGTATAGCTTCCAAAGATTGTGTTATTCTTGTAGGTGTCGGTTTTGTTCAAATCAATATGGGTTTGTTCCACAAAAGTGAGGTTAAATTACACTATCCCAATTTATTTTGTCTTATACTAACCGATCACCAACCCTCCTCATGTCTATTTAAATTTTTTATTTTTATTAATTTTTTGTTTTAAAAATACATATGTTGTTGGTAATTCACAATATAGAAGAAACACAATATATATTAATACTGCACAATAAAATTCATATTTTTATTAAAAATTTAAAATAAAAATTTAATATATACTTATATACAATATACAGAGAATATATAGATAAAGTAATTCTACTATTTCTTTAAACAAGTTTATCCATGTATAATTTTATTATTTCTATTTTAACAAATAATAAAATAAAAAATACTATTTTTTTCAGTTTATCCCACTATATTTTTTATCAATTTTTTAATAAATATTTTATAATATTTTTACTTTATTTTTTATTCATTTATTTTTATATTAAAATAACATTATTTGATAGTATTTTTGTCCAAATAAAAGATAAAATTAGTTCGAACAAATGAAATGCTTCAAGTTAAAATATTAAACAAATACACTATTTATTCCTTATTTTTTTTAATTATAATTTGAATGTAATATTAATTATATATTAAAAAAAAATACTCCCTCCGTCCCATAACAAAGTATCCATTTTTTTCATTTTAGTCTCTCCCATAACAAAGTATCCATTTTCTTTTTCAGTAACTGTACTATCTACCTAACGTTACAAATACCCTTGTAACTTACAATATATTACACAAATGTCATTACATTTATATCACACACACTAATAAGGTTATTTTAGTTATTTCTACTTTATTTCTACTTTATCCTAATATAATACTAATATTTCTAAAACTACGTGCAAAAAGCAAATAGATATTTAGTTCCGGGACGGAGGGAGTAGTATAATTGAGGTTTGCAAAAATTACTGATTAATTAAGATTGCATTATTTTAAGAAAAACAAATTTATTACTACATAATAGACTATTTTATATCAAGGGAATGGATTAGTGTCGATGAATATATATATTTTTTAATAGTTTATATTAGAATATACATATTTTCTAATTGATTGAAAAATTGGACTTGTTCTTATATGTTTTGATGTTTTTTTAATTGTTTTAAAAACAATTAACAATTGAATTAAAAAAATATATAAAGTATGATGTAAATAGACATTTAATATAACAATTGGAATATAAAATAATAAATTTTTTATTTGAACCTCTTCATTTCCACCTTAAGGCTTAATGCATGCATATATATGGAATACAGAATTTTGCTTATCCAAAGCTACATTCTAATAATAGAAAGGTTATTGTCCTGATGTCCATCCAAACTTGTCTTTGTTTCTATTTTTAGTCCAATAACATCATCATGGTACAATCCCACCAAAAGTATCCCACCCCATTTATTCATGAACAATCAATATATTTTTCCAACAAGTTGCTTTGAGTAGAAGGAATTTTATTTATTTATTACTTTCAAAATTAAATATATTAATTTTAATAAAATATTATATCAAAAATACTATTTAAATAAAAATTTAAACTATCATCTTATTTAAAACCATTTAAAATAACAACCAAATAAACAATGACTTCGACAACTTATGATTTTGATTAGAGTTATTTTAATACTCGATCCATCATAATACATTTGTATTACGGATTTTTATCCATCTTAAAATAATAGTTTTGGTTTTAAAAATAATTATTGTGATCTTCGTTCTATAAAAATATTATTTTCATATTTTTACTATAATTGTGTGAATACCATTACAATATTCTTTTTAATTTTATAATAATAAAAGTAAAATTATCTTTTATTATTTATTTTATATCCACTCTTGACTCTAAATAGAATGCTATTATTCATTAAATCTACTAAAAAAAATAAATAAATTATTATATTAATAATGAGATAATAGTATTTATAAACAATAGTATCATTCTTTTTTTATTAACTATAACAACTTTTTTATATAAAAATATGCTTATGTATCATTATTTAATACTACTTGATAAAGTATTGTTTTTTATTTTGTGTTATTATCCTTAATTTAAATATTTTTACATTTTTTTAATAATATTTTATACAAATTCATTTTATTTTTTATACAATATTAATAGGTATTTTTATTTTATTTTTTTCTCTTAATTTGTATTATGTATGAATATTATATTAATAATCAGAATAAAAATAAAATTAAGGTGTACTTACTCGATGAACTTTTCTAAATTTTAATTTAAATTATTAATTTAAACAATAAGTAGAATATATTACTATTTCATAAATAAAAAATAAAAAGTACTAGTAAAGATAATATAGTAAAAAATTTAAAATGAATAGAGACTTAATGACTATATATATATATATATATAAGTGAACTTTGTATTAATTTTTAGAATATGTTTAGAATATATAGACATTATATTATTCACTTATTATTTTAATTAAATACTGTAATTTTTCATTTTTTGTATATTTATATTTTTCCTTCTTCGCGAAGAACTGTCTATTTTATTTAACTTATATATATATAGAGAGAGAGAGAGAGAGAGAGGGGGGGGGGGGGGGGGGGGGGGTCTCTCTAGGCGTGTGTGTATATATATATATATAATAGTTGGTCCTTGGTTTTCTATGTAGCTGTTCCTCCTTCATAAATCCACCATTGGCATTTGGCAGTGAGTGTCTTGCATTTTGTGTTCGTCTTTTCCAACTTCAACTTCATCAATACCAAATTGAATTTGAATCTGAGCTGTTTGTCGATGGAGGGGAGGAGGATAATGGAGATGGAGATGGAGTTGGGGCTAACGCCGCAGGAATTGGCGCGCCTCGACCCTCTCATCCGCGCGCACCACACCTTCGACGCATTGCCCAACACATGCACTTCTCTCATCTCCCAGCGCATCGACGCCCCCGCCGACGCCGTCTGGCCGCTCGTCCGCCGCTTCGACAATCCCCAGCGCTACAAGCACTTCATCAAGAGCTGCACCATCACCGGCGACGGCGGCGTCGGAACCATCCGCGAGCTCACTGTAGTCTCCGGTCTCCCAGCCTCCACCTCCACCGAGAGGCTCGAGATCCTCGACGACGAGAGGCACATACTCAGCTTCCGCGTCGTCGGCGGCGAGCATCGCCTCAACAACTACCGATCGGTAACTTCCGTGAATCAATTCGACGAGGATGGAAAAACCTACACGATTGTGTTGGAATCGTATATTGTGGATATACCTGAGGGGAATACCGGCGAAGATACCAAAATGTTTACAGATACCGTTGTGAAATTGAATCTCCAGAAGCTTGGGGCTGTGGCAACATCCAGCAAGCAAGGGGAACGATGAATGGATCGATTTTGGAGCTAATTTGGTGGTAAAACTCTTCGATTGTTGGAAAATTGCAAGCCCTAGGTTTGAGAAACGACGCAGCAGAGGATGAATGGATCTGAACTCTGATCGATCTTCAGGTATACAAATACAATGACTGTGTGGGTGAAGCTTGAAATTGAAATTGGTGATTGTTGTTTTCCATTGATGATAAGCTCTGATTATTTTTGAGTTACAAGGGTTACTTTCATCATAATGCAATTTGAGATTACTTTGCAATAATTGCAGTTGTTGAATAGAATAGTTTTCATTTCTTTATCATGTGTTTCTTGGCTGTGTCTGTGTGTGCTTATAATTGCAGCTACCTCCATTATACAAATACTCATGATTCATTTTTGGCTAGAAAAAGAAGAGTGATTTTGGTGATCAATGTTTCTTTACTTCTTCTTCTGCTGTGCATCATCAATAGATATGTTTTGCTGTAGGGGTCAAATCTGGCTGTTTTCTTTATCAGGATTGTTTGTAGCAATCAATTTCAACATCTGTGTTGCAGTTAGTCCATTATGATATGTTTGCTAATGTCATTATGTGTGTGTGTGTGTCTCTCTCTCTCTCTCTATATATATATATATGAATCTTATTTGGTTTGGCTGTGTTTTGATTGGATCCAGTTCTTGTTTCTCTGTTCTTTCATTTGGATGTGATATGTTTAGATGTAACAAATTTTGGTTTCTTTTTTTTCTTTTTCCTTTTTTTTTTAAATTTTTTTGTGGGTGTATAAAAAATGTGTGCAAGTTGCAAGGAGAATAAGTGGGGGTGGGCTATTAATGGTTTCTACAGCAAATGCCATGTAAAGGACTGCTCATTTGCATTCTATAGAATTCAATGCTAGCTAGCTGTTTATTTAGAATACACATCACCATTTTGACTTTTTTTTCTTTTTACCAAAATATAAAAATACCATCTACTATACATACATACATTATACATATACACACACAAAAACTGGGATGTACATACATATATGTTTCTGGTCTGAGTGTGTATATCTTGGACCATTTCTTGGCATTCACTTTGAAAATTGAAACTGATGAGAAAACTAGTTAATACATTCATACTTCCACATAAAAGGGTCTTTTGTCTTTTTGTTCATTTTTCTTGTCCTATAATTAGTTTGATTTCATAATTTACTGCTATCCTCCTACCCACCCCCACAGAAATATGTACATACATATGTGTCTATATATAGAGAGAGAGAGAGAAAGAGGGTAAGCAAGTTGTAGGGATTCTTGGATTTTCTTTTTCAAACCCCCCCTCCCCCTCACTTCTTTTATTTAATTGATTCATGATGCTTGCTTTATTTATGTGGTGTGAAGAAAGGATATAGGAAAGGGGATCATGCTTTTTAGCAAAAAAACACACACACACACAAATAGATAATGTATACAAACACACATACTATTTATGAAAATACAAGTAGGTGAGCAACTTGCAAGAAAATTTTTGAACTTTTCAATAATGTCAACTCACACTCGAATGGAAATTGATGATGATGATGATGAGCTATAGGTTGCTAAAGCCATGTGACACCATCACCACCACCACCACCACCACCACCATCATTGTAGTGTACATTTTGATTGGGCATGAAATCCAATGCATGGTAACTATGATACTTTCTACTTTCTAGTCATTTCTATAAATTATACAATGAGTCTATGGTGATTTTTTAGATTATATTAATAAGATTTGATGTAAATAAATATCATATATGATATTTTGACATTTTGGTCTGTCAAAAATTAATGTATTCAATTTTGAGTAATTGTAATTTACACTTAAATAGAAGATATTCATACACTTAAATAGATTATTTCAAGAATGCCAGAAAAGACATTAAAAATAATTAGTTACTAGGGGTAAAGAAAAAAAAAAAAAAAAACTTTTTATTATTCTATTGCATTATTTATATATATATATATAATATGTAATAATATTCTAAAATATGCTTGGAAAATATAAACTGATAAATAGATAGCAGAAAGAAAAGTATAATATTTTAAATAAATAAATAAAGTATAGAATGCAACATGTTTTGGAAAATGATTAACTTTCAAATACTCTCTCTAAATAGTGGCTTAATATTATATTGAATTGAGGGTATCTAGTTGCTTGTGAAAATGGTTCAACAAACTATATACAATATTGATTGGACCAACCAAAATAGTAGTAATATATATGTATTATTATATATACACAAAACACACATTTGTATATATATATTTTAATTATTTATTGAGTTTTGTTGTCATTGTACGAAATAATAGCACTTTCTGTAATAAAAATAACTATAAATTTAGATAATAAACAAAAACGAAAATGTGTATATATATATATATATAAAAAAATTCTAGGATTTATTGCACTTCCCTTCGTCCCTATATATATTATTTATTTATATCTCTTCATTATTTAATTCACTGGCTAACTTAGTACTGCAATCTTTGGACCAATCGGAGCCTACTAAATAAAATTATTTGACATATTTATATCAAAATGGTTGAGTTTATTATATATGATGGTTTATCCGTTCATTCAATTTTAAGTTGACATTTTTCCTATGCAAAGCTGCAAACTTGTTGGCCCACTCCATTTATAGCTTTGCTCTCCACTTGCTCTTTAATCTTTATATATAACTCAAATTTCAAACAAGTATTACCATCATTCAAGCTTAAATTCACATTAATTTTATTAAGATTATTTTATTATTTCAAGTTATATTCATTTTTAAAATAAAATATAAAAAATCTCTCCTTTTATCTGTTATTTATATTCTTTTTCTCAAATTTACTCATATATATTTTTATTTTTTTTCTACCTGTAAATTTATATTACTAATTTTGACAAAATTGAAATATTAACATTTAATTATTTAATATTTATTTATAATAAATATTCCCCGCTATTTTTATATTTTTATCATTTTCTTTTACTCCGTGTGCTATATTTGTTGTATATTTATATTATATTAATACAAATTTTGTACTATTATTTTATATTTTATTTATTGACTATTATTCTCTCCGATCTCAATATAGTATCTCATTTACTATTCTAGAAACAAATTTTTTAAAAAAATATAATCAGTAGATAACTTAAAATATATTAGTAAATATAATTATATTATAACAAAAATAATTTTAAATTTAAATATATATAAATTAAAAAAATATAATAAAACTAATAATTTTAAATTAAAATTAAATTAATTCATTAGTAAAATTAAAATTAAAAAATATATATTAAAAAATTTAAAATAAGATTAAAATATATAATTTTTTTTAAAAAAAACAAATGACATAAAAAGTGACTAAGACTAAAATTAAAAAATTAAAAAACAAAAACAGTAAGTGAAACAAAGCCAGTATAATATTTAAAATATTATCGGAACGCTGCTCAATAATTTTATTCACCCGATAAATATATATATATATATATATATATATCTTAGCAAAATAAAAATAATCGAACTCAACTATGCTTTGCAGTCATTGCAAGCTAACCTTTCTCTTGTTAAGCTTTTCTGGTGTTTCCTCGGAGCAAAACTTTTGTCCCAATCCACCAAAAACATTGCAATAATAAACTCCAACCAGTTAAACCACATCGATCCATTTTTCAGCATCGCGGCGTCGCTCACAGCCCGGGTATCGGGAACTGGGTTGCCAATGCTTCGACTCTTGATTGCAGATCCTTCACCTTCCCGAGCAATGGAAAGTCGGGAGAGGTCACGAAATTCATGAAGTCTTGAAGCTTGGTGCCCGAAACAGACTTCTTTGCTTCCAGAGCCATCTGGACGCCCTCGTCTATGAAATCTGCGACTGCCACGAATTCCTTCTCGCCAAAACCTCTCGTCGTCATTGCAGGAGAGCCTATTCGAATGCCACCGGGCACTAGCGCACTTTTGTCGCCTGTAAGATAAAAAATACAATGGAGCTTCAAAAAGGTCATGAAGTTTATCCATAGTCTATATCGGGTGAAATAATGGTTTACGGTTCGCGAACCTGGTGTGGAGTTCTTATTGAGTGTGATCGACGCCATATCTAGGATTTTCTCAACTCTAGCACCATCAATGCCCTGGGAAGGTATAAGAAAGTCGATTGATTAGCTAAATTATGGAAATGGATAAAATCATTGAACAAGAATGGTCCTAAAATGCTCACCATGGGACGAAGATCCACGAGAACTAAATGATTATCGCTTCCTCCGGAGACCAGTTTGTATCCTAACTCCATTAGCCTACTTGCCAGAGCTCGGCAATTAGAGACCACCTATAGGATAAATCAGTAGAATTAATGTAATCGAATAGAGAGGAGGGAACAAATATAGTGATCGATTATACCTTGTTTTGATAAGCCTTGAACTCCGGTGATTTGGCGTGCTTTAGACAAACGGCAAGGCCACCGATTGTGTGATTATGCGGACCTCCCTGCATAGACAGAACCAAAAGTTTGCATAAATTTACAGAAATCAAGAGTTGAGCTATCGAAATTCAGATTGTATTTGTTAGAGAAATCTCAAGAATAGCTCAGACCTGTAGACCTGGAAAGACGGCATTGTTGATGGCTGATTCCAATTCGACTCCAAGAACAGGATCCTTCTTAAAAAAGATCATTCCACCTCTGGGTCCCCTGAGAGACTGAAGAAAATGCCGACATCATAACCACAGAGCCGAATGGCGTCAACAACTCAACTAGCAAACACAAAGAGTCCATAAATATTATGTAATCAAGATTAACCTTGTGTGTGGTAGTTGTTACGATGTCACAATACTCGAAAGGATTAGCAACGACGGACGCAGAGACAAGTCCACTTATATGAGCCATATCCATCATGAGAAATGCACCGACAGCATCGGCAATCTTCAATGTAAAACAGGAGGATAAAAGCATTAGAATATCAAAAGTACGTGAGGCAAGACACTTTATAAGTTTACCTTTCTCATACGAGGATAGTCAAAATCCCGAGGATAAGCACTAGCACCGGCAATAATAAGTTTAGGGCGAAACAGGGTCGCAGTTTTCTCAAGCATATCGTAGTCAACAAGACCTGCACAACAGTTTAATTAGTTAAAAGTAAAAATTTGCTTCTTTTTTTTAACTTCTTAAATATTTTGTAGCAAAGTGAAAAACCTGTAGACTCGTCCAGTCGATAAGGCATTGATTCAAAATATATAGATGTGCCCGACACCCGCCTCTTTGGTGTCATGAACCCATGTGACAAGTGTCCACCATGAGGTAAATCCAAGCCCTAATCAATTCAAAACCCAACCAAATAATCATCGTTCCAAATAGATATTCAGTGCATCGACTTAAACAGCCAGAAAAGACAACAATGTGTTTACCATTATGCGGTCATGTGGATTGAGAATTGCAGTGTAGACCTCAAAATTAGCCGGAGAACCAGATAATGGCTGCACATTTACACCCCATTTGTTTTCATCCAAATTAAATGCCGCAAGAGCCCTCTTTTGACAAAGGATCTCAAGTTCATCAATGTGCTCGTTGCCACCATAATACCTAAGCCAAGAAAAAAGAAACGAAATAATACATAACACAAGACTTTGATTCAATGCCAGTCTTGAATTTATAAGACACCGAATACCTTTTTCCAGGTAGTCCTTCAGAATACTTATTAGTGAGGCAAGAACCAACAGCCTCCATAACTGCTCGAGAGGTAAAATTTTCAGAAGCAATAAGCTCCAAGCTTCTGAATTGACGATTCTTCTCACTGTCAATAATGGCTTGAACTTCAGGATCAGCTTCAGCCAAGCCATAGTCCACAAAGCTGCTTCCAGAACCTATTTATCTCAAATTACATGAGATCAACATGTGCAAAGAACAATCAAATTGAGTAATAGCATACATTCTCATATCACAACAGTTTCTACCTCCAATTTCTGATTTAGGAACAGATGTGGAAGACATTGTCCTGCCAGTGCTTAAGCTCCCTTCTATTTTCAACGATCGAAAAGGCTTCACCGAACTCACTTTCATGTTTTGGCTGCCCCCAATTCCAACCCATTTGGAAGGATACATTGAGCCATTGATCCCAAATGGTTGTTGAATAGAGCTCATTGTGGCAGATCCACTGCAAGCCTGCATTGTCTCCCTTACTCTACTTCAAAGTGGTACCTGCCAACAAGTATATATTGAAATAATTGAAACACAAACCAATCTACACAAACAAACGAGGATGAGATTAGAATCATTTGAAATCAGATAATCATGCAGGTAATCCATCCAAGCTTAACCAGAGGTACTTGTTCAAGATAAAGTAATTAGCTAAGATGAACATCAAAATAAAGAATACACAAGTAAGCTTTAATCACATCATGCAGTAAAACACCAAACTGCAGCTGAACATGGAAAACTGTTCAAAATATTACATGTTATAACATCATAACAGGAACAAAAAATCATGAGCACTGCTGCAAAATTAAGGAAAATATAAGCCATTCCAGATATTTACATCCAAGTATGTTCCATAAACAGGTCTTTACAACCTCAAAGCACTGCTGCAAAATTAAATATAATGCAAAACCAAAAAGTTAACAACACTGCATATACTTACAAAATAATTAAACGCTACGGGTCAGAACTAACTTAAAAAGAGAAAATTTTGAAACACCCAATTCAGCCCAAAACAATCACTCTCTAAATAAAAATCAAATAAGCATATACAAATTTTAACTCAAGTGATGCAGCCCAAAAAACTTTGAAACAAAAGGAAACCCCTTGATTCGAAAGCTTTAATTTTTCATTTATGTTTTTATCGAAAAACAAGTTGAAGGCATAATTATCCAACCCAAAACAGGCTTGAGAATTTCTTTACAAAAAAGAAGCAGATAACAGAGCATAAAACTCTGAAGTGGCAAACAAAACTGGAGCAGACAAGGAGAGTTCTCCAATTCATTGAAACACTCAATAACGGACACGGCCTAAACCATAACTCACGAGGAGAAACAGAAAACTTACAGTAAAATTTTCAATCTCTCGTTCGGTTGGGTGAGAAGAACGATTTCTGTTTCCTTATTTCAATTACCAAGCTCCGCTCAGGCTTTTGCGCTCTTCTCCGACCAAAAACGGCCGACAAAACCCTTACAAAAACCTAATGGACCTGTCCGTGCGTTGCAAAGTTTTATTTTTGAAGGTTGGGGAAAAGAGAAAGCACTATAATTTATTGGTATGTATTTCGAACAATTTTGATTTTAGTATTGAAACCATGTATAATGAAATATTTTATAAAATAAAAAAATAGAATTTAAATTGTGAAAATTTTAGATTTGAATTAAAGGAAACAAACCCTAGATTTTATTGTACATTTTATATTTAAAAGAAAAATAATTAATGTAATCTTCAAATAAAAAATCGTATTAACGGCGAACTAACAGAATGAACGATTCCGTCAGATCACTTAACGCCGTGAATCAAAGATCGTTTCTACTTGCCCATTCGGTTTCGAACACCGGTCCAGACCGGCGGTTCGATTTTCGAACCGATTGTTTACGTTCAAATTGAAATCGTTGGAAAATCGAAACGAAACTGAATTTATTATTTTAAAAATAAATGGACTCGAACTATCATTTTAAAAATAAAATAATTAAAATTGATATATTAATAAATAAATAGATCAAAATTATATTTTATTCTTAAAATAATTTATAGAGTATATTAATTAAATTAATATTAAAAATATAACATATACATATAATCTAATAAATATATTTTCAATTAGCGTCAAATTGAAATTATGATCGGAAAAATCGGTTTCCGTTCGAATTTTTTATAAACTGAAACTCGCAGTTGGAATCGTTTGGACAAACCTAATTCATTTTGGTCCAAGAATTGGCGTGGGACCCGCCTTCCAAAGTGAGAATAGAACTCCGGATCCGAACCGAACCCATGCCCAAAAGCTTCGGAATCCGCGTTATGGCTGACCCGCCAATATTACTATCCAAGATTTTTTTGTAGATACACATTAGTGTAGAAATAGTTACAGAGAAATCCAAATTTACCCGACCATTTTGATCTGGACTCGAATCCTTTTTGTCTATGGCGGGTCCGGATCGGTCCCGGAATGGCCGGCCCGGTTGTTTTCCATGCTTGGCGAGCCGCCTCATGAGACAGCTTTAAAAAATAAAATTACAGCTTAAACAAGAAGAGATCCTGACCGTAGATTAATATTCAACGGCTTAGATAGGGTGTGCAAAACTGCACTGTATAAAGATGGTATTGGTGGGTTGAGGAAGAAATAACAGAGTGAGTTCGAATTTTCTCTTCATTCATCGTTCTGCAACAACAAAGACCTCTCTCTATCTCTGCCTGTCTTCCTCCTTCCCTCTTTCTCTCTCTCCCTCTCCTCGCAACCACACACGGAGACGGATTTTATTAATCAGTTCCATAGAAATTGATTAGGAGACAGAAAATTGGTTAGCGGCATATGGTGAGTGGAAATGTGGCGAATTGACGTGAAATTGAACGATCTAATCCTTTTCTTCTGATATGTAACAATCTAATTTCATGTGTGCAGTTCTTCGTGGTAGGGACGTTGAAGATGCAGATTTTGGAAGAATGTCAATTGTTGAACTGCCGGTGTAATTTAGGATGTTGAAACTTGATTCTGTTCGCTGAATTGCCGAAGGTTGGTGGATTCTGATTGGATTTCCAGGAAGGTGTTTTTAGGAGATGCGTTTTGCTTTGGTTTACAATTTCAACTATTTCGAATTAATTTGGTTTTTTGTTCAGCAGGAACATTATCGGGAGATTTGAGATCAGTTAACTGGATATAGAGATCTGAAGTGATCTCGGAAATCTCTGATGAAGCTTCGATTTGTCATAAATTTACCTTGAAAGTGCCGTCTCTAAAGCTTCTGAAAGTTGCATCGACGGAGTTTTGAACTCTACGAATTTTGTTCGCCCAAGGATAATCTGCGCGTTTGAGAGAGAAATGAGACCGTAACAGGTAACCTATTTTGTCATTCATAAGAGAACAGCAACCGAGCAGTGAATTTGAAGCAGATTGTGAAACTTACGGTTGCTGTAATTGCAGATTGACGCCTCTGTTCCAGTAGTTAATCTCGTTTCAGGAGCTGAAAAGTAGATCAAATTCTCTCTACAGAAGAACAAACAGATAGATAATTCCCAGGTAAACGAATTACGGTACACAATCCTCTAATTTTCTATAGGATAGCCAAGAAAACCCCGATCCATTAAGACCTAGGCGTTTTTGTACGTCTTGATCTTTTACCTATTTTCTCCAAAGAAAAAGGCGCCTCTATCTGCATATGATTACCTTCCGGGAGTTCTTAATCTCATAATTCACTGGTTGGACGTCATTTTTTCGTATGTGTATCAACAGATTTTGATGCAAAATTTTCTGTCCTAAAAATATTCCGGGAGTTATACTTCCAGCTGTGCTTTCTGGATTCTGATGAAGAACAAATTGTCTCGGAAATCTGAACCAGAATAGGGACATGAGTTTATACGCTTACATTTCTTCCTCCGGAGATCAAAATTGAACTCTCCGGTTCTCCTTTCCGGATCATTTCTTTCGTCTGCAAACTGCCAAATCCAGCATGAATACAGATCTTACCTCCCCTCTGATATTAGTCTCTGTTTGCTAATCTTTCTATTCTTTTAATTTCCCGCATCTTGTTTTTTACCTGCAGTTTGCTGAAAATAAATGAGCCTAGTTGTTTTTTCTTCCCCCTTGACCTTTTACTTCTCAATCTAAAGGATGTTGGTTGGCAAGATTTGAACAGAGTACTTCTAACAGAAAATGGAACGGCGTTAATGGCTAATGCGATCGTTGTTGTTTGACGGCTAACAGGTGGGTGGGTGGTGTATAAAGGCAGAGAGCAAGTAAATGGAGAGAAAGAATTCCTATTCTTCCAATTCCAATAAGGACGGATTTCTACCGAAATCTGAGCCCCGGTCAATCTCCACAACGTCGTCTGAATTCGTCCTGCAGTGGGGGAACCGGAAGAAGTTGCGCTGCATGAAGGTCGCGGGTGCGGCGGGCAAGGACAAAGCCAGCAACAATGAACCGAACCGTTCGCGTTCGACGGCCCGTGTAGACCGGCGGGCTGTGGTTTTGGGGTCAAATCATAATAACAATAACACCAAGGATTCAATCCCAAATCAGAAAAGTAACAGCCATTCTTTGAAGTCGATCGGCGGTGGGATTGGGTATCTGAATCTCCGCCAGCGCCCGGTTTCCCCATCCCGTCGGATTTTGAGGTAAGCCCGATTTGAATTCGTTTATCATTATGTGTGCGATTGAATCGATTCTGTGGGTGGATGAGCCACGTGAGTGGCACGTGGGAGGAGTTTTGGGGATTATCTTTTGTGTTGATTTTGTGATCTTCTAAATTGGCGCATACCTCGCTGCTCATAAATTTTCTCAGGAAAAGTAACTGATTTTGTCTGCGTTTATGATCTGAAATTTCAAATTGCGCTGTTTCGTTAAATCATTGCAAAAGATAAGGTAGGAGGCGGTTTCACTCAATGCTTTTCCTTTTTCTTATTAAATTGAATAGACTCTCTTTTCTGGCCGTCGATATCTGCCTCCTCATGAATTATGATGAGGTGCGGGGATTTATATGAACTTAGTTTGGCTTTTTAGGTGTTCTTCTGCAATAGGCCAGTCTTTCTGGTTGGAGCATTTTTCAAGTTTGTAGTACTCTCGCAAATAGCATTATGTTTAAATGATTTTCTTTGAAATTCAGCATACATGATTGGTTTTATGTACACCAAATATCGAAATCAGATGATGCTTATACAAAAATTGTATGAAACACTAATTTTTTATTATTTTAAATTTTTTAAATACTCCAAAAATTTTCAAAAGTTTCTAATAATCTGTCTTTTACTTTACGGAAGAGAGTCGTGTTTTGAATTGGAATTTGAATTTAATTAAAATAAAAAAATCGTTGATCTGTTTCATCTGGGTGTTTATATGACGACTGTGCCTTTTGTCTTCTTTTGATGCCCTTTCGTGCTAATATATTTCGCTTATTGAATTACTGGTCGAGTAATTAATGCCATTGATTGACCATTTATTTTTCAAAGTTAAACCTAATATATGTGCGTATATATTTAATTTTTTCATTCGGACCATGCCTGGGGTTTAAGTTTTGAGTATTGTATTTGTGGGGTATGGTAATTG
The DNA here is from genome assembly GCF_009805555.1 of Andrographis paniculata. Taxonomy (NCBI): domain Eukaryota; kingdom Viridiplantae; phylum Streptophyta; class Magnoliopsida; order Lamiales; family Acanthaceae; genus Andrographis; species Andrographis paniculata. The sequence goes on along the minus strand of NW_026137634.1, from coordinate 658,016 downwards.
TGTAGAGTCCTGGGCAAGTGGGCCATCGTCCTGTTTATATGCATAGCTCTTTTGCTCTCGATTAAATTGTTTTATCATTTATGGTAGGATTCATAGCACACCTAAGTTAAGATTGGGACACGCAAACTCACTGATGAATGCATCTAGGATGTCAATCCGACGGTCCAAACTCTGCCACTTGTACCTTCATTCTGCACACATTAGGTTAGAAAACACACACACACGCACACAACAGAGTTCTCAAATTATTATCCACCTTGAATTCTTGACCCTTTTAAAATAAAAACCCACACCACACCTTCTCTTAAAAATTAACATCTCTTCCCAATCCTCTACGCAACAGCGCTTGTTGCCCATATTCTTGATCCAAAAATTCAACCCCCCACAAGGGTATTCCAGTAATTCTCTTTTTCAATATATTTTGGCTTGTACTATTGTTTTACTTTTATTTATTTATTATTCTTATTTATTTATACAGTTCTGTATATTCTCATCAATACCATTTATTTTTACCGGCGCAGTACTTTTAAATTAGTGTGTTTTTTCATCACAAGCACAAGTTCTTTTTCCCTGTCAATTTATTAATTTCTATTCATCGTATGTGTTGAGTGATGTGATGCCTCGTGCTTATTATGTTCTGATTGCTGTTTCTGGTTTTTAAATTTCACTGAATCACAGGAATACAGAGAATTCAATTGGTATGAGAGGGCAGAACAATGGGGTGAGGGGGTTAGCCTCCCAAGATAGAGGAGATAGAAAGGGCACAGGCGCAAATACTGCCACCACAAAAAACACCAACGGAAAGAACAGTAACAATCATCATAATGAGAACCACCACAACAGCGGCGGTTCTGGCTCGTCGGAGACTGCCCATGACTGCAGAAAAGGAGGATCCTCATCGGACACAATCGTTTGGCCACCAAAATTCGTGATCGCCTTAACAAATAAGGAGAAAGAAGAGGATTTCATGGCAATCAAAGGGTCAAAGCTTCCTCAAAGACCCAAAAAGAGAGCAAAGTTCATCCAACGCACCCTCAATGTGAGTTTACTTCTCTCTCTACCTTTTATTTAGTAGTTTATGCCTAAATTATAATTGGAGTTAGTAGTAATATATATCATTGAGTGCTATTAGAAAGTTTTATGATGCTTAATTCTTGCCTTGTTAAACAGTAGTAAAGGATTTCTTGCTAATTGAGTAGCTGAAATCTCTGTCTCTTTAATGAACCAGAATGGTTAGATATAGAGAGTTGGGTAGTAAAATAAATCAATTTCTGGGTAACGGAAATAGAGCAGGGAAATATCCTTTGTGCGAAAAATCAATTTAGAACCTTTGGAAGAAATATTTGCACGATAAATATATAACATAAAGTTATGGGGTGAGTTGAATTAGAATGGAAAGGCAATAGGGGCTATAGAAAATTTCAATATATTGAAAGAGCACTTGTATTATATTATCCAAGAATTTAAATATTACTTTTGCTGGGTGGTGGCAGCCATGTGGGGGCCTGTCATACACTGATAGGTTTGGCTTGCACGTGTCCCTTTACGGCACACCTCACATCACTGTCACATATAGATATATATAATATATATATTATTGAAACGGGTCCATTGTTTGTTTGTTTTCAATTTTATTCTTATGGTCTTTCTTTGAATTAATTAATTGTGAACATCTCACAAATTTAGAGCGAGAATGGCATGCAATCCATACATTTTTACATGGTGGTGGGCCTTGTCTTGTTTCTACGGTTTATTTCTTTTATCTTCTCAACAACTATGAGCACTTTTTATTGAAATCAAAAGCCTTAGGGAGATACATAAAATGAATTGTGTATGTGGTTTGATGACCAAACCTGAAACCACCCTTTATAGTTGTCATATAATTGATATAAACTACTATGCAAGTGTGAAATAATAATAGTAATAATGATGATGATGATGATGATACATGAAGATTATTAAATGTGGGTTTGATTATTAGTTAGTATTGTAAGCGAGGAATTTTTGGTTTGCAGTTGGTGAGCCCTGGTGCATGGTTGTGCGACCTAACTCTCGACCGCTATGAGGTTAGAGAAAAGAAAGTTTCCAAGAAGGTTGGTATAAATATTTTCTGATTGACTGAGGTTTTCGTTTTAGTTTCTATTCTTACTGTTAAATTAATTATGTAACAATTCTATTAATAAAAAGTCATTCCTCCTCTGATTGATTTTGAGTTAATGTTAAATTGTGTTTTTTAAGAGACCAAGAGGGTTGAAAGCAATGGGAAACATGGAATCAGACTCAGAGTGAGGAAGCAACAGCAGGTGGTGTATGAAATTTCTCTTCTCCTTTTCTTTTATTTTTTGGATGAATAATGAATGAGAGACATAGAGAGAGAGAGAGAGAGAGAGAGTCTGTTTGTACACCTCTGAGGCACAGAAAAGATGAGTGAGAGTGATAAGTTGAATTAGGTGCATGCATGCATATCCTTCTTCTTCACTTCTCGGATGGATTGGATCATATCTATATGTCTTTGGTCAGTTGTCTTCTCATACACAGCTTAGACCCTTACGAACAGCTTCTGTTAAAATGTAAAGTTCAAATCAAATTTATCTATATTATGGTTTTTTATTTGACCAGTTCTGCATCAAAGAATATAGAAAATTATGTCATTAATATAAAAAATATTATTTTGTGTTAAATTATTATTATATTTTTTTTGTCACTTAGTAGAGTATATATATTATATATATTGCTTTAATATGTGTATATATATTCTTTCTATCATTAACAAAAGCTATATTACTTTTTCTTATTTTTTACAAATTGTTTATTAATTAAATTTTATTTAAGAAAAGTCTATATATACATTAAAGTTTATGTTAAAAGTGAATGATATATTATATTTCATTCATCCAATATTTCCTATTTTATTATTTCAGTCCATCTCATATTTTGTCTCATTCTTTAAAAAAATAGAATAAGATAAAATAAATTAATAACAATTGTTTTATTAATTATATCGTTTTTAAAATTTCATGTTCGGAAGGAAGCAATAAAAAATAATCTAACCATTTTAATTTATAACAAAAAATATAAATGAGTTATATAGTCAATTGTTTTTATTTGTTGTTCAATATTATAACTTTTTTTATCATTTAGTATATAAATATAGTAGTATAATATACTCCTTTAAAAAATTTAATTTAAAATGAGATTAAATTATATAATTATTTTTTTTAAAAAAAAATTGAGATGGAATGAATAAAAAGAAAAGTGACATGAAATGAATAAAAAGGGAAGTGACATAGGATGATCGATTTATTATGAAATAGTTAGGCATATTTTAAATATAATTTCATAAATTATATTAAAATTCAGTAATTCAAGGTGAACTGTTCTTCTACACTATTAGGATGTATTAAAACATGATAATTGTGTTAAATAGTTGTTGAAATTTTCCCTTGGGTGTGTTGCCATTCACCATTTATTTATATTGATGAAAATATCAAATTAAATATATTTTTATTCAAATAATATATCCAAAATTTTATTATATCTAAACTTCAAACAAAGCTTCTCATAATCTACTCACAACTCAGTGGTATAGCCTCCAGATCTGGTTCACAAGTACCACTTTCTTCTTCTCAGTTGGATGTTATCAAATTTTGAACCAAAATACAGTTCCAAAATATCAAAAGCATGCGATTCCACAAAGGCTGGTGTCGATTAGATGAGAGACGGAACAGGAACAGAAATAAAAAGCAACCGGAGAAATCAGAACTACGTTAACCAACAATTACAGTACCGTGGAATATATATAATATGCACACAAAAATGTCTAATGAGTACACGAATGCTCAACACAACAACTCTAAAAGTATATCGATCAGAAAGCACAGACCGCAATCCAAACATCATCTCTGCACAATCGGAAATAAACTACATAGAATCTATAATCATATCATCAAAATATAAACATAGTCGTCCTAAACACACACTCAAACCTCAGATTCGGATCGCAGATCCAAAGAGGAACGAAACCACACTCAAAGCGCAACTAACAGCTACCGCCGGCGAAACGATTCCCGAAGAGGAATCAGGAGCCGGCGCCGGAGCCGGAGACTCCTGCGCCGCTACACTTCCGAGGAGCGCTAAAGCGGCCACCGTCGCCGCCGCAGCCAGAAAAGCACGACCGTGTATAACCGCCATTGCACTCTCGGAGCTATGGGATTTCCGGCGAGGCGAGTGGAGGAGCGGAAAGAGAGTCTCACGCTCTTTATATAGGAAGGGCAGGACAGCGGAATCTCGGGCAGAGGATGGTCGTGCGGGCAGCTACCCGGCATTTACAGACTGGCAATTTGGAAAAGCAGCGGGACGAAACGACGCCGTATCGAGTGGCAAATCACTGATTAACATCTTTCTTAATTTTAATAAGAAAAAAAATTAAGGAATGATTACACATTAGCGCTGATGAGGCACAGCTGTGACAACTCTGTTGGTGCACTGCTCCCCACCAATAGAAGAACGACACGTAAATTTGACCGTTGTTCTGCACCATGTAGACCCTTACAACAATGAAAATACAACAACTTTAACATATTCCAATTTTATAATCGGTAATCTTAATTAAGGCATGATAGAATTAAAATTTTGTAAATAACAACTTTTTCGTTTTAATTTTAAAAGTTTTTTTATGTTGTATGTAATGCTCACACATACTTTGTAGATTCATTCTGTATTACACCATTTGACTTGGTTGGTATAAAAATATATTCAATAAATCTTACAGTACATTATTTCATGGACTTAAATTAAATATAAATAACAACGTACGTGTAGACATGTTAAGTCAATCAACTCGAGAAAGTCAGAATTTATAAAAAGAAATTGCCTGTGGAAAAGGCAAAGCAACTGCCAGTAGCAATTTTCAACAAAAAAATTATGTGAAATAACATATGATGTTCTTAGAATGAGCATTGAGTAAATGTCAGGTCGAATGCAATAATTTGAATGTAAATTATGCAATCAGACAAACAACTTTCTTTAGACGAGCCTTAAAGGGCTTCTAGTACAAATCTAACTCGTGATATTGCAAATATACCAACCAACACTATTTAGCCTTCGTTTATATATAAAATCTTTGGAGTTGCGAAAAATCATAATCAGAGTAATAATAAATTAAGCATTTAATTTAATATTATATATATATATATATATCTGACAGAGAGGCAGACGGACGCGGTGAGGTGAGGAGAGGAAGCAAATAATAAAGAGTATCTTAAATGAGGGGCTCATTGGACGCCTTAAGTCCACCGCCACCCCCACCAACACCAACCTCTTTGCTACGGTGCCCTGCCCTTTATTATTATTATTATTATTTTAATTCCGTTACGTTACAGAGCACCCACAGCACAGCCACAGCCATGAGCCATCAATATCCAGCTCAGACACACCCAATCCGTTCCTTCTTCCCACTTTCCCTTTCTCCCTCTCTCTCTCTCTTTATGCCTTGTGTATATATATACACGAATCTACCATCTCTTGGCATTCCATCTCAATTCCACGAAGAAATTAATATTCTCTCAGTATCATTCAGTAATTCATTAGAAATGGCTGCTCCTGCTTCTGCATTGCTATTCTCTATCATCTCCCTAGCGGCGGTCCTCTTCTTCATCGGCAGCGCCAATGCCGACTTCAACCGCGACGCCGAGATCACGTGGGGCGACGGCCGCGCCAAGATAGTCGACGGCGGGAGAGGCCTGAGCCTGTCCCTCGACCGCTTCTCCGGCGCCGGATTCCAGTCGAGGAAACACTACCTCTTCGGCAGATTCGACACGCAGCTCAAACTCGTCCCCGGCGACTCCGCCGGCACCGTCACCACTTTCTTCGTAAGCACACACACGAACACTACTTGTACTAATTCCATTAACCAAAATAATAATAATAATAACAATGGTTGGAACTGAATGGATGATCAGCTGACGTCGGAGGGAGAAGGGCACGACGAGATCGACTTCGAGTTCCTGGGGAACTCCTCCGGCGAGCCGTACACCGTCCACACGAATGTCTACGCCGCCGGAAAAGGCAACAAAGAGCAGCAGTTCCGCCTCTGGTTCGACCCCTCCGCCGCTTTCCACACCTACTCCATCGTCTGGAACCCCCAGCGGATCATGTACGCAAGCCTGATTAAAACTAATTATTGAATTTTACAAACCGGCCTCCAACTTATTTATCGATCGATTTGATTGATTTCAGATTCTTGGTGGACAACATTCCGATTAGGGTTCACACGCACCACGAGGCCCTGGGGGTTCCGTTCCCGACCAGGCAACCCATGAGGGTGCAGTGCAGCCTCTGGAACGCCGACGACTGGGCCACCCAAGGGGGGCGGGTCAAGACGGACTGGAGCAAGGCCCCCTTCGTCGCCCATTACCGGAACTTCAAAATCGACGGATCCGAGGCCACCAACACAAACAAGAATTCGAATTCATTGAACGCTGGGGCATGGCGGACTCAGGGACTGGACGCGAATGGCAGGAACAGGCTGAGGTGGGTGCAGCAAAAATACATGATCTACAATTACTGCACGGACCACCCCAGATTCCCTCAGGGCATTCCCACCGAATGCAAGCAGTCCAGATTCTGATTCCCATTCCCAGACTTGTTATTGTAATTATCGATTTCATTCATTCATTCATATTATTAGTATTTGTGTACTCTTTTTTTTTTGTGAGATGAGGAATTGAGGATCCTCATTCCTCCTCTTAAAATGAACTTTAAAAAATAAGTTTCGAATTCGAATTTCTCTTAAACAAAAGAAGCATAACAATTAACAAACCTAAATCGATCAAACACAATCACCATAAAACTTTAAAAGCGGTGATAAGAGATCGATTATGTACGTAGATCCTACTTAAATCTAATATAAAAGATGAAGACGGTACATGTCTGTAGATAGATATATATATATATATATATGTTGAGAATTATCTAGAAAGTGCGAGAATCGGCAGGAGCCTCAAGAACATAATCGTACCGACCTGGATCCGTCTTGATGAAGAAGCTGGTACGGCAGGAAGGGCACTTGATCTCAAATCTGTAAATCTTCACGTCGAAGATTGAATCCTTTCCGACTTCCTTTCGCAACGCCAAAACGCGATCGCCTCTGTTCGTCGGCCTCCCACACTCATTGCACTCGACAGCGAACGGAATCTGCATCTTCACCGGCATGCTTCTTGCGACGCGGCCATCGCTCTTCACCATACTGTTCTTCTTCGAATCAGTTGCCATGTTAATTTGATAGGATTGGGGGAAGATTTGAAGGATAATATAAGGAGTATTAATTTTTGAACAAGGTAAGTGAGAAACGATTTAACCTAAATCTGTGCTTTTACTTATTATTAGGGATTGTACATTTTAAAAAATGACCGTTTGATAAGCAAATAAGTAAATTGAATTGGATTATTACGAGGTATTTTCTCCTTAAATTATTATTTTTACTTTAAAAACAATTAAATTATAAATAGTAGTAATATATATTTCTATAAACAAACCGATAATTTTGCAATTTTCTTTTAGGATAGAATTTCAGCAGTTTTCATCATTACTATTTTAATTTATTTCAATTAATAATATTATAAATATCTTATTTTTTTAGTATCGTTTTGAATGAATTAAATGTTTGCAACTTATTTCAATGTAATTAATAGTGTTTTCTAATAAAATTTTTAATAAAAATATATTACTTTTCTATTAAATATTATTATATCAAAATATTATTCAAATTAACATAAAATATTATTCTACTTTTTAGATTATTAATACAATTTTTGATAAAGAATACATTCATAAAAAAACACAAAATAAATAAATCAATTTCAAATTACAACTAAATAAATCTAAAATATTTGTTTCATTGTTATTTTAAAAATATACTAAAAGATTTTATTATTTTTTATGCATAAATTTTTACAATATTTTCTTACATTTTATTTATTTATTTTTTATATTTCTCACCGATATTTTCTTGTTAAAACAATATACTGTACTTTTTATTTCAGCTTTATTTTTTATCAAAATATTAAAAATTATATTTAATATTTAAAAAATTGTTATTCTTTAAACATGTTAATATTAGAACTTAAAATGTTAGAATGTAAATAAATCCTATAGAATATTAATTTGAATACACACTTCATAAAGATAATTAAATCTCCTCTTATTTGCTGAGGTGTATTTATTCAAGAACAGAATACAATACATACATACATACATACGTACATAAATAATAAAAATGAATAAACGAATGAGTAGCTGCAAATCGATAATTACAATAACAAGTCTGGGAATGGGAATCAGAATCTGGACTGCTTGCATTCGGTGGGAATGCCCTGAGGGAATCTGGGGTGGTCCGTGCAGTAATTGTAGATCATGTATTTTTGCTGCACCCACCTCAGCCTGTTCCTGCCATTCGCGTCCAGTCCCTGAGTCCGCCATGCCCCAGCGTTCAATGAATTCGAATTCTTGTTTGTGTTGGTGGCCTCGGATCCGTCGATTTTGAAGTTCCGGTAATGGGCGACGAAGGGGGCCTTGCTCCAGTCCGTCTTGACCCGCCCCCCTTGGGTGGCCCAGTCGTCGGCGTTCCAGAGGCTGCACTGCACCCTCATGGGTTGCCTGGTCGGGAACGGAACCCCCAGGGCCTCGTGGTGCGTGTGAACCCTAATCGGAATGTTGTCCACCAAGAATCTGAAATCAATCAAATCGATCGATAAATAAGTTGGAGGCCGGTTTGTAAAATTCAATAATTAGTTTTAATCAGGCTTGCGTACATGATCCGCTGGGGGTTCCAGACGATGGAGTAGGTGTGGAAAGCGGCGGAGGGGTCGAACCAGAGGCGGAACTGCTGCTCTTTGTTGCCTTTTCCGGCGGCGTAGACATTCGTGTGGACGGTGTACGGCTCGCCGGAGGAGTTCCCCAGGAACTCGAAGTCGATCTCGTCGTGCCCTTCTCCCTCCGACGTCAGCTGATCATCCATTCAGTTCCAACCATTGTTATTATTATTATTATTTTGGTTAATGGAATTAGTACAAGTAGTGTTCGTGTGTGTGCTTACGAAGAAAGTGGTGACGGTGCCGGCGGAGTCGCCGGGGACGAGTTTGAGCTGCGTGTCGAATCTGCCGAAGAGGTAGTGTTTCCTCGACTGGAATCCGGCGCCGGAGAAGCGGTCGAGGGACAGGCTCAGGCCTCTCCCGCCGTCGACTATCTTGGCGCGGCCGTCGCCCCACGTGATCTCGGCGTCGCGGTTGAAGTCGGCATTGGCGCCGCCGATGAAGAAGAGGACCGCCGCTAGGGAGATGATAGAGAATAGCAATGCAGAAGCAGGAGCAGCCATTTCTAATGAATTACTGAATGATACTGAGAGAATATTGATTTACTGAAATTGAGATGAGAAGGGACAGAGATGAAATCACATATATATAGATATAGGTGGAGAGGGAAAGGAAAGTGGGAGGAAGGGAATGAAGGAGGTGGAGTGGAGTTAGCTGGTGACGGTGCCAGCTGGCGGTATCCGCGTCCCCGTCATAAAAGAATATTAAAAAAAAAAAAAAGGAATATTAAAACCATTGATGCGCGTCTGCTGTCTTTGCTGTGTCCCGCTGTGTGTGTCCTGCCACTGTACTACATATATTCAAATTCCACAAAGCTTCCACTTTATAATGCCATTTTATGCCTCGGTTAGTTTGGATATGGATATTTTTAATCGTAATATTTATATTTAAATTTTTAAAAAAATATCAAATAAAATCTGCTTTCGTAAAATAATTTTAAATATCAATTTTATGTTAAATAATTTTATATTTACTAGTTTCAATAATTTTAAAAACTCCAAAACTTAAAAATAAAAGAAAATCATATTTAAATGAAGATAAATCGTTGGCTTTGTTAAAATTAAAATACGGCCGTTTAAAATAATTCAGAATTTCAGAAAGTTTGTTGAATTTTGATTTGAAAATAAATTTTTTATTTAGATAGTATATTAATATAATATTTTCTCTTATATTTGGGTTTTTGTTTCAGTAATCAAATATACATTGTAATAACTGCTAGTCGTAATTGCTATTTTACCGTTTAAACTTGAAAAACACGACTTCCCTTTAATTTGCTCTGCCTCCATTCTAAGCAAAGTCGTTAACGTTTTCTCTCCTCCAAAAAATCACACAATCGGTAGCAACTAAAGTCGTGTTTCCTAGTTTGAAGGTTCAGTTTCTCCTTTCCCATACCACATTTACACAGTTCACATCCCCAAATGGCAACAATATGATGATTTGGAAAGTAAGTCATACAAAAAGCACAGAATTCCATATTTACAATTGCAAAACCACAATTTGAACTCACTACATATAAATAGATAACCAAATAAATAAATAAAGACAACCTCAAAAAATGGAACTATTACAATGTCCAGTGATAGTGTTGTTGTTATTGTTAGAAGCCAATATGGTCACTTCACTTATCACCACAATTAGAACCATTAAGGTACACCTAAATAACCTTTCATTCCTACACAATTTTCATTCTTTAATTACTTCAATCTTTTCACTCTTGCAAACATTTTCTTTTTCTTTTAATTTTTGCTTCTTTTTCCAACTATGCAATAAATTTATTCGATAGAGCGAAGATGGCGATATCATCGACTGCGTGGACATGTTCAAGCAGCCTGCCTTTGATCATCCGGCTTTAAAGGGCCACAAAATCCAGGTACATGTATTTTCACACTATCCGAAAATAAGGCATGGATTCATTGAGACAAACATTAGCTAATGAAACTATGTTGTAAGAAAATCATTCATTTTTTCCAGTTGAATCCCAGTGAGGAAATGCATGAGGAAAGAAGTCAAGATCCTGCAGCAACAATACCAGCACAAATATGGCGGAGAAGGGGAAGTTGTCCGAAGGGCACCATCCCCATCCGGCGAATGAAAAAGATTAATACACCGTCCAAAGCTAGGACAGAGACGAAAGTTTGGAAGTTCGACAAGTCGTTGAATGAAAGCAAGGAATTGTATCTTATGCAAAAGAACCACTCGGTTAGTGTATACTTATATCCATACATAGAGAAGAATGTGACTTTAGTCTCTAAGCTATTTACTTCAAATATATGACGTTAGTAATTTTTATTATTCGAATAAAAGATTCAAAACACTGGATATGGTAGATTCAAATGTGTGTAATACTCATGCACTCTACCCTCAACCTTAAGAATATCAATGAATATTTAACCGCTTGAGCTACATCTCCTCGACTTGTAGGTGGCAATCTTGCACACAGAGGGATACGCATATTTTGGGGCGAAAGGAGACATAAAGGTATGGAATCCCAAGGTGGAGTGGGACGACGAGTACAGCACGTCTCGTGTGGCGTTAACCAACCACTATCAAATGGTCCAATCCGGGTGGGCTGTAAGTTTACTTGTAATTATTCTTTCATCTACGATCATCATATATATATATATGTATTAATTATGTACATACATATATGTATATAGGTTAATCCCAAGGTGTATGGAGACAGACAGACCCGAGTGTTTGTGTATTGGACTGTAAGTTCTCAAGAAACAATGTCAGCATCATTACTTGATTAATTAATTAAAAATTAAATTATTTTCAACAGCAACATGAATCAACCTTGCTCTTGCAGGCAGATGATTCGAACCAAACAGGATGCTTTGACCTGACGTGCCCCGGATTTATTCAGACAAGCAACGAAATAGCACTTGGCGCTGCACTATATCCCGTCTCCAGCCCAACCGGACTTCCATCTCAAATCACCATTTACATCCACAAGGTATGTTTTTTATCTAAAAAATTAAATTTGATCATTAAACATTTATCAATCTCAAAATTGATTAACTAAAATTTTATATAGGATCTCACGACAAGCAACTGGTGGGTGCAATACGGCGAAAAAACCAACATTGGGTATTTTCCGGCCGAACTAATGGACATGTTGAAGCACAACGCTGAAGTCGCGCAATGGGGCGGGGAAGTTTATAGCTCGAGGGTGGGTGGGGCGGGTGGGGTCCCACATACGGCGACAGCTATGGGGAGTGGCCGGTTTGCGGACTTCATTTTCGCAACGTCGGGATGTGTGAAGAGGATGAGAGAGCTGAGGGGCAATGGGGAGTTGGTGAGGCCAGAATGGGTGAATGCATACTCGGATGAGTACAATTGCTACAATGTCATGTACGTGCATGACTATGTTGAAGATCCTGAGTTTTACTATGGAGGCCCTGGTAGGAATCCTATGTGCCCCTAATTAATTAAATAAGGAAAAATAAAATTGTTAAATGATTTATAATCATATCATGTAATCAATACAAACAAAGCTCAATGATAAAAGTATATAAAAGAATCACACATGCATGCATCTCTCCACACACCATTTATCCAATACAAATACAACCATAAAAAAACATCTATAGATAGATAGATATGTGCGTATATAATATAGTTTGCAAAAATTAAAAGTTTGCTCACTTCTGGAAGTTTCCGAATTGGTGTTGCTGGTTGCTTAGGCTAGAGAAGAAATCATCGTCGGTTGCTGCTGAACCGAATCCCGGTTTACCGATTCCTTGTCCCATGCCCATAGCTCTTCCCATGGAATATGTAGGCATCGGTCCCTTGTCTTTCTCATCAAACCCATCTCCCAACCCACCAACAATGCCAACATCTGCCAAGTTTACCTTCTTGGCTGCCGAAATGAATAAGCATACAAGAAATTAAACTCTAGCCCGGTAAAATTCTAGGTCCTTAAGCTACATGGGTAACACGATAGATATCGCTATGGTTAAGAAATTTAAACAGACATTAATCACCATTCACCTTTATAACAGTCTAGGTCCACGACAGATAATTCTAGATTTTACAGCAAGGTCTAAAATTATGCAGTATGAACACAGGGAACTTATACTTACGTGCACTAATGTTTAGGTCGATCAATCCCCGGCTCAATGAGTCCGCCCATATTCCAGATTTGACTTGAAATCCATCTTTCTTGACTGTAGGTTTGTTTTCAACTGAAGATCCATTTATGTTCCCAGGATTCCCACCATCAGAAGAATTTCTAGAAGCTTCTGTCAATGAAGGATTCGACTGAGAAGAGACCGGGCCAAAAGGGTCAGTCCCATCAAAGTTATTCAACGGAACTGCAGCAAATGGATCAAAAGCACTGCTAGTTGCTTCAGATTTTGAAGCCTTATTGTCAGGCTGGGGAACTGGACCAGGTGCAGCGAAAAAATCTATTGTGGACGAAATGGAAGGAGCCGGCTGGGAAGCAAATAGATCAACATTGGTCTGCAGTAAGGACAAGTGAACAACCATATTTCTAGTTATTGTGAGGATTAGTTGGTTAGAAAAGAACTACTTAGAAGAGCAAACAAAATCTGGACAAGATCTCCGATTCCCAACAACAGACCGATGCACAAGAACCACCCTTTCCAATTCAGGGCTTTCTAAAACGGCACTCATATATGCTCAGAAGACACATGAACAAAATAGGAATTCCCAGCCCTAAAACACATAATTATGTACTCAGTAAAGCTTTATGCTCATTATGTTTCCAAACTCAAAGCACCAAGGGCCTTGCTAAGTAAAATGCTGGCGGAAGCCTTACCTGAGGGACAGTACTAGTCCCAGCGTTGGGTTGTGGTGTTGCCGATACAAAATCCGCATTGGCAAATAAATCTTCTGATGAATCATTATCCAAATTAGTGGAGTTATTGGTTGGAACAGATGCTGGAATATCCAATAGATCAACAAGATTTTGTTGCCCAAAAAGATCCACTTGGTTGCTTCCAGCAGAATTATCTGTGCAATGCAAAGACAATGAACTATATAAAACAAACATAGTTAAGTAGAATAGCATTTGGCCAAGGTAACAAGCCTGTCAAGAATGCTAAACCAGCAAAGGCGAATGTTACTACAGTCAATTCCAAAACATTTCATCACAATGAATTCTACTCATGTAAAAACTCAAATGTTGCCCCAACCTTCATGAACAGAGTTGCATCCAAAATTGATGATATGTACATCTATAAGGTATCTCCCAAACCCCGTCCACATTTCAGTTGTCCAAAAATTTAAAGTTCATATTTTGTATCACTAAAATATACCCAAAAAAAATGCTTACTAGAATTTGCAGTGCCCCGAGGATCAAAATCATCATCATCATCGTTTCCAGAAGGTGCATTTTGTGAAGGAACTGAATCATATTTATCTGACTTGCTGGATTTTTTTGATGTTTCTGATGCTTCGGTTACATGAGAATCCTGTTTATTGCTGCAACAAAGTATACAGTTCAAAGCTGTTAGAAGTGTAACTCTAAAGTAGCACTGTGGGGTGTTTCTTATATGTATTTTTTCAGTGTTATTTAGTCAGAGAAAATAAGGCAACTCTATGTGCTATGCTGCACACCAAGATGTGACAACACAAACCTGCCATAGCGAGAAGTTTCTTTCTTTGTTCTGGTAGTCTTCTCAAATTTATCATCACCGTAGTGATCCTTGTCCCTATAACTATCTTTAAATGTCTCACTGTCACCTGTACTACCAAATCCTCCATAACGATCATTACTCCTAAAGTTACTGCTACTGAATGAGGCTGCACCAGACTTGTATGTTACTCCAGATGATGAAAGCCCAAAATATCTGATACGAGATACAAAGTTCATACAATCAAAACTTAATTACTCATGACAGTTGGACCTTTGAATATGGAAGTCCACAACGATAAGATTAACAACTAGGTTTCGTGTACTTTGATGTTGATATCAATGTTATAATTTCATATTAAATGATAAATCAAAGTAACATACCCTAAGAATAAACTTACTTTTCACGATTTGCAGAAGCTTTATTCCTGACTTCTTGTATTTTGTCCTTGTTGTTGAGAAGATTCACTATGGTCTCTGCCTTTTTCCTTACATTAATTCCTTGATCTTTTCCACTTGGCTCAACATACTCAAAACTCGCAAGAGCCTGAAAAATAAAAATGGGAAGACAAACATTCAGTAAGAATAGAAAGAGAAATGATAAAATACACCATTTACATCTGATAACATCAGTAAAATTTGGTATGGTAACTACAAAATATATATTACAAAGAGAAAGATAACTAACATACAGAAATCTGAAATGTATGTTCTATTATGTCATCAACTGCGCGTTCAGAACCATGTGCCACCAGATATTCTATAACAGCAAGGGCCTAGCGAAAAATAAAATGTTAGTTCACACATATCTTAAATGTCACCAAAACAGGAAATGAATATAGATTAATATAAGAATAAACGTAATAAAAAGTTCAGATGTCAGGTCTTCTCATAGGGGGATGTGAAACACAATGAATAAATAAGCAAAATTTGCAACTTCTACCTTGTAGACGAATCGCCAATTCTTGCCTGTCTCAGTTATTCTAGTCCAGATAACATTCATAACCATCTGGCATTCAGAGCTGCAGAAGATATAAGATAGGGAAAGGAAATCAGGTCGCTTTAAGTAAACCTGAATCAAAGAAGATTATAAACTCAAGCAAGCATGAAAAATATGAATTATAGAAAGTACAATTTCTTTGTTGCCTGTGCTATCTCTGCCAATGCTGTGCCATGAGGACCCCAAGGTTCATCATCTGTCGCATCCAAAACCTGATTATAAAAAGAAATGTCAAAATTCTTTCATTCGAAAACAAAATGTATGTGTCCTTAATATCAATCAAATATAAACGGTTGCCAACAACATTCAGTTATTGATGCTTGGCCAAATGTCATTCCTTTCTTAAATTTTTACAACACTTTACAGGTTAGTTCTTAACATCGCAATTAGAATGGGGCGCCATCGTATATAAGATAAATGTTATTCCTACAGTCATATAACACAAAATTGTCCACAAAAAATGTATTTGATGCACAAAAGGATTGATTAGTAGTGAATTTTCATAACCTGATTTTGTAATGAATAAATACTTTACCAGAATACAATGGTTTCATCACTCACAAAGGTTCCAATAAACAGTGGCTGGAGATCATTAACACCAATCATTCATCATTTCAATCCATATGATCACAAATCAGCAGATAGTTTCACACACCAACAGGATTTCAGATTTAAAAAAGTTCATGCTCTACTTTGTACACGGCTATTATTATCTCCTCCCTATCTCATTACAATCTCCTAATCGACCAAAACACCACATACTACCAAAATTAGCAAATCTAATGACCTAGCAACAATAACCCATTAATATAAAGAACTGAATTCACAATTTTAATTCGTAAAAAAATAAAATAAAAGAAGGCCAGAAACTTCAGCTAAATATGATTCAATACTATTATATTACCTTCTGCTCGATCTCCGGAACCTTCAAAACCTTCAAATTCACCTCCCTCTTTCTATATTTGCAGAAAAACGCATCAAATATTGCAGTGAATTCCCAAGATAAGATCAGTAAACTGCTGTATTAAAATAAAACGACAGAGATGAGTGCGGAAGGAACAAAAAAATCGTACATGTCGCGAACAGTTTGATCGAAGACCTTCATGAGATCCATGGCTGGATCTGCCAAATTGGATACAAGATCAGCAGCAAATCAAGTAAAATTATTTGAGATTGATAGAGATGTGTATTCGCTGAAACGAATCGCTTTTCAGGATCGATTTGCGATCTGCGGTTGGGGAAGGACCTCTGCGTAAATAAGATGAAAAACAATCGATTACAAATGATAGACCCGACCCGACCCGACGGTGGGTGGTGAGGGGTTTCAATTCGCGACCCAAAAAATCCCAGCCCAACGTGACTGTATGTTTTTTTAGAATTTCATAACTAATAATATTAAATTTTCTATGCTAAAAAATTTTTAAGACGGAAATTTAAAAAATAATTAATATTTTTTTTATATAAAAATAGTATTGAAAATTTATAGAAATAATAATATAATTTTTATATTAAAGTAGAATACTTGTAAATTCAAGTATAATAGAAGTATGAAATATATAAATTTTATTCTTTTTTTCATGTAAAAATATGATATGGACATGAATTTTAATGTGACCGTATAATTTTTATTTTTTATAATAAAATTTTTAAAAATAATTAAAAGGATAACCTGTTAGAGTAAAAATACACTTTTACAATGTGGTGCATATCGTAACCTGTTAGTATCAGCTTATATACAACGTGAGTTCATATAGGCCCAATTAATAATAGTCCAATGCGATATAAAATATGTGAGTTTAGGTCTAGTGGTCCAATAACCTAACCCAACAAGGCTCCACCGGTTATGGCACTTGGGTCATTCTTTACGGGACATTTTTTTTTTTTTTAATACAATTAAAGTCATCTTCAACCATCAACTCTATTTTATCCAATTTTATCTCCAAATATGCAGTTGCTACGGTAATTTTATTCCAACCATAACTTTATTTTTTCCTATTATTCTTCAAATATTCAATTTTTCCTATTATTTTAAACTTTTTATTTTTATAATTTTAAATAATTTTTTTTAAAATTTAAAAAATAAAAATTAATTAAAAATCAAATTTATAATTTTAAAAATTAAAAAAATTACATAAAAAAAAAAAAAACAAATACACCATAAATGGTGTTTGCTACAGTGCAACACCATTTTGCACTGTAGCAAACACACAAAATGGTGTTGCAAATGGCGTTGGGTTGGAGCTAGGTGGCGGCAGAAATGGAGTTGGGACGGGAGAAATAGAGTGTGATTGGAGATGGCGTAAGTGGATTTATTTACACAATATATAATATTACTTTCATCCGACTCTAAGGGTTTCATTTATTTTTTGCGTTATAATATTTAATATTAATTGTTATATGGAAACGTAGTACAAATTAAGGTAAAATAACAAAAATATTTCTATTAGTGTCTTATAATACTATTGTAATGACATTTGTGTAAAATATTATACAAATATAAAAATATTTTTAATGTTAAGTACAATGACGTAAAATATAAATGGAACCCTTAGAGTCGGACGAATGGAGTATATTTTTCGTCCGTCAATTTAAGTTTTATTTTTTTGTAAATTTACCAAAAAAAATAAGTTAAAATTGGCGGATGAAGAACATATATATGCTACTTCATTTGTCTGTTTGTAAATATTATATTTACATTTTGCATCATTGTATTTAACATTAAATATAATTTTTTATACAAAATGTCATCATATTAATATCATAAAATACAAATAAATATATTTTTTTGTCAGTTTTTCCTTAATTTGTTATATATTTCGATATAATAATTAATATTTAAAGATCAACATGATAAAAAATAAATATGACTCTTATAAGTTATAGCCCAACGAAAGTAATATTAAATTTATTCAAAAAAATTAATAATTTAATAAAAAAATATTATTATTATTGTTTTTTATTATATATAGAACACATCATTCCAAAAGCACAAAATGGACAGACTCTGTATGCATGCATTTCTATAACGTGAGCCAAAAAGAAGAATATCTCATGCGGATAAGAAGCAAATGAAAAAGACTTTCCAGTGGTCCAAATTTAAAAAATGAAGTCCTATTAAATTTCTCAATAAAATCTAATCACAGTTAAAAATATGTATTTGTAATATGATTTTATTCTTGAATTATTTTAAATATAATGTCATACTATTTAAATATAAATTGAAATCGGATTGTTCGTGTTTTAAGGCTATGGCTCAAAAAATGTTATGATTATTTTCTCTTTCATAAATTAAATTTTTTTTGTCCATTACAAAATTTTTAAAATTTATTCTTGCATCAATACTATAACAAATATAAGAGCCAAAAAAAAAAAAAAGAAAACTCCTATATACAAAAAATACCATCAAATTTCTTAAATTTATAATAAAAGTAAATGTATATATATGAAATGAATTATTAATTTCTTATATACAATAAATTATACTCATTTAATAGTTATTTATTTAAAATTTCAAATCACAAAATACAAAATAAAAAGTAATATAATCAAATGAAGATGACAACCAACCATACTAGTAGCGGAGCTCGCGTTATATCCCGGAAGGACCGAGGAGTTTTATTGAAGTTAAAAAAATCAGATATATTTATCATCTGAGATTAATAATAAAAATATATATTAAAGTAATAAATTAATATAAAATTATTTATTTTGATAAAGATTGTTCGAATTTAGCGTATCGATGGTCAATATAATCAACAATATAATCGATCTAACGGCATGAACGATGACTCGGGACTCAATTCCCCCAAAACCCAAACAAACACACCCCTAAGTGTATTTGAGAAAGTCTAGATCTTATCCTAAAACATTAAATTGAGTTTTGTTAAATTATTTATTGTTTTCAGTATATTCAAAGTCATTTTAATTACTAAAGATTAAAGTTATTATTTATACAATGGGATAAATATTAAAATAAATTTTAAGAAATACCTGGGAAAGGGCAAGCGAAGCGGTTGTCTTAGTTTCCGTACGACCCAGTACGGGTGCGGCCGTAGATAAAGGCGCAAGTTAGCACAAGGAAATGGGAGTATCTATGATGAGCCCCAACTGTTCGACGAGTTGCGCTATTGGTATGCTTCCACGTGTCCTCACTTTTTACTGCTGAATAGTCCAAAATATCTGTACGACCACCCGGTATTACGACAACCTAGTTATGCTAACTCCACCTGCCTGTGACTGAGTGGGGTTACACAGGCTACGTTTATCCGTAATTCATTGGGGCCCACCAGTCCTGTTTGTCGGTAATTGGCTGTGACATGTGAGTGCGGATTTGAGGGGTAGGTTTAGTATGTTGAGGTTAGATTTAGGGTTTTGGCTGTATATTCTAATTTGGCTGAGGACTGGGTGTGTGGATTGACACTAATAAAATTAAATAAATAAAAAAATGTATTTATTGAAAGTAAAAATATTTAATCCAATAAATTTGATACTAAATAAATAACAGGGGATATATTCCAAATTTGCAATAAAAAATTATCCGTTTCTATACAGTGGATTAGAAAAAATTAAGGAAAGTGAAAAGGTGGATGTGATAATCCAACCATGGTTAGGTGGGGGGTCTAACGATGGTTAGGAATCCAGTTTATATAAGAGCCTCCGCATGCGAGTATACATTTAAGCAGAATAGGAAAAGATGATGATGATGACCGGCGATCATACACGGTCGAATCGGACCGTCCAAATCCCATCCTGGGATTACAATTACCCGGAGGATCCGACGGCGCAGATTTACTCTCCCATCAACGGTCCAGATGCTCCCTCAGATTACAAAAAGGTATTGGCGGCGCTGCAGCGCTACCTGCCGTCTAACAAAGAGGACGCCGCCGTTCCGGCGGAGGATGGATGCTCGGAGTTCGATTTTCCGGTGGATGCGTTTTCGTGTGACAGCTTTCGGATGTTCGATTTTAAGGTGAAGAAATGCGGTTTTTCTAGATCGCACGATTGGACTGAATGTCCGTTTGCGCATCCCGGCGAGAAGGCGCGCCGCCGCGATCCGAGGAGGTACAGCTATTCCGGCAGCTCATGTCCTGATTTTCGGAAAGGAGTTTGTAAGAAAGGCGATTCGTGTGATTACGCACACGGCGTATTCGAGTGCTGGCTTCATCCTTCCCGCTACCGTACGCAGCTCTGCAAGGACGGGATCCACTGCCGCCGGCGTGTCTGTTTTTTCGCTCACACGCCGGAGCAGCTCCGCGTGCTACCGAGTTCCGACGAGTCACCGGTTCGACTCGGTCAGGATTCGTTCGCTTCTACACCTTCCGGTTCGCCTTTATACCGGTCCTCACCGGTTCTTTACTCCCCTCCTCTATCGTCGCCGGCGACCGGATCGCCGCCGGTTTCTCCGACGCTTAACCAACTCAGTGAGTCGATGCGGCGTCTCGAATTCAATAGGAAGAAAATGGGTATCGGGTTGAGTGGTAGCCCGCCGGGTTGGGGTCTCGGGCAGGGTCCATTTACAACCCGACCCAAATTCACCAGCCTACCGACAACTCCCGTTCGGACTCAATTTCGGGGCGGGCTAAGCCCATTTGAAATATTTGGATCTTCTTGGGAAGAAGAGCCGGCTTTGGAAAGGGTAGAATCTGGGAAACAGCTGCGCGAGAGGATATATGCAAAACTCGTTGAAGAGAACTCACTGGACCGATTCGTGCGGGAAAACTCGGTTGGCGGGTCGGGTTCTCAATGGCCCGGCCCAGAGTAAGTGGAGAGTACTATGATCATGTAGAGGGACGTATGTAAGTATGGGTATTCGGGTCAAGTTCATTAACCATTTCGTTTTTCTTTTTTTGTACATGATAAGTTTGAGTATGGCAGCTATGTTGCATTATATAAATAATTTTTAAAGTATATTTATAGTGTTTTATAACTCAAAATAACTATATATATGTATAAATATAGAATCTATTCAACACATTTTACTAAAAATTTATAAATTTAAATTAGTTTTATATACAATTTTTTTTTTTTAATAACGTTATACAACATTTTGTTGATACAAATATATCATTAATATTTTGTTAGCAATGTACACAAAGAATAGTTTATATAAGTTCAACACACTATGTTAAAATAATTTAGGGTTTCTTAGTTTTGATAAGTTTGAGAAGTGTTTTTTTTGAATTTGATATTAAAATAATATATAATAGAATATTTTGTTAAAAAAAATGTATATATATATATTTTTTTTAAACACAAAATTACATAGCTGAAACTTGGAGTTTTTTATGTAAAGAAACACACTCTTTTGCAATTTATACATCAGTATATGTAGATACAAATAATATATTACTTCTTCACTCAGATACCGTGTCTGTTACACTGTAGACAAATTATTTTCCAAAAAAAGGAAGTGACATGCTATATGGGACGGACAGAAACGGCAACGTAGACATGGTACGTGGGCATGATATCTTAGACGGAGGGAGTATTAATATTCATGTTTTAATTTAAAAAATAAAAATGTATAATATTTTCAATATAAATACATATAACATTAATACCTAATCAGCAATTTATCTAGATACAAGAACACACCTATAATAGATGAACAATTATAACTACTATATATATATATATATATATATATATGAAATTACTGAATAAGTCTTATAAAATTCAATGCTTTTATTTTCCACATGACTAATATAAACGAAATTGAGTCAAAGATATGATATATAATATATAACTATATCAGATTAAATAACTATTTTAATTTTAAATTTTATTATTCACAACAACTAAATTTTCGATCCAATATCCAAACACAACTATAAATTTATGCTTTACACCAATATAAATATATAGATATATAGTGACCAAACTAGCATTTAAATTCCTGGAGGACAAAATATTATAGTTTATTTAATACTTAGAATTATATACTATAAATTTAAATAATTTTGAGAAAGTAAATTGTATATAAATATATAAAATTAATATTTTTAACACTAAAAAAATTATAAAAAAATTAGATTTGGGAGGTCAATTGACCCCCAAACTTTAGTGTAGTTCCGTTCCTATATATATATATTGACCCCCAAATTCTAGTGTAGTTCCGTCTCTGTGTATATATATATATATAGACTCCAAAATCCCAGTGTAATTCTGTCTCAGTATATATATATTTATGCTCCAAAAATGGGCACAGCCTCTGTATATGTCTATTCTACGTATACAGTATTGATTCGATTCAATACATATACATGCATTCATCCACAGTGCGACAACGACCATGACGATAATAAGTGCGAGCAATAATAATACAAGACAATATAATTAATAATTAATGTTTGTTGTCCATTCGGTAAGAAATTTTGTCTGCTGCAGGAATTTTGGGCGCTTTCGTAATTATTTGATTTGGTGAGTTGTAATTGGTACAAATTGGATGCTTGCTACCGTAGAGAAAAAAAAGAAAAAAAGAAAAAGGACGCCACTTGGAACTTTGCTTGCTTTTATGTACTTCTCATCTTGGAATTAGTGCTACTGCTGTACTGATGTACCATTCGATATTATCCTCTTCCATTTTTTTCTTTTTCAATTTTAATAATTTGTGACATTCGGAGAAGATTATTATGTTTATTTAAGTTTGATTTTGAGTTTTTATATTTTTTAAAAATATTATGATTTTTTAAACAAAGCATTAATTTTTTAGGTGGATTTTGTCGTGATCATTATTTGTTTGGGTGAATTATAAGGGCGCGTTCGGTACTGTACTGGAGTACTTAAAAGTACTTTTTTTTTTTGTTTTCTTAATTGATCTTTTAGTAATATTTTGAGTTTGAAAATTTTTTAATATAAAATAAATTTTAAAGACAGATTAAGCACTTGGATTGTACTGATTGTATAAAATTATAAATATATTTTAATTTTTAATTGCTTCAGTAAAATTAATGTTGAAATCTGATATTTTATAAAATGAAATTAAAATACATATATGCGCACATATATATATAGAGTGTGTGATAATCACTACTTTCTCGGTCCCATTTACTATGTCCATATTACCCTTTTTGTCCGTTCTATATCTTATGTTATTTTTTTTTTAAAAAAATATTATTCATTTTTAATATTCTTTTAAATTTTCTAATTTAATTTTTTTTAATTTTAATTAAAATAATGAATTATTTTAATCTTAATATATAATAATTTATATTAGATTAATTATTTTTATTAATACATTTTTAATTATCTACTAATTATACTTATCTTAAATTCCTGTGTCGTGACCAAGATACCCATTATGGAATGGATGTAGTATTATTTTGTTCAATCAATACAATTTTCAATAAAAATATGTTATATATATATTTATAAAATATCATATTAAAATATTAATCGAATAAAATTCTAATATGAAATGAAAACCAAACAAACCCATATATTCTAGTACGAAGATAAAATAAAATAAAAGATAAAATATGCAAACAAATAATTATTGCTTCATCTACTAACAATAACAAATTTTATAGCTAAAGGAGTACTTTTTATTCCTCTCTATTCCAGGCCATCCTTTTTTATTTAATTTGAATGGCCCAATTTTCTTTTTGCCCCGGCCCAATTTTGATAAGTTGCTATTGCTCGCTCAATCCAACTTACTTTACTTTAAGCAAATATTTAAATATAGTAAATTGTGTTTATGATATATATATATATATATTAATTTAAATTTAAACAAATATACAAAGTTTATTAAAGTTTGTAGCCAATTTCTACTTTTTTTTTTGAAAGGCTATTTAGAGTAATTGCTAATTATAATAGCTTACTTAATTTTAACAATATTTTTTAGTATTAACATATCATTGTAAATATTTTTCTTTTTTTATACCATATATTTGAAATTTTGGTACTATTTAAAATTTTAAAAAATATAATGTCAAATATGAATTTTTTATAAACATCATATTAGATATACTATTTTTAATTTTTTTTTTTTTTAAAACTTTAAACCTCCCAATAAGGTGATCTGAGCCGTACATTTTTTAATGTATTAAAATTTATCAGTTACTAAATGCATATAAACAAACCACTGGCAATTAGTGGGGCCCAGCGACGCTCCTCATCTGTAAAGTTTAGCTATTAAATAATCAGTAAAATATTTATTTAATAAAGAAAAAAAAGAAAAAAAAATATAAAATTAGACAATGTTGAAAAAGAAAATAAAAAAAAAATTGAAAATAGATGTTGATTTGTATATACATATATTTCATTTAAGTAGCGAAAAATGAATTCATAATAATACGATTTCTATATATTTATTTTAAAAATAAGATTTATAATTACGAGAGAAAAATTGAAAACCGAAGGCACGTGCGAAGTGCGTGCCTCATGTGGGGGTAATATGACCGTTGCTACATTTACACAATAAAGATCTGTTGTGCATTTCAATTCAAATCAGATCGCAAGATTTCTGGCTCTCTCACACACACATCCCACCCACCGTTGGCTTCCTCCTCCTTTTCCCTCTCTCAATTTGTGTGCCAGTGTTTTTCGTTCTCTGAGATGGGGATCGACATGGAATCGCAGCAGGAGCACAAGGTAACAACGCCTGTTGTGGTGGTTTCTGGATTTATAATTTTTTAGGGGAAGATTTTTCTATGATTTTGGATGTTTTGTTTCAATTAGGCTCCGATTTCCGAGGCATTAGACGCGATGCTTCTTTGTTTAATTTTCCTCCATTCTTCTGCATGTCTCTCGTTATAGATTTTCGTTTCTTTCATTATGGATTGTTTCTCACCCTCTCGCGATGTTGAGGTTGGAACGAATAACTTATTAACCAGAACGTTCTGGTTGATTAACAACCCTTGTATTTGTTGATTTTAGATGTTCTCAAAAGCAGAGGGGAAACACGGACATTGCAATTATGACCTTGTTATTCAATTAAGGCTGATACTCTCGATTTAATTTTAGGGGATATGGTTGTCAAAATTAGGGCGTGTTTTCTGGAAAATGGTGTACTTACCGGTTCTGAAAGCCGATCTATACATTGTTGTGATAGATCTAATGCATATGTTGGATATAATAGCTGGATTCTACAATTGCATTTTTGTCAAATCTAACATTCGTTTAATTTCCACGAATAGTTGATTTTTGCGGTAATCTGTAGATTCGCAACCAGAGAATTTATTATGCCCTTGTAGTTGACCTTTTTTGAAAACTCATAAACTAGTTTCTGATATATGCAATCATTTCTCTTTTCTTATAGGCTTCTTCAGAAAGCACAGCAGCAACAGAGAAAAAGAGGTGGACTCTCAGTGACTTTGACGTTGGCAAGCCTCTGGGAAGAGGAAAGTTCGGACACGTATATCTTGCCAGAGAAAAAAGTGTCAGTACTGCTCACACCAATGATTTTATAATCCATTGGCATCTAAATCTTGTTTGTATGTGAGAATCAAGTACTAACTTGTTTGATTTAGAATGTTGCTCCACATGAACCATGAGTACTTGGATTTGTAATCCTTGATGTCTTAGGAACAGGAAAACAAATGTAACATAAAATGGGATTAGACAGTGAAATTGTAACTTCCATTTTTGTCTCTCAAATGGAGGAAATGTTTATCTGATAACTGGTAATGTTGAAGTCTAACAGATATATACTCTCTTTTTTCGAAGCAGAGCAACCACGTTGTGGCACTAAAGGTATTGCTCAAGAACCAGCTAAAACAGTCTCAGGTTGAGCATCAGCTCCGGCGTGAAGTGGAAATACAGAGCCATCTTCGACACCCTAACATCTTGCGACTATATGGTTACTTCTATGATCAGGCATGAGGCTTTTCTTTCAAGATAGATTTGCAGAAATAATTTTTCTAGACTTCTCTTAAGCTGATAATCTGTGTCATCTGCAGGAACGGGTTTATTTGATTCTCGAATATGCTGTCAGGGGTGAACTCTACAAGCAGCTACAGAAATGCAAATATTTCAGCGAGAAACGTGCTGCTACTGTGAGTAATCATCCACTCTTCATTACACTTCCCTCCTCTTCATTCATCAATTATCCTCTTCAATACTGATCTGTGAATCTTGGAACATGCATCAGTATATTGCATCCTTAGCTCGGGCCCTCATATATTGCCATGGAAAGCATGTGATACATCGAGACATCAAGCCCGAGAACCTTCTAGTTGGTGCAAAGGTAAACTAACTACAATCCCTTCCCAGTTATGTACAAATGCCAAAAAATGCTACACTACATGCATTCTCCTGATTTACTGACTTTTTCCAATTTGCTCAGGGTGAGCTAAAAATTGCAGATTTCGGGTGGTCTGTGCACACCTTTAATCGCAGGCGAACTATGTGTGGAACTCTAGATTATCTTCCCCCTGAAATGGGTATGTTTATTCCCATTTTAAGATTAATTCATCATATTTCCAGCTGCTTTTTTAACCATTGTTCAAACATTTCAACAGTGGAGAGCGTCGAGCATGATGCAAGTGTTGATATATGGAGCCTAGGTGTCCTCTGCTACGAGTTTCTATATGGTGTGCCTCCTTTCGAAGCAAAAGAGCATTCGGGCACCTACAGAAGGTATGTAATAAAACTGAGTACAGCAACATAAACATGATCCACTAAATTGCAACTTGAACAAAATAATTGGAACCCCCTTGTGTTGTACAGGATTATTCAGGTGGATTTGAAATTCCCTCCAAAACCCATAGTCTCACCTTATGCCAAGGATCTCATAAGTCAGGTAAATTTTGTTGACAATGCACAACATGTGCTTTGTGTTAGTCCTTTCGTATTTTAAACTTCTAACAGCATTTTCGAATTTGGGTGGTTTCTATTCATTTACACCTACTTCAGATGCTGGTGAAGGATTCCTCACAGCGTCTTCCGTTGCACAAAGTGCTCGAACATCCATGGATCGTGCAATACGCAGATCCCTCGGGAGTTTTCAAGGGCTGATGATGAACTACGGTTCGCGCCGCCAGCCAATTCTTGAATCTAATAAGAATATAGAAGCAATATATATATATATATATAATAATCTGTTGTGTAGCCAGGCTGAGAGGGGTGTGTGTGTGTGGTGTTGTGTTGTCTTCTTGTTATGTCTGTTTTTTCATTCCATATTAATCATCTTCTCCTGGAGGTGTTGTAGACTTTGGAATTCTTTCTTAATTGGTAATGTGCTATTCTTACATTTAGAATATGGTTCATATGTGACTTGGTAGGCGTGGTTGTTCTTGTTTTTACATCATTCTTCTTTAAGAATGAACCAACTTTTAGATTAGATTATGTTTTTTTTCAACTTCTTTACAAAAACATCATATTCAAAGATTATTTAACACAAATCAAACACACCCTTATGGATTGAATCTGAGCATTGATTATCATTTGTTGCCTTTTGATTTGGTGAATGACAGAATTGAGAGAACCAGGCATGCTTCAAAATTTAGAATGACCAATAAATAAAAAATAAAAAATGCTTTCTTCTCAATGTAAATTCCATTGCAAATGAACATTTTATTTAATTTACTTCAATCATTAGATATATATATATATATATATCCATAAACATATAGTTTTACAAGAGGTCATGTATACAAATGATAATCAGAACAAGCTCACATCTTATGTTTCCTAAACCATAAAAAATGTGTTACAACAACTCTCCAACCTCCTCCATTCATCAAAAAGGGAAAAGACATGATCATAATAACACACACACTGAACTTCAAATTCAAAACTTCGATCATCCCTAAGGAAAAGAAACCCTCAAGTAGTACAATAAATCACAACCACCTGCTGCTATAAACAGTCCAAAAAAAGGGAAAAATATAAATAAAGAATCTCAAGTGGAAGATACAAAGAGCTTCCAAGCAAAGAAAATAACAACAAGTGTTCCAACAGTGATTTCACTGGTTGAAGCTGTAAACCCTAACAAATTGTTGGCCTTGGACCCGGCCTTCTTGGCCTTGGCCTTGAAAATCCCTCCTACAACCAACCACACAATACATCTATCATACGTCGTAGTATATCTCAATCTCAATACAATCATCTTTCTTTCAATCTCACTCTCGCTCGAAAAAAATTGCCACTGTATTATTAGTATTAGTTCAGTTCGTGCTTGAGTTATTACCTGGACCGTGTTCTCCATTGTCCTTATATTCCATGAAGCTCGGCTGATTTGTCGACGACAGTAGCCTCGCCCACATTCGGTCCGTTGTTACAACCTTGTTCTGTTTTTCAGTGATTCGCTGCATGTATACATACATGTCATTTATTGTTTTTTTTGGTCGAACATAAGTACGAAATAATATACTATAACTTACATTGAATGGAATGTAAGTATGCCGGCCATTGACAAGCCCTGTCGTGAAGCCTGTGTACCCTGCCATTGCTCCGTGAACGGTGCTTTGAGCGAGGAGCGTGCAGTACACGTTGTCAGATGCATTGCTAGGAATTGCGCGGATCATGTACGTTGGATCTGCAAGAAAATCACCTTTACTACACAAAGTCGGATGGTAATGAATTGGATGAAATAGTTTCGATAGTAAGTAAGTACCTATGTATTTTAGAGTAAGGGGAAGCCGCTTTGCAAAATGTTCCTGTCGGAAGCCAAGACTCAACGATAAAAAATCGATCAATGTAAAAAAAAAGAATCGTATCTCCATGACTTTAACCTTTATTTGTTGAGAGAGCCATAGCCCGACATCTTGGAGTAGCTTGTTCCCCGAAGCATCCCTTTCAGTTTTCGATTCTAGAAGCTCCTGTCCGGCTCCCTCAGCAACTACGATGACCATATGTCCATTCTCTTTGAGCCTTCGCTCAACGTATTCGAAAAGTCCACCTTTTCCTTCGAGATAGAAGGGAGACTCTGGAATCAAACAGCAGTCCACGTCTCGACTGGCCAGCGTGGCGTGCATTGCAATGAAACCTGAGTCGTCCATAAATAATTCGAATAATTTAGAGGAACCTGAGGTCATCACGACACAGGACAGCCACATAATTATGATTTGGAAAATTTTCAAGTTTGGATATTTATGTTACCGCTGTAGCGTCCCATGAGTTTTACTACACCGATACCATTCTCTGCACTCTCGGCTTCAACATGTGCAGCATCGATGGCTCGTTGGGCCTCCTCTACAGCAGTGTCGAAGCCGAATGACTTGTCGATGACCTGTTAAGTTCGATGTGCAATTGTAAGAAACGGCGAAAGAGATGGGTAGAGTTTCGGTACATTCAACTTTTCATGATCTTTTTGTCAGAAGTATTTATTTAGATGCAAAAAGTTACATTTTTCGCGATAATCATTCAAAGAGGAACTCAATAAAATAGTACCGGGATATCATTGTCGATAGTCTTGGGGACACCGGCAACAGCAACCTTAAGACCTCGTTTTCTGATTTCCTACACGATAAAAATTAGATGTATTGGGGGCAAAGGGCTGTTTGCTATCGAGAACACAACAAGAATACCTCGTAAATTAGAGCTGCTCCTTTCTGGGTGCCGTCTCCTCCTATTATATAAACCTGATCAAGAAATGCTGTTCGTCATCGACCAACACAAGAGTGCACCGATGGAAACGGAACAAATAACATTTGAAGCTTAACGCATACTTGATTAATTCCACGGTCCTGAATGCTGTCAACGATCTTCATAGTATCATGACCACCTCTAGATGTTCCCAAGATTGTTCCTCCACGCTTATGTATATCGTTGACAATCTTTGGCGTCAAATTTATGGTATTCTTCGAGTAAAACCCCCTATAACCCCCCTAATAAAAATTACATTCGATTAGTAGATCAACAATATGTAACAAATTATCACAGCCGACTGAATGAAACTGCTCCTTTTAAGATATGAAAGTTTTAAACCAGCTAAAATTGCTGATGCAGTCATGCAGATGACAGAAGTACGAGCATTACATTAAAGAAATAAAGTCGTAGTTTTGATACTGAGGTTTTGGGCTTGTTTCATAGATCGTGGGTAGAAATAGTGACTACTGCAGTTAATATTAACGAGCAACTAACTTACATCGATGCCGAGAACTTTGTTGACTCCATACATATAATCAAGGCTGTGAACAATCTCCCTGACCACTGTGTTTAGCCCCGGACATAAACCACCGCATGTCACAATGCAAGCCCGTACCTCTTCTGCCGTAAAATAAATCTGCATCCATGAGATGTAATTTTTACCATTCGTTTGTGAATACCCTACCCTAATAGCCAAACACGAGGAGACAGCAAATATACCCTCTGACGAGGTCCGGCTCGCCTAAAATGAATCCCTCTCGGTGTTTCTTTGTGAACAACCATCTGTAAAAGTATCAGCAAGTACGGTTACAATGGATGCACTAACAAAAAACATGACTCCTAAATCTGATGGTAAAACAAGTTCTGAAGTGGGAGTAACCTTTTGGGGGATGGTATCATCCACGTCGACAAAATACTGCCTGAAAAGAACATCACAATTTATTCATTTGTAATTATGAAGTAATAACATCTAATATAGGGAGTGAAGGAAAAGAGAAGAAGATCAACTTACTTGACAACTGAATAAGCTGGATTGGAGTCCAGCGGATTGGGATATGTCTGACAAAAATACAATTAACTTAGATGGCAGTATCAAAATCTTTTTGCTAAGGACAAAAACGTATTAATTGCAAAAGCTAAGAAACAACGGTGGTTGACAAGAACAAGACAAAAGTCTATGAATAAATTTGCATTTAAGGGTCCTATGTTGGTAATAAATAGAAAACAGGGGAATCATAATTTATAAAATCCCATAAAGCACCATTGTATCTCCTCATGAACTTCTAACAAAAATACCACAACTAAACCAACATGAGACAACCTTTGATCAATGCACCGAGGAAAATGTAAGAAAGTGTGCAATTTATCTAATAGGTGAGGGATGAGTGCATATTGGAGTATCGGTTATTTCTATGAGGATGATTAAACAAGTAGATGTCCGGAATCTTTGTGATGAACTCAGGCCTGATTTTGCTAACATAAGTTTTCACAAGAAAGCATGCTCAACTCAAGCTTTTGTAGTCGGATACATCGAGCTGCAGGATTTGGGGAAGATTGTACTATGTAAATTCGCCGTTTTAGCTTGCTTTGACAATAGATCATTAAAACACTAATGCTAACTAACTAAACTAGATAAGCTCAAACAATCAGCAATACGACAAACGAATTCACATAAATAATTCTTGCAGGAGTGCAATGAACAAAAAGGTGCAACTTTTGAGGGAGTTCCAACACCAGAAAGAACTATCAAAATAGCCTCACTTGTCCGATCAAAAAAAAAAAAAACCTCACTTCAATGAATCATTATGCCGTTACTGTCAAAGATGTGAAATCAATTCTCCAAAAATGATATTCTTAAACCAAAATCTATACATTCAGACCAATACAGTAGTAAGAAACTGAAAACAAATCTTCCAGGAAAACAGATTGTGCAAAATCCATGAGAATTGTACACAATCTATAAGCCAGCAACTCTGAATTAAACACTTTATGGCACTAAGAACATGAACAGATAGGGAAAATGAATGCAAAGGAATGACGGCCGTATCAATTTCTACCGAACGATATAAACTCCATGAATTAGCATAACGTCGATAAATATCAATCAAATGCGCATTACCAACACAGAAAGAGGCAAAGTGAGATGCAGCAAATCAAAAACGGGCGCGGTAAACACGTAGCGTGTGGACATACGGAGACCGTGGAAACCGCACATTCATGTAACAATTGAGAGTCAATACAAAATCAGATAAAAATACATAAAAATGCAACGTACTTTGAGATCCGAGATATAATCAGTGAGGTGAGGTACATCTTCGAGTACGTATCCGAAGTCTCCTTTAACCACCTTGCTCTGCAAACCAGCCATAATTTCTCCGACGAGACACAGCTTATTCTGGATGACAAGCCGAAGGCAAAATGAGCAGCAAATGGATAAATGCACGCACTGCAACTATTGATTAAAAATGGAAAGAATGGCTACGGATCTTGACGTGCGCCCTTGATGGTAGGAGTGATTGTAAGAACAGCTGCCAAAAATAGGAACGCTGGGAAGACAGGCGGCGCGTGCATCGCAGTTGCTGCTTTTGTGGTGTCCGGTCCGACGGCGATGGGCCACACCGGCCGCTTCTATTTTCCTGCCGTCGGCTCAACACATTTACATGCGGGCCTGATCCATTTCATACCGGGTCGGACTGGCCTTAGTGAAAAATCTTGGCCCAACTAGACTTGTCTAAACGGGTTCAAACCGTCAGTTTTATAAATTATAATTATAATTAAATTATTATTATTATTTAAGTTGATATGAGAAGTGATATCTGCATAATCTCCATTTAAAAAACGCCTATAAAGCCCATAAATTGAATTGAAGATTTAGTGCCAAAGTACGACCTGCGAAGTGCTGTCTATCGCCGGATTGCTGGAGCTGCAATTCACTGGCCACCGTCCCGCGGCGGCTTCCCGCCGTCAGCCATCTAGCTAATTACCTCCTCACTCGATCTCGTACGGTTCGGTATTCTGTGCTAAAATCCCTAATCCCTAATTGCTGTATCCGCAACATCTCGTTTTCGTTTGTGCGATTTAAGCGCCTATATATTGTATGAAACTTGTCGGAGATGTGGTAGAAAATTTTCAGCTGCTTAATTTTCTGGTGTTAATTCTACAATTAGTACTGTTGACAATTGCATGACTCATTTTTATTTATGTCTATGATTTTAGAAAGGAGGCTTTAGTTGATTCGTGAGCTAGACCAATTCAATGTATAAACCTTCCGATTCAAACATTGTGAGAGCATCTTAAGCTTCATTGCCGCGATATTGCTCTCTGTCTGCTTGGATTTGCTGTAAACATGGACGGAGATATTGGAATATCACTGGACAAGCTCCCGATAAAACGGCTGGATGCCATAGAGGAAAATGGCTTCGAACGCTTTCCCACGTACTTTTTACTCACTTCTATTTGCTAGTATATACAAAATTTGCGTAGGGATGGATTGTGTGAAATTGATGCATATACGCATTATGTGTGGTAGTGATGTAGGTTATGATGAAAAGCGAGTGAATTTGATAAGGAGAATAGACTTTGGGTGGGCAGTAGAGAGAGAAGATCCCAGCAAGAAACGAAAAACCGAAGGTGCGGAGACTAAGGAAGGTGCAGCAACTGGTCAACAACAATGGCAGTGGCACAGCTTAGTGGAGAACCTAAACTTGGCTCGCCAAGAACTTTCTGTCATCATAGATCTCATCAACACGGTAATGATTTTTAATATTTTGCCTGCTTTTTGTTTAGCTTGTTATGTATCTGACTGATATCTTGTAGTGTTGGATGGTGCGGTAGTTTATTGGATTGTTTAAAGTACCTATGGAATGAACATAGATAGGTGTATATGTGTGTATAAATATATTGTTGATTTAGTTATGCATACATGTAATGTGTGCCCTTGAATGCTTGGGTATATATATGTATATATCTATATCTAGATAGATATGGATGTAGGAATTGTTGTTGTAACTGCAATAATTAGTGGCAAATACCAAGTGGTGATATGCAATCAGTCAATCCTTTGCAATTAGATGAAATTTAGTTTCTCATTGTATTTGTTCCACAAGTCACACTGAAATTTGATGGCTTGATATTTGTGTGTTAGTGTGATGTTTACGTGATGCATCAGCTGATAACTGAAGCCAGAGGCCTGCTTTGATGAATTATGTAAAATCTTAACTGAAGCTACTCTTTATGGGTATTTGAAATGGTAATGCTTGCATGCATGCTTGACACAATTAAATGTAAATGTTGAAATTCTGAGGGCAGAGCACTGATGGTAGCAAATGGAATTGGAAACACCAAGCTGTGAATGATAAGTGACTATATATTACGTTACATTTAGTAATATTTTTGCAGTAGATGTTAGCCTATCAATTCAGCTTCCAACCTAAAAAATTTGCTCTTGTCTATTAGTAAATGCTTGCTTTTTAGCTGCTAATTTAGTCACATTTTTCATGGTATGTTGAACAAAAACAATAAACAGTTGAATCACCATAACCTATAGAAACTTTAGTGAAAATACAAGTTTTTATTAGATGTATAATGATTTATGTACACAGGTAGAAGCAAATGATGCTGTAACAGTTGCAGGCATGACTCGGCCTAAGCCACTACCTAATGAACAACTATCTGACCTTGCCGTGTCTATGGCAACCAAGCTGCAGTGCTTCCGGGTATTCATGTCTCTTCCCAAGCTTGATAGATATAGGCCTAGTCTCTCTCGGGAAATGTTTCTTCTTCAACTTGAGATTCTATTATGCATTGTATGTGGATTTTCAGAATCTTGGAAAATATTTCAAGCAAGCTGCTCAAGGATTGGAGGAGCAAATAGCAAGAGAAGCTAGATTTTACGGTGCTCTGATTAGGTGAGTGTTGAAAGCTGCAAGAGCCTATGCATTTACTGTTTTACCTAACTGGCATGTCCTTTTCCTCCCAAAATAAATGATAGTCCCGTTTTGTGTTATGAATGACAGATTGCAACAAAATTGGAAAATTAAGCGACATCGTTTGGTGGCTGCTGCATCTGGCAATGAAGGCTTCTATATTGATTTATTCGACAACTCCTTATATGACTCAGGAAATTTATTTCGTCCATCTTCTATATCGACAATTCCTATTGAACATGACAAAGCTGGAATGCTTGCTGTGAAGTTGCCTCAAAACTCTTATCATTTCCTTAGGTTTGAGTTTCTTGGTTATGGATCCGATGATAACTTGAGAAAATTCAGCGAGACTAAAACCGATGTTGTGAAGGAGGAATCCTCAAAAAAATTCGAGAAGGAACATACTAATGATGATGAACGAGTGAAAGGGATGCATTTAACGCTCAGAGAAGTCCATCGAGCTATACATGATGAGCAAGTACGTTTTGCTTTTGTTTCTTATCTTCCTAATTACTTAATTTATGAAAAAAGCGAGCTCATCTGACAGTAACTTATCATCGTTTGGCATTTCAGGTGTTTGATTTGGTAACTCGTGAAGCTTGCAATCCGTCATTGGTTGTTAATCTAACTGGAATAAAAGATAAATATATGCGCCTCAGCATCGGTCAAGGATCTTCATTTTTCATTTCACTTGTGTCATCCGATATGACTGGTGATGCAGAAAACAGTGCCGAAACTTCACCTGATCGAGTAAAAGTGGAAGAAGGGATCAATAAGGTGAAGAAATCTGTAACCCCAAGTAAACTTGGTTATGAGATTTATTTGCAACAATTATTTCATGAATATGTGTTCGTGAAAGCAAAAAACAAAGCCAATTCTTCATCCAGTCATCAAATCAGTATGCAGCCTAAGGACAATTCAGATATACTTGGGCATTTCTGCATGTCTCTTGCTCACAGAATCTTCTCGAACAAAGTTCTCTCCGTGCTGGAAAGTCTGGTATGAGTCTAGTTTCTTTCTCAGTACATACTACATTTAATTTGAATAATTTACATCTTCAGATACTCCAAAATTTGAAATTGTGAAAAATGTGCAAGTATAGTTTACTGTTATGCTACTGATGATACCTTAACTATATTTTGTGAATTGAAGGTGCAAAGAACGCCGTACGTCTCCATGATTTCTCACCCAACCTGGCATTCACGGACATCTTCATGGACGCTCTCAATGAAGATCCCTCAATCCATTCTTCATGCTGCGACCCAAATCCATGCATCGGGCACCGGCTCCAGCACCACAAAGGCTATAAGGTCTCAGTGTTGGACCAAGGTGGTGGTGATCGACGAGTCCATTACTGTAGAAGGTGAAGGTGCTCCCAATGTTGTTGGTCTATTCAAAGGGAAGTCCGAGGCCGTTTCTTCTATCAACAGTTGTGATTGCGACTTGGCTGATCTCCCTATACTACTCTTGCAGCAGGTGCACATTTTCATACCTGATTTAGGATGTTTTAGGTTAGAATATATCCAAATTATAAATATATATCTAATATGTGCCACATTTTGGAGAAAAATATCATGCAAAATTGATTATAAACTACATGTGGTTTAGAAAATTTGCACCATCCTCCCTCGTGTTTTAGAAATTTCATGAAGCTCCCTTGTGTTTTCGAATATATTGAACGGAAAAGGAGCCATATGCAGTTTTTAAGAGATTTTGTGCAATATTTCCGAAAATTTCTGTGTTTTCAAAAGTATTGAACGAAAAGGGTTGCATATGCAATTTCTAGGAAGAATTTATGGTTTGCGTAATCAATGTGTAGGTTGCGAGTCAGATTATCCAGTGGCTGCACGAGGAAGCCCGGACAGTGGGCATCAAAGCCAGCAGGGATTTCTTGTCGCTGGCGTTGGAGCTGGAGCAGGGGGAGATAGTTACGCTCGTGGCTCATGTGGATCCAGAAGATGATCAGTCGTGCATCACCTGGTGGGTGACGATAGAAGAAGGATTTGCAGAAGAACGGAAGCTTCACTCGGACATGTCGACAACGACCATGTCGTATGTTGAGTCGGAGAACAGGAAGTTCTTAGGATATCTGCCCCTGGATACTCTATACTCTACATTGTTGGATTTCCTCAACATGTGCAGCTGTTGAGGGACGGGTATGAATATGATATTTACGATTATTTGTGCCGAATTTTGATAACGCATTTGGATGTCCAGATCTAGAAATGTTCGTTTCTGTGATTCTTTCCTGTGAACCTCTGCACTAGTGCAAATTTTACTTGAGAATTGTGCTATGAAAGTAACGTATGATTATTATATTAAGAAACTATGTAATATAAATATGTTGAATTTCTCTATATAAAATTGTAATTGTATTAGAATTTAATTGTTTAGGCTTTTTAAATGGAAGTTTTGAAAATTTGAAAATTTTAAAAAATTAAATAAATATTTAATATAATATTTTATGAGATAAAAGAATATTTAATATGATAGAAAATTTAAAAAATATATATATATATAAAATATTTTTAATTTTTTAAATATAAAAAATATATTAATTGTGTAAAAAGTAATATTTTTATATTAAATTATTAATTTTGCAAATAAAATGTATTGTATATTATATAAATGTATAAATTTGTCGTAATTTCTAATAAATATTAATTGAAAATTTATATAAAATAAAATGTATTGTATATTATATAAATGTATAAATTTGTCGTAATTTATAATAAATATTAATTGAAAATTTATATAAAATATTTATATTTTTAAAGAAACAAAATTAAAACGACGACGTTTTAACTATTTTCATCACAATTAATTATAATATGCTGATCGGGAAGGCATAAAACCGAAACCCTATTATATATCGCATTTCCATTTCCGGAACCTGGGTTTCTGATTTCCCGTTGTTTATCAGTTCGCCCTCGCCGCCGCCACCGCCACAGCTATCACAATTACCCTCCGATTCATCTCGATCTTCGTCATTGTCATGAACTAACCTCTGAATTTCATTGGAAACTCTTCTCGAGGCGATATTGATATGGCGACAGCGCTCGTTGCGAAAACAGCATCAACTACAATCGGAAAAGCTTCATCCCTATTCAGAAGCTCATGTAGCTTCCTGCGCAATCTGAGCACGGCAGAGAACTCGGCTGCAGCGGCGGCGAGTGCCGAAGTCAAGAAGCCGAAGCGGAGGAAGAAGAAGAACCTGTTCGAAGTGGCTCAGTTTCTGCCAAATTGGGGCCTCGGCTATCACATGGCGAAAACTCACTGGACTGGCGTCTCTTATGAGATAACTAAGATCAATCTATACAAGGTAATGATCGAGCATTCTTTACTTTCCTGTAACGGCTGCCATTCCGGTGTACTGTGATTTTTTCATTACGTTTAGCATCGCGCATCCTATGCTATACGCACCTGCATCGCTGTTTAAAGCATCTCAGTTAGCCTTATTTGGAGCCTTTTAGCTGCGGTTCGTGTTTCTATTTTTGATTTTCAAGTAATTTCTATGGTATGTATTTGCAGGACGGAAGGCATGGAAAGGCATGGGGACTTGCTCACAGGGATGGTAATTTTCTATCTACTTTGTTTAAGCTGATTTGGGAAAGCATTTCTTATTTTTTATGCTTTTAATTACTTTGGATGGTTGTGTTGTTTGTGTTTTTGGTGGTTGTAGATATTCTGTATTTGAAATTTTTTTAATAGAGAAATAGATTATGGACATGTTTTAATTTTAAATGAGAAGTGTGTTGAATCTGAATGAAAGATAAAATTAGGAATATGATAGTTTAATGACTAAAGTATGTTGTTTTGAATATGCATCTAATCTGATGATAACTTGCTTTATTATTCATTTTACTGGAATCCATTCCCTCGTACTCTCGATCTATGTTAATTCAGGACATTGTTTTAATTGCATATTTGTGTTCTTGCTATGCTGTTTCTGTGGTTTATTTCAGTTCTTGTATCATGCAAAATAAATTGGAGAACCTTGGATAGGCGTGATTGTCTGTACATGTACTAGATGTATACACATAATTATCCCCGGGGCAGAATCATTGGATGTTAGGCCGGTCAAGCATTGTCAAAATTTGAAACTTCTTGCTCGTAAGATATAACTAGACACCAAGAGCTACTTAGTTGCCAATGAGAATGTAGCCCGTTGAATTCGGGGTTAAAGATAAAGAAAGGGATACTGCCTTATGGAGCATCAAACCCGTGGAGCTGGTGACTTATATTAGGTTTTAACAGGTTTGCTTGGGATGGGTTCTTTTCGGAAATAAGTAACAATATAGATTAGTTCAAGTTACATGACCAGTGTTCGCATGTGGGATTATATATCCATGTCGACGTAGTCATGGAAGGAAAATTAAACCAAATTAAAATGGAGGTTTCTCTTTATAAATTAAAAGTATTGTAGTCGATTCAACTTGTTGCCTGCCTATTGGTTTGAGAATGTTTAATTTTTTATTTTTATTTTTATTTTTTGAGAATGGTTAGGGTCTTGATTAAAGACCTAATCAGCACATGGAATATAATTTGTCTAACACATGGATTGAATTAATATGACATACACAATACATTATTAACATGAATTGTCTGTTCTATTTTAAGTGTCGTGTATGTTGATTAGACTATTGTTAAATATTGTATTTGTATTATGTTAGCATATATTTTGTACTGCCGCATTATATTTTGTATTACGATCAGCACTTCAACTCCCCATTCTGAACTTTTGTTTCCTTTTTGTTTTTGTTGTATAATATTAGTGTGGGAAATAGGATAAGTACTGACTAAGTTCAACTTACTGTAGGGTCACCAATTGCGGATGCCCCGAAGAAAATAAGTGGCGTCCACAAGCGTTGCTGGAAATACATCCCGAACGTCAAAAGAATAGCAGAAAAGGCTCCAGAACAAGAGCCACAATCAATCTGATTTGATTTGGATTGGTTTGCTCAACTAATCTTCCCTCCATTTGATCCGTTGCAAGTTCCATAATTTTGTTCATGTAGCTTTGAAATGTTGTGCAATTTTTGTCGATCTACTTACCCTACAAGCTACTATAATCCTCCTATGTGTGCCTCCTGCCAATAAAATTTAGAGATTTCTACATATATATTCCAAGTCTGTCTTTTTTGAGAACACCATTTGTCAAGATGTCACATATTCATCCTGAATTCATGTTTGCATTTCGATAGAAATAAATATATAGCATCACATTGATTCTCTGTTTATGTTTATAGTTTGACATGACACCATCGATGGATTTAGGATTTTTACCGTAGATAACCTTAGTGAAAAACAGGCTACATCAAACTAGGTATAAAATAAGAGGCGAAAAAGAAAACAACGTGAACCTCGATTCCATGAAAAACAGTCGATCCCTCCCTCGATGTGTTTCAACTGATACCTGCCCATTTTCTGAAAAACTTAACATACTCGATCCTCTTTCTTTGAGTATCACCTTTTACCCTCTATCAGCAACATCTCCAGCGCATCGCGGCTACACACTTTATGCTGACTCTCCATGCTCCGGCCCATAGGATAGGATAGGATAGTGATTTCGCGATGGAACAGTATCCGCAAATGAGATGGAAAAATGCTGTGCTATTCGGTTAGATCTTCATCCTGTGCATTTTCAGGTATGTATGTTTCGCATCTTCGATCATTTGGCCTTTGCGAAGAAGTAAATAGGGGAATTATACTCGTGAACTTCTCGATCCTCTTCTCTTGATGATATAGTGGGCCAAATCTGTTTTGCATTTCACAGCGAGCTCTTTCGATTCGATTTCAGCCATGGAAACATTTCTGTCGAGACAAGCTATGGCGAGACCAACTCTCCTCATCTGTCGAGCGAGACCTTCTGCTTCCCTAAACATTTATTCGATTTGTTAATGTTTGTTAAAAATTGAACTCAATTTTATATATTATAAATAAACAAATAAATTTAAATATATATATATATATATGTATATGATATTAAACTAGATTATATCATATCAAATCAAACACTTATCTGATTTGTTAATTTTTTAAAAAAATTGAACTCAATCTTATTTATTATAAATAAATAAATTCAAATATTATATATATATATATATATATGATATTAAGGTATCATATCTTTGTGATATGATATAATACGTATTATATTAAGTTAGATTATATCAAATCATATGATATTATATTTTATATATATATATATATATGATATTAAGGTATATTATATCATATAAAATCATATCATATCATTGTGATATGATATTATATTAAGCTAGATTATAGCAAATCAAATCATATCATATTATATCATATCACAATAAAATACTTATCTGGTTTGCATGTATGCCTATAAATTCTCATAATTCAATTCTCCAACCTACCTGCAAATTTATTCATCCCTTCTTTGTTACAATGGATAGTGCAGAAGGAAAAGAAATAGCGAATTCATTTGCACCTGTACCTGCAGATTCAGATTGTTTTAGCGAAGAGGAAACACAAGTTATGAATTTAGCGGCGCCATGGATACATGACATTATACGTGACGAAAGAGTAAACATTGTTTTGGATCGATGTCCTATTCCTTTTATCGTCAAACAATTGGAAAAATTTCTCAAAATTTTAAAT
The DNA here is from genome assembly GCF_009805555.1 of Andrographis paniculata. Classification (NCBI taxonomy): domain Eukaryota; kingdom Viridiplantae; phylum Streptophyta; class Magnoliopsida; order Lamiales; family Acanthaceae; genus Andrographis; species Andrographis paniculata. The sequence goes on along the minus strand of NW_026137634.1, from coordinate 616,457 downwards.
CACAACCAATTCGGCAGCGCAGGTATCTCCATCAACTGCGACCGATTGGAGAAGATGGCTGCTTTCATGAAAACAGATGTTTTAAAGAAGACAGTGATGCCCTATGATGAGATGATGGCTTCAATGCGAATCTTCACTTTGGCCAGATCGTGGCGCCGCCGAAATATCTCTTTGACGGAAATTTAATTTTATATTTTTGGATTTAGTTATTTCAAATTTTGTTTTATTTGTTATTATTTGAATAAGTTGGCTCAAATGTACTTTTATTTTTTTAATCATCTATTAAATTTCTTTTAATATATATCGTCTTTCCCCACTCTTCTTATTTTAAAGTGATTTCATCAATTTTGTTAAATTTTGTATTTTATTTATATATTCACTTTCAAAATATTGTTCAAACAATACAATACTAATAATTTTAAAAATGAGAATTATAAAATTATTTTGCTTTTCAAGTTGACCGTGATAGTAATAAATTACAATCGATTGTAATTATTTTATACGGTATTTTAATTTTTTTTTTAAATTTAAGCCAATATCTTTGACGAGAAAACCTAATCTAAATTAAGGATTGATTAAAAGTTTTTTACTGTATATATATATGCATATATCTTTATGCATATTTTTTAATATATATATATATATATTTATATATTTAATAAGATATATAATATTGTGTAAAAAATATAATATCAAAAAAATCAATTTATTATTGCACCGTTACCAATAATACTAATCTATAAACAAAGTAATACACCACGCTCGTTGCGAAAACAGCGTCAACTACAATCGGAAAAGCTTCATCCTTATTCAGAAGCTCATGTAGCTTCCTACGAAAACTGAGCACCGCAGAGAACTCGGCGGCGGCGAGTGCCCAAGTCAAGAAGCCTAAGCGGAGGAAGAAGAAGAACCTATTCGAAGTGGCTCAGTTCTGCCAAATTGGGGCTTCGGCTATCACATGGCAAAAACTCACTGGACTGGCGTCTCTTATGAGATAACTAGGATCAATCTATACACGGTAATGATCGCGCATTCTTTACTTTCCTATAACGGCTGCCATTCCGGTGTACTGTAAATTTTTCATTACGCTTTAGCATCGCGCATCCTGTGCTACACGCACCTGCATCGCTGTTTAAAGCATCTCTGTTAGCCTTATTTTGAGCCTTTTAGCTGCGCTTCGTGTTTCTATTTTTGATTTTGTAAGTAATTTCTATGGTGTGTTTTTTGCAGGACGGAAGGCACGGGGAATTGCTCACAGTCACAGCGATGGTAATTTTCTATCTACTTTGTTTAAGGTTGATTTGGGAAAGCATTTCTTATTTTTTTTATGCTTTAAATTATGCTGGATGGCTGTGTTGTTTGTGTTCTTGATTGTTTTGGATGCTATAGATATTTTGTATTTGAAATTTTTTTAATAGGGAAATCGATTATGAACATGTTTTAATTTTAAATGAAAATTGTGTTGAATCTGAATGAAAGATAAATTTAGGAATACGATAGTTTAATGACTATAGTATGTTGTTTTGAATATGAGGATAACTTGCTTTATTATCCATTTTACTTGAATCCATTCCCTCCTACTCTTCGATCTATGTTAATGCAGGGCATTGTTTAAACTGCATATCTGTGTTCTTGCTATGCTGTTTATCTGGTTTATTTCAGTTCTTGTATCATGCAAAATAAATTGGGTCCCTTTGGAAGATTCCATAAATTCATTGGAAAAATACGAGTCTTTAGGAATTATGTAGCCGGAGAACCTTGGGTAGGCATGATTGTCTGTAGCATTTACTAGAGGTATACGCATAATTATCCCTGGGGCAATATCATTGGATGCTAGGCCTGTCAAGCATTGTCAAAATTCGAAACTTCTTACTCGCAAGATGTAACTAGAACACCAAGAGCTACTTAGGTGCCAATGAGAATGCTTTGTAGCTGGTTGAATTCGGGGTTAAAGATGTAAAGAAAGGGACAACACCTTGTGGAGCTGGTGACTTGATATTAGGTTTTAACAGCTTTGCTTGGGATGATTTGGTTTCGGAAATAAGTAAAAAAGTAGATTAGTTCAAGTTACATGACTAGTGTTTGCCTGTGGGGTTATATATCCATGTCGAAGTAGTCATAGAAGGAAAATTAAACCAAATTAAAATGGAGGTTTCTCTTTATAGTTAAAAGTATGGTAGTCGATTCAACTTGTCGCCTGCCTATTGGTTTGAGAATGTTTAATTTTTTATTTTTATGTTTATTTTTTGAGAATGGTTAGGATATTGAATAAAGACCTAATCAGCACATGGAATATAATCTGTCCAACACATGGATTGAATTAATATGACATATACACAGTACATTGTTAACATGAATTGTCTGTTCTATTTTACGTGTCTGTGTATGTTGATTAGACTATTGTTAAATGTTGTATTTGTATTATGTTAGCGTATATTTTGTTCTGCCGCGTTATATTTTGTGTGCCCTCGGCACTTCAACTGCCCATTCTGAACTTTTGTTTCCTTTTTGTATTTGTTGTATAATATTAGTGTGGGAAATAGGATGAGCACGGACTAAGTTCAACTTACTGTAGGGTCACCAATTGCGGATGCCCTGAAGAAAATAAGTGGCGTCCACAAGCGTTGCTGGAAATACATCCCGAACATCAAAAGAATGAATAGCAGAAAAGGCTCCAGAACAAGAGCCACAATCAATCTGATTTGATTTGGATTGGATTGGTTTGCTCAACTAATCTTACCTTCGTTTGATCCGATGCAAGTCCCATAATTTTTTTCATGTAGCTTTGAATTGTTGTGCAATTTTTGTCGATCTACTTACTTTACAAGCTGCTATAATCCTCCTATGTGTGCCTCCTGCCAATAAAATTTAGAGATTTCTATATATATATATTCAAATTCTGTCTTTTTTGAGAACACCATTGTGTTAACTGATTAATGCAAAATGGATTTGTCAAGATGTCACATATTCATCCTGTATTGTATTCATGTTTGCATTTCGATGGAAATAAATATACGCAACAGGTTTTGCGAATTAAATGAGCAAATGTGTATTATTATAACAGGCTTATAGTTGGACGCGACACCTTCGTGGCTAGATTACTGTACTATATGAAATGTAAATGACTGAACTTCTTATCGTTACGACAGGAAAAAGACTTGCTGTTCAAAAGGATGGATTAAGGATTTCACCGTAGATAACCTTAGTGAAAAACAGGCGAAGAAGACAACAACCCTAACCTGGATTCCATGTGAAACAGTCGATCCCTCGATGTGTTTCAACTGATACCTGCCCATTTTCTGAAAAACTTAACATACTCGATCCTCTTTCTTTGAGTATCATCTTTAGCATCCGAAGCAGTTAGAGTTCTATAGAGATCCCTGTGAAGCTTCAAGAACTCATTTTTACATCTCCATTTGTCGAGGAACATCTTATTCTTCCTCATAAATCCAATAATCTCCATAACCCTCTCGAAATACCCTCCCCGAATAAAAGCTATCAGCAACATCTCCAACACGTCGCGGCTGCACACTTTATGCTGACTCTCCATGCTCCTCTTCACATCGGCCCATAGGATAGTGATTTCGCGATACATTCCCACAGAACAATATCCGCAAATGAGATGGAAAAATGTTGTGCTATTCGGTTGGATCTTCATCTTCTGCATTTTCAGGTATGTATGCTTTGCATCTTCGATCATTTTGGCCTTTGTGAAGAAGTGGATAGAGGAATTATACTCGTGAACTTCTCGATCCTCTTCTCTTGTATTCTTGATGATACAGTTGGCCAAATCTGTTTTGCATTTCACAGTGAGCTCTTTTGATTCGATTTCAGCCATGGAAATATTTCTGTCCAAAGCCATCTTGTCGGGACAAGTTATGGCGAGACCAACTCTCCTCATCTGTCGCGCGAGACCTTCTGCTTCCCTAAACATGTTCTTGCGGTAATAAGCACTCAAAAGAAACGTGTACGAAGCTTCTCTAACACAGTAGTTCTCCAATTCTAAGTCGTCTAAAATGTCGTGAGCTGTCTCAAGCCATCCCAAACAGACGCAAGCATCGATTACATCTGAACACAGACTATTATCCTGCGGCGGATTCAACATAGAATGAATGCTAACAAGTAGTTTCGAGAGCTCATTAGTTCTCCGAGCCTTCCTGTATCCTATTACAAGCTTCGCCAAACCTTTGTTGCTAAGAACAAATTTCTCATCTTTATACGATACAAGCGCCGGCTTCTTGTCCCCCTTGCAGACAAAATCCCTCTGCAATTTCTGAGGTAGAAACTGCAGTTTCAATCCTGTTTTAGCATTGTCGGATCCAAGTGAAACAGCGCAGGATTTCTCCTGCTCGATTCGACCCACCTTGAAAGAATTTCGCTCATCATGCCATCTACATAAGTCCAATAAAAGTGTCGATGCACCATCAATGTCATCGAACTTAAAATGCAGGCTAAGCAGGCAATCATACAACGATTGATAGTGCCGTACCAGTGCATCTGGGATTACGTCGCCATGGGGCTTAAATTTCTTCAGCTCATCTCTCAGGCCATTCAATTCATGTAATCGAGCAATAATAACAGCAGTGTGAGCATCAGCTATCACTCCTAATTGCGGCATCAGCTCTAAAATCTGTTGCCCCTTCAATGGAGCTTCAAATCTCACACAGGCATCAAGAACAAGGTTAAAAATTACAGCATCAGGTTTTGTCAATCCTGTTTGCGCCGATCTTTTCGCACCCGAATTCAGAAAGCAATAAGAAATCTCCTCCAACACGTTCGACGCTAAGTATGTCCCGGTTTCTGTCTTAACTAAATGTAGAAAAATCATCTGTAAGACATCCAATGAAGGCAAATGATTCTTCTCCAGCATCAGCCTAAGAATGCTTGAAGCTGGAACAGGAATTTGAGCTCTTGACAAAGAAAGAGCCAGATTTGTAAGCATTTTCGGCCTGAGTAGAACCGATTTCTCCTTTGAAATCGTAAGAACTAAATCGAAAGCCCTACGGAGACACATCGAATCACTTGAATACGATAAGTTAGTTATTAGATTAGCCATAGAGCACTGATCAGGGAAACCATAAAGGCTCTTGAATTCCTTGTAGGTTTCCCAAGCCTCTTCTATTTCATACTCCTTCAAAGCTCTTTCGAGCTTTGCCAGCAAAATCGGCCGGGAGGACCGTTTCTGGCAGACCTTTCCCTGCTTGGAATGCATTGCAGAACATTCTAGAAAATAGAGATTACTGCTTGAGCTACTGCTGCTAAATCTGTTCAGTTGCTGAAAACTCTTCACATTGTGGCTCGAGGTAAATCTCCTACCAATTACCAATCTTAATAATCCGCTCTGCTTATCTCTAAATAATTTTTGCACCATAGATATTAGCATACTTCGCCGGCACGCCGCAAAGATGTGTCTGTCTACCGGCGAATCAAAACCAGAACAGGAAATCACGATACAATCTCCGCAACTGAATCACTTCAATAATTATTTTCGTGTGTGAATCGGTGTAACTCTGCCTCTAGAAACGGTTGAAACAGCAACAATTCGTGGATATCGCCTGAATTCTCTCCGATATCGAATTACACAGGAAACACATCAAAATTGCACTAATGCTCACATTTGTTTCTCTTTTCAGAGTTATAAAAAGTGAAGAACTTGACTTACAAATTTCTGCGCCGTACCCGTGCGAGACGAAGCCAGCTGACGGAGAGGGGGAAAAAAGACAACGAACTCTGTTGACGGAAGATTGGGAGAAATTCCACCCACGGTCAGATTAAGGTGCTGAAAGCAGTAACTATTTCAAAAACCCTATACTAAGTACTGTGTAGTCTAAATTTGTTCTTAATTTTTTTTTATGTCATATAAATATATTCTTTTTTCTTTTAATATTTAAAAATATATATATATTTTTTTATTTTTTAAAATAATAAAGGGTATATTTTTTTATGGATTTAAAAAAAATTAATTTGAATTTAATATTTAAAATAATATATAATTGAATATTTTGAAAATAAAAAATAAAAACAAAATATAAATAGTAGAAATGTGTAAAAAGAAATAATCCTCAAATAAGTATAAATATTGATGATATAGAAAGTAAATAAAAATAGTAAAAGTTTTGAATTTGAATAATTGTATAATGTGATATAAATAGATATTTTGAATGTAAAATTGATTTTTTAGTATAATATAAAAAATGAAAAATAGATTATTAATTCAATAGTTTTGGGGAAAAAAAATGAGAAAGAGTAGTGGATTTGAAATACAATCCTCTAAACAAACACTCTCTTAATTTGTATTTCACACTTTATTCATCATTACTTTAATAAATATACATTTCTCTTTTTGTCATATATTAAACAAAACTCTAAAACCCTTCTAATGCACATACAAAAACACAGCCTTAAATGATTACCCTACTAGAGAAGGCTCACATTGGCATCCCTAAGCTTCTTTGGATCACATCGATAGCTCCAAATATACTTACCCTCTTCCTCTCCAAGGAATGGAGACATGGACATGTCCCAACTACCTTTCCTCCCATGGTTGCCCAATCCCTCAAGTACCTGCAACACTTCCTTCATCGATGGCCGGCTTCCGGGCAGCCAACTGGTACACATTAGCCCCAGTTTAAAAACCATTCTCATTTCCTCCAAGTACCATTCTCCTCTCATCTCCTCATCTATCGCCTCGACGTCGTTTTCGTTGTTATCATCGCCTCCCAAGTGTTTCTTCCACGCCCACTCTGCAAGGCTCGTGTGCTCGTCTCCCCGGCTAGCTTCCCTTCCGGTCACTAGCTCTAACAGCACCACCCCGAAGCTGTAAACGTCGACTTTCTCGTTCACTTTTGTCGTGTAAGCATACTCTGAACGACGAGTTAAGAAATATTCGTCAGGTGAAACTAATGAATTTTTACGCGCCTCGAATTGACGATGATATTATGTACCTGGGGCGATGTAGCCGAAGGATCCGGCGATAGTAGACATGGTGTTAGCCTCGCCGTTCTTGATCAAAATCTTCGCCAATCCGAAGTCCGCGATCTTGGCGTTGAAGTCGTCGTCCAGCAAAATGTTGCTGGACTTTACGTCGCGATGAATGATCGGTTGGATGCAGTCGTGATGCATGTGGCAAAGGCCTTGCGCGGCTCCGACAGCGATCTTCAACCTAGTCGGCCAGTCCAAGGCGCCTTTTCTTATCTTCCCATGCAGCCATTGATCAAGGCTCTCATTTTCCACGTACTCATAAACGAGAAGCTTTGAATCATCGCTGGAAATGCAGCACAGCAGCTTCACAATGTTGGAATGGCGAATCGATCCCAGTGTTTGAATCTCGGCCAGAAAAGCTTTCTCGAGGAACAGATTCGTGGTGTTCTTGTCGCTCCAGATCCTCTTAACCGCGACATTCTGACCTCGATCCACCGCGACTTTATACACTTTTCCGGATGCACCGAAGCCAATCACATTGCTTTCAACCAAACTAGACAGAACATTAATCTCAGTGAAATCCAGCCTCTGGAACGAGGTTAGCTTCCACGTAGTCAGACTACGCTTCCTTCTCCAGTTTCGAACTGTAAACAGAACCACGGATACGGCGACCAGGAGAAGAATCAGCGCTAGAACTAAAACCACAGCAAGAATCTTCGGCGACATTTTCTTGGCTCCCCTGTATTTGTCATAGCTGCAGCTGAGAAGACCAGAAACTGAATTAGATGAACAAAGATTCGGGTTGTTTAAGAAGCTGTTTTCATAAGCCATGTTGTCTAACTCATACGGTATTCGCCCTGTTAACTTATTTGAAGAGAGGTTAAGAGAGCCAAGCCTCAACTGTCCTAACTGAGGAGGGATTTCACTATCGAATTGATTCTGTGACAAGTCGAGATACAGAAGGTTCGGCAAAGAACCGAATGCGGATGGAATTCGACCCCATAACTCATTCCTGGAGAGATTCAAGGTATTAAGAGATTTCCAGGATATAATCTGTGATGGAAGTTCTCCAGACAAGGAATTTCCATCAAGAACCAAAGTGATCAGATTAGGAAGGCTTGTTAATCCCTGTGGAATTGTCCCTGAAAATGCGTTGTTACTCGCTAGAAACACGATCAAACTCGCCCAAGACGACATATTGGGAGGAATCACACCAGAAAACCTGTTGTTGCTGATCTCCAAACGAGTCAAATTCCAAGCAACTTTGCTTGGGAGCTCACCCGAAAAAGAGTTATCACTAAGCATCAAACTAGACATATTTGGAGCAGACCATATACCAAAAGGAACCTCACCGGAGAAGTTGTTATTGTAGAGCTGCATCGTGCGCAATGTCTTGCAGTTTCCAAGGGAATTCGGAATCTGTCCGGATAATCTGTTGTTGAATGCAACCACACCAAAAAGAGTTCCTCCAGCACATAGTTTATCTGGTAAGTTGCCGATGAATTCATTGTTGCACACTTCAAAGGATTCGAGTTTGGAGTGGATACCTATTTCAGGAGGCAGTGTTCCACTCAAATTGTTCCTGAAAATCCTGAAGTTCTTCAGATTTTGGAGTAGGCCTATGCCTGGTGGAACTTCTCCATAGAGATTGTTCGAGTACAGATGCAGAATCTCTAATTGTTTCAACTTTGCAAAATCTTCTGGAATACCACCAGTTAAGTTGTTCATGGAAAGATCAAGCTCAATCAAACTGAATGATTCTATCACATGAGGAATGGAACCAGAAAATCGATTATGATACAGGTAAATTGCAGTCAAGTTCTTCAGCGAGAAAATTCCTCCAGGAATTTCTCCTTCCATATTATTCATAGATAAATCCAAATGCATAAGACTCGACAAATTGGAGAAGCTCTCAGGTATTCCACCGAACGCATTAGCTTGTGTCATCCATAAATACTTTAGGTTTTTCAACTTACCAAACTCCGGCGGGATGGACGCCATCGAGAAGTCATTGTACGCCATCCTCAGGTTTTCGAGGTTCCTCAAATTTGAAATCTCTGCTGGATAGCTGCCGTTGAGCAAATTCATGTGGAGGTTCAGAGTTCGCAGTTGAGTCAAATTCCCTATCGTCGAAGGAATATCTCCTGTGAAATTGTTTCCCGATAGGTCGAGGTGTTGAAGCGATTTGAGCCTATCGATACTCGCCGGTACATCTCCGACGAAATAGTTCTGTGATAGATCCAGAAATCGGAGTCTCGAGCAGTTTAAGATGCCTGGCGGAAAATTCCCCGTGAAAAAATTGAATCCGAGATCGAGAACAGTCAAGTTCACGAGCACGGAGATTGCATCTGTGAGGTTTCCACTGAGGTTGTAATTGTTGAGAAGTATTCCGGTGACGGAGCCGTCGCCGGAGCACCGGATTTCCGGCCAGCTGCACGGCGACGACGAAGCGGTCCAGGAGTGAACAGCCGGTGAATCTCCCCATCCTCGTTTGAGCTCCAACAGAGCATCCCTTTCTGTGGTAGAGAATTGCGAAGTTACCAAAAAGGGTACGGAGAAGAGAAGTGTGATCAATAATAGTTCTCCGGCGAGGAAGAAGGGCAATTTAGTCATTTCTCAAGCGGCTTTGAAGATGTAGAGCGATAGTGTGAGAGTTTGGCATCCAATTTGGATATGATAATATTTATAATATGGGATTAAATTCAAATTAAATTAATAAATTATTTTCAAGTGGTAGTGGTTAAGAGTGGGACTCCAACTGTAAGACGGTAATTATGCACACTTAGTAATATTCTTTTATTGCAATAAGATATAGATATATGCATATTCTACATGTGTTATTTTAAAGAATAATTTATATTATACTAAAAAATCAATTTTACATTTAAAATATTACATGACCGTTTATTTATATTACATCATACAACTATTTAAATTTAAAATTTTTACTATTCAAATCTCAACTCAAAATTCAAACCTCCAAACAAATACTCTAATGTAAAATTTTCACTATTATATAATTTAATAACTTCTACTTGTACTTTAAAATATTTTTATAAAGTTCGGCCACATAAGTACAGTGCTAAATTATAGATTCCATATTTTATTAAAAAATTTAAATACTATTTTATTAAATTTGTATCTATAAAATTGCTGCGTGGGGCCCATATCTTTTGTCGTATGTGACAATGACCTGGTTGACTTTATAGACCACACTTTAATGTGTGCCCCAGTTTCTAGAACACAATCATAACTTTTGACTTTGACCACTCTTTGTGTTCATTTTGAACCTCCCTTTTCCAACTGTTTTTAAAGGGGATTTCATATCCCATTATATCTACTTTATGTTATATAAATATATATATATATAAATTTTAAAATATTATATTAAATAATAATTTAATTTTAATTTTATTTATTATTTGAAAAAATATTAAAATACAAAAAAACAAAAATAGTTATGTTTTCATTTTCTATCAAATCTTACTTCTTGTACTTTCATTTTTCATTTAAGTTTAACTATAAATTTTTCTTTTATCTTACATTAAGGGTGTGTTTGTTTGAAGGATTTTGGTGGATTTCCACTATTCATTCAATTTTTTCTCTCCAAAAATATCAAATCAAACACTTATTTTTCATTTTTTATATTATACTAAAAATCAATTTTACATTCAAAACATCACATCAAACCCTATTTATATCACATCATACAACTATTCAAATTCAAAATTTTTACTATTCAAATCCCAACTCAAAATCCAAACCCCAAACAAACGCACCCTAACTAAATATCTATGTTAATTTTTTATTATTTTTGAAACAATGGATATAAACACAAAAATGTGACGTCTGAGTCAAAGTTACAAGGCTGCTATGACATGGCATTGACCAGAAGACCACATAATAATAATAATAATAATAATAATAATAATAATAATAATGCCACTTCAAACCCACATTACAATCCCAAGAAGCTTCTCTTTTGTCATTTTCTTGAACATCACAAATAACTAATTTGGCTTGGGTGTGTGTGTTTATGTTTTTATGTCTAGTATCGTTTTGATACAATAACTCTTATGTTTGGCGGATTATACAAGGGTGTGTATGTTTGGGGATTGAATTTTAAATATATATTTATTTTTAAAAAATATTAAATTAAATATTTATTTTTTATTTTTTTATATTATATTAAAAATTAATTTTACATTTAAAACATCACATCAATATCTATTTATATCGCATTATACAATTATTCAAATTCAAAATTTTTACTATTAAAATCTCAACTTAAAATCCAAACTCCCGAACAAACACACATCCCAAGTGTGTTTTTTTTTGTTGAGTTTGAAAAATTTTGGTTTGTGTTTAATATTAAAATAATATTTGATGGGATATTTTATGAGAGAAAAATGTGTATTTTTTTCGGAAAACGCAGTGTCCAAATAGTAAAATTTGAAAAAAATTGTGTAAAAAAACATAAATATTATATCAATTATTATTTTTATTTATTTAAAAATATTAAATATAACATAAATCATTTCAAGATTAAGAAAATAAAATAATTGTGACAAGTATGAGACATGCCTTTCACAGACATTTAAACCACCTATAAATTTCAATCAGCATTTTGTGAAAAACATAAAGCCCAAAATAGCACATTAAACGAAAGGCTTGGGCCATCTTGGGAGAGAATAATACTTGTAGTTATATGTATCTATTCAATATTTGTTTTTTATTCAAAATTTTAAACAAAAGAAAGGACTTCAAATATTAAATTAAATAGTTATTATTACTTATTTTATTTCTTTATTTTTTAAATTAAAACTTCAAAATATATATTTAAATTATTTTTTTATATTTTAATTTGAAATATTTTTCAATATGAAATATGAAAATCGTCTTACTAATATATTACTCCCTCCGTCTAAAAACTATAGTCTAGTTGTGTTTGGCACGAAATTTAAAGACTATTGATATTATATTAATAGTGAGTAAAAAAAATGTGGGTAAAAGACTTTTTTACCCTTTGTGAGTGTATTAATATAAAAAGTAATTACAATTGTGTAATAATAATGAAAAAGTAATGGTAATTTTATAGTGATATAATTATTTATGGAAATGAGACTATTGTTTTGAGACGGACAAAACTGGTAAACAAGACTATTGTATTGGGATGAATTGAATATTTTTTTTATTGAATTAGTAATTTTTGTGAAATAATATGAATATAAATATTATACATATCGAAAATCATAAACAAATTCCAACTGCTGGTGTTTTAAAAAATAGGAGTGTGTTATATTTGTAATTTTACATTAAATTATAATTTTAACATAGTATTTTAAAAGAAAATAAATATTTTATATGATAATTTAGTTTATTTTAGTTAATAATAAAGAAAATGTCCAAAAAAAAAGAAAAAAGAGCATAAGTAAAGAGCATGAAAGAGTGTATACTGGGAATGCATCCATTTGATGCAATGTACTGACTGCAACGAATCACAATAATTATACTGTTTAAGGAAAGTCACTCACTCAGTACACTACAAACTCGATTCGTCGCCACCATTCAATCATTAATTAATTAATTAGGTCAAATTATTTCATTTAATTTGAATCGGTTCATTATTAGTATATTAATCAAATTATTTACAAAACTTATTATGTTTCAAATTTCATCTAACATTAATATTCTTTCTACTCTCGTAAAGATAACTTAATGCTATTATCCATTATTTAATTGCTGTTATTTGTATTTTGAAATAATATTTTATTTTTCTTTTTAATGTATTTCGTTGTTTATATAATATTATAAATAACGAATATAATATTTATTTAAAAAAAAAATCACGCACAATGCAAAAAATAGCGTGAAAAAAAACAATTTTAAATGCGTTTTTTTAGTTTTTATTTTTTTTAATTAAATAAAAAAATATTTATACATGAAAAAAAAATAAAAATGTATATTTATGCGTACACATCATTATGTATTATATAATACGTGTATATATATATATGTATGTATAGAAAGACCAACCCTATATCTAGACTTTGCTCGGAATTGCAGACAGAAACCCACTCTTTTTGGTTCCCTCCGTTTTCGTCGATCTCTGGTAAGAAATTGCATCGATTCTCGACTTGTTTTTTTGCTTGTTCTTCGCGCTTCTCGCACGATTAGAATGCACGCAGAACAGAGTTTTGTGGTTTCACATCTTTTGTTTAATGATGGATCGATGTTAATTTATTTGTTCGTGAATGCAACTGGAAAACGATAGGTGCAGCAGTTGTGCATTGAGAGTGATAATTGTGAAGGAAATTAAGTAGTATAACTTTATTTTCAGCGCTGCTTATTTATTGGCTTTACTATTTCTGTACCTTCTTTTTTTGTAGTTTAAATTTGGTGGTGGAGAAAATGTATGTTGATTTCTGGTTTTTGTGCCAATTTTCAGTGTTTGATTTGGTATATTTGGTTTTGGAAGTTAATGATTTTGAAAGTAGTTTTGGTTTTTCTGTAATTGTTCGACTTATAATGATATGGTGGTGATGATTTTATTGTCTGATGTAGTGATCTGTATGTTTGATCTCTATTTGCGGTTCAATTGGATTTTTTCAATTTACTTAATAGTTCCACAATTAGAAGAATCGCTTGCTACTAATGCTCCGTTGACATTGATTTGAATAGATTTTCTTTAAGAGTCAAATATCTGTAAACGCCTTCTTAAATTGGCCTTGATAAGTTTCAAACTGTGGATTTAATGTGTCTGTTATTTCCCCCTACATTGGTTGATTTGTGAATCAATATGCGATTGTAACCATTTGCAATTACCACTGGATCATGACGTAGCCATTTTATTTTTTTTCCCCTTCTCTACTCTTTGCTGATGGCCATTTCAACCACAGTTCACTAGATGGATCAGGTAATGATACTAACTCGCTCTTATTTCAGATTATGGTGCTTGTAATGAATTGTGATGTTCTCAAAATTCTAAAATGCAGTATGAAAAGGTTGAGAAGATTGGCGAGGGAACATATGGAGTGGTGTACAAGGCTCGTGATCGTATGACTAATGAAACTATTGCTTTGAAGAAAATTCGATTAGAGCAGGAAGATGAGGGGGTACCAAGCACAGCTATCAGAGAAATATCTCTGTTGAAGGAGATGCAGCATGGAAATATTGTAAGGTATGTCAGAAATCCCTTTAAGAGGAGGCTTAAAAATGTAAGAGGGTAAAAGGTTTGACAGCATAGAATAAAATGTGAAGGCAGATGCCTCGATGTAAATAAGATATTATAGTTTAGCATGGTTTATTGAAACTCAATCTTTAGTAAGGAGCATAATATATAATAATTACGCAAATGCAGAATAATTTCTGACTATTTTCACAGGTTACAGGATGTTGTGCACAGCGAGAAGCGGTTGTATCTTGTATTTGAATATCTGGACTTGGACTTGAAGAAACACATGGATTCTTGTCCAGAATTCTCTAAAAATCCTCGCTTGGTTAAAGTATGTGACCTCTCTGTTGCTTTTGGATCCCTAAAACCTTTTTGTTATTTGAGCAATCCGGTTGATAGATATGTGGTTTTTGGATACAATTCCCAAAATATAAAAACTGCAAGATTCTGATTTGTTTAGGTGATGGTATTCATGTAATGAATGAAATTTTTTTTAAAGGTTCTAAGTTCTTGCAAATGTAAGTGAGTCCTAAAGGCTAAGAAAAAATTATCTCGGAAGAGCTGATCTATTTCATATATCTGTGATGATAAGAATAGAATCAATACTTGAAAATCAAAGTTGTCATGCAGTCAATCTCTAATCATGCAGATGTTTCTCTATCAAATACTACGCGGCATTGCCTATTGCCATTCTCATCGTGTCCTCCACCGAGATTTGAAGCCTCAAAACTTGCTGATAGATCGCCGTACCAATGCATTAAAGCTTGCAGACTTTGGATTGGCCAGAGCATTTGGCATTCCTGTCAGGACCTTCACACACGAGGTACATGTTTCGAATTGGATGTCCTGCTTTTACTTTTGCAAGCTACTGGATCTATTGATAACTCTGTAGCTAGCTAGTTTGAAACTTCATTGCAAACATTTTATTTGTCTTTTAAAAGTATAAATCATCGTGAATAATTAATTTTCGTTTAAGTTGCTACATTGTTTATTTTCTCTTATATGAATTCATTATGCTGCAGGTTGTCACACTATGGTACAGGGCTCCGGAAATTCTTCTAGGATCACGCCACTATTCTACTCCTGTTGACATATGGTCAGTAGGTTGTATATTTGCCGAAATGGTCAACCAGAAACCTCTGTTTCCTGGTGACTCTGAGATTGACGAGCTCTTCAAAATATTTAGGTAAAATCTGTCCAACCATTAATTTTCTTGCCTTAAATAGTGATGATGCGATGCAACATCTGTCTCCATTTATTGTATCCTTCATACTTAATATAAACCTCATCGAAATGTAAAATAAGTAACAATTTTCTTCCATTCTTCATATCTATATTTAGGAGCCTTATTTATATCTACATTTTTTATCAGAGTCATGGGCACTCCGAATGAAGATACATGGCCTGGAGTGACGTCTCTTCCAGATTTTAAGTCAACATTTCCCAAGTGGCCTGCCAAGGTGATTAAACTTTGGTTAAATTATCCATCCACCCTCTCTGCATCGCAATCTTGTGCAATCCATTAACGGTACAATTGGTATATCGTAAATTTGTAGGACCTGGCAACTGTTGTTCCGAATCTCGATGGAGCTGGACTTAACCTCCTTGGTGTAAGTTCTTTATTTCCTTAATTTAGGAAGTACAAACGAATGGTAGCTACAGAATTCTTGGCTACTATCTATAGAACATTGAAAACCAAAAACCCACACAAGGAATCTTTACGACATAAAAGAAAAAATTCAACAGAAGGGGCATAAAATTTTCTTTTATCAGATCCTCCTCGTGTCAGAATGGCTCTTTAATATGCGAACAAGTTTTAACGACTTAGAAGAAAATATTAACTCGAATAATGCACACTAAACTTTGTACATGAGATGGGTATTTGAGGTTTGGATAAAACAATCTTGTAGGATTATTCTCTGTAGAAGGTCTAAAAATCTTGGTTGGTCTGATTAAAGAAATCTGACGATTTATTTAAGGCGGCTGAGTTATTCATTGTTTGTTCTACTCTTGCAGAAAATGCTATGCTTTGATCCCAGCAAAAGAATCACTGCGAGGAGCGCTCTGGAGCACGAGTACTTTAAGGATATCGGGTTTGTCCCGTGATTGACTCCGCGATAAAACCTGGTGCAAATGTATATTGTGATTGATGCTGTAGTATCAGGTTAGATTTTGCGTGTGAGCGCCGCTTATATAATATCACTGCTGCATCGTGTTTTAAATTCTTCGGCTTCTTCTTCTTCTTTGTTTGTTTGTTGTTGTTTTTTTAGACGTGTGGTGTCTGCCTTATTCATTTTGGCTTGCATTTGCAAAAGTGGGGATATGTTGTTTCATTGGTTGTGCCTTTTGCCTTCTTTTTACGACTGGTTTGTGTGATTGTTTTACTTTTGTGGTAAGAAGATGATAATGGTGATGCATGGCTTCCTCTGATTATTGCAATTATATATGTTTGGAATAGTATCAATGTTTGGATTTGATTTTGTATATTGAATGTTTGTATTTATTAATTTATTTTATTTAAAGAGTGGATCACGCGCTGGTGTGGTTTTTCTATGAAGTCGGTATTTAATCCTTTTGATCTCTGTTACTTTATATATACAATGGTATTCATATGTTACATGTTAAAACTGCAAATGAATAAATTAGTAAATAGTTATTCAACTATATATTTGATTTAAATGATGACCAGTAAATGACATTGTTGAAATGTATGCAATACAATGTTATTTATTTATATGTATTTATATATTTTTTAAATTAATGTTCCCGTTTTAAAATATTTAATATTTTGTTTGAATACATTTTTTTATGTTTAGAGATTCTTTATTTCATATATATACTTATAAATTATTATTATTATTATTATGCCTCAATTTTTGTTTCGGCCGTTTTTTTTCTAAAAAAAAAATTAATAAGATTTTTTATTATAATAAGCAAATATTTTAGATATTTTAAAATAAATATAATAGCAAATAAATTGTATTATTAGATAATATATATTAAAAAAATTTGTCAGGTCTAGATGGGCTCATTCCTGGTGAGGCAGGCCTAGGTTGATATTGTTGGGTCATTTAAATGTTCGAATTCAAGGCCCCGCATTTGTTGTAGCAAATTTGATTTTGGGCTGGATTGGACTGTACCAATTTGGGTCTTTATATCATTTAAAACCGCTATTTTAATTTAAATTTTTATTATTCAAAAATTCAAACAAAAAAATCAAATCCACAAACAAACATCACTTAAGGGATTTGATGATGTCAAAAATGTTCAGTATACTATCAAAGTTAAATCAAATCAAATCAAATTTCGGAATAAATTAAAATCTGATAAATATATTTTGGTGGAACCAAAAACGTGCTACATTACTCGATCATGTGGTGGTCTCCTCTCCTCCGTAAAAACCCCATGGCTTGGTATACGTTGTCTAGAGTAGCATCTGCTATGACTGCAGCTTCGCTAGCTCCCTTTGCCAATACGTCGTCCAAGTAATTAGGATCCGAAGTAATTTCCGCGTAGGAAACCTGCCATCGACATACACACAGTACTTATAATTTTCATTTTTCAAGGAATAGCATTAGCAGCTGCGAGTGGGAACTGGATTTTAATTGATTGATTTGCAATTGCAAGAGAAGACGAACCTGGATCGGATGTAGATGATCGACTATTGCATCAGTTAGAATAGGTTTGAATGCTCCCCAATTCATTGCTTCGCATTCTTCCGCTACTGCCTGCACCGACGTCACCCATTTCAAAATGTTAACAACATGTTTGTAATTTAATTAAAGCTTTCAAACAGATAAATAGGTCGGTGGGATTTTAAAATTAGTAGAGTGATGTCTTAGACTTAGTACCTGTTTCGTCTTGCCACTAACGAGCTGATATATTGAAAGAAGATTATGGCATTCAGGTCTCTCGGGGTTGTCGAATTCCAAGCTGCAAAATTCCAATTAAACAAACGCAATATTAAGCTTGGGGACTTGTCGCAGCGAAGTCTTGGCATAAATACGAGCACATATATAAGAAAGGATAAGTTTCAACAAGGAAATAACAAAAGCAGAAAATTCTAACCCTGGAAACGAGTCGGTCTTGCAACGTTTTATCTTGTTGGCAATCAACTGCGAATCCAGGATAAATGTGAAGATAATAAGAATATCAAGGATTGCTATATGTAAACTATATATAGAAAATAAGAATCTTAAACTTCATTTCATGCACGCTACGTAACATTTAGCAGCATAGCATCAGAAACTCAACCAGAGGTCTCACTTTTTCGATTTGAACACCTGTAGTTTTCTCTTCAAAATAAAAGCTCATAATGAAGGTAACTTGGCTATTAAATAGGAAAATCATCGAGGTGCTACTTTTTAGAGAATAACGAAATTTAATTAGATGCAATGGGACATCACATAGTGAAACATAGGCTCGCGAAATTCATACAAGAAATTATTATACTCACATCTTTTGAGTCAAGCAAGTTGATTCGAGATTGATCAGAAGGGGCCGATTTAGACATCTACGGACAAAGATTAAAGCCTGATTTTAGTCAGAAAACAGAAGAGATGCGAGACTGATAGATAAGAATATTGTATCAGGCATCCAAAAATCAGCTGCTAGAAGAAACGGTGATGATAAGTTGCCACCAGATGAAAAGCAGATTAAATAACAGAAAATTTCTTTTAAATGCAAAAAAAATATATTCTAACTCTGATGTTGATTATCCATAGATCACAAAAACCACATGTTGACTGCTTGATTAACAAAACCAAAGAGAGAATTTCAACTCAAAATTAATCAAGATCATGTGCAGTTGTGCTCATCAAAATTTTCATAACTATGGCCCCATTTGAAGCTACAGGAAAATAGCAGACTGGTCAATTATGAAGCTACAGGTAGAAAATTCACATGTTATGCAACAAGATCAAGGAGTACAAAATAAAATTCTTTAAGTTCACTCTCTCAATTGTAATCCCCATACCCCCTTGGAAAAATCTAAAAAGGTAAGGTCGCCCCACCCAAATCCTTATCCAAGCTGATAATTTTAATTGTGCAAACATTTTCCTTCTACATAATTTAAAAATAAAAAATAAAAAAAAAAAGTTGTGCAATTCAATTGTTGCTGAAAGATGTTCATCAGAAAGGAAATGAGAAGGGTATAACCTTGGAAAGACCATCAGTGAGAGACATCACACGAGCTCCAGTAGGAGGAATAAGGGGTTCGGGAACCTACAACCATCATATCATGAAAACATTTTGTTAAATCTCAATTTGTAAGGTATCTGGAAACTGTGTGCATGTTTGATTGATGAGCAAAACAACACCTTAAAAATGGCACCACCTCGTCTTCGACCCAAAATGTTCATAAAAAAAATCATTTAGTCTCCTATGCAAAATAGAAACCAAATACAGTAATAGCAGCAATTTTGAGACAGAAGTTTAGCATGATCATTAGGCAAAAATCCCGCATCTCCTAAACTTACCCTCCAAGCTTCTTCCACTTTCTTCCACCATATACATAATTGAAATGTTCAGCTATTTCTCGAGTCAGCTCAAGGTGCTGCTTCTGATCCTCGCCAACAGGGACAAAATCAGACTGCACAAGCAATTATTATTTAAAATGACAATAGTCATTCTAGAAATGCAAACATAATCACATTGGAGAGCAAGTAACTCTATGAACAAAACAAGTATATACATAGTGTAAATAAATAAAAGTTATATTAGTAAAAGATAAGTGCTGTTGCAAGGAAAATTGCACAAAAGATAATTACTTGATACAAGAGGATGTCAGAAGCCATAAGCACTGGATATGTTAGAAGTGCAACGCCAACGTTGCTATCCCCCTGAAAAGTAAAAACAGAGGTATACTAAGTGAGCATGCTTTCTAATATTGAATGTCTTCATAGTTACTGCAACACAGCTAGTAAAAAATGCAAAAGATACAGATGATTGTTAGCAGAGACAAATGCATCTCAGGAAATCGGTTATCTACATGATACATATAACATCAATACATACATGCATATAGATTATAGGGTCATATTTCCAATGTTCCCAAAGCAAAAAGTAATTCTATCTTGTCACTTCATGCTATCACAGACACATATATCAACCTGGGGCATTAAATTAAGATTACATCTAAGTTACAAGAAAGATTTAATTACTTATTTGAACAAACAATAATACAGTAAACAAAGGATAAATAAATTAATAAGTATGAGAGAACAGAAAACCCACAGCTTTCCGAGATTTCTCTTTAAATTGAATCATCCTATTGAGCCAACCAATCGGGGTGCCAGAACTCAGCAGCCACATCAATTCTACATGAGCACGAACATGAGATTGCACAAAAACTGAGGCCTGCAGATGGAAATTAACAGATCCTTTTATAGGAATCTCCTAGCCAACTAAATAGAATTTTTCTGATAGGAACATAAAGCAAAGGTAAACCTTAGAAATATCAACACCACACGCCAAATAAAGTGCTGCAGTATCTCTTGTTGCTTTTGACAACTGTTGTGTATCATATGGCAGTGTTATCTGCAAGCACAGATAGAGTAGTATGCAGTAAAAACCATTAAAATGTTGAACAAAAGATGAAATTTTCAACTGTTAAACAATAATAAATGGAAGAAATTTTCCTTATAAAAAATGTGGCATAAATTATGAAACCATCACTTCATTAAACTGGGAATTGGCAAATCATAGCTTGTCATTTTCATGAAAATATGTAGAAAGTATGATTTCCAAATGGTACAGTAATGCAGATTTCATCAAACAATATTCGACCTTATCCTAAACTCCCAAGACCATAAGTTTCTTGCCAGTACTTCAAAGAGACAATACTAATAGGTGTATGTTTAATTGTGTCTTTACAACTATTCAAACGCTATCTATCTATTTTCTCCCCTAAAAAATTGTCATTTCAAACACCTAATTTCCTTTTCAATTTAAAATATCACATCAAAAGCCCATTTTGATTTGAACTTTTACTATTCCCAAAACAAGGATATCCAAAACATTGGGGTTCTAGAGAATTCAGGGAGTACATCAGACTGAAATTATAAAATGCATGATACAGGAGAAATTAAGTCAGACATTAGAGCTTACAGCATGGAGATCCACAATGAAAAAGAGAGTTTCATATGCATTCTGCAAGAGTAAAGAGGAGAGGGCACATGAAACACAAGATTATACTTGGAGTGAAGAGAGAACAAAATAAATTTTAATGTCTCAACACTGATAGTATGCACAAGACTTGAACACGAACCTGCAAGTCAATCCAATTTTTAATGGCACCAAGATAGTTGCCAAGATGTATGGATCCAGTGGGCTGGACACCGGAGACTATTCTTTTCCTACAAAATAACGAAATTCATATTTGGTGAGGACATGCGTTAAATAATTTTATTACAGGGTGATCCCATTACAGCTAAAGACTAACATGCCTGTTGATGCAATGATCCTAAAAGCATCAAGTCTGACAAAAGTTTATATGAATGAATGCATTAAACTACACTCATATCATATGCATTTGTGTGCCACTAAATTAGCTAACAATATTTTATCATCATCAAACATTTCTGTTTACATACGTTTTCAAAGCTATTTTCATACTATTCATCAACAGATCTCTTTTAAAAAAGCATCACATGTTATATCTATATTTCATCTCAAATACTGAATCAAAAAACATATTATCTCTTCTAAACATCACATCCAAAATCTATTATGTCGCGTCAATTACCTAATATATATATAAATAAAAGAGATGCAAAATAACAGCAAACAATATGGTTAACTACTGCTTCCAACTTGGAAGAATAAACAAGTGAGGAACAAAAATAATGTCGATGAATTAGTACTTTACGGAGCTAGAGGCGGTCTCAGAAGTCGAAGGTTCCGAAATCGAGACGCTGCAAAGGCACCGGAAGTTTTCCCCAATCCGCAAACGCCGCTTCTGAGGAAATGCACCTGGTCTGCTCAAAAATTTGGTCACACCAACACAGCCATGCCTGCTTCCACAAATCAAAACATCAAAACAAACTCAACTCAAAGCATCGACAGCAAATCAAACCTAACCAACCAAACAAGAAGATAAACGCACAATGAGGAGATGGAGCAGGGGGAAGTGTTGGAGAGATTGAGGAAGTGAGTGAGTATCGAACGCCCCATGGCGGCCGAGCTATCTAAGGCTCGCTCAGCTCAGCTCCGTTTCCGCCTTCGTCTGGTTTAGAAAAACGCTCTTCAGAGGATATGATTTTGCAATCGGATCTGACCCGACCCTAACCCGATGAAGACGCCAAACGTCGGGCTAGAATACGTAGCTGTCATTTTTTTTTAATATTAAATATAACTCTGATTTTGTTTCGAGTGTTTTTTTAGTTTAAAACATCCTTTTTTTGTGTGACTATATAGATTTTAAGTTGAATTATTATTTTTTTTAAATAAATATATAGAATATATATTATATTTTTTATTAATATTAATAGTGAAGAGGTGCATATAAAATTTTTGATTGGGTGAAAACTTTTATATGGTATAGAAGATAAAAATGAGCAAAAAATACAAACTACTAACGCGGCCAGTGTTACATTACAACATGAATTAATTCTGCAAATCAATGCAATGCTCATACAATTGTACAAAAGAACAGCAACGCAAGTTCTCACAAAAGAAACAACAAAGAATCAGGAAATAATAGTGAAGATACTGCTTCTAGCTCAAGAACAAATTGAATTATTCGTTGTCGGGCCAAATGATCGGTCGGTGATCAGCGATAGCTACCATAAACTGGAGAATACATGCAACTCTCTGCATACTTAACAAGGTCCTTTGGGCGAGGGAGACGCGAAGCCAAACCTAAACACAAAAAAAAAACTCAATGTCATTTTTCACGAGTATTGTATATGTTTTGTTTTTCGAGAAGTTAGATAAATGAATGAATTTGAAGAATGTACCAAGTTCGTATGCTTTCGCAGCAACTTCAGCTGCAATGTGAGCTGAAATCTTTCGGATGTTTGTGAAGGGAGGGTATATTAGTCCTTTTGCGAAGTTCTCCTCCGACACTTGGGCTGCCAAAGCTTCAGCTGTATATATGTGGAGTTAAGATGATCAGGTTGCATTCATGGAGAAAGGGCAGTAATAGTTAAGGGATGTGTGTGTGTGTTTTCGACTGCGTCGCTTACATGCTGCCAAAAGCAAATCGTCGTGTATGCGAATTGTCCCAGACATTATCAAGCCCAACCCGAAGCCGGGGAATATGTAAGCATTGTTTGCTTGTCCAGGCATGAACAGTTTTCCATTGAACTCCACCGGATCGAATGGGCTTCCGCTAGCGTATATGGCGCGACCCTGTAAGTAAGTAACCTCAGAAACTTATTGCATATGATGTTGACTTCATAATATCTAAATATAAATAAATACTTAATATTTATCTCTTCAAGTTCAAGTTTTTTTAATGAAATACTTGTTTAATATGGTATTAGAGTCGCGACTTAAAATGTTTGAGTCTCATATTGATCTCTTTAAATTTAACTTCAGGTGAGGTGATTATTTAACAACATATAACACAAAGTCATGTAATGTACCTCACTCCATGTGTAAGCTTCCTCTGCCGTGCATTCGGCTTGGGAGGTTGGGTTCGACAGAGCGAGGATGAGAGGTTTCTGCAAGTTAAACCATTAGAAATTACAGTGTTAGATTTCTGATGAATTATAGTTCGGCGGATACATGGAGATCTACACGTGCTCGCGGTGTATAATGTTTATAACCTCGTTGAAAGATGCCATGGCTTGAACGACTTCCTTCGTAAATGTTTTACCAACTCCGGACGTTCCGATTAGAACTGTTGGTTTTATGGCCTGAGAGAGAATGAAATTTCAGTTAACCAAGAAATGCAGGCATTATGAGGTTTGTCATTAGTAAAAGCTCAGCTGAAGCCATAGATATGTTACCTTAACAGCATCCAAAAGATCCTTAACAGGTTCATGCTCGTGAGCCCAAGGCTTCTTGAAGTGCTGAAGGGATTCTTTGCGGGAGCTAACGATCAGCCCCTGTTATGTAATTAAGAACTATCAGCAATTGGGTATTGATTATCAGCAATGCGAAAATGATATACGACAGATAATACCTTGGAGTCCACAAGCCATATTTTCTTCCGAGCCTCTTCAATTGTAGCATTTGTCTACCATCACAAGAGTTCGATATTAATCAAGAGCATTAGCAAGTGTGAGATTATCTTATAAGGTAAGATGAGTACTCGTTTACCTTTTTCGACATCTGAAGAGCAATAAGCTCAGCTATACCCGTCCCCGCCTAACAGAAATCAAAATTTTAAGTAAGATCAGCAGATGAAGATATACATCAATGATGCAAGAAAATACAGGCTAAAGCATACACATATATCTCTTTAAATATGAAAATCACAGAGAAAGGTTTGATGATTATGTCTGTAATGATATGAAGTTTCAAAACTAGGCATAGGAAGTTATGAGTGTTGAACATGAAGAAATTCAAGGTACCTCTCCAGCTCCCAAGAACAAGAAAGTATGATCCGCCAAATTCCCACCAACTAGTTTCAAAGCGGCGAGAAGCCCGGAAAGAACCACGGAGGCAGTGCCCTGTGAAGGAATAACAAGCATGAAGATCTTAAATCGAGGTCTAGGGTTTATAACAAAAACTAAAAATAAATCAAAATTACCTGGATATCATCATTGAACACAAGATGGCTTGTCCGGTACTTGGCGAGTAACTCAAAGGCATTGTGATTTGCAAAATCTTCAAACTAAAGGAATTCAAACAAGAAATCGGATAATTCAGCAAGGTAACTGTGGGCAAATTAAAAGGCTTGAATATTTTCAACGGTATGTAGTACCTGTATCAGGACTTTCTCTCCATAAACTTGTTTAACTGCTACCATGAATTCTTCTAGAAGCTCAGCATATTCCTACAGGCAGACAAAAGATTATAATCCACCAGAAACAGCTGAAAGACTAATAATAGGAAAATAGTAATCCTTGCTTTCAGAAATGAAATAGGAAATCATGAGACCTGTCCAGTTGCTCGTTTGTGCTTCAGACCGATGTAGAATTCATCCTCCAGCAACTTCTTATTGTTTGTCCCAACATCAATAGTTATAGGCAAGCACTGTTCAAGGCATTCAATGGACAATATGACGTGAATATTATAATTCGATAAAAGTTATGTATCGGATGGCACCAACGCTTACAGCTGATGGACGAACTCCCCCAAGAGCCGTATACAAAGATAGTTTTCCAACAGGAATACCCATGCCCTGGCACCCAAGATCGCCAAGGCCTAAGATCCTCTCGCCATCAGTTACCACAATAACTTGGATAGACTTTTCGGGCCAATTTTTCAAAACTTCAAGAATTCTTCCCCTGGATAAATAACATCAGAGAAACACCCATCTAAGAAACTTCCCTTCACCAATTCATCTTGTATAATATAACACAACACTAATAGAAAAGTGGAAAGAAGATAAGAAGGAATACTTCTCTTTCAAGCTGATATAGAGACCCTGAGGACGCCTGAAAATGCTACCATACTTCTGGCAGGCCTCACCAACTGTAGGAGTATAAACCACGGGAAGCATTTCTTCAACGTTATCTATGAGTAGCTTGTAAAACAGCTTTTCATTCCTCTCCTAAGCAACATTGGCATAAAAAAAAAAAAAAAATATGCCAAGAATTAGCCGCCATTAACGTTAAAAACCACTACAAAGGCTACAATCAGATGTATGAAACTTATCTCACTGTGGCAATTTTACCTGGAGATCCATCATGGCCATATACCGCTGCAGTGGCACCTTATAGTCACGCAGAATGGCCATCATCCGCTTCTCCTGATTTACAAAAACAAGCAGGTGCTGGAAATGTTATTATCACAGAAAATGGATTGTTGGAGACCTAATTAAGCTAACGGTTTCTTAATTACCTGAAGATCTTGAGTAAAGCCTGCTGGAGGGAGAAGCCCTGTCAAGTAATGAGCATCCCTTTCCTTTTCGGTGAAGGCTAATCCTTTGTTGTACCGTGGATCACGCAGTAAAGTATACCCACTGATCATTCATACAATAATTTGAATGACAAATAAATATAGACACAGAGAATAATGATCAACTTATCATGAAAAAGAATGGATGGAATAGGAATATGTACAGAAAAGTTAAAGGAGCCAAACAATACAGAGAATAATGAACAACTTAGTTACGGATTTTGAACGTTTAGACTACCTTGCAATAGACGCGGACCACGGAGTTAAAGTTTGTTCCTCAGAAGCCTTATCCTCACCATACACATCCACAGAGTTAACCGACTCTCCATTAACATGATTGAATGCTCTCTCCATCTCTGCCCTAATCCTGCTGTTTCTTCCTCCTCTATGCAATTTCAGAACTCCAACTGCACGTTTCTGCCAAAGAAACGAACTGAAACACCAAATCAAAATGAATTCACAGAAAAACCCGCAATTATATTTCTAGCTTGCGCCTCTAGCCTATTCAATCTCTTTCACAACTGACTGCCTTCCCTCAATTCTAAAGACACCGGTATTTATAACCAAAAGTAGTCTTCTCACGGTCAAAAAATCATCAAATATGACAGCACTTTTTCTCGACGACGAAAATTTGAATTCTAGAGTGTGTGAACTCGAAAATTCTGCAAAAGTTAGACCAAGTACCCGGAATGTGGATGGATTGACTCCTCGCAGCATCAGGGAAGGCGCTGTAGGCGAAGACAATCACAATGCTGATATGTAGATGCTGGACCGTTGCTTCCGCGTGCAGAAAAGTAGTTGGAATCTGCTTCGTCTCTTCCTTCCTGATCCGTGGGTTAAAACTGTAAAATGTGTAGGATGAGAAATTTTGATAAAAATAAATGCGAAAATAAATATAATAAAGTGAAAGTATAAGGATACAGTTTTGGATATTTTACAACCAAATATTATTTTTGATATTTTTAAAATTTATCAAGTCAAAACCAAAGAAATTCAGAATATTAGTACATATTAATCGAAACCAATAACTAATGAAAATTTTGATATTATTATAACTTTTTAAAAATTACAATCATGGGTTTGTTGTTTAATGTTTTAATTTAATTTTACTTTTTTTTTGTAAAATTATATCGCTAATATAAAAAATAATACTATTTTATTTTTTCAAAAAATACTATTGAACATTATTTTATTTAATATTAAAAATATTAATATATTTGTATAATTTATTTCATAAATATAATTTTATTTATTTTATCACAGACTAATAAAAATATTTTTGCATTTTTTTCTTAATTTATAATATTTTTATTAATATAATAAGTAATATTCAAATAACAAATATATATAAATAAAAAGACAGTAATATTCTTTTTATAAGATAATATTTTATATTAATTATTAATTTTATAAAATAATGAAATATATATATATGAAAAAAAAAAAAAAACTCATTTAATTTTAAATATTTTAAAAATAAAAATCAAAGCCTAGCCTACAGGCTACAACAAACCAATAATTAAGAGTGTGTTTGTTTGGAAGATTGTATTTTAAATTTATTCATCCAATTTTTTTTTAAAAAATATCAAATTAAACAACTATTTTTTATTTTTTATATTATATTAAAAATTAATTTTACATTCAAAATATTATATTAACACCTATTTATAGCACATCATATAACTATTCAAATTCAAAATTTTTACTATTTAAATTCCAACTCAAAATTCAAATATGAACAAATACACCCTAAAAAGATTTGATAGTTTGATTATAGGTTGAGATGCACAACGAAGATTGTTTAGACATGTATTTCTAGAGTATTGTTTCCAAAGCTCCACGGACTCGGAGTCCTGGATAAATCTAAGCATTCAAATTATGGGTCCCATCTCAAATGTATGGCAGTGATTTAGTCTAGAGTAGAAGTCCTTTAAATCCATGACCATATCTGGATTTTGAGTAATACTACTACATTTTTTTCTTCACGCGGCGTTGTGCGCCACGTATAATTAGAAACTAGTCTTGGGTTGAATTGGTATGTTAATTTTCTTTAAAACAATATAAATTTAGCGTGGTTTTTTTGTGTTTTTCTCATATATATAAAAAATATATATATTAAATCAATATATTACACATATTTTAATTTTTATATTATTTATGTAATTTTTATATTTTTAAATCAATATATTACACATATTTTAATTTTTATATTATTTATGTAATTTTTATATTTTATATAAATATCATTTTGAATTATTTTACAAAACAAATACAGTAGTATAAATATAATAATACTATAATAGTTTAATTATAAAAAAAAATTAAATATTAAATTACAAATAGAGAAAATTATATTTTTAAAGGTGATAATTAAAAAAAAAAAATTGATGAATGCTAAAAGTAATAGTAATAGTAATAATAATAATAATAATAAAACATAAATAAACAAGTGTAATTGTGTTTAAATATATAGTAGAAGTATTTTGAAATTTGAATTGATTTGGAAATAATAAAAATAATATTTAATATGATATAAATAAATATATTAATACTAGTTAGACTAAGTATTTTTTATATAATACTTCCAACAAAAAATTATACATCTTATATAATGTTTTTTAAAGAAACTTAATTGAAAATGATGTAAAAATAAAATAGAATAGCTTCAAAGTTATAAGTACTATAAAGTGTATAATTATATACTCATTTTGACTCAATTTAATATATTATTTCATTTTTTATATTATTTTTTTATTATTCAAAAATTATAATATTTTATTTATTTGAAAAATATGTAATATGATTTGAAGATGATTTTAAAGCAGTACAAAGAACTTGATGATGTCAACGCTAGACAAGGTCAGCTTAAAGTGATGCCATATTTCTTTCACATTTGATGGTCAAAGTTGGGCAGGAAAACTCCACTTTGAATTTAGACCGTTCAATTTCGAATTATGAGACACAAACAAAGATATTAACTAATACTAACTTATATAACAATATTATATTATATTGGTATTTTTTTCAATAATTTTTTCCGAAACTGATTAATATTAAAAAACTACAATATGTGTACACTATATAGGCTTATACTATAATTAATAAACATTTTTTTTTTATCTTTTTGGTAAAAAAGAGTATAGATTTATTTGGTATGTAATTCAAAATAATTTATTTACTATGTAGTAGGTTTTCAATAAAATATGTTACTCTTTCCTTTTTATAATTTCTACATAAATAATGTAGGTTCTATTTGGTTTACTTATCATTCTTAATTCAAATATAAAATTATTTTATTGTGGTCTGATTTTGATTTGAAATTAAATATTTATTTAAAATTTTATTTAAATAATATTATGATATATTATTTTATATAAAAAATAATATATTTTTATTGAAAATTATAACGAAGGAATAATCTTATTAATTTGATTTGAAAACTAAACAACTATATTTATTTTAAATTTTAATTTTAATTTTTGTTAATATAGATATACTAATAACTTGTATGTATTTATCTATTCATTCAATAAACAAACACATTAATATATATTGTTTTTTTTATTTCATTTTTTTTAAAACTAATTTATTTTAATCATATATTTATATTATATTATATATATAATATTACGCGCTATAAAATGATATATATCATATAAATTATATTAATATTGCACCAATACTTAAACATATATTTTAAATTTACTTTAATTATATATTATAATAGTATTATAAATTAATATCAATTATATAAATTTTATCAAATTTAACTTTTCAATTACAAATTCAAACTATCGTTTAAATAATTTTCATCTCTTATACAATATAAGCTTCTTTTTTTTTTTTTCTTAAAAGACGTCTTTAAAAAAAATAATAATAATAAATTACAATTTTTATATACTTTTAGCCAAATATTTGAACTGATTACAATGGAGTGTATGGAACATAAAAATTATTATATTTTAGAAAGTACTTAACATTTTTTAATTTTATACATTTTTATTATTTAATTTATTATTCAACAATTAAATTTATTTTTTAAAATTATAAATGAAAAATAAAATGCAAAGAAAGTAAAACCAGGTCATTTTAAACGAAATTATTATTATTATCATTATCATTGTTATTATTTATGTAACACTTTTTATTTTTATCAATAATATTTTTTTAAAAAAGATTTTATATTTTAATTATATTTTAAAATTTATAATTTATATATTTTTAAATTTTTATTAGATTAATTAATTATTTTAATTTTAATTTATAAATATTATTATTTATTTTAATATTGCGCTTCAAATAGACGGACAGAAAGGCTACTGAGTTGGAAAAGGAGTTCAAACCAACGTCTGCCCTTCGCCTGCGCCTGCGGTCACACCGCACTCGCGCGCGCGCACCCCTCGCCGAGCTTTGATTCCGACGAGGACCAGCCAAAATCGTATCTCGGATGAATCTTCGGTCGAAACGGGAACCGTTTATGGGTTTTACTAATGCTGAGGTCTCCTGCTCAATCATTTTAAACTTCTGAATTGCCAACAACAGCGTTCCACTCCTAGTCGAGTGAATTTCTGGGTCTTCGTGCACTAGCTGTATTTTAATCTGTTCTTAGGGTTTGTTTGCGTGTTTATTGATTGTGGTTTACGGATTGAGTTGCATTCATGACTGTTTCGGCGGATTGCCTTCACCGGGAATGCGTGCCTGTGGAAATTCTTAGTTCGGTTAAATGATGAATTCTGCGAATCTTCGTTGTACTTTTTGTTTTGATTCACTTGGAGATGACTTTTTACTTTCTTCTGTTTTTATAATTATTGTTTTTGGTTAATGTGTTCTAGGTGTTCTTTATATTTGTGATTCCTTGCTGCTTAAAATCGTTCAGAGAATTATCTGTTGGTGTTTTATGATTAAAGAAGGTTTTTAGGTTATGTTCGATTGTTTGTAATTGATCAAAAGTGAATGTTGTGTTACATTCAGTTTGGGGATCAGTTTCTTTTATCGGAATTTGTTACTTTGAAGTCTTGAACAGCCATAGATATTAGTTGTTTTGATGTAGTCATGTAGATAGATATATTATTTTATTTGATGTGTCTATGAATCAGAACTAACATTTACAAGCAATCAGTAAAGATGAGCACTAAAGGATATATGCTAATTGTGAATTGTAGCAAAACTTGGCAATTATACTTATTATTTATGAATCAAGCAGGTTCAGAAAATGGAGCAGATGCTCAACGAATCTAAAGTTCGGTTGCTGGATGTGGATTTCTACAAGGAACTAGCGAGACGATTCAAGTAAGATTTTCTGTGCATAGAAACGAACAACTACTCTTGAATGATCTCTATGCTATTGTTGGTCTAACTTTATAATTGGGTTGCAGCCGATCCAGTAGTCGAGCAGGGAAGCCTCGTTTGAAGTGGACTGAGGTCTGTATCTTGCTTTGCTTCAATGTACTGCCGTAGTGATGGTTCCTGTCTAGACCAAACCTTGCGAATACTCCTACTGCTCTCATGTATTTCAGATTCAGAGTTGGTTTCAGACGAATCAACAAAGCTGTTCCTCTAGAGGGCCTTTATTTGATGCAGCCGAAAAGTCACATCTTGCCCCGGGAGCTCTTTCTCAAAAGGAAACAACTGGAAATCCAAAGATGCCGGAAGGTACTTTTCTTAATAATTTTTATCTCTTGTTTTATTTTTTTGTTTGTTACAAGGAGTGGAATTTGTATGCTTTGCTCACAATATAAATATATCTATATATCTATATCTATATCTATGTGTGTGTTCCAGCAATTCTCATATGTTAAGTATGGTTAGACAGTTATGACAATGATTAAAATGTTCCGATTGCAGATGGAAAGAACCAAAATATGTTAAAAAAATTGGAATTTGAAGCCAGGTCATCGCAAGATGGAGCTTGGTAAGTTAGTTTTATGTTGATTTCTTATTCATATCTTTTACCGTTATCTTATGCCAACATCTTTTCCGTTTCTCTTTTTAGTTGCAATGGTGGGATATCCTTCCGGCATTTTTCATATGATTAAATGTATTATAGGCTTTCTTCGGAAACTTGGAAAAAATTAGCCAAGCCACATTCAATGCTGCTTATTATTGCTTTAATCACTTTGTGTTACTGTTCTTTATTGATGCATTCGAAAAATATTTTTAGATGCTTTCAGTTTTTCTCTATCTCCTCATAACACTCGCATGCTCATTTGTCTATACTGGCTTGGCCTACAGGTACGATGTCGATGCATTTCTCTCCCACAGGGTTCTCAGTTCAGGAGAAACTGTGAGTGGATAACATAACAGTTATGCTCTGACGGCACTATCAATTGTTTCACACTTCTATAGAGTTATAATGCAAACTGTTTCATTGTTTTCGATTATTGCTGATGATTTTATTAACATCACTAGGAATACAAGAAAAAATCTGGTCTAGAAGTCATTTAGATTTGAAAGGTCCAAATTTTGTGTTGCAGGAGGTTTATGTACGATACCTCGGATTTGGAGCAGAGGAAGACGAATGGGTTAATGTAAAAACCGACGTGAGGGAACGGTCAGTTGCCTTAGAGCATTACGAGTGCCAGAAAGTCAAGGTTGGGGATCAAATTCTATGCTTCCAGGTACCCATTTTCACATCCTTACACGAGTCATTCCAATATTCCATCCTTCAATAAAAATGGGTTCAATTTTCGGAAGTTTAGAGTTTTGGAAAATTTTGTAAATAGTAAAAGTATTGTGAAAGGAAAAAGATATTCGATGTACTAATCGTCGTTTGTTTTTAGGAGAGACAAGATCAAGCGAGGTACTATGATGCTCATGTAATTGAGATCCGGCGAAGATTGCATGATATCAGAGGGTGCAGGTGCCTTTTCTTGATCAAATACGATCACGACAATACACAGGTAGGTAAATCGACAATTACCAATTCTTACCCGGCGAGCTTAGCAGATAGGCAGCCTTTGATGTTGTGCTTATCTATGGTGACTATAGGATCGAGTGCCTTTGACGAGACTGTGCTGCCGGCCGAGCATGCTGTCCGAGGACCGGGTAGCGAGTAACTAGACGTACAAACGAATTGAACTGTGGCGGGTCTCTCAGTAAGGATTTGTTTCGGAGATAGCTAACTTGGTAATTAACATGGTAAACTTGACTCGAACTTGAACTTGAACTCTTGACTTTTTTTTATTTTAATTTTTCTAAAAATCTTATATTGATATATTATTATGAACTGTGGTGTCGACGAGCATTGTGATGCTCCGTTCGTCTTGTCTTTGGTAATGCATGCTCTTTATTATTGGTCAATGTCATGGGTTTGTTTGTTCGGGGATTTTCTCTAAAATACATTATTTTTTTATTTTTAAAACATTAAATTAAATACTTATTTTTTATTTTTTTATATATATCAAAAGTTAATTTTAAGTTTAAAATATTGTATTAACACATTCGTTAATTTTAACAATACTTCTGTAGTTTCTAAAAGATTTCTGAATCTTGCATATGCAATGTCTATGTAGAAAACTCTATAAATTTTTTAAATCTTGCATATGCAATGTCTATGTAGAAAACTCTATAAATTTTTTAATTCTTGCATATGCAATGTCTATGTAGACCCTATGTGTGGATGCATTTATAATTATATCCACTCCTAATCTGCCCTATATGTATGTACGAGTGTATTGTTAGATTGAATGAACGAGAGAGAAAGACTTAACTCCATTTCTTCTCTATTTTCTACTTCTATGGTCTAGTAATTATATACATTATTTTTATAATAAATTTATTAATATTAAATATATTTATAGAATATAAATTAATTTGATTAATTTTTTAACGTTTTATGACTTAATTCATTCAAAATTCTTTTATATCTATTTTTCCTATTAATTAATTAAATTAAAAATTTAACATTTTTGTCTCCTTTTAATAAATAAATATTTTTATTTATATTTATATTTTTTAATTTTTTATAAAATTAATTTATATTAAGCATAAATAAATAACAATGTTTTTATTTAATTATATTATATAAATTTTATTTTCTATAACTTAATATCTATATTATATAAACCGTATATTTTATTGAGATAATAAAATTTAAAATATTGAAATACATATTTAATTTTTTTTTAAAAAAATTAAAACCATTATTTATATAAAAAAATAATAATATTTATGACTTATTACATTATATATATTCAAATATATCAACTTTATACATATCTATATGTCAAAACATTATATGGGATGTAGTATTATTTACTAAGGTAATCCTCAACTCACAAACTTCAGTTTTAACTCAAAAAAACAGTCTGTTACGGTATTTTTAATTTAATCTATAATTTTATTTTTATTAAAAAAGAATAATTTATAAATATTCTATTTTATACATTATTTTAAAATATTTTTTATATATTATTATTAAATAAATAAAAAAAAAAAAAAGTAAACAACATCAAAAATAGCATTGCACTGTAACAAGCACTTCCAATTTTGACGTGAATTGGAGCAAAAACAGGACACCAAACGCTAAAGCAGTTTAAAACTCTAAAAATAGATCTAATGTCAAATTTGTTTTCTAATACTATGTTTACAACAAGAGTGTGCTGAAGTGATAATTTAAATTTAAATTTAAATTTTGTATAAAGATATATGTAAATTAAAAATAGTAAATTTGCATTGAAAACAAAAAGACATAATTAAACTAATGCTTCTTACCTTAAATTGGCAAGTCAGAAATATGTTAGTTGACTCATGTTTTTTCATTACAAAATTAAAATTATCAAAGTTTGTTATATGATAAACTTTAATGTAAAATCATCTTTATTGTAATAAATACATTCAAATAGATTACACTGCTTTTCAAAAATAATTATTATAAATTAACAATATATATACATTGAAACTCTTGTTCAAACACGTGATACTTTAATTTAAAAAACATATTACTGTTTAAAAAACTAATTATATAAAACACGTGCAATTCTAATTTAAAACATATTTTACACATTGATTGTTTCGCTAATAAAAAAATAACCACCAAATCAATTTGTATAATTCGGTCAATACTCGAGTTATCCATTCTAAATGAAAACAATTCGCAATTAATTCTACAACTATCATTTGTCTATTTATATTTTAAATCGTATTTTCACACTATAAATAAAAAATATCAATTATCATTTTTAACTTATAAAATTTATACTAGTAATTAATTTTCTTTATATACTAACAAACAGCTGTAATAACAGATAATTATCATACTACAAAACGGAAAAAAATGATAATCTGTTGTAAGGCCTCATTTTCAGGTGTCTCGTTTTGTCCACTTCCAACGCTAACAAAACTCGTCTCTTTCCCTAACTCTGGATCTCGATGCGTATATATATATATATATATATATATGTACATAAAATATACAGAGAAGAGAGGAGGTGATGCCTTCTGCTGCTGTTGTTGCATGAGTCGAGAAGAGAAGAGGTTTCCCAATGGAAACCACCGTCCAAACAGGCTTCTGTGATACACACTACTTATACCACAACAAAAACAACGGCGACGACGACGACGGTGATTTCCTCATCGAGGAACTTTTAGACTTCCCTAACGAAGACATCATCGCCACCACTGCCGACACCGCCAATGCCGGAATCCACCAGCCACCAGGCTTCAACACAACCCCGACAACGACCAAAAATTCGTCCTCGCCCTCATCTTCACCTACATCATCCTCCGATTCTTCTTCCGCTCCGGCGGTCCCCGAATCGCAAGCGCCGCCGCCGGACAACCAGCTCCAGCTCGGCGACGATTTTGGTGTTCCGGTAGGTTCATTTTGCCAAAATGTCGGAAGTTCATCTTGTGTAAAAGGGTGAAGACAGCTCCTCTTATTACCGCTTATAGAACTCTTGATTCTTCCCGAATTCGAATTCGGGAAGAAAGGTAAGTGGGTGATTTAACCATGAAAATTGCTTATTTGGTGCCGCAGCTCGAAGACTTGGCCGAGCTCGAATGGCTCTCGAATTTCGTCGAGGAGTCCTTCTCCACCAATAACCTCCCGGGGTTCACGGCCCGACCCGAAGAACAACTTGCTCTCAAAAGTAATTTCCAGCCCGAGGCCTCCCGACCGAGCCCGATTCTCCACCCGGAGGTGTCCGTCCCCGCAAAGGCCCGCAGCAAGCGATCCCGCACTGCGCCCGGGAACTGGACCTCACGACTCCTCGCAGTGTCCTCTGGGCCGCCGCCGCCGCTGGCGCCATTGCTTCCGGTCGCTTCGTCGTCAACAGCAGACTCGTCCGAAGTTGCTGTTGCCCCGCCAAAGAAGGCGGCGAAGAGGAGCAAGAAGGAAACTCCGAACGCCGGTGACGGCGAGGGGCGGAGGTGTCTCCACTGCGCCACCGACAAGACGCCGCAGTGGAGGACAGGGCCGATGGGGCCGAAGACATTGTGCAATGCCTGTGGCGTGAGGTACAAGTCAGGGCGGCTCGTGCCGGAGTACCGGCCGGCCGCAAGCCCCACATTCGTAATGACAAAACATTCAAATTCCCACCGGAAAGTTCTTGAGCTCCGGCGGCAAAAAGAGATGGCAGGAGCTCAACCGCAGCCGCCAATGCCGCCGCCGTTAGTAAGCTATCATCATCATCATCATCATCAAGGTATGATGTTTGATGCACCATCCAATGGTGAGGATTACCTGATCCATCAGCACTTAGGACCAGATTTTAGGCAGCTCATCTAAGGTTAGAGACAATTTTGGGATTTTTTAGTTTTTCAATTATTGACTTTAGATTTTTTCATTTTTTTAGGTAGGTATAAATTCCTAACTCACTGAAATTTGTTCATTACTTTTATTCCATGAGC
The DNA here is from genome assembly GCF_009805555.1 of Andrographis paniculata. NCBI lineage: Eukaryota > Viridiplantae > Streptophyta > Magnoliopsida > Lamiales > Acanthaceae > Andrographis > Andrographis paniculata. The sequence continues at coordinate 579,502 of NW_026137634.1, read as the reverse complement.
AACCATTCTCAGGAGATGGAAAAAACCAAAAAAGACACAATAGATAGAAGGTAAGGTCAGCAAGGAGATCTGAAGCTCTAATTCAATGTAGCCAAAACACAATTATTTTGCTACTGAGTTCAACAAATTCAATCTATATTTCTATTCTATATTACTAAAGATATGAAAATCCTTTTTTATTTTGAGATTCATAGCAAAAGAGACGGTCACAATGTCCAAAACCACACAGAACAGCAAACGGATCATTTCCAACTGCAAAGCTACTGATACATTGTCGAGATCAAGAATTTGAATGTACCTCAACAATGTCTTATGTCTATGCTGCAGTCCATCGAATCAGGTTTTTATCGCGGCACACTTAGGCCTAGTTCTGAAAATAAATGGGAACAATGTCAACAAACGATCGGTATATGGAAATAATTCAGTTCTAAGAACTTCTTTATGAGAACAAGACCTATATTATCTAATTTAAGAAATGAAATGAGAAGAAACTAATTTAAGAAAAACAAGGAAAATTTCAGCAGCTAAAAGCAGCAGCAGCAATTTCAATCTACAGTTCGAAGTGTATATTATCTATCTACTCTTTCAAGTTCTTCAATCATCAGAAAATTTCTTAACAATTAAGCTTCAAGCATAGACATATATTCCCTCCGTCCCAATTCAAAACATCCATTTTAACATTTTTGCCCGTCCCACTTCAAAGTATCCATTTCCTATTTTAGAAGAAGTAATCATACACTACTACTAAAATACCTTTAACTTTTACTCAAATTACAAACATATTATTAAACATACAATTACTATAAGAAAAAAGTCAAAACCTTTTATACACTTCCACTAGCCAATAATATACTATTATTTCTTAATCTAGTAGAAAATCACAGAGAGCTCCATTTGACATAGACCGGAGGGAGTATAATATACCATATGACACACATTCAGTTTTTTCATGGTATATTAGGACAGTAAGAAACTATTTTGGAAAATGGGGACAATACAAAAAAACAAAAAAATGATACTTTCAATCTATGGACCAACATGCATCTAGGACTAATCGGTTGAGGAGCAAAAATCAAACTTTATTTAATCTGTAATGCTACAAACATCAGCTCCTAACAGTGGATTGGTGGTGATCCTATGCCAGCAATCATAACAGATGAATAAGAACGTAAACGGAATATAATGGGATAAGGTTTGTCAAAGAAAAAGAAAATTAAATAACGGGGACAAGGAAACTTAAAAAAAAGAAAGAAATGATCTAGCAAAATATAGGCTGGAATGAAATATTTCAATCACTAGCCAAAAAATTCACCTATATACTAATGCAATGCGAATGCTTACCGAAGTGTCCTAGTTTAAATTTCAAGTAAAAGAAATACCTAAATTATTTAGGCTTTCAGATAGTTTTGCCTTCAAATACTCTATAGCATCAAAATATTCGCAGTTTCTAAGAATTAATGTACCAAGAACCAGTTTATATAATCTAATCCATTTATGCAATGGGAATCAGAGGCTTTCAACTCAAAATGATTCAGACTAAAATTCATTTGCTTGATTCATCATCACAACCCAAGCCTAGAGGCATTTGGTTTGAATATATATGTACGTATATGTAGCAAACTAGTGCTTTAAATCTTCACGAATAAACCTATAGTTAACCAAAACTGCATATACAGTACAAAGTAAAGTGTCCATTTATGCAAAGAAAATTCTAGTTTTTTCAACTTAAAATTATACTAGCTTATATTCACTTATTTGATATGTTTACTCAAAAGTATGTTGTGAATCTCTATGGAAATTAACCTACAAATCTATCTACTCACAGAAATACCATAGGAAAGCACAAAAAAAAATTAAGACTACATTAGAAATGAAAAGTATCCTTACGGAACATTACAAAACCTATCAAACTCCAGGGTTGGCACTGCATAGCGTACCCTGAGACAAAGATCTGCAGCCTTTGGTGTCTGCACCTAAACCAGAGGTAAGCCTGGCGGAGGAGACTGCACTGTGAAAAGGTAACAGAGACTGGAGAGCAACCGTTTGAGGCATTGGCCTGAATTGCACACATTCAAACAGAAAATGAACCAGAGAATTTATGAATATGTCTTCGATTCAGGACTTGATAGTAATTACGAATCGATGACCAAATTATCATACTAATAATTTGAATATCTACTTCGCAAAGATCCATCATGAAATAGATCATGCAAACGAATAAGAAAATGCTGGATACGAGTAAAACTTTAGATGCAGTTGCGATTACACTCCTTAAAAAAAGAAAAACTAAATCAATAAACAGTGCGTTCAAGATCTGAAGATTGCACCTCCAGAAGAGAGACGGCGAAGAGCGCGATGATTGCACAGAAATCGCAGGCCTTCCCGAAGGCTTCGCAATGGCGGATTTAAGAACGCTGATCGCAGATCTTGAGATAGTTCTGTAGCGAGACGCCATTGACGTCACTGCTGCTCGGAGATTCGCTTTCTGCGGAGTGAAAGAACAAATTCGAGGGTTTTGGAGAGGTACTACGATTTGTAGCGCCGTACCTTGAGCTTCAATGTTTGTACCTTGAGCTTCTACTTATATCGCACGGCCTTCTGCATCCTACGCCCTACGATTATAGGAGTTTTTTTTTTTTTTCTCTCTCATTCCTACTTCTTTATTGTTGTTTAGGTAAGCATGTGAAACATACCTGATTGTTAAATTGAACTGGGCTACTCTAGTTCGTTCGCGAGACTATTTAGACTAGAAAATTCGTTGTGATGACATTATGTTTTAACATAATTAGGAAATCAGTCGATGAGTACTTACAAGGCATGCTTATTGAAATTTGTGTTTGTTTTTCACCGAGGACCTGAGCAAGAAATTAAACAAGAGTTAGTTATTTAGCGAAAAATGTGGTAATTATAACTTATTTAAAAGTAAATGAAATTACATATTTACGTAGGATCAACTTCAAAATCTAAATTGTCAGGCTAGCAGTTCAGTCTTTATTGACATACTCCAACTATATTGCTTTATTTTTATTATGAAAATAGGTATATTTTATTTAATTTTGCAGGCGCATGACAAGCGTTGTCAAATTTTGGCTTGTGACAGTGAGATTAATAGGTTCAACCTTCCGATATTTTTAAATTTTATCTATCACACATGATTTGTGTCTAATATGATTAGCCTTGCATTAAGAGTTTTAAAAAAAAATTATAAATGCATATTCATGTGTACGTATATAAAATAATGATTTCTCTTTTATTAAACATATCTTGTTTATTATTCACTCCGTTCACATAGAAAATAAACATTTATTTTAGACGCGAGAAATAATAATATTTTAATTACATCGATAATTAAAAGCAGTATAATAATATTTTTGCCATTTGTGAAAAAAATGAGATATTTAATAAAATATTTATTTTATAATTCAAACGTCGCAAAATAAAAACAATTATACTTTCTATTATATATTGAATTTTCAGCCTATGTTGAATAGCGAAAAATAAGTGGGGAGAAAAAATAAAATTTTTTAAAAATTAAAGTGAGAGAGAAGATGGGAAAGAGAGAGGGAAAAAAAAAAAGCTTATACAATTGTGTTGCTCTTAGCTAATTCAATCATTATAAGTACATTCTACAACTATTTATACTTTTAAGTATGATTAGGTTATATTTCATGCGAGCTATGTTTATTTATATTTAAAAAACTACTACATTTTATACATTTAAAATTAAAATAAAATTGTTACTACCGCAAAATAAGTTATAAAAAAAAGTCAATACATTACTAAGAGAGCCAAAACAGCAACTTTTGTGAATGCAAAAGCAGAGAAAAAGCATCAGAGCAATCTCAACTTCCCAGTTACTGAATCCACAGCTGATTTATTTCCTGCTCACACATCAAATTCGCCTTTAAATTTCCAGAAAAAAATAAAAATATATAAAAAGATCCGAAGAAGAACAAACCAGGTCCGACAGCTAGAACAGTTGTCGATCCAGCAGAAACCTGGCAATGCATCGAAAAGATAAGAATCATTTTCGATGGATCATGCAATGGGAATAGAATAACATACCTGAGTTCGTCCTGCATCAGCGACCAAGAACGTTGGGAGGCCGATGCTTTCAGCAGCATCCCTAACCTTATTCCTGTTCATTGTTGATGTAAGTAAACCTTCCCGAGATGAGCTAAGGTTTTCGACAAGTTGGAGGGTACAAACAAATGTATGATAGCAGCGCAAGGTTGGTTGACCTTCTTACATTTCTTGCTGATTCTTGCACGTCAAGACTATTTTCGCCTGCCCGCATTGCTCCCATTGCCTCAGAAGGGACCGGTGGCTGAGCATCAGCAGTTTGTAGACATGATCAGCACATGGGCCAGTGATTCGTACAATTATCATAAATGAGAGATATCCAAAAGAACTAAATTATAGTCATAGATTTGAAGAAAACGAAGAAAATCAAATGTGCGAAAAAAAACAAGCATCCCATGAAACCACAAAGCAATTTAATCATCGAACAAGCACAAAGAAACATAGTAGAATTGACCTTTGCATAAGTTCAGCATACATTCCGGTGGCAGCATCTGCGCGACAAACATGAATCAGATATTCCAACAACTACGAGGCGCTGAATTTAACACCACTTTTATAATAATGAACAAAAATTGACTGTATTGTATATATGAAGCAACTTACGAGCGCATTGAGACGCAATCTTTCCAGCTCCCATCTTAAGGTCATTTCTAACTACTAAAACCTGACAACAATTTTCAGCAGTTGTGTAAGTTGCCACCATTAGACACATACTAAATACTTATTCGTCGTTGTTATAATCAAAAGAGGCTCATCTGGCCGGGAAACGTATAATGTGCTGCTCTGTGTTGGATGACTACGAAGAAAGATGCATCCAAACAACAGTTTCTTAGATATTCGATCATAAACTGCACGATGATGGTGCACAACAATAAATACATAAACTGCATCCAACGCTATTTATAAATTATGTCTTCCAGTTCAATATACACAGCGATAAAAATCAAAATACATGAAAAGGAATACATTTACACATAGTCTGCATATATGCGTGAAATTTCCAACAGCTTGAAAAGTATATCAATCACGCAAAAGCAATCTTCTACATAAGCAATCATTAATGATAGATTATCTCAATATCTTGCATAGAAAAACTAAAATGATCGTTTAAATTGTCAAAATATGAAAACTATCTGAAAATAAGGGGTAGATCAACACAAAAATCCAGTGAAACGAAGTTATATATACATACATATATAGATATAACTGCATACCATTTTGAGCTCTTCGTCAGCGGCGGTCGACAGATTTTTTTGCAGCCGTTGATTTTTGGCAAGCGGTTGGCCACCAAGTTTCCTGCCACCGGAGCTTTTAGCTGGCTTAGAGAAATCCAATATTATGCCCAAAATGAATCCTATGACAAGGCCAGGAATGAAGTTCTCTGGCTTGAAACTCACACCTAGCCATTCCCTTTCCTCGTGTTTCTGCAATAAATTGCTTGCACCTTCGTAAATAATGCATAGGAAAGTTTTTCCAGAATCAAAATTGAAGCTAAAACATCCACTCCTACCTTCTTCGAGGCGGGAGAAGAGGTCCTTAAAGAGCTTATCATCTAGCTGGGAACGGATTTTGACAATTTTGAAGCCCTGAAGATGGTGGACTGTAATTCGCATGAGAGATGGAGCCCGGAGGAGTTCGTGTAAAGGAGGAACTCTAACGGCGTCGTTTAAGGGGATCAAAGTCTAAGTGGGCGGGCCTGTGTGAAAATTCACTTGGGCCGAAACTTATTAGTGGCCCAATAGGGGTGTGTAACTGAGTTCACTGTTTGTTTGGGGATTGGATTTATACTATTCATCCAATTTTTTTCCCCAAAAACATCAAATCAAACACCTATTTTTTATTTTTTATATTATACTAAAAATCAATTTTACATTCAAAACATCGTATCAACACTTATTTATATCATATCATACAACTATTCAAATTCAAAATTTTTACTATTCAAATCCCAACTCAAAATCCAAACCCCCAAACAAACAAGTACTGTCACTATTTTATACTTATTGCTTTTTAAAATTTTGAAATGTCGCAAAATTAAATTTTTGTTTATTAATTTATTTGTTGACTTCAAGAAAATAGGGATGTTTTTAATTTTTCAATTTCTGTAAATTTTATTTTATTTTTTAAAAAGTACTTTTTCCCCAGATCTCCAAGGCGAATACAAGTGTATTTAATATGTTGACCATAGATAAATATATGCATGAAAGGTTAAATGATTTTAATTATAAAAAAATTCATTGAATAAATTAATAAAATTATTATAACAACTATAATAATATACAATATATTTAATATAAATATAACACTAACTTTAACAATGTAGACTTTAAAGTATGAGTGTAAGTTGGAGTGACTCACAAAAAACTATCGACACAACCCCCTGTTGGCTATATTTTCAACTAAAAAACCAAATATATATATATATATAACTTACAAATACAAAAATAACATTAAAAGCTCATTGTATTATTTACTACAAATTTATCTATTTTTAAGACCAGAAAATCTACTGACAATAAGTTCCATATTGAATTTAATCAAGTTTCACCACAAAATCTACGTCTCCAAACTCGCCTTTTTGTAACCTTCTCAGCAAAATCCAAACTTGCCAAAACCTGAATACATGTCACAAATCTCAAAGTTAAATATATCACAATAAAACATAACATAAAATCCAAATTCCCATTCAAAAACATTGGAGTGTTTCCTATTCAAAACATAAGTGACTTGTTTATTATAAATCATTCAAAAACTACATCAACAAAAGCAAAAAAAAAAAAATAATGGATATAATCAATCAATCCAATTTCAGATTAAGGTAAGAATATTAATCACATTTAAACTCCAAAAATAATCAAAATCACAATGAAAGAGCCTCAGTCATCTAATAGAGTCTTTGTTAAGTGCCTTCATCCCATTTCCACAATCAATTTACCGATTGAATTGAACTCCTCCTGTTCGTTCACTAGCCCGACACTATTTACAACACTAACAAATACTCATCAGATAATAAAAGGATGTCGCTCCAAAGAAAATTAACGCAATCAAGTTACACGGATGAGTTGTTAGTAAGCTTTAATGCAATTTCACAGATAACATACTTATAGGGTTGTTAATGAAATAAGTTACTAGATACCTCAATCAATCTTGGCTTAACTCTTTATGTTAACAAGAGACATCAAGCTGAAACATGGTTAGAAAAACTTGTTTGACTCATTGATTATGCTCAAGATTCGCTCATTCATGTTTGACGTTGTTTTCAATACTCAACTACTCAGATCTACCAATTATGCTAATAAAAGATTCACTAAATACTCAGAAAAACAGATCACTCATTACCCAAATCAAGCAACACAATTGTGCTTATTAGGGATCTTCATTGCAACTGGTAATATAACAATTTCATCAAGTGAAGCTCAGTCCAATAAGGCTCAAGTCTGGATCTTTCAAGTTGATAAAGAAGTCGAGCTCTAGCTTTATTAAAATTGTTTGAAACCTGGAAAAAATAACAATGACAGTGATAAACCTGAGAAAAGACGGCTATATAGACTTCGATGATTAGTTTTTTGCTTTGAAATAATGCCTAATTGCTAGATTAAGACAATTGCAAATGTTAAATCCTTCAGCAAAAGTTTCAACTTTAATGCAACCCGTGAAAGAACACCCCAATCTAGAATCTTTACTACGTTTATAATCTGGGAGTAAATAGCTGTCCATATATCTAAACAAACTCATAAGCTATAGCAAGAGACAGACTTTGCTTCTAGTCGAAAAAGTAGAGTTACAAATGTATCCGCTCAATCTGCAAATTAGAGTAATAAGCAGTATATTTCACATAAATCATACCAATCAAAAGCCAGTGAAGACTCACCTAAACATATAGCTTTTGCTCTTACTGCTGATTCTGAGGGGGCGGCATTCCCGGCCTTGGAGGACCAAAGCCTTGAGATTGTCCACCTGCAGGTGGGGGAGGAGGCATGCCTGGTCTTGGTGGTTGTTGGCCTGGCGGAGGCCCGCCAGGCATTCCAGGTCTCAGTGGAGGTCCAGGGGGAGGAGGACCTCTCATCATCTGAGGTGGCGGCACCATCGGAGGCCTCTGTCCGAACTGAGGCGGTGGAGCAAATCCACCAGGAGGCGGCACACCTGGCCGAAACTGTGGCGGAGGAGGCATCGGCATTCCAGGCCTCGGAGGAAAGCCTCCTGGAGGAGCAATGGACGGCGGCCTAGCCACCGGCGGCGGCTGTTGCGGATACGACACAGGCGGACCTGATATCTGCGGAGGGCGAGCAATCTGTGGCTGCATCATACTAGGCGCAGGTCCTCCAATACCGCGAACCGGACCGGCGAGTCCGGGCTGAGCCTGAGTGACTGCGCCGGTGATGACGCCTCGACCGGCCGCCCGACCAATTCCAGGGCCAGGGAATGCGGTAGCAGAGGCGGTTTTGAGGCGAGATTCGTCGGGGGGAGGAGGACCTTCGACGGTGAGGGAAATGACTTCTTCGCCCCTGAGCAGCACGAGGCCGAGCGTGCGGCGGTCTTCCCGCTCCTCTTTCGAACCTTTCGTCGGCGGCAATTTTCGGAACTCCTCGCAGTCTCCGAGGACGAGGTTCATGTGGCGATCGAAGGCCATGAACTTCCCGATCAACTGACGGCCGTCCTGAATCGTCACGCGCATGCGATAGTTGATGTATTGAAGCATCTTGGAGCTCTTCGACGACATCGACATCTTTGCCGGATTGCCAAAAAATTTGCAGAATCACTGCGTCTCTCCCTCCGCTAGGGTAACTGTGGAAGATGACGAGCGGCGCTGGGTTTTACTAATGACAATGTAAAGAAAGCTCAATTTACTTATAAATAAGAAGCGTTTTTTCAGTAACGAAATAAAGAATGCGACTCTTGTGTTTGACCGACCACTTGACGATTTCTATTAATATTGGCCACGTCAGCAATTGTTTTAGCTTACTCTCAGTGCCCAAATTTTAAATCCACATTTTGAAACTCGGGCTTCAAACAATGATAATATTGAACTCTAAATTGATATACTGTATATCCCGTTCAGAATTTTATTTATTTTTGTGTTATAATCTTTTAATATTAATTATTATATTAAAATATAATACAAATTAAAAAAATTATAAAATTATTTTAATTAGTGTCTTATAATATCAATAAAAAAATATTTGTAAAAAAATTATACAAATATAAAATATTTTTAATGTTAAGTACGCATAAAATAAATACGACCCTTAGACGCAGACGAAAACAATATAATTTTCACATGTTTATTGCACTTTGGTAACGACCGCAAATTTCTGTGTTATAAGATTAATTAAAAATGTTCCATTCAAAATATTAAACAACAAAATTGTACTACAAACCTTTTTGATCCTATTTGTGTTATTTGCTTTTGGTACTTACTAAGATTTAAATGATTAGTATTTTGATATAATAAATCTTTAGATACTCTTAAATAATTCCTTTTATTTTTAGTGCACATTAGTTAAATTTTCGATCAAAATTTTACGATTATAAGTTGATTTCTACACTAATTTGATTACCCCTTAGAGGGATCCCTTATTCATTTTTGTTTCGAAATGAAGCTTTGGTTCTTAACTACTCGTTTTCCTCCTCTTTTGACAAAGTACTTCATCATCATTTTCGTGGTCATCATCCTCCTCCTCTTCTTCATCATTGTTGTCACTTTTGTCGCTATCATCACTTGAGGAGCTCTTTTGTGCTTTTTCCCGGGCATTTTTTAGATTAGTTGGTTCTTTGAATTCACTCTTTGTTGCACATAAGGACAAATTTGCCCGAAGTTGCTTTTGCTTTTGTTGTTTCTTCTCAAACGCTTTCTTTGCTCTCCCCATAGGCAAAAGCCCATGTTCCATCAACCTAATTCACATTTAAGTTTATATGAATTCGATGTAAAAGTTTTTACAATTTCAAAAATAATCTTAAAAAAGAGTATGATTATGGGACTGATTTGCTTAAGCCAGCGTAAATAAAAACATGTAATTTCAATTCATACTAATAGGCATATTGTATGAATATATTTTTTTCCTTATAAAATCAACAATAGCATGTGAGTAATAGATGCTGTTAGACTCTTTGGCTTTTTATAGAGAAAAAAATAAAAAAAAAATTTTTTTTTTCAAAAATATTAATATATCATATATTCTACATAATTTTTTATATTTTATATATATAAAAAAAATTCTTTTCAAATTATCTAGCAAAAGAAATACATCTATATATTTAATTTCAGTTTTAGGAAAATATGATACCGTAAATGAAATGAAAATAATTTCGTAAAATAGAACCAAACAAACCCAAAAGAAATACTAACCAAAATTCAGCCATTTCACTGGAAGGTATCTGCTGCGACAGCGATCCATAGAATATCCTCAATGGCTCCCTCTGTTGGAAATGGAGAGCAGATGTTAACGTAATTAAGGTTGATCCAATTTAGGATAATGGCAATTTAGGTTGATCCACAGAATCGAACCTCTTCAGGCACATCGTGCTTCTGACCAGGCAACGGATAAACTTTCTTTTCTCTTGATTTCGGCGCCTTGGAATCACTTTTTGGTGTTTTCTTCGTCCTCATTTCATCAATCGATGGTCAGTGAGTGCACATTCAACAATTGAAAACTGATCATGTCGAAAATCAATAATGAACATAACAGAATGCGTGTAGGTACTGAGATGCAGCAAAAAATTGAATACATCAGAAATCAGAAGAGTATTTGAAGAAAATTTCGGAATATAAAAAAGTAGTAAGATGTTATGAATCAAGCACCTTCAGTTTTTCGGAATTGGATCGTTGTGTCGCTCAAAATCTGAATTAGGGGAAGGAAACACAGAACGCCAAATTGGAATTGGGGGAAACGCAACAAAAATCAGCCAAATTTCACAACAAAATCCAGAGACAATCGCAAATTGGTAATGAAATAAGCTCTCCTTTGCCCATTCGCACCTCAATTGACGAAATTTGTGCGCGAACAGAAAACCTAAATTAGAGACAAAGAAATGTAGGAAAGGAGAAAGGATCGGAAACACAAAATCAGCAGCCATTAGCCATGGTTACCGTCGGGAGAACAATGGCGATGATCGTCGGCAACAGCAGCTGAATTCTCAATTGGCGGTCTTCGTCAATACAGATTGATGAATTCTAGGGTTCGTTCAGTGAGATTGCATTAACTATAAAAATCAGGAAATCAAGAACGGTAGTTATATCATATGTTCCGAGTTCCGAAATTTAAATGACATTTTATAAATAAAATAAAAGTTTTAAACCAAATTAATATCAACCATTAGATTAGGCCATGACTTCAAAATTTCAGTACCACTTTATTTTGCTTCACACATATAGTTGTTTAGGATAACTTATTTTACTAGTATAAGTTGCAAGATATTATATTGAATTCAAAATTTATTTAGAATACACTCGAAAGATAAGCGTTGCAAATTTTTATATTATTAATTTTATTTATTTATTTATTTTTTTGGAACATCTAATCAAATGCTTTGTTCATAAAATACTTTTTAAAAATTTGGCATTATTCATTTTTTTCAAAAATATCATGTTAAAGAAATTTTTATCTTTTAAAATATTACATCAAATATTAATTTTTTTTATTATTATCAAATTTTTAAAACTTCAAAATTCTCTTTCCTAGACGGAATCTTAACACAAAATATTGTGAATGATAAATACAAATATTTACATGTTTGTTTGATTGTAATTTTAAACTAAAATCAACATGTACTTCCTACTATTTTCAATAAAAAATATATTATTTTTTAAAATATCGTATCAAATAATATTTAACCAAAAATTCAAATCAAATCATATTTCAAATCAATTTCAAATTACAACCAAAATAATCCTACGCTACTACGAATATCAATTATTACACAAAACGAATATCAATTATTACACAAAACGATCATCGTAGAGGCGACCTTGACACTCTATTGTACCATATCGAATGAAGTATCATATGAAAGATGTCATATTTGATTGGCTCCTTATGCCAAACAAAATGGAGCCTTACTTGCTCGACCCTCTTGTACATCACAAGATACTTTTTCTCTGGGATCGACTCGAGTATCCTTTTCAAGTTTGGAATATCTTTCTCTGGAACAAAAATAGTGAATGCTTCCCAATTCAAAATATCGAAAAATGGGGGCACAAAATTGTCCGATATGATGACGGGCACACATCCATAAATGATCGACTCTACCACTCTTGGACTATTCACTTCGTATCCCTTGGCACATATGCAATACTTGCTATTCTTCATATACCATATGTAGCTTTTCTTATTGATCTTACCAAATATCTTCATTTCGGAATCTTTGTTTTCCCATTGTTTTAGAAGGATTGGACGAAGTTCACCGTGCATTTGACCGGCAAAGAAGGCTAGGACTTCCCGTCTAGATGGAGGCTCGCCACCTGTCGACCTCATCGGATTTTTAGGGGAATGAATGTACGTTTCTGCGAGAGAAACATCTTTTCCAAAATGGAAACCTTCTTTAACATCCGCATTGCACAATGCCCTCAAGCAATTAGACATCCGATGCTTAGTTTCATATGGTGCCTGAAAAAATAATAAATCTATAAGCATTCGAGCATTTAATCACATTATAAGTTATATTAATTCAATTGTTTTATATAGGGAAAAATCAATCCTTATTCAAATATATCTAATATAAATTAAGAAAAGATACGTTGTATGTAAGAAAAAAAACTTACATAATTAATGAAATTCCATAAGAAAAAAATACGTTAATTTAAACATTAGGTAACCATATATATATATAAAAGATAAATCGACGCCTAAGTTACAATTATATGAGATTGATCGAAGATTTCAAACTTACCCAATCATGACAAGCCACCAAAAAATGATCCGCGCCATCAGTTCTATTCCAAAAGGGATATTTCCTTTTGATCGTATTGAGATAATTGTTTAAATACTTATCAATATCAACAAATGAGTGTGAATTCCGTACATATATGTGCTCAGCCAACAATTGAGAACTAAACGGAAAGTAAAATAAGTGAGCTTTTTGCGGATTCGTGGTTAAAAAATTGTTACTTGATTTCATATGCTTCATGAACCATCCCTCTGATGCATATATTCCCCTAAGCTTCGGTTTATGGAAGACCGGTCTTTCCCCTTCTTTGTAAATGTAAACTTTGAGCTTTCGTTCCATAATTTCGTAACTCCTATATGTTTAATAAGTTTAGTTTAATTATATATACTTTAGAAAAGACTAATTACTTAAAATTAATTGTAAGAAATTTATAAATATGATAATTTACTGTACAAATATTATGAAAGTATTCATATCATGGTAAAAAAATGTATACTACTATAAACTTTAATTCGGTGATATGATTTACCTCACAAATGTTGAAAGATTTCGATAAATTGAAACATGTAGAGTGGGATGATGGTTGATTTTTGGCGCCTGTTGGATTTGGACTCTTGCAGCGGATAATTCATCATCGGCCAACGATTGCCACAACGGACTCTTCAAGTCATTGGTGAAATAGAAATCAAAAGGTTACAAATAATTTAGACTCTTTGTTTACATGAATGTTATTGAATTTTTGACGTTACACTACAAAAAAAATAATATACTTGTAACGAAATTCCGTTCCTAAAGTTCACGTAGCTAACGTAATTCCATCACTAATTCCGTCTAATATCATTAGTAACGGAAAAAGTGAATTTAGAAACGAAAAAATCTCGTTACAAAATTGATACTTTCTTGCAGTGCTATAATTTTTTTGGAAAATAAAATCATATTAAATATTTCATTTTTATTTATATAATACAATACTCTTTCGGTATTCTAAAATTGTGCTTATTTTTTTTTTATTTCTCTAGAAAAATGTTCTTATTTTATTTTTTTTAATAGAAAATTATATTATTTTTTATATTTTGTAACTATAGGAAGTAAAAAGTATTGAAAGTTTCAATCAAAATCTCAAAACAAAAAATTTTGAGCACAAAATTAGGAGCGTAGGTAGTATAATTATTTTTCTTTATTAATTATTTTTAAAAATTTTGAAATAAAAAAACTTCTATCCAAATGAAGGAATAATACCTTTGTAAAGAACAAAGCATTATTTTGACGAAGCATATCATTCATCTCGGAAATCGACACCACCGCTGCCGCCGCCGTCGCCGCCACACCACCACCACCCGCAACCGCAGTTGGGAGGCTCACATTTTCTGCTACGATATCATCGGAGGGTACAATCATTTTCCTATCGGATTCCGACAACGAATCGGAATTATTCGCCGGATAACCAGGCGACGGCGGAGAAACGCCGGAATCAGGCGCCGCCGGCGGAGCGAAGCCTGTACGGCTTCCGCCGGAGACATTGCGAGATTTATCACTACACCCGTAATTATCCTCCGGCGTCGGAATATTAACCGCCACTGATAAATTGTACTTCAACTGTGACGGCGTTCCGTCACGGCCGGTGACTCTATCATCCCCTCCGCCATTAAAGGTCGAATAAACCTTCCCGGAAGAAGACAGCAAAGCTTCATATGGAAAATGGGATTTCTGAATAATCAAAATCGAAAATAGCGACAGGCAAACAAGCCCCAACACTCTTCTCGTCTCCATTCGATCTGAAAATCCTTTTCCCGTAAAATAAAATTAAAAACCCTCTTCAGAAAGCAAAGAATTATTAATTGCTATTTTCACTGTTTGTTACCTTTTTTCGAGAGAGAGCAAAGACGATTCTGCAAGTAGACATGCAATGGCTGCCCTCGCTAAGACCGCGTTTGGCTGCGTACAGGTGTCGAAAATCAGGTTTTCATTGCTTACAGGTGGGCTTAAGGTTCTGCCATTTTTGTCCGTACATGCATTTTTTTAAAGCAATAATTTAGGAGTTTCCGAATCCCTATTTACACCTTATGTATGGTAAAAGCAAACTCACCATGCTAATATGTAATTTAGAATAAAAGTATTTGACTTTGTCTATATATATATATATATTTATAATTTTAGTACTATTTGTTAAGGTTTGTTTCTTTTCCTTCCGAATAATACACTTCTATTATTTGTAATCTGAAATTTTCAAACAATAATACATTTGTTTTTTCTTAAAACATATTTCATCATAAATTATTTTAATAGCATTAAATTCATAACAAATTCTTCCTAAACTCATCAGACTAAACATACCCTTAAAAGTTTTATTAAAAAATATCAATATTTTTTTTTTTCCATAAAATATTGTATTAATTAATTTTTTTTTTTCAAAAACTTCAAAAATATCTATAGGCGTATGGGACTTTAATTTGTTCGATTAAGAACATAATTTATTTATTTGAGATTTGACGCTAATTTTTTTAAAAGGAAATTAGTACTATAAGTATATGTTTTTAATCATGAAAAAATGGTTAGAATTTTGTTTATCCAAATATTTTTTTTACTAAATTTTTTTTGTACATTTTACTTTTCATATAAAAAATTAATATTTAACACAAAATATTATTTTTTATATTATATAATTTCTCACACTCCACAATAATATAAAAAAAAAAAAAATCAGCAAAGAAAGGTTAATAATGTAATTCTGAGAGAGAAGTAATTAATGGTTTGGATTTGCTTAAACGTCACTCTTTTAATATATTGAGGAAGTAATTTATTCTCTTGCCATAAATGTATCTATTTTAGGGGAAGGTAGCTTTAAATGCCTTTTTCATTATTTGGCTTCCATCTATAATTTGTCAATAATCCTCAACAGACGGGACCATCCTATTCTATCCTTTTTATTATTATTATTATTATTATTATTATATATGTTTAATCTAATTAAGAATTCATATAAATAAAAAAAATTATTTTCTATTGTAATAAAAATAATATAAAGTATTTTTTAATTTTATATAAATTATAAATATATTATTACACATAAAATACAAAAAAAATATTAAAATTATCTTATACATTTCTATTACTAATAAAATATTAGTATTATTTTTAAATTTATTATAAAATTCCAAAAGCATGTTAAATGAACACATAAAGATATATTATATGAATATATTTGTTATATTGAAATCAATTATAATATATATTGTATTGAATTACATTATATGTTATTTTTATACGTCTCAATATTAGGTGATAAGTAGAGCTATGTCATGTATTATTAATTCATGAACGTCTATTATTATATTAACACAATTTATGTGTCAATCCTTTTGTCAAAATGTGCATTTAAATTCTACACTAATTTTTATGAGTATGATATTATATTGATTAATTGTAATATAAAATAATATAATTCTTCTAACTATACAAATAAATTAATAAAATTAATAAATTGAATGTTTAAATAATTATAATGTTTTTGTAAATAAATATAATATAAATAAAAAACATAAAAAAGAAATATTTGCTATAAATAAATAAAAAATGAAGGCATATTTTTGTGGACAAATTAAAACAAACAAACAAACATACATGTGTCTAACAAATTGTAACTTATTGTTGAATCCAACACACAGCAGTTTAAATAACATAACAGAAAATATCTGTTCCAAAAAAAAAACAAACGAAGAACATAACAGAAAACAGAAATTCAAAACACCCATCACAATAAATCACACTCTCTACAACCCTACCTTATTACCCTTCCTTCGTAAAATGTCTCCACATCAAAATGCACAAACAAGAATACACTCCAGCATCAGCCCTGCAACCAAAGTAGAAGACGACGTCGGAATAACATACTTTCAGACCAACGAATTTTCCCGATAAGACTTTCCGGCGGCCGGAATTTTCCTCGCGCGCTGCCTCTTCTGGCCGTCGACATTCGCATGCTGAACTCTTTCCTTCAACGCATTGCTGCGCTTCCGAGCTTTCAAGTCTTTTGCGCTTATCATATACTCGTTGCCGGCCTCCGGAACGGTGAAGTCGGCAGGGTTCCGGTTCAGCGCGCACACACCCATTGATAACGTCTCTCTCGACGGCGGGATCGCGCCGCCGAAGTAAGGGCTCTTCGATTGCACCGGTTCTTGCGACGATACTTGGCCTGCGAAATCAAAAACCGATTAATTATAGCAAAGGCGCGACAAAAATGGAAAAAGTTAAAAAATATGGTTCACCTCGCGGATGAGGCTTCTTCAAGCTCTCGACGCCGCCGGGAAAACCAACTCCGTTGTATAAACTGGCCGGGAAGTTCTTGCAATGGCTGCCTTGAGAGTACGTCGCGGTATTAAGGAACGGAATTCCGGTGGGTGTGTCGTTCGAGTTCAGCGGCGGCGGGTGGTGGCTGCATGGCGTAAAGGGCTTGTTGAGGAAGCTATTTTTCTCGGATTTGAACGACGTGCCGGCGGAGGCAATGCCTCGATCCATCAAAGACAGTAGCTGCATCGCTGGGATCGTATCGTTCGAATAAGAATCTAACGACTTACGTCCCTCCATCCCGTCGCCCATAATCTTCCCCTTGCCCTTCGAGTCGTTGATCGACTTTCCCTTATAGTAGCTGTCTGGGAACGGCGGCGGACCTCCGAATGTATTAGCCTGAGTCGAGCAATTCGGAGCGATACCAACATTGAACGGCACATTCTTGCTCCTCGGCGGCCACAGCAGGTCCGATCCTTCGCCAAGTTTCAGCCCCGACGACATGACATTACTCGGAGTTGAAAATTGCGCTTTCCTCTGCCGATTCGGATTGAACGGACCGAAGAGACTGAACCGGCTGCCATCGAGATTTCCTGTATCCATACGACACTTTTTCGGATGGGGAAAGTTTAGAAGCCCCCGATTCATCTCGTTGCTCGTGAAGTTTACGCTATTTCTTGCCGGGAAATGAAATGTGCTTGGGTGTCCGTCCAGATAGACCGGCGGAGGCGGCGGTCCTCTCATCGAGCCATGGATCCCCTTGTACGGTATATGCTGCCTCGAATTCGCGAGTGCTCGTTCTCGCTGATTCTTTGCCAAGAGCTCGACTATTTCCATCGGTATATCATCCGAAACTCCTCCGGACTCGACAGAAGTGTTCACGCTTTGAACGCCTTGCGGCTGAGAGGCTCCCGGAATCACTTTGCCTTCTTCACTACACGACGCCAGCATTTCCTACAGCCGCGAACGAAATTCCAGTTAATAACACAGCATAATCCACACATATACAGAACGAATGAAAAATCGTAGCAGCGTACCATTGTTCGGTTAGGAATCAAGCTCCCCTTCTCAGGAACTGCCGGTAATTGCTTCCCGTGAGCAGTCGATGTTTTCTCGGTGAACGATTCGTTGAGATCAGGAATGTTGCTATGCTGCTTCCGGAAAGACATGTGGCTGTTGGTGTTTCGCTCGGCTCCGATACAACTGTTGAGCGAAAGTTCCAACGCCACTTCTCTTTGTGCGGCGCTGTGATCGCTGAACGCATTCTTTCCGAGAGGAGCCATCGACGAGCAATGCTCGGGTTCAGCTACGGGTCTCTTGCCTTTCAAAAGATGCGGGATTCTATCCACCTGTTTCTCGGATTGAAAGCCGGAGAAGTACGTCTCCTTTTCTCCCCGGCTAACCGCAGAATGGACATTTCCGGTGGTGTTACCAATACTCATCTCTGGGGGGGCGACGAAAGGTTTCTCCAGATTCGGCGAAGTTCTGTTATCAATGTAACTCGGCCTCGACTTTTTGCCAGCATCGAGCATCCTGTTCTTCTTGGCTTTGGTCGGCTGAGTCTTGGCATTATGTCGAATTTCCAATGGCGCGGATGCGGTGTTATTTCCTTCTGATTCAGAATTGGATACTCCGACTTGCCGGCGCGATTTCTCTGCATCTGGAGCATTGCCTTTCAATCTTTTACTTGAAGCTGTCGGCTCGGAAGGTCCCCGTTCTTCTTCGACTGCGCTTTTCCTTTTCCTTTGAGGAGTTTTACTACTTTTCGGAACCTCTTCAAGGAGATTTTGATGGTGTAAATCGGTTTCTGCCTCGGTGGATTTAACCTGCGTTCCGCTAGATGATGTAGATCGCATTCTTGAATGCTCACCGCCCGAATTCCTATCTTCGTACATGATATCAGCCAGAGAACGCAGCTTCCGCTTTCGCCTGTGCACGACAGACACACTGAAAGCATCTTCACTTTCGGACGAAGCATTGTCCACTTCATTGTGCACGGTGTTTGAAGTATCTGTCGACAAAAATAAGTGAACCTGATCCATCTCGAAATAGTGCACAAATAAACATATGGAGAAAGAAAAAGGGGAAACTCGAGTTACCGGCACTTTTCTTATGCTTCTG
Source organism: Andrographis paniculata (assembly GCF_009805555.1). Lineage (NCBI taxonomy): Eukaryota > Viridiplantae > Streptophyta > Magnoliopsida > Lamiales > Acanthaceae > Andrographis > Andrographis paniculata. The sequence continues at coordinate 560,131 of NW_026137634.1, read as the reverse complement.
TTTAGCCTTCGGCGAATTAGCTTCAGTTATATAAGCACGTTCATTTCCACCTTCATTATCTTCGACTATGTCGATTTTCTCTCTGTTGCCTGCAGAGATATTAGAAAACATATCAAACTGAGAAAACCAATCAAAAAGCATGTCTAAAAAGCTTTGAAATCAAACTCAATCTAGTCGACTTATGAAGGATTGTACTTGTCGTAGTTTTATGTCCTTCAATGGACTGCACATGGCAACTCATCACTTTGTTAGTTGGATCACTATCTTCTTCTTTGTGTCCAGAATCTCTCGACTCGAACTCTTTGCCTGCAAAAGCAATGGAGAAATGAAAATTGACAAAAGAAACATCGTAGGCGATACATATACATGTACTCATACTTCTACTAAACAATTACCTGCCATTTGTGCTGCTACTACATTATGCGAGAACAAGCCGACTCGTTCTTCACCTACATTTGGGCGCGAACTTGTCTCGGCATCATATTCAATTGCAAGAGGTGTTTCTAGAGCAGACTTCTCATCAGCATGAATATCCGGAACACAATGCGTACAATGCCACCATCGCGACTTTGGAATGGACAGCGGAGGTAGATTTTCCATTAAGACATCATCAGCAGCAGAATCGAAAGGCAGACACATCTTCCAATCTTTTTCGCGAACGCCAGCAACAAAGCCACTGCATGCATCCACAGTGCGAATAATCTTTCGGAATTAAATGAATCCATTCAATCATCAACACATTGTAAGCATATATGGTAGCTAGGAATGCATCTAGCAAAATAGCGAAAATCGAAACCATCTTAATATGGAAAATGTAGGAAGCTCAGACACTAATCAATGCCTTATCAAAACCCCGAGGAACTCCTCATCAATGCAAGATGCCTAAACCCAAAATTTCGACAACCTACACTCCTTAATAAATGAATCCTTGATTTCTAAGAGAAGCGGACGGCGTTTCAAACACGTGGAATATCATCTTTACATACCATAAAATTTCATTTCCATATGCATCTAACCATAACTAAACACATGATGTGTAGATCAATTAAACCGTCGAAGCGAAGGCATTACCATGAAAAATAAATGAACTTCAACACCAAGACAAGTTTCGAAAGAATCAAAACTAGATGAAAGAAATGTGTGAGCGAGTAGTCAAGTAAAGAAACGATGAACTACCGAATGGAGAAATGCCCTCCGGATGGCGACTCTTGAATCGCCTCATTCGCGCAGCTAATATCTATTGCTATGGAGTTAATCTGAATTAGTGATCCTGAAGGCCTTGGTGGAGGTAGAGCTATGGCATCGCTTACTCTATGATTGTCTTCCACAGCCACAATACTTTTGTCCATTTCAATGTAAGTACCTAAAATCATTGAAAGAAACATTTATTAACAACAATGTTCATGTGAAAATGACAAAACTTGATACTTTAAAGTTTAATGATGATCAAGACCAGCCCCAAATCGATCACTACTAGAACTGACTATCCACATGCAATATAACAGATAAAGTTGAAGTCAAAAGGTGTTTGAATGTAAAACAAATCTATAAACAAGTTTACAACTAGAAGATTACCTCAGAAAGATCGAAACCAAGTTAACCAATGAGACAAATCGCAACAACAAGTGGAATAACAACTACTATCACTAAAGCCCTCATTTGGATAAGAACAAAAACCCTAATTGACAATTAAAGCAAAATCTAACCCAATCAAAGCTTTGACACGATCGAATGCATCCCAACAGCAATAGATAGGAAAAGGAAGTAAAATAAGGCACAAAAGGAATCTCAAGAATTCGAAGCGATTTTAGGGTTTTGGTTTGGGGACAAAATTTCAAGAAACAAATCGAAAAAATCAAGACATGACGAAGAATCAGAAATCAACTTCAAATCAACACAATACAGTCGATCTCTAACAGCATAAACAAATCGAAGCTTCGGATGTTAATCCGATGCATCTCTTCCATTAACTTTAAACAAGCGTTTAACAAAAAAGTCGGGATTTATTTTCCCCCCAACACCCACTAAGCAGTACATCAAAAACAGTAAAGAATAAGTAAAACAGTACCATAAAATGATAGAAATGTCGAAAGGAACCCCAACCGAAAAAGGACATTAAAAAAAATCGACAAACTAAAAGTAAAATGGAAAATCCCAAACTTCGGATATAATTAGAGTCGGAGGCGGAAAAATTCAGCTCGAAGTCAGCTAAGATATCAGGGAATTGCAACAAACGACACTCGAATCCCAAACAAAAACAACCACCAGATCGATAAACAGTAAACCAAAATCGAAAAATTACGAACCTCTTTATCCGAATCGGAGAAATAATTAGATCAAAACCCCAGAAAAATCCCTCCTCAGCTCACTCTCAAAACCCTCTATTCGATTCAAGTGCAGCTTCGGAACCCATCTCCATGAATTTCCCTCAACCGATTCGCCACCGGATTGTGCGAATTGAAAACCCAGATGATGGAGAACCCTAGATTTTTTTTAGGTTTGAAATTCGGTAGAAAGGGAAAATTGTTTTACACAGAGAGAGAGAGAGAGGAGAGAGAGAGAGAGAGAGAGAGCGCGAGCGATATAGAGAGAGATTGTATGTGTTTGTGTGGGCGTAAATTACTAAAATTAAAATTGTCAGTTTTTACTGTCGACGCATACAAAGTATTTATATTATTTTGTCGCCTATACATACAAGCGAGTGTATCTAACGCAGAGTGAGTAGTCCTCAGCCAATCAGAGCGCGCCAGCTGGATCCGCGGTGGGATGCTTATCGCCTTCCCCATTATAGGTTCTCTGAAACCCTAGTCAAACGAGGTCTGGAGCGTGGTTTACACGCGCTGCGATTGAAGGGTTGCTTCAGAGCAGTGTGTTGTCAAAGCACTTAGACGGCATCCGATTGGTCCGTGACGAACACGCGCGTAGGATGAGAGTAACAGAATTTCGAGTGGAAAAAGGGAACCCTAAATTTGTGTGGGTAATAAAGAAGGAAGGTAAAGGTGGGGATAACCCTAAAGGCTCCTCAGCCCATTTTCTAATAATTATTAATATACAAAATTTTTTATTTGATAATTACAATTAATTAAAAATTTCATATATTTGTGTTAGGGTTTCTTTAATTAATTAAAATCATTCAATTAGGTAATAAAAGTCAATCTGGTTGTATTTCTTACAAAATCTTGAAAATTGCTATTATTTAATAGAAGATCAGATCTTTATATTTTCACACAATTTTATTAATATAATAAATCATATACAATATATATTTTTCATTTTGATCGTGTAATTATATTAAGCTTTTATAATTATTTCGATAGATACGAATTTATTATCGTCTGCGTACTGAAAAAAATAAATTTCGTACGGATCTGAACTATTTAGTAGTTATTTGGTTTATACTATTGTAACTATAAGTTGGTCAATTAATAAATTAAATTAAATTAAATAAATGAAGAATTATTATTTTGTAATAGGGTTTGTTAATTTGTTATGTTGAATTGTAATTCTATATATATATATATATATATTTAAAGACAACAATTAGCATGCATTTGTGAAATTTAAAATTCAATTTAATTCAGTACAAATTTTGATTTAAGGAAGTGTCTAATCGAGAATGTGATGTTTTCACTGTTATTTAAATTAACATTACAAGATCCGAAATGTTTTTATTTTTATTTTTTTTTACTTTTCAATTATTATTTCCATTGATTAAGGTTGGTGTGAAATATGGGGCCCACGTGTTATGGATCTATGTGAAATAATTTTTAGATTTAAATAAATGTACGTATTGTGAGTAATATATTGGTGTTTGTGTGTATGTACATCATAAACTAATAATGTAATTAATATTATTGTAATAGTCTTGTTAAGATTTAATTAGTACTTCAATATAATAGAATGAATGTCATGCATCTTTATATTTTTAAATTATATGAATATATAATGTTAAAAAAATAACCTTTTAAATTGTTGATAAACTTTATTTTATATCTTGAATGAAATATATGTATTAAATATGAAACTCTAAAAAATGCATTTTGCCAAAGAATATAATTGACAGGGCAGAAAGGTAAAAATGGTCTTAAACAAATGAATCCATAATTTTTTATGGGGAAAAATAGGTGAGTATGAGGTAGATTTTTGTCACCATATATATTAGTCTAAAAATTAGATGTGGATTGCACTTTTGTTCCTTTTAATTTTTATTTTTATTTTTTAATATAAAGATTTTTATATACAAATATATTATTTTTTTTTTCAAAAAAAAAAAATATAGCATAATATCTAAATCAAATATGACAATATAAAACAAGAGCCAAAATGAACAAACCCAACATCTTTGTGTTAATCTCTTATTATTATTATTATAATATATTTTTATTTTTTATTTTTTTAGTGTCATTTCATGTCATATCTCTTTTAAAGTTTGATTTTTGTTTTTATATTGAATAAATAATTTGAATGTGATGCTTACAGAAAAAAATAATAATATATTTTTAAGTAGAATTTTAATTATTATAAAATAAACATTTAAAATCAAACTCCAAAAGACCAAAAGAACGTATCCATCTTCTCCTTATATATTTGTTCCAATTCTATTTAGATTCACAATATATTTGTTTGGGGGGTTTGGATTTTGAGTTGAGATTTGAATAGTAAAAATTTTGAATTTGAATAGTGGTATGATATGATATAAATAGGTGTTGATGTGATATTTTGAATGTAAAATTGATTTTTTGTATAATATATAAAATAAAAAATAGATGTTTGATTTGATATTTTGGGGGAAAAAAATGGGATGAACAGTGGATTGATCCAATCCCAAACAAACACACCCAGCATTTCATTTTTTATTTTTTGAATAATTGTCTTGGATGGAAAATTTTGTTTCAAATGAATAATAATATATGTATGTATTAACAAATGAAACCATATATTAAGTTCAAACTACTATTCAAATTAAAACCTAAAATTGAAATTTTAAAAAATATATATATATATATATATATACTTTTTTATATGAGTTTAAATCATTAGATATTATCGATTTTATCACATGGCTATTTAAATGCTTTTTATAATTATAAAATATATTATGGCTCAAGAATAGAGACATATACTTAATTCACATTTGTTTAATTATATATATTATTTATATTAAGATGAAAAATTAATTAGAGGATAATTAACATTAAGAGGTTAATTTGTTTAGTTCTTTTATATATATATATATATATAAATATTTTCAGTATGCAACATCATAATTCTCTATAATTTCTTCACATTACATCTATAATTATTTAAATAAAAATTCACAATCAAAATCAAGTACAAACCAAATACATTTTTTGTTTCTACTGTTGAGGGAAGAAAATATGTACATTTACATGCTCTGATGAGGATATGGACCACATAATAAATATTTGTGTATATATATATATATATATGTGGATGTGTAAGAATTATTTAGGTCCAAAGTATTTATTTAATTAAAAATAAATATATATATATATTTTTTGTATTTAATTATATATTAAATATGTTTCTATTTTGGTGAGTAACATCTTTGTCCTTGTAAAATAATTGTACCTACCATACTTGAGTTAGTATAGAAAATTTATGATAAAATTGATCTTTCTACATTTGCAAATTTGTTGTGTGCGTGTATATAATAATTATATTAATACTATTTAATAATATAAAAAAATTATAATAACATAATACTATAGCCATCTTATAAAAGTATGCGCATTTTGTATAATAATAATAATAATAATAATAATAATAATAATAATAATAATAATAATAAGACACAAATGTTAAAATGTTAAATTGAGAAATATATTTTGGTGAGTAATATAATTTTAGAGTCTAAAATGTTAAATGAATCATTTATGTTTCTTACTAAAAATTAGAATGCATAAATATCATTACCATATATAAATAATTTTATTGTGCATTAAATTTAAACAATTATTTTTCAGCAATTCTTTTTAATTTATTTTATTTTATTATATTGTTTTGCATTTTATAGAAAAATTGTTTATTTAAATACTTTATATAATATATATTGCTAGCTCATTACTATATATATATATATATATATATATAGAACTAGAAACAAAAATTTTTATGAACAAAAATTTGAATATAATATTTTGTGAAATAAAATAATCAAACAACTATATAGTAGGTCTAACTAATGGCCCAAGCCCAGAGTAGTCGATCCCGATAAATTGCGCCGAGCAATCAAGTTGGACATAGAACAACTATTCTATCCAATCGATTAATTGCTTTCTTGAGCCGTTATATTTTTATATTTTTTTAAACATCAATTTAGATATAATACACCAACTCGTGATTGCTTAATCCTCTTCCAATCGTAGGGATCAAGACATTTATAATCATCTTCTCATTTACATGTTGAACAAATCAACAAGACATTTGTTAAAAAAATCGATGGAGTCTCAAAGTTTGGAATTCTTGTCCTAAGCTTACTATTGATAAGTTAGGATATTAACATTTAGTTAGCAGCAACAATGAACAAAATAAAAAACGATATGTATCACAAGATTTAGTTAGCCCGTATTTTTGTATATATCATTTTCCAACTATGATCTTTATTAAAAATAAAATCGACGAAAAGAATATAAATTACATTAAACAATCAAGATCAAATTCAATCAAAACCCTAGAATTTTCTTCATATATATATAAGCTAATATAATAGATTTTATAATTAGAAAAACAATTGTTTATAAGCTACATTTGTATGATGGTTACTTTACACTTTTACACGCCTTCAATTACATTTATAATAGTATTTTTAAAAACAATATTACCTGAGATTATACTACATATATTATCAAAAATATTTTGAATCATTTTAGAAAAAAAAAAAACAAAATTTAATGTTTTTGAATAAAAAGATCATTTTTCTTATAACATTATAAATACAAAACATGAGTTGATGAATATAAATTTTTATGTTTGAATTGAATACTAAAATATTAAACTATAAAGTAAAAAATATATAACTAAACAAACTCTTAATATAAAATTCATTTTGTTTTTCTAAAAAAAACACTAATAGAAAAAAACCAAATTTGATTGAATTTCTTTTGTTCATCCAATATTTTTTTAATAATACCATTCTCTATAAATATTATAAATATATATATATAATAATAAAATAATAGTTTGAATATAATCTTTTGAATAAAAGACTATTATTTAACATAATGTATTTTTAATTAGGAAAAATGGGTGATTAAATAATAAATTTTTGAAAAATAAAAAACCTACAGTACAAACAAATCGTATGTGGTTTGGAAATAAAATTTTCGACAGTAAAATTTCAATTATATACATGATGGAAATTGGAAGCTTCCTACAGAAATTTTAACTCTTATTAATTATTGCGATAATTCCAACAATTAACGTAATCCAAACGTATACCGAAATAATATCAATGTTTGAATCTTCATCGATTTCTTAGATCGATGAAGTTATCCTTTCAAAATTCTCAAATAATTTTGCTCCAATTATATGCCAACTAATATTTACCCAAAGCTCGGATACTCATGTGAAAATTTCTTACAAATTGCTCGGATATGAAAAATAATATTGACTTAATCCTAAGTTTTAGCCGATAGAAAGAGTGAGATTTTTAAAATCTTTACTCATTATTTTTTATTTATTCAAAAGTATGAAAAAATAATTATGGTTACACAAAAGTTCTTAGAAACTGCCATTTTTTTAAAATCAATATATATATATACATATATATCTAGTTTCATATAGATTATTTAAGTGGCTCAAACAAATTTTTATATGATTTAATAAATTATTCAATTATTTAATAAAAAGATTAATTACATCATTGCCTATTTACTTAGGCCATGTTCCCTTATCTTTTAGAACCTATATTTTGGCACGACAGGCCAGTCAACAATACCAAATTATTTTTCGGTGGATCCCATTCATTATATTAAAGTAAAAATTTTTATTTTCACATTCTAATGTTTAAATAGAAATTCAGATAAGAATTTGGAAGTTTGGAAGTTTAAAAAATGTTTAGGAATAGTAAAATTTGATTATATGATGTGATTTTTTTTAAAGAAAAATATATTCCATGTAATAACAAAAATTCAAACAGTACGTGGCAATTCAACAGTCTGCTTTGGGCTGAGTCCGCGCGAATTCAACAGTCTCATTCCAGTGGAGTTTACTTGGAACTTATAAAGCCTCACTTTTTGTAATTTTTTTCATCACATCCAACGTAGAACTTGAGTTTGAACCCAACAAATAATAATGATAATAATAATAATAATGGAATTTGGCTAAGGCCACTTTCATACACTTTCTTATTCACTACTTCTCAATGTCTCTGTCTGTCTGTCTGTGGGTCAATATATACATATGTAATAAAAATATAATAAGTAGTCCTAAAATTTGCATGGCGAGTCAAACAGGTTATTATTACAAATGAAAAGTAGTTTGAAGAGTTTGTACCCGATTTCAACCTTATTTTTGCATCTGGAAAATTATATATATATACACACATATGTGTGTGCATATTACAAAGTTCATCATCATTCATTCTGATTATCAAAACGGTGCCATATATATATATATACATACATATACTTAATACAATTTCTATTAAATCTCTCTCGTAATTTCAGTAACAGTAGAGAGAGAGAGGAGAGAGAAGAATTGAAAAACAACAAAAGTCCATTCCCTCCTTCCAAGAATTCATTCATTCTAAATGTACAAATCATAGATCATAACCCTCAAGCTCAAACACAATACAGAAAAAGCAAAAAGGCACAATTGATCAATTTCAAGAATATATCAAATAGAAAAACAAAGGGGAGTTACAAAATACAAAATATATATATATATAAAATAAAAATTATAGTAAAAACTTAAAAGAAAAAAAAAAAAAAAATGATCAATCCGTCACAGGCTTCCAGATCTCCCTGACGTACTTTTGGCCGGTTTGAATTTAGACATGTCGACAAGGTCTCCAAACAGCTTATCCTCCGGCTTCATTGGCTTTCCCGGCGGCAGCACATACGAGTTTCTCAGGGCACTGTCGTCCCTCACCGACATTCCAGCCATGCCCTGCTCGAGATACTGGGAGTTCGGCGCCGCCTGCCCTTGGCCATAGTTGTAGGCGGGGTACCCGTAGCCACCGACTTGGTTGCCGTACATCTGTTGAGGATACATGTAGCCCATCTGCGCCGCCTGCTGGGGATACATTCCGACGGGCTGTAGGTTGTTCTGGTGAGGATGCACGCCGCCACCCCCCATCATAGCAGCAGGGTAGTTGCCAGGGGTTGGCTGCATGAACATTCCAGCTGCCGGGAGGTTGTTGGCCATGGTGGGCGATCTTGGCGAGTATGGTAGTGGCTGGGCCGGGCTGAAGACTTGCAGTTGTTCGGGCTCGTTGACGGCCGCCTGGCTGTTGTCGAGTTCGGCTTCCCACGGGGGAGGTGGGAGCGAGCTGCTATTTTGCACGCCTGCAAATCGAACAATCGAATAATCAAGTATATATGTTCGATGAATAAGTTTCGAATTTATTGGATTTTTGGGAACGCACCGTAGCCGGGGGAGGCTGGTTGTGGTGGCGGGGCGATCTGGCCGTTCCAGGCAGGAGCAGAGCCTTGTGAGTAGAAGGAATGTTCACCAGGCGGCAATGCGGGGGCGGCGCTTCCATTTGGGTACGCAGAAGCTGGCAGCGATTGTACGTTTGATTGCTGGGGGAATTGAGGCGACGAAGGATGGGGTTGTGCCATGGAATTCGAAGACGGACCGTTGTTGCTCGGTGGATACATGTCGAGAAGAGCGAGTGCGTTCTGCTGGGATGCGACAGGGCTTGCGGACTGAGGCTCTCCGACGGAAACTAGTGCTAGTGAGTTTTCGGTGGAAGTGTTGAACCCGTCGCCACTCAAGAGATCGATATTTGCATCCACTTTTTGGCCGTTTGTCGCTGGAGGAGCAGGGAGCGCTAGCTGTGTCGCTAAGCTAGTACTTGACGATGTAGATCTGCAATTCGGATAAATTTTTTTCTTAGATGACAAAATCGAGTAATTCAAGTGGATAATAACATAAAAGCTCGTGGACTCAATAGTTATCCAAGAATATCTCGTAACAGCTAGCAAAATCAGAATGATTTTTACCCGTTATCCAGTGGTTGATCACCAGTGTCGATAAGAGGAGCATCAACATTCACCAAAGATTTATCTGATTCAGGTTTCGGCTTCTCGGGCTGAGCTTTGATAGTTCCTGATGCAATGGATTCATGCTTGGCAAGTACGCGTTGCAAATCATCATTTAGAGCAAGTCCTTGGCTTAATAGTGATTCATCCCTACACGGAAAGCCAGAAGATGGCCAACAAGTCAATAGGACATGCCCAGGAAAAAGACGAGACCCTTATAGGGTTATACATAAATGGAATTCGGATGAGGACATGGTATAGGACAAAGTCTTACACTGTAGAGTTAACCAGGTGTACGACTCTATGCTTGAACGATCGACATTGTTCAACCAAATCGAGAATGACTTCTTGCTTAGCCCCCTGCCACCCAGAAAATAGAAATTAATCTTAATCATATTAACATGCACAATTTTGATTCCCGAGACATAGAAGGAAGTAGAGTTAGTCATCATTGAACATTTCCAATGCCACAGATTACTAATTATCACTTCACATGTTTGCCAGAAAATGCATCCCCAATTGAACCCCCATTTAATTTAAACTAAGCCAGCTACAATGGGAATGGTGATCGACAGATTTACAATTCCAAAACACATTCGTACCTCTTTGTTACCAGGATCTAAAGCATTCAGCATTTCAGTAAGGACATCCACAATTCCACGTGCATTTTGAATTTCGGACAAGCTACAAATTACATAAAACAAAGATCAACAAAACTTCATGACCTAAAAGCCTTACAATAGAATCCTAGCCTTACCTCATTGCTGGAGCATCAGCATCTGCAGAAGATTCAGGGGCAGCTGATCCAGATTCAGGATTTCTAAGATTTGGTGGATAAGATGACAAAGGTTGTGATTGTGGTGGTGTCAAAACAGGTGCTGATGACTCAGATCTTTGGGGGAAAACAACTCCAAGTCTCTGTTGCAATGATGCCACAGAAAAGCATAAAAAGAAATAAATTGACATCATCTTACATAGAACTAGCCAACTAGATTTGAAATAAAACTAAATGACGAGTCAAGAATATGCTAGCTAGCATGACATACCAATAACTCCTGATAAGCTGCAAAGAATTGGGGATATCTTGCTCTCGGACCCCCTAAAGCTTCTTGCCAAGTATCTATTAGAACCAATATCTTCTCTCTTACATGAAGATCAGGCTGAAACAAAGAAATTTTCATTTTTGGTGTGAAATGTCGCAGGGACCAACAGTTGGAAAAGAAAGATTTAGTCACAGCACACCAATTTACCTTCTTTTTTATCATTTTCACCATGTCACGAGGTAGCTCTTTCTCAGCAACATACATATGGACAATGTCGCTACAATTCTTCACAATAGTCTCTAATAGCTACAAAATGAACCCATACCAGCTTTGTTACCCCCTCACAAAATGGCAGTATGTAATATTGAAGGTTTACTAAGATTCTAGTATATGTACACCTGGCCATTGATGCATATATTATATGGGGTACTAAAATAATCTTCTTAGAAATTCTAGGTTTCGTCTAATTATTAATTACCATCTTTCTGTCCCGTACAATTTACTAAGTTACTTGCAGTCTGCAGATCACAGCAGCTATATGAAACGATAATCCAGTAATTAGCCTCTTCAGGTTTGCCAATGCACACGCTATGCTTTTTCCCAATGTACACATTATAGTCTTCCGTCGACGAATCAGTTTCGGTAATTACAGTACAATACTTGAATATCTAGGGTATTGTGTGTGCTATTTATTCCTCCTTTTCCCCAGTTTCTTAATCAAGTACAGCAATTTTGCTGCATCCTAAGACTTTTCCAAACTAAACATGCAGAGCACTATTAGTAAAGCAAAGAACTATTTATCATATATCTAGAAATATTAGTATTATTTTTCAATTAGTATCATCCATCCAGAAAAGAGTTTGTTGAAGCCATAATTTGGTTTGTGGCTTGAGTGCAAAAATTCAAATGAACAAGCACTAGCTTAATTAGGATGAATGGATCAGAAGGCATGATTAACATAATAACAAGCAAATCAAATAAACAAACAATAAAGATGATTCAACTTGCTACTATAGGAGCTCAAAATGAACGTAATGCGATATTAGTAAACAAAACTCAAGCTTACCGTCAAGGCAAGAAGCTGGGTTTTGGGATTTTTGCTACGAAGCCGCTTCTTTATACCTTTAACAACATCTTTTGCTTGTCTGATGTAAAAGAAAGAGAGACATAGAGAAATTCAACACAGAACTCAGATTTTCTCACAACAGAAAAGCAAAAGAATACATCATATAAAAGCAAGAAATGCGGCACAAGGAAAAAATGTCAAAAAATTCATGTATTCAGGAAAAGCCTCCCATCAGAGCTACTCCTTTACTCAGTGCTGAACTGGGCAAGCCTTGCTTCACAATCAAATGTCAAAACAACATATAATGATATATATATATATATACATTTTCTTTTTACATATAATGTTATATCTACTTGTTCTATAATGCAGCCTGGATATGATCATTTCTCCTAGCAAGATACCTTCAAAATGCTAATTAATCAAAGAAAATTCCTGATCATGCCAATATATGACTAAATATTAATCAATCGCCCATGATGTAGAGAAAAATTCCATCGGCAAGAAAACAAAATAAACAGGAAAGCAGGGAAGATATAATTATAAATAAATAAACAGCAACTGCAAGCATGTTTTTCTTTTCATTTCTCCCATCACAACAAACCGAAGACATAACGAAAGAAGATACAAGGTGAGAAAATTACGCAGGATCCTGGTTGCAGATATCACAGATCTCAATATTCATTGCCCAATCCGGACCGATCAGCATATTGCTCGTCGCCCTTTCCACCATCGGATTCACCATTTTTTCACCCTTTACCTTCAAAACCCCTCTCCCCGGAGACAAATCGGAAACCGCAATTAAATCGTCGCCTCGCCGCCGGTGTGTAAACTGTCGCACGAATCCCCGATATGCCCCGAAAATTGAATCTCAATCCAAATTACAAATATCAAATGGAGCCAAGACGATGACTCAAACTCCTCGGATCCAATCGCCCCTCCTAGGAATTGAGATTTCACACAATCGGGGAAAGGGGAGCGGAAACAATCTGGGAAATTTTTACGGAATATACATAGAAATGTCAAGAAAACACCAACGATTCGAAGACGCGTGGTGGTCCATTGTGCCACGAGTTCATTGTTCATATCGACGGTCAGTTAAGCCGCCGACTATCATAATAAACGGCTACGATTGAATATTCTTTGGGCCAATCACTCTTATTGGGCCTCATAATTTATTGGCCCATTAGGCCCAATTTCGTAAAGCGATAAAACCCAGAAGCCAATTCTCGCTACAAGCCTCCGCCATGGCCGCCGCGACGGCGTACGGCACCGAGCTGCACACCTCCGGCGACTTCCTACGTTGATAACGATCTTGTCTTTTGCTTGATGTGTTTTGAGATGCGGTTTCGTCAGGCTTTCTCCTACTGATTCCTGGATGATCATTATTGTCGGTGATTTCTTATTAATGCTTGTGCTGCTTTTATTCGTACTGAATTCTGTGGATTGTGGATTGTGAAGCTAATTTGGTATTGAGTTGCTGTTCTTCTTTATGGAATGTAGACTTATCCAGATATGGTCATCATCATAGTTTCTCCATCTGGTAGTTGTTTTGAATATGGATCTTAGCGACTGTGTGCTGATGAATGATGATCTTCCTCCATCTTTGAGGAGAACAAAAAGCGTTTCTCCAACTAATGCGACTACTACGTCATTTCTAGATTGGTGGAACCAAAAGCGTGTTTCTCGAACCAATGCTAAATGCTATTACGTCATTTCTAGAGTGCTGTGCCTATCTGATCCTATCGAAATTATGGATGTGTTCCGGTACGCTCACCCCCACCGTAAGGGATCTCGACACGCACCCCTCTGTCAATCCTGACCCTAGATTAATGACGCGGGATCCTTCACACTGACGTCTCTTCTTCCTATAAATAGGAGTAGAGTCAATGCGCAGGACAGCGAAAGCTTTGATAGTTGTTACCTGCGTAATCTATCATCATATTCTGTAACTTGCTAACATGCACGGTGGGAACGCTGATCGGAGGTTGCATGCTCTGTTACGACACCTGGAGGGAGCCAATCCGACGGACTCCGGCGATCGTTCCGTCTCCTTTGCTCCGACTTCGGGTTACTCTGGAGCCTCCGTCTTTGATCATGTCGTTCGCGCGCCGGAAGATCCGATTCTCGGAGTAATTCTTGCATTTCTCTATTTTTTTTTTTTTTCAGATGTGATTGAGACTGTGATTGATCGTTCTGTCTTTGTGCTTTTGGTTGCCGCTAATTTCAGTAACAGATAGATAGATCGAGGAGATGATAAGCAAACTACGAACTCTAATTTTTGTGGAAGTTTATAAGAAACGTGGATCATACTCGTGTCTATAGTTGAAAATGTAGTTGAGATCATTAAAGAAAAATTTTCTTCCTACTTTGAAATAGCAACGACACTAAGGCCTAAGCTCCTTGGGCAAGGATTTTTTGCATAATCGTAATTGGAAGGTTTTCAAATTTTCATCCATAGTCTTGGAGTCATCGTCTTTACTTTGATTAGTTGTTGTGATTTCAATATCTTCCTATGCTTTGTCATGTCCTTGGAGTTGAATCTTCATGTGCTGTTTTCCTTGCTTAAAAAATGTATCTAAACTGCTTGTATAAGCACTGTAGGTAACTGTTGCGTACAACAAGGATCCCAGCCCTGTGAAGTTGAATTTGGGTGTGGGTGCATATCGGACCGAGGTGAATCCTCTTATGCTTGATTTAGTTGCATTATCGATTATTATTTTGTCCATACCAATCACAAAATGCTCTGTATTGTCTCAATGGAAGGAAGGAAAGCCTCTTGTTCTGAATGTTGTTAGAAAAGCAGAGCAGATTCTAGTGAATGACAGGTATAAATTTATTTTTATTACTATTGTGTGTGCATTTTGAGCTTTTTCAGAACTGATGTTTGAGCTGATTCATTGGCAGATCTCGCGTGAAGGAGTATCTTCCCATCACTGGATTATCAGAGTTTAATAAATTGAGCGCTAAGCTCATACTCGGTGCTGAGAGGTAATTGTGTTACACATGTTAGCAGTCAGTGCATCAAAAACTTGGTCTCTCTTTATGGTAGGAGATGCAGTAACATTTTCAAGGTCATTGTATCTCACTGAGTATTATATGTTCATTCATTTATGAAGGTGTCTTGGTTTTTACTTAAATGTTTACATTGTGATGGGATGGTAGTTAATAATCCCTGGACTAACGAGTTCTCATTCTATCAAAATTTCATTAAAATAGGCCTAGATCCCGCATATATTCTATTAGGAAACTTGGAATAACTTATCCATCCCCATCATTCATGGTAAACATGTCCAAAGTGCATAAGGACAAATCTATAGGGTGATTTCTTAAGCTAGTAGTGATTCAAACCATGTTTAGTATTTTCATTACCTTGGTATGCTGTTTGTAATCCTGTGTCCTACATTCCTAATGCAATGGAGTTGTCCGGTTGTCCCTTAGGATGTCCGCAGTTCACATGCTTGCTAAATGAAAAATATGAAATGATTTGCAATGTGCTATCCCCATTCCTTGATTTAAGATTTTTCAGAAACTTCTCTAAAATATTAATGTTAGACTAATTCCAAATGAAAATGGTCATCTTTCTCGAAGTCTCTGATGTGTAAACATCATAAAAATGGAAGGGGATATTGATCCTTCGTTAGTGCCTTTTAAGTTTTACTCTATATGATACAACTTTAATTTCCTTTATTCTTGGAAACAGTCCTGCAATCCAGGAGAACAGGGTTACAACCGTCCAGTGCTTGTCTGGCACGGGCTCGTTAAGGGTTGGAGCTGAATTTTTGGCCCAGCACTATCATCAGGTAATACTTAATAAAGTCATTCTACATTTCACTCCATGACTCCCGGCCTATAGGGCCGATTTCACTAGGAATACTTCACTTTTGTCGTATATTCACTTCATCCCTATTTATGTTTTGTTCATGCTGCAGCACACTATATATATTCCTCAGCCAACATGGGGGAACCACCCAAAGATTTTCAATTTAGCTGGTTTATCAGTAAAAACTTATCGATACTATGATCCGGCAACCCGTGGACTCAACTTTCAAGGTTCTCTTTCTTCATTGAACATTAGAGGATATTTTACTTATGAATTGGCTGATTTTATACTTCTCTTTATCTTAACCTTTTCCAGAAAACAGTAAGAACTTTTTTAAACTCCATTCTCTATCTGCTAAATTAATCTTCAATATCACTGAAAATTACATTTTTCATGCTTGAAAATCAGCCAAAATTTCCTCATTTGAACTGTCAAGGACTAGCATTTCAGGTTATAATAAACCCTTTGACTTGATCATCTGAGAACTTTATAATTCTCTGCACAAAGGGATTTGCGTCTCAATTTTGGTTTAAATTTCCAGCATAGTCCAAAATTTTGTAACAGATTTTGGATACATTATAGACAATATTGTCCTCTCAGGTGTGTTTTGCATGTTTTAGTAACCAATGCTTGCATAATCAACGATGAACTGTATATTTATTGATGTTTCTGCTGATAGTTTTTTCGGGACAATCTTAGACATGGTTATTAAAACCATTTTCTTTTGTTCATTCATATTTTTTCAATTTGACAAGGAAGGCCTCGAAACAAACTTCTAGCCCATGCTTCTAACGTTTCTATCTTCATAAAACTATGATAATTACTGCAAAACATACTCCTCTGTTGGAAAATCCCAGGCTTGTTGGAAGACCTTGGATCTGCTCCTACGGGAGCAATTGTTCTTCTTCATGCTTGCGCTCACAACCCAACTGGTGTCGATCCTACTCCTGATCAGTGGGAGAACATTAGGCGGTTGATGAGATCAAAAGCATTGCTACCCTTCTTCGACAGTGCTTATCAGGTAAGTAACAAACAACCTTAGGAATTTCTGATTTTGCATCAACGCCCTGAATTTCAGACTGAATGATTTCTTTTTATATTTAAATTGGAATTTTGTAGGGTTTCGCTAGCGGAAACTTGGATGCAGATGCACAGCCGATTCGGATGTTTGTAAAAGATGGAGGCGAATGTTTAGTGGCTCAAAGCTACGCTAAAAACATGGGGTTATACGGCGAGCGAGTGGGTGCACTAAGCATTGTAAGTTAGGCAGAACCGAATCCATCAGTCTAGACTAAGAATTTTTACATTCCAATGCTTTTACAGGTCTCCAACTTTCTTGACAATTTCCAAATTCACAGGTCTGCAGGAATGCTGATGTGGCGAGCAGAGTCGAGAGCCAGTTAAAATTAGTTATCAGGCCTATGTTCTCTAACCCTCCTATTCATGGAGCATCCATTGTGGCTACAATCCTTAAGGACAGGTGCTGTAATTTTCTCCATAGCTGCTTACTCAGAAATGGCCAAAATCATGGATATCCAAATTTACTGTTTTTTTTTCCGACAATATACTTGCAGGAACATGTTCCGCGAATGGACAATTGAGCTCAAGGCAATGGCTGATCGAATCATCCACATGCGAAAATTACTTTTTGATGCCTTACGCAGTCGAGGTGATTGATTCAATCTCTCTATGCTACATTATTGTTTCTTTTTTTCATTTTTCTTATAGGTTGTGTTCTAATGTAGAATTTTTAAAATTTTTCATTATTCAATTAATTTCTTTTCCCTAAAACATCGAATAAAATATATATATTTGGGAGAGTGATCCCACGTCTTATTCAATTTTTCCCCCAAATTATTCATCACACTCATCACCATTTTTATCATTTTTATTTTCTCTTCTATTTTGTGTGCTTTCACATTCGCCTTATTATATTTTTTTTCAAATCTTATCGATCGATCAATCCATCAGGTACGCCGGGCGATTGGAGCCACATTGTAAAGCAGATAGGGATGTTCACCTACACGGGGCTCGACTCAAAGCAAGTGGCATTCATGACCAAGGAATATCACATCTACATGACATCGGACGGGTACTTTTTACTTTCTTCTATGAACCTTGTCGAAATAAAATAACAATAGTGATGAATCAGCTCGATTTTTTCGTAGGAGGATAAGCATGGCAGGTCTGAGTTCGAGGACAGTTCCACATCTAGCAGATGCAATACATGCCGCTGTCACTCAGGCAACCGTCTAAGGGACCTCCCGGTGTGGCAGGCAGCCGAGTTGTCTACTTAGTCCATACAAGACATATAAGGTAATGTGAAAATAAATATGCTTTGGATGCAAGCGTCAATAGCTTTCTTTCCTTAAAATGATTTTTGTTTTTTAAAAAAAAAAAGAAGAATGAAATTATAAATAAATGTTGTGTACGTTAGGAAGACAATTGAGGGAATTATGTGATTCAGAATAATGTGAACTGCATGAATTTGGTGCTGCTGTAAGGTGAATTTAATTGTTTGTCAAACCTTTTTGCTAATTTTTTTTTTTTTTTTTAAATTCTTAATTGCATTTTTCTTTTAGATGGTGTTGGTTTACTTTACTTTACATTTTTTGCTTGGGAATGCTTCATAAATTAGTAAATTTTCTAAAAGTTATATAATGTGAGAAAGGGAACAAAAATTCACAAACGGTTCAGAATCTCTCCATATGCAGTTAAAATTTAAGGTATTGTTTGGTTTTGATTTGAATAATCTTTTATGAAAATAATAATATATTTTTATTTAAAAATTAGTAGAATAATAATAATTTTGATGTGAAACTAAAACCAATAAAATCCCAAGTTATGTATTGAGACAATAAGATGTAGATGTGAACGCAACCCCAACATGGCAAGGCCCATGGAATAATCGATCAATTACAAAACAAAAAAGGGCAAGAAATGAGTAATTGCTTTTATACATAAAACATACTGTATTATATATTACACAGACATTATATATATTTATATTATAGATGGCATGTATAGTAGTAGTTTAGTGTATTTGGACACAAAACCACCATGTTGATTTGTTGTAAGTTTTAGAGTATATTCCATCTTCTTAAGATCAATAAATGATGCACATATTATACTTGCCACTACTACACATATTCTATAAAGCAAAGCAAGTAGTAGGAAGAGTAAAAAACACATTATAGAACATTAAGAGCCAAGCAAGCAAGAATTGATCAGATCAACACGCAACTTTACCTGCAACCTTTCAACAAGTACGAAGATGGACTGGAGAAACTAGCACTGCTGCTTGAAGGTTTTTTACTTCCCTTTTCCGGACGAGGAGGAGTTCCGCATTCGCTGAAGTCGAGAGTGCGCCTCTCCCTCTACATTAATGAAATCAAGAAAAATATACGTACATACTTACTTGAACAAAAAAGATACATGCTATTTATGTAACACATGCATCTATCTACAAAGTTGTAGTAGTGATGGTGCGAATATGAGATGAGAGATTTCGAAGTCATAACATTATGAGCATGTAAAAAGTTGCAGTGTGTTTTTATTGAAAATAAGACTCTGTTTAGATATTTTGTTTTGGAAGTTCTGTCATTATTCACTAATAAGAGTGTACTTATTTATGTTCCTATTCTATGTGACGTATATATACACATATATATAATGTGATTCGAAAACTTTTGGAAAACACTGTCATAGAAATGCAGGTGCGCGTGCAGACAGATATATATATATATATATGCATATATGTATTCTAGAACTAGATGGCATTCCAAGAAGAAACAGGGAAGCATACATACCATGGCATTTGACGATGAAACCAAACGATGTTCTTGATTCTCCTTTTCAGCTTTAGAGTATTTTGCCTTCATCAATGTTTCAGGGGTTTCATTTCCCAAAACCTCATGTGCATCAGCAAAAGTTCTGGCTGTTTGCTCTCCTAATTGCTTCATCAGCCCGATTGCATCGTAGCTACAATCCCCGGGGCTCAGAAAGTAGCCAATGTCCTATCAGAACCTCTACTCAGATCAGAAAATCAATGATAAATGTGCTTAACTAAAATCGACTGTGGGATAATTATAGGGTGCTTTGTTTGTGTTTTCACACTTACTAACACATAAAATTCAATCTTATAGTCCTAATATCAAGCATCTTAATATAACAGACGAAATTGCAATATTTCATAATCTACCAAACATGTTCGCTACGAATGATTAATTAAAGATCCCATACAGTTAAGCTAAATTCAAGCAATGAAAGAACTAATCCCACTATTCAAGATAGATTTGATGTCTAGAATAGTAATCATGTATAAGTTCAAATTTAATTTCAATAGACATCATGACTAAGAGAAATATTTTTAAAAGAAGAATATAGTGATCTTGAAAGGTACAAAACATGAATATACCTCGACTGTTATATCTGTGTCAACTCTTGGGCCAGGAACGAAACCATCGAGAAACCATGGGGATTTCCAAGCTGAGGGAGATTCTAAACTCCTCCTGAATGGTGTCTCGACAAAACTAGCAGCATATTATTGGAAGTGAATTGAATGTTCGAAGAAAAATGGAGGATGAAGAAATGATCGAGCAGGCAGCAGAGTAGCTACAATCATGAACTTACATGCTGTTGTTTTCAAAGGCGACACCTTTGCCTGAACATTCGGCTTTCTTATTTGCAGGAGTGGTGGAAGTTTGCAGAGATGTAGTTATGACCAAATTAGTGCCGTCCTTACTTGCAGTGAGTCGAGGAGAACAAACCACTGAAAAACGTGAGTCAGAGGAAGGTAGAGTGATTCCATGCTTCGACACGAATGCTTTATCAGTTCTGACTCCATGACGATCCGGAGAAAAGAATAGCAGATCATTCAAGTCATGCTCAACAAGGATTCCTGAAATCTCTATTCCCTGACATAAAAGAAACAAAAAATAAACATGTTATTGAATGTTTTTATCCTTGCTGATTTCGATTATCTCATTCAGCAGAAAACATTAAAACCAGCAATTATAGAATCTATACTTACTGTTTCCACAGAATTGCCTTCACTGTTTATTTTGGCATCCTGGACTTGAGTCTCTTCTGCAATCTCGGTCGAACAATGGCTGCCGTTTGCCTTCCGCGCTGCCATTGCGTTTTCAGAAATGATGGCATGGTCTTTTCCTTGATTTTCGGTGTTTATACCAGGAGAAGTCGCACCCTGTTTTACTGTACAGGACACCTCAAAGTGTCTTTGGTTGGGAGATGGTGGAAGCAGAGGTTTGTCTGCACATTCATTAAACATAACCTCTAATCTGGAAAAATCATTGGCCAGATTCGAAAATGCACAGCTTCCAAGCTTCTTTTCGCCTCTTTGTTCCGACAAAGGAGACACTAAATCCCGGTGTCTTTTCCTCAGTATTGACGGCGTCCCTGTAAACGTCTTGGCAGCACTCTTTAGGACTGCCTCAGGACTACAATTATCTCTCGATGGAGAATCCCACATTTTGAATGGAGTTAAGGAAGACAGCATCAACTGGCGAATCCCCAGGGGACTGTACTCTTGCTGCATGTCTGATTGCATGAGATCACAGCTGAAGAACGGAACATCCAAGCTTGGAAAACGAGGAGGCTCGTAGCATAAAACCCCAGAGTCCTTTGGCTCATTGGTTTTACTGTCCTCACCCTTTCCCACCAAAGAACAGCATTGAGATTCACCAGACCGGGCCGAAATGAGATCATTTGCGGGAACTAGTTTTCGTGAGTCCATTGCAGCACAATCACCACCTTCGTAGGCTGATCCATCGGACTCTTTGGGTTCAATGAAGTCTTCATGCATACTTGGTGGATTCGACTCCAGCTCGGCATTCTTGTTTGAATAACAAATGCTTGAATCTTTACAAGAGCTGGACAGTAATGAACCATCTGAAGCAGTTGAAAGCTGTGTAGCAATGGGGACTTCAGAAGGGATTAAACAAGACTGCAAAGTAGAAGTCCCGTCTTCAGGAATCTGAAATGTCGAACCATGGCAAGTCATGTTGATTATATCTATTTCAGATGGACAACATTCTCCATGGACAGCCTCATCATATACCATGTTAGAGTTATCCATACTGGCAATTATGTCTCCAGATGCAATACAAGGTTCTTGAGGAAATGATACGGCTGCTTCACAGTTATTCTGCGGTGCCCAGAATAATCCGGATGACTCTTGCTGGAGTTCAAGCATAGGCACATTGGGGAGTTTTTGAGGATTTTGTTGCCAATCTTTCTCTTCGAAAACCCCCCAATCAAGGCAAAGATTGTCGTCAATAGGCAAATTGGATCCCATGAATGCAGCTTCTTGAAACACAGGCTGATAATCTTCAGGATATGGAACCAAAGATGCCTCCTCAATTGCTGCTCTGGAATTATCAAGTGAGATATTGTTGCTTGTAGTTCGAGACATTGAACCTTGACTGCATTCAGAAGCCTCTTCCACTTCTGCTCCAACTTTAACTACACTTCCATCTTCACTGCTTTGCTTCGCCTTTGATGACGAGGAAGCTTCCAGATGATGTGGGCGAACAACAAGGGGAAGATCTTGGAATTGTGAAAGCAATCCGGAAGCCATGTACATGTCCAGTTTCTTCTTGACAGCACTATTCCAGTGATTCTTGATTGAATTGTCAGTTCTAAGGGAAGAAAAACTTTAAATGAGAAGTAGCGCAAAGAAGTAACATATTGCACGTATAATAACCATTCAAAAGTTCAAAATAACATGAAATCCTGCACCTCCCGGGTAAAAACTTAGTTAACTCTGCCCATTTATTTCCATAGACTTGATGAGCCCGAATCAAAGTCAATTCCTCCTCTTGCGTCCAAGCTTCTTTGTTTATGTTGGGATTAAGATGATTGTGCCACCTAATGGATGGACCAACATTAAGACATGAATCACAGCACAAGGACATACATATATAATTTTCCTATGTTAGAATCAATAATATCTTCAGGCTCGTTCAGGCTTACCTCTCTCGGCATTGCTTTCCAATCCGACCTGGAAGATGCTGTGCAATGGTAGACCACTTTTTTGGTCCAAATTTATTCACCAATTCAATTATTTTCTCATCCTCCTACTTTCCACACACCAAAAATTATGAATGAATGCAAATTTATGAAAGAAAAACAAACATAAGTAGCTAAAACATGTAGTATACAAACACCAATCAAATTTGAAAATAAAAAAAGAAAGACAGGAGGTACCAAACCTCTTTTGTCCATGGTCCTTTGACCAGTTCAGGATTAAGAACCTTCTGCCACCTATGCAAGCACTGTACATCTGTTCTATCCCTGAAACACTCCGCTGGTGGGATAAAAAATAAGATATCATGCTAGTGAAATCAGAACAACAATTTTGCCAATCTATATCTGGTAGAACTCTCCTATCAATTAACTTCTCTACCTATCTTTTTCCAGTTCTTTCCTTTGAAGCGATGAACAGCCATCCGCAATATCTCATCCTGCGCAAAAAACAGGGGTTGTTTGAGGGGGTGAAAAGACTGCAATCAGCCAGATCTACCTATTCTGAAGTATATTCAAATGGAATTGACGCTTGATTGACTCCTCAAACTCCACATAACAAGAAATTTTGGTTGCTAGTTTCTCATGTATTCTTAAAATTTTCGGAAGAAAACTAATCATGCGGAACCACAAAATTGAGATGCTGACAGATAAATTTAACAATTATAGAAAAAGTTTCCAATGAACCTCTTCGGCAGTCCATTGCCCCTTTGTGGAACGCCGAGCTGGTCCACTGGTCCTCCTACATAACAAGTATGTAATGAGTTTCCTAAATCAATAAAAAACATACAAAAAACACCATGAACGATTTAGATCCAAAAACGTTACCCATGTAAAGCCCTTGGTCTTTGAAGACTAGAACCATCATTGCTTGCCCTATCAGTTTCCATATCTATTTGAAAAGACCCAGTTTGCTCGAGGATGTCTTCCACAAATCATTATACACTACATGAAAGAAGCATTTCCATAGTCCATATATAGCCGGGGAAAGGAAAATTTGAAATATAAAGCTGATAAGAAAGCAATAACTGACATTAGTACGCAGTGAGTAGGCATTCGCTGTCTTCACCTACTATTGAGAAGGCAAAAAATAATCCGCATTTATTACTCGTCGATATTACTGATTCAAAATTATGTGGTCCAGCTGCACGTTGTAGAATGGCGCTCAAATTTTTCAAAATTTCAAATTAATATAACGGCAACTGCAATTTAGTAAACCAATAATAAGGCACGCCAACAAAAAGATGACACTTGTCCAATGGCACGGGATGACTTGTGTATTGCTTGGGCGCGTAGACAATTGATATTTGAAAACTAACAAAATTACAAAACCATTATTAAGAATAGGATAATCTTAGCATTTCAATAATAGTCTTTGTGAAGATGTAGTGACAATCACAAATGATTCTATAAAATCTGCAAAAGAAAACTACTAACGTGTTTTTTTCCCTTGCAAGTCCACAATATGCACAAATTCAAACTCATTAATTAAATTACCCCAAAACAGCTAAAGAGAATGCCCACATAGTAAGAGGCCACAATATCACTCAAATGGTATATAAACATAGCTGAAGATCTCAATCAAGGAAAAACCATCAAATATAACATCGCGAGAAACCACTGCCATCAGAATAAGACCAAACCCTAACCAATCCCCAAGTGAAATGAACTAGAAATACAATCTCAACACTCAAATTCACAAATCTTTCGTCAAACAAAATAAGGAAAAATTCAAAATTGGTGTACAATCAAAGCTGTCAAATTCAAAACTTAACCTCCCACAACCAACTCGGACAAATTCAAAATTAAACCTCTCAATAGGTTACAAACAAAGCTGTGAAAATTCAAAATTTAAACCTCTCAAACAAGCCGTCAAATTCAAAATCAATCCTCTCTCGAATAATGCTTCGAAATTCACGACCGACAAACAAGATACGGATACTCACCGAACCGCACGGAGCTTGATGAATTGCAAACCCACTCAAATTTTAGCCAACAGCTTCCAGATGCGTTTGCAGATCCGCAAGCAAACGGAAGTATTCTTCACATACACCAAAGGATCTGCAAACGCACGGCAATTTTCGAGAAGAACTCAGCGAGCAGATTCGAATGAGAATTACTGTGTGCTTTGAGAGAGAGAGAGAGATAGAAGAAATGATACAAACGGTCCGAAAATTTTCAAAATAAAAGAAAGCGAACCCGAAGAAAAAAAAAAAATAGACGTTATTTCAAACCCTTGAGATAAACATCATACAACTCTGCTTCAATCGACGCTTCACATTTCGACACGTGTCCGAATCTCCATGGCTATTGTTCGGAGTATTCTAAAGGTTTAAGCGGCAATTCATTTCGTCATTTCTCTATAAAGGAGAAAAATTAATTTATTCTAAATCATCTTTAACTAAACAAATATTATAAGTATGTGCTGACTGCTGATTAACCTCAGTAGCTTCATTATTTAAATAAATAAATACATAACAAGAAATTTTTATTAATATGCATTGGTATGATGAATTGTCCCACTGTTTTTTAGAACATTACGATTTTAATTAATAAATAATTGTCTGTAAAATTACTCCAATTTTCTTCTTTTAATTATCTATTACTCCGATACTTATGCTTAATTTATTTATAACCACTCTCGCCATTAGAGCTGTCAAATGTGTAGAGTAACCAGCGAACCAAGTTGTTCTCGTCAAACAATTTTCTTGTATTATTTTATATATATACATATATATACCCCAAAATTTAAATTTACTAATAAAATTAAAATTTTCATTATAATAAACTGTGAATAAATTTATGTTTATTTAATTTATATATTAAAAATATTATATATAAAATTCAAATCAAATCCAAACTCGAATTCGAGCATTGCAAGCCAAATTTGAGCTAGGAACCAAGTTTGAGCTATTATTTTAGCTCGAATTCTAAACGAACCCAATCTAACGTGTACCCACAGCAAATTCAAGTGGAGTTCAAACAACAATTACTCAAAATTGTTCGACTCGTTTAACCGTTCTATCCACTATCACTCGTTCAAAAGCAGAATTCGAACACTAATCGACATACTTCAACTCGACTACTCTTTCCGGCAAAGTAATATATATACCAAAGAACATATAGCATTATATATTTCATTTTCAGCATATGCAACCAAAGAAAATAGCATATGGAATACAGTATTTCATCAGCACGGTGCTAATTAAAACTAA
The DNA here is from genome assembly GCF_009805555.1 of Andrographis paniculata. Lineage (NCBI taxonomy): Eukaryota > Viridiplantae > Streptophyta > Magnoliopsida > Lamiales > Acanthaceae > Andrographis > Andrographis paniculata. Next base: position 533,711 of record NW_026137634.1, on the reverse strand, counting down.
TCCGCCGACCCCAAATATGTCGATAATCATAAAACAAAGGGAGAAGAAGGTATCCATCCCAAAACTATAGTCCCATAAATAAACACCAAAGAAATTTTATCGCAATTAACAATAAGGTTAGAGATAAGATAGAGAGAACCTGCAAATAAATCGGATTGGCGCTATGCACCTGCATTCGGCTGCTGTTGAGGCTGTTGCGTAAGCATTCTCAACCTCTCGTACGCGTCGAAGCAAGCCTGGGCGTAATCTGACAAAGCCCGGAAAAGCTCAGGCAGCCGGAGTTTCAGATTTCCCACTGATTTCTCCCTCACCTGCATACAGTGCTTCTCGTGTTCTTCCATTTCATTGTCAAGTCTCTTCTTCAAGCTTTCCACCACAAACTGCCTCTCGGAGACTGGATCTTTTGTGTTAAGATCGACAGATCTGTCAGCGTTCGTTTCATCTGGTGGGGTTCGGCGCTGCATGTATTTCTGATACCAGTCTTCGAAAGCCTGTTTCTTTCGGATGTACTCTTTCCTTGTTTCTTCGTACTTTTCCTTCAGCTTCATTTCTTCCTCCTGGTGAAGGACGATGGTCTTTATCACAGCTGCGAATGATGAAATGGCGGACTTTGCCACTTCGTCGGGGAGCTTCTCGAGATGGTCGTGCCACGCTCGGAGGAGAGGCTGGATTGGTGGGTTTGGGTTTCTCGGGGGAGATGAAACTTTCTCCTTCCAGTTGCTCTCAATCGGGATGAGGTTTAGCTTCAACCAGCTGTTGAGGCCTGCGATGTATTGTCGTTGATTGGTCACGAGTTTCTCGAATTGGGAGTGCCATCGGTCCACCACAGCTGCGAGCTGCTTGGTATGCTCGTGGTGGTTCTTGCTCGTTTCGATGAGAAACCCAGAGACATCGAGGGATCTGAGCTCTGTGACAATCTTCAGTTGGGTTTCGTGCTGGACGCACATGGATTCCCACATATTGGTCATCCTTCAAGATGCACAAATTTTATGAAAATGTTAAAGATACGAAGAAGCCAACACATGAAAACACAGAAATTGAACAATGGAACAGCACATCATTAATTAAAACAAATATGATATGTTGAACAATAAACAGACGAAATCGTAGATCTTTATTGCAGCTTCACAACTAAAGTAATGTTCTGTGATGGGACTAAACTTTGTTAAGACACTCAAGTGCTCCTGTAGATAGGCTTCGTTAAAATATGGAAGAAAATAAAGATAAAAAGGAATTCCCACAACTCGAAAAGTAGGGAACATAAGAATTTCTCACCCTTGAACTAGAGCCACGAGTTTTGGATACAACTGCTTGTCACGTATATCATTCACTTCTGTTACAGTTGAATCCAAGGATTGCATGTCTACTATATACCGCGTATGCAAATGACTTACAGCAGCTTTGGCTTTCTCCAATTGCTCGGTGCTCGCATTTCGTTTTTTCAGTTTGTTCAGCAAGGCAACTTTCCGCTGATATTCAATTTTCATCAGCTCGCCAGCCTAGCACAACAATGGATTGAAGTCACATAAAGATGCAATTGTAAAGCTGCAATCTCAAATTATTCTCAGCCTTAAAAGTAACTTCAAATAACACAACAGAATAGTTAAGACAGAACATAGTCGGGTCATGTGGGGATAAGTCGGAAAAAATTAAATGAAACATGCGGCACAAGGATTTGTTAAAGAAGACACAGGATTCATCAATTCACCTTAACTTCTTCATAGAGCTTTTTCTCCCAAGCCAACAACTTATCTAAAATGGTGGCGTGCGTCTCATAATCTTCTGAATCGAGGTTGTCTTTTGCGCCATCTGCATTTGCAGCACCTCTAAAAGATTTGTTCCAAGTTATAACTTGCATGACCCTTGCGGCGTGATCAATATGTCCTGAAATAAGAAACAGAGCCATTACATTTAACATGACGATTTATGTAATCAAGTTTCGCGCCACCATGCCAAGTCCACGTGTCAATGCTGTTTCATTTATTAATATGATCTCTATCGTGTAACTTTTGGGCGTAGACTAAATTACCACATACATATAATCTCCTATCCACAAATAGCAGTGCCCCAAGTAAATCATAACTTAACACTTAAGCATGAAGCAAAAAAGCAAGCTTATTTAATCAAAACAATAAATTTAAAGAATCACCTCGATTATCCGCAAAATTTGAATGATAATGCAACCTTGTGGCCTCCAACATCTTTGAAACCTCATGTGTGCTTTGAGAAGCCTTAAGGAAATGATCATCGATCTGACTCAATAGTTTCAACAAATCCACAGCGTTTTTATTACTCTCCATGTTCCGGGCAGCCAGTCCGAGTCTACTCATTGCAGGAGGAGCTGTGTTAGAATGCATAAACTGCTTCTCAGCTACTTCATCTGCCGGTGTATCTTCAGGTGTCTTGAACTCTTCAATGCCCTCGAATTTCACTTGCTTCTCCGGTGTCCTAAACTCCATATCTGCCGCCGCATTGTCAAACTTCTCATTAAGGTTTCCATTTATATCCTCGGGGTAATCCTCCACTTCTTCCTCAACCTCATCCAGCGGCGGCTCATGTCCACTGTCCATGAAGAAATAATCCCACGCCATCCCTCTCATTTCCGGTTGAGTAGAATGATTCAGAGTCGGCTGTAATGGCGTTTCCTTCTCCTCTTTCTTTCTCCTCTGAAAACCACCTTTTTCTTCCACCTCCTCTTCTTCTTCCTCAATATCACTCTCGTCGACAGCAATACCCTTCATCTTCCTCTTCTCATTCTCCGAATGAGACAGTGCAGGCATTGTTTCAGCTCTGCGAAGGGGCGGCATGGGGGAAAATGCCGGCAAAGGTGGAGGAGGTGGAGGGAGATTGGATTCCATAGGAGGAGGAGGCGGCTGGAGCCTCTCTGAAACTGGCAAATCTGAGGGCACCACCTCCTCCGGCGGAGGCGGAGGAACCTCACCTTGAGCATAATCACTCAAGGCGGCACCGGTGTCCTTCAGAGCCATCGCATACCCTGTGTGCGCCGACGCAAAAGCATTCCTCACAGAAACAGCCTCCTTCATAAGGTTCCTCCTCTCCTTACACCTCGAAACCGACTCCTCATTGTCAATTTTCGATTGCGCACAACCCATTCAGATTTCTCTAAACTCTAAATCGGAAAGGATTTCACACACACGAGCAAAACAAATCAATCGCATTCAATTAAAGACACAAACAAATCCTGAATATTCAGAACTGTGCCTCTCGGAGTTAATCGCCAGGGTTTCCATAAACAACAAATCCATTCCAACAAAGCGAACACAAACAGCCACACGGTTTCTCAGAAACACAACCAGCAACAAATATCCGAATTAAACTAGGGTTTCCACCACGAAATCTACACAAAAAAACGATTAAAAATTTACAACTCACAATCAAGCTCAAACATCATCCGCTCTTCAAACTCCGGCGCCTTCCACAATGCACGTGGATGCAAAAACAGTCAGCATCTACACCAATATTCAATCAATCTCACCCTTTTTTCAGCCCTTTTGAGATAGCGGTGGATGAATGATGAATGCTGAGGAGGAAAGGGGGAAACGGACAAATTTTGCGCAGAGAGACAGAGAAGTACAGAGCGGCACGCAGAGAGAGGGGCTCCGATTCTCTCCAGTGTTCTTCCCTGCGGTAGTGAGCTTTTAGAGCTAAATGGCCCCGTCCGGTTCAGCGATTTTGGTACGGTCCTGAAAAGTTGCTACTTTGTGAAAACGCGCTTTTGGAAGAAAGTTGGTGCGAGTGTGACTGGCCTTGTAGGTGTGGAGCGGATCGCGGTTTTCAAAAAACGGAAGGTCAGTAACGGTCACAATGCTCGAGGCCGCTACGACGTCGTTTCTTCTTTTGGCTAGAATTTACTGTACGTATTATTATTATTAATTATTGTAATTGTGACAGTAATATTTGTGTGAGATGATTTTGTACACTTAATTATATATGAAAATTCATGTAACATAAAAAAAAATATATATGATATATATTATGTTTTTATAATATTTATGAAAAATTATTGAACAATATTATATATATTATATATTTGAGGCTTTTGGGTTTGATTGTATTAGTATTTAATTTAAAAAATTACATATACCATATAAAATATACCTAGTACTAATATTTATTAAAAGAGACTTACCATTTTCCAAATTACTTATAACTTAATAAAATTCAAAATAGACTTCCATTTTAGTTTTAATTGAGAATGCGGTTCCATAATGAATTTAGAATCATATTTTATTTAATAAAATATATTTGTTATTGCAAAAAAATAATTGTTCTCGGAGCATTTTTTAACTAAATAAAATCAATATTTTAGTTTGATATTAATTTAAAATTTTGTTTAAATAATATTTTTATTTAATGTTTCATAAAAAATATATATATATATTTTTATAAAAAATAGTACAAAATAAATAATTGTTATTTGTATTTCAAATCACAGCAAAACACAAATACTTCAATTTCACATATTTAATTGATTCCACCTCATTTAAATAAACAAGCTTGTATATTTAAATTCAAAATTGTAATTCGAGCAATTAATAAAATATAAGCAAGCTTGTTTTATTAATTGAGCAATTAATGACTCGGAAATTTTGAAATCCAAACCTAAAATTGTGTATTAGAAACAGAATATAATACTAATAATTACTAATATGTAATTTAATACATTTTAAATTGTTTTTATCTCTAATACATACAACAATGAATTTTTTTCTTCTTCTTTTTTTTTTTTATATCTGTGTTTTTTTATATATGTCAAATAGTTCTTGTATTTAATTGATATTATGAATATAAATTTAGTGACAAATAAGATGTTCTTTTTTATAATAATAATAATAATAATAATAATAATAATAATAATAAATATTCAAATTCAATATAAGTTGCAAATGAGTCTAATTGAGAGTAGATATATGTAATTTTGGCCTACTTAGCCTTCTTGATTAATTTTTGGATGTTATGAGAATTTCTTTTTTTTTTTTTTTAATACAGATTAATAATCATGCTAATTCAAAATTCATAAAATTTAATAGTTAAAAAAAAAACATTATATAGAAGAAAATTATTCAATCCATCGTGTTAAAATTTTGTTTTTTATTAAAAAAAATATATAATATATATATATTTAAAATATCAAAATATTTCAAAAAAAAATTATATACTCAAACACGAACATAATGATTATAATAATTTCAATACTATCGTTATTAATAAGATTATATAATGTGATTCTACTCTAATCCAATATTTTAGTATATTAGTATGATATCAAGATGTGTTTGATTTGTTTGATATAAATTTAGTTGAGTGTAAATTATAAGAGAAAAATAAAAAATTCTTGCAAAGAATCACGAAGATATGCTATGCAAATAAATAAATATTAAAGAAGAGCAAAGAATTTGATATAATATTATTTTATTTTTAAAAAACATCGTATTCAAATATGAAATTTAAAAAAAAATTAAAATAAAAATAATTTTGTTAAATCAAATCAAAACAAGTCCATATAGTGTATTAAACAATAGTACTTATATAGCAAGTAGTTTGCCTATAATATGCGCATGCAAGGCCTCAACCAATTATTTAATGTAGGAGTAATTACTGCTATATGCATTTTCTTTATCTCTCATTATAATTTTGATAATTTTTTTTTTTTTCTATTTTAATTCTACTGTTTATTATTATTATTCCCAATATATTTATCAATTTTGGTCACAATATAAAAGTTTTATCAATTTTGATCCCAATATAACTAAAATTCATCATTTTTTATCTTAATATAACCAAAATTCATCATTTTTGATCACAATATAAAATTTTTATCAATTTTAGTCCCAATATAACCAAAACTCATCATTTTTTGTTTCAATGTAATCAAACCTTATCTTTTTTTGGTCTCATTGTCAATAAACTGACGGAAAATGCTGATGTAGACTTGCAAGATTGTGCAATTTCTTCAAATATAAATATGAGGTTTGATTTCTTTTCACGTCAGCACTCGTTTGTTGACGGTGGAACCAAAAAAGATAAAGTTTGATTATATTATAACCAAAAATGATGATTTTTTTTGTTATATTGGGACAAAAAATGATGAATTTTTGTTATATTGGAACCAAAAAAATGAGTTTTAGTTATATTGGGACCAAAATCGATAAGATTTTTATAGTGAGACCAAAATTGATGAATTTTTATTATATTATGACTAAAATATTTTTTATATATAAAATATACTTAGAATGATAAAAATAAGAAAAATTACAGAATTTTAAAAATATTCCAAAATAAAAACAACAATAAAAATTTAGAGATTGGGGAGTCTAACCACTACTTCTACAATATTGGAGTACTATATTTATAATTAGTAACTATATATTTTAATATTGATTACAAAAAACACGTAATAAATAATTATAATTATAATTATATATATATATATATATAATAAGATATAGCACAGGTATGCATGCATTATGCATATGCATATCCTTTTGTTTGAAGTTAAATATGACATGATATCATGCTTAATTAATTAAACTTTGTTTGATGATTTGATTTGACTCAAATATTTAAAATTAATTAATCTAAGTGCGATTCAATCTCTAAAATCTTCTCTAATTATTTGATATTTTGACTTGTTGAGATTGTCTGATTAATTAGTGTTTGAAATCTAATGAGTGGGTGCGCCTCTTTTTTAATTAATTATTTTGTTATTTTCAAATGAATTACGGGTTATATTGAAATTGTGAAAATATTTAGAAATAAAAAATAAAAAAATTTTTATTCTTTTGTTATATTACAATAAAGTCATTTTACTTTTTTGGTTTGTGAAAATCAAAAACTTTAGATTTTTTTTTTTTTGATAAAAATAATTTTTAATTAAATATTAAAATATTTATATTTTTTATTTTTATATTATTTTTACTTTAATTTATAGGGTAAAATAAATATATATTACTTTATTAAATTTTATATTGCTTTATTTTTATATTATTTTTTATTAGATTTTGATTTGTGATTTGAATAGTAAAAAATTAAATTTGAATAATTGTACGATGTAATATAACGAGTGTTGATGTGATATTTTGAATGTAATATTAAATTTTAGTATAATATAAAAAATAAAAAATAAGTATTTAATTTAAATTTTTGGATTAAAAGATTTAGTATAGTAGAAATTAGAAAAAAATCTCTCAAACAAACACATCCTATATTTTGAATAGTAAAAAATTTGAATTTGAATAGTTAAATGAATATAAATAGATATTGATGTGATATAAATAGGTGTTGATGTGATATTTTAAATATAAAATTTATTTTTAGTATAATATAAAAAATAAAAAATTGGTATTTGATTTGACATATTTCAAACAAACACACCCTATGTGGGTATTTCACTCTCTCACAGTGTACACACAGAACACTTCTCTCTCTCACACACACACAACATGGCGTATATATATACCCCACTCCGAGCGCTACATATTTACCTCTCCAAATCTTCTTCCTCGTCTATATATAAACTCAATTCACTCAAAACCCAAATTCAATTACTGCATATATATCTATCTATGCAGGAATTCATCAAATCTTTGATTATTATTTTCCAAACTAACCATTTCGATCCTCAGTCTACAGCCTTCTATCAATTGATTTTGATAAACTAGAGCTAGCTATTTCCTGATTTCATTAACTGTAGTTGATGATTTGTTAGTTTTGATGGATGATTACTTGAGAGAAATCGAGGGGAAGAGTGTTCACGATCCGTACCGTAATTGTGACTCGAAACGCAGCGTTTTGATCCGCACTCCGGTGATAATCGGCGCCGGTCCGTCCGGTCTGGCGGCGGCGGCTTGCCTGAAGGCCAAAGGCGTGCCGTCGCTGGTACTCGAGAGATCCAATTGCATAGCTTCACTATGGCAAATGAAGACCTACGACCGCCTCAAGCTCCATTTGCCCAAGCAATTCTGCGAGCTTCCATTCATGCCGTTCCCCGAGGATTTCCCCAATTACCCTACCAAGCAGCAATTTATTCAGTACCTGGAGGCCTATGCGGATCGATTCGGAATCACGCCGGTCTTCAATCAGAGAGTCGACCGCGCAGAATTCGACGAGAACCTAGGGTTTTGGAGAGTTCTCACCGCCGCGAAGGTGGAGTACCTTTGCCGGTGGCTGGTGGTGGCGACCGGCGAGAATGCCGAGGAGGTGGTGCCGGAGATCGAAGGAATGGACGAATTCGGCGGCGAGGCGGTGCACACCAGCGCGTACAAGAGCGGCGCCGCTTATAGAGGGCGGAACGTCCTCGTGGTCGGGTGTGGGAATTCCGGTATGGAGGTCTGTTTGGATCTCTGCAATTATAACGCCCGCCCTTCCCTTGTCGTCAGAGAAACCGTACGCCTTTTCCATAATTATATATTTTTTCTACAAACACGTCGCTACCTCCATTCTACAAATAAAAAATTTCAATATTTAATTAAAAGTATGTACAGTATATAATTTTGAATTAATCTTTTTCTTAGGTTCATATTCTGCCTCAAGAAATGCTGGGAAGGTCGACGTTCGGGTTATCCATGTGGTTAGTGAAATGGCTGCCGGTCCGACTCGTCGACCGGCTCCTACTGACGATGTCCCGACTGTTGCTCGGCGATACATCCCGGTTCGGACTGAACCGCCCGAGTTTAGGTCCGCTCGAGCTGAAGAGCCGAGTCGGTAAAACCCCGGTTCTCGACGTCGGGACGCTTCGTAAAATCAAAACCGGAGAAATCAAGGTATGCATATATATATATATATATATACGAACAAATATATAATTTCAGGGCTGTTAATGTTTTATTATTATTATTATGAAATACAGATTCGACCAGAAATAAAGAGGCTGAGGCACAAATCGGCAGAATTTGCAGATGGAAGAGTGGAAAAATATGATGCAATAATTCTGGCAACGGGTTACAGAAGCAACGTAGGATCATGGCTAAAGGTAATTAACATATAATCTGTTTTTGGTGTTGATAATTGAATAATGAATTGATGAATTAAAATGGGTGCAGGGAGGGGAGGTGTTTGGGGGAAAAGATGAGAGAGGAACGGGAAAGGGATGGAAAGGCGAATTTGGGGTGTACGAAGTAGGGTTTGGCAAACACGGCCTTATCGGAGCAGCCATGGACGCCAGGAACGTTGCAGAAGATATTGAGGTTCAATGGAGACGATGGACCACGCCTTTGTCTTCAGATATTCATCTTCTCCTCTGATCATACTATTAATTCGCTTTCTCTCTCTCTCTCTCTCTCTCTCTCTCTATATATATATATATGTATTTGTATGTAGGAATTAAGCATGGAAACCCTAGGTAGGTAGGTAGGGTAGGGTAATTGCAGGAGAGCTGCCTGAGAAGAAACCCTCTTTTTCTGTGTAAGCCTTTTATTTGATCAATTAGTGTGTGTATTAAATTAGGGTTAATTATATATATATATATATGTCTGTAGAGAATGAAATCAATTCCATGATAATGTTTTAGAATTATCAATTATGTTATTGAATGGTATAAAATTCTATTAAATCCTAGCTATATATATATATATATTCTTTCTGTCTGAAAATTATTTATTTATTTGATTTAAGTCTGGCTATTAAGTAATGTATTATATTTAAGCATGCAATAACAACTTTGCATACTATTATTACATCACTCATACACGTTTATCATTCTCTGGTGAATTTCTTAACATACTCTTACATCATTTTAAAATTTTATTATTTGGGAAGTATATATTTTTTAATGCAATACTTGTTGTTAAATACTTATTTTTTAAATATAATGTTGATTAATGATACTATTCTTCTTGTGATTGTATTATTGTTAAATAATGTAAAGAAATATATATATATATATATATCGAACCATATAAAAATTTCTTATCTTATACACACTTACAGGATTTTATTTTTTATTTTTGTAAAATATATTTAATAGTTATTATTTTTACATTGTAAATAATAAAGTTTGATTATATCAAAATACAAATAAACATAATCAGACATTTCTTTTTTAAACGTATTTACATTCAAGTTGAAGGCACTAAAAATTTAAATATTGGAGGATATATTAGTTTAATTGAATTATCCTTGCGATAATTACATATTTTAAATTTGATGACGTGAATCCGCAATCGAGAAGACATTGGCAGTAATTGTATCTATAATCTTACATGATCACAAATTTTCCGATCACATGAAGGGATCGAATAATGGTTTGTAGTTGAAACTTTGTAAATAAGTTTTTTCTTTCTCCACTTAAACAATATATGAAATTAGAGTTTTGTTACTTGTATTTTTCTAACATAATTTTCACTTTATATATATATATATATAAACACACATTCAACAATTATTTATCTTAAAAATATTAAAAAGCAATCAAACAAACAAGTGAACAAATTTCCCTATTTAATTTGTGAGATAGCTCTTACACAAATGCGTTACCTAAATCTATATATATATATATATATATATTGATATTTAACTCCTAACTTATCATTATTTACAATATAAATTCTTGTTATTTTTAGGGTTTTTAACTATGATTCTTTTTTCTCTCGCTTTTTGGTACAATTTATGTTCTGCAAATTTTTGTTACCAAAAGCATATCATGATATTTAATAAAAATAAAAAATAAAAAATATATTTTTATTAAAATTGTAATAAATAATGTTAGTTCTGGATGCACACCCAAAAAGAACACATGGTGATATATTTTTATATTCATTATATTATATTTTGTTCACCAAGCAATTTCCTAATTACAGAATTTTCGATAAATATTATACTAAAATATATTATTTACATTCGCTTATATAATATAGCATTATATTATTTTTTTCACAAAAAAATTAGTATTTTTTATATTACTAATTGATTTTCCATATTTAACATTTTTTATTTTTTTTTGAAAAAAAAAAAAAAACAAGGTGAATAGACCCTTTAGTGATTGTGGGCTTTGTATTAATCCTATTTATTTCGAAAATCTGAATAATTAGAAAATGATTATAAGGGGAAAAATGTTATTAAAATTATTATTTAAAATACATTAATATTGCATGGCTAGGAGCAGAACATGCAAAACTTTTTTGGTAAGAATTATATACAATCATGACAACAGCATGCATGCCTGTACTTTCTCCACTATTACTTTTATTTTTTATTTTCTAATTTTTCAGCATGCAGTAATATACCACTATTATATTTACCATAGTGCACCAATTATTATTATTATTATTATTATTATTATATGTATATATATGTATACAGTATATATACTTATAAGTAAACGAAAGTGGTTATAAGTTATATTTAAAATTATGTCTTGATTAATATATATAATGTGACCGTTACTGTAGAAATAAAAATTTATAATGTCAATTCGAATTTTATGAGTATAATTAGTAAAGAATTAAAAATATATTAGTAAAATATTAATTAATTGTAGTATAATACAAATAATTGTAAATTGATATTAAAATTAACATAATTGATTAGTTAATAAAAATTTTAAAAAATTTAAAAATTTAAAGTATAACAAAAATGTATAATTTTTTAAGAAAAAAGTAATAATCCCTCTGTCATGCAAATATGTGTTTATTTGATCGGACACGAGTTTTAATAAAAGTGAGTAATAATTATTAATTTTTTCTTTTATAGTACAAAAATGTACTAATTCTTTACTTAAAAAGAAAACGAGAATATTTTCAATGGCAACCCCAAAAAGAAAAGTGAACATAAATTTGAATGACTGAGGAGTATGAAATATAACATAATATAATATGGGGATAGATGAAATATATATTTCTTTATTGAAACCCATGAAAAATTGTTTAATTATATAAAAAAAAAGTAGTATAATTATGAAATGTAGTGTAAATATAGTAGTAAAATGTGGTAAAAAAAAAACGACGTAAACCCTATTTATGTTGATTTATTTTTTTTCTTTTTAAAAAATATGATAATAAATTAAATTTTTTATATCTGATATTTTGTAAATAAATAACTGTTTATAGCAGTGAAAAGCGACAAAAATATCAACACAAGATTCACACACTTTTTGACTTGACAGCCAAACATAACATGCCATTGCCACTGAGGCTTTAATTTGTGACAAATATTTAAATTAAAATGAAAATGAAAATGAAATTGAAATAAAAATAAAAATATAATTAATTAAAATTAAATGTTGCGGTGAAATCTGCAGGCACTAATGTCTGATGTATTCATGAAATTAGAATGTGTGTAAAGTGGTGCACTTGGCCAGGACTTCACTTACCTTATAAATTCCTCAAATTTTATTTTGAATTTTAATTTTTTAATTATATATTTTAAATTATTTGATTGATTGAGAATATATTTGGGAAGATTCTTTATTGGGAGTGCATGTTAGGAATCTCCAGATTCCAATTTCTGAGCCCTCTCTCTCCCGTGGCCATTAAAGTTAAATAAAGATGAAAAGTGCACCTACCTAAATATCATAAATTATTTCAAGCCTGCCATTATATTTTCCATGTTTTTTTAGTGTTTTTTTTTAATAAAGAAAAAAATATTTTATTTACTTTGCATTTTATGTTACAATTTTTTGTTTAAATAATAGTCGAGTGTGTTTTATAAGACAAAACAATGTAAATTTTATAGGACGTGTCATCTTGAAGATTTTATAGTAAAAATTTGAAAAATAAATAAATAAAAACTTATAGACTTTTTATCTATTTGTTTAATTTTACCATCTATTATAAAAATATTTATTTTTTAAAAATATATATTATAATAAAATATCTATTTTAAATATTCATCTAAACACTTTCAAAGAAAATAAAATTCAAAACACATGTACACTCATGGTGTGTTTGATACTTGTGCTTTCAAATCGAAAATGATATTATTTACTTTTAATTGTTTTCAATAAACTATGTATATATATATATATATATACAAAATATAGACATTAAATAAAAGTATTATTTAAACAAAATTCAAATCAAAATTTCATTTTAAATTACAACCAAACAAACCCTCAATATGTGCATCTTAATTATGTTTACTACACTCGAATTTTAATGATTATTTTTGTACATAATTCGATTTGTAAGAATTATAAATGTAATTAGAGCTTCTACTTGTCTTTTGTAGACATGTATATATGGATACAAATTAGACATTTATTTTTTCTCATTTTATTTATTATTATTTTCAGTTTTATAAACTATTAACAATTGATGTTAAACATAAATAATACACATTATTTTGTAGAACACAAATTTTATAAAAAGAAAAATGAAAAAAAAAAAAGGTTTAAAAACATTAAATATTAATAAACCTAAGATATTTAAGAATAAGAGGAAAAAGGGAACATAATCTAGTTTTGTCGAATTAGCGTATGTTTACTATAAAAGATTAACTAGTCTTTTGGAAACATAATCTAAAGATCGACATTAAGACTGTGATAATGAGTGGTCGAAGAAATTCAAAAAATAAAATAAAATAATCAAATATTACAAACCAAACATGCCCTTAAAAAAATGAATCGAAACAAATTTGATGAGTAGCGATGAATGGTCACTTTCATGGACACCGTCTTTTCTTGCATGCATATTTATGTTAAAAGTAATCGCAATCCAAAGATATTGGAACATGGAGGGCCGCCTCTCATTTGTCAAATCGATCGATGTATATAATTTATGTGTAGTGACATTTTTCAAAATGCACTCGATGAAAAAAAAAAAAAAAAAAGTAGATTCATGACAGATACAAAAATACATACAATCATTGTTGAGGTGTTCATTGAAATATATAAAAAATAAATTTCATTCAAAATATTATATCAAACATCTATTTAAACGATATAAAAGATCATTTAAATTTAAATTTTTATAAATTTTAAACTTTCGTACCAGATCCAAACATACTTCGAATGCGTTTGATTTTGAATTTTTTATTTAAATAATATATCAATATAATATAATATGTTTGATATTATATTTTGAGATATAATTTTATTAAAAATAATGTGAACTTTAAAAACAAACACACCTTTTTTTATCTTTTATAAACTTTATAATCTTGTTCAATACCAAATTTAATATTTTTTAAAAGATATTTTCAAGTATTTTTAAAGTAAAAAATTAAATGAAAAAATAAATTTAAAAACACAATATTGGAACTTATCTCCCCTAAATTTTTATATATTTTTTTATTCTCAAAATATCATATTAGTATTTAAATACAAAATTTAAATCAAATTTACTACATTCAAACCCTAAACACACCAATATTTTTAATAGGCAAGTAAGTGTTGAATACAATAGCGATGCTTTAACCTTTCGAAGAATAATATTTTAAATAAACAAATAAATATTTTATCACAATAGGGCCTACAGAAAGACTTAGAGCTGGGCCCAGACTTGTTTTTATTTTAATGGGCCTAATCGTTAGTTGGGTTAGAATATAATGGGCTAACCCTGTTTACTGGATAACTGAAATTGGGTCTCTATTTGGGTATTCAGATTGCGGGTATGAATAGGGTCATGGGTTATGGATTGGGCTTATTTTGTATTCGACCCTTAAACGGTATAAGCATAAAACCCTAATTCGTCGTCTACTTCTCAATAGGGCTTTCAGATAATTTTCTTCCAGTCCTAACGCAGCCGCGCCTCCGCCGCCACCGCCAGCTTCCGCAGCGTCATGGTTTGCATCTGTTTCTATTACTGTACTCGCGATTCGTATTTCTCAAATCTCAATAGAGATTTTATTGAAGCGTTATTTTTTGTTTTTTCTCACTGATTTTAGTTTGTTTCATTGTCAGGCATCGGAGAAGAAACTGTCGAATCCAATGAGGGAGATTAAGGTTCAGAAGCTGGTTCTGAACATATCGGTCGGCGAAAGTGGTGATCGTCTCACCAGAGCTGCTAAGGTGCAATTGCAACCAAACACTGCGCCTGGCGATCTCCGGAATCATTTATGCATTGATTTTGTTCTTATATTTGTTAATTTTGTGTAATAAAGGTTACCATTTTTTTAGGTGTTGGAGCAACTCAGCGGCCAAACTCCTGTTTTCTCCAAGGGTAATTCTTTGAGAATATTCCCTATTTCTTTAATGATTTCAATTTTATTTAGTTCAGATAGAAAAAAAAAAAAAAATTGCGGAATTTTAACCCTAATTGAATGCTGGCGATGATGAATCAACCTTATTGCAATTAAAATTTTTAGTATAGTGTTTAGTGCAAGGAAGATATTGTTTTTCAGTTTGTTGAGAGTGCTTACCAGCATGTAAATGCTTAATTTTATTAAATTGATGGAAGGATTGTCAATATTAATATCATAGAATTTGATGGATTGCGGCGAAATTTGGTCGCATTACATGAAATATTCATTGATAGATCATAGATGTTTGCTTTTGACATATACACCAATTAATATATCCAGAAAAACTTGACTTAAACTTGCTAAACAATAGTGTTCTAATCAATATTATGTTTGTCATCTTATACGGGAAAACTGTCATGTAAAGTTGGTTTGTTATTTCAACATTCGATAAAGGATTAGGATATGTATTTATTGCGCAAATTTGTTTGCTGCATTCACGGGGTGACACTTTCTTTTGGGTCACTACGTATAGTTTAGTTCATAGTAATTAGAAAGAAAAAAGTATACTGTCCAGTGGCCAACACCAACGTGTCTTTTTATTTATGTGGTCTGCAGCGAGGTACACTGTGAGGTCATTTGGGATCAGGCGTAATGAGAAGATTGCATGCTATGTCACTGTGAGAGGTGATAAGGCAATGCAGCTCCTTGAAAGTGGCCTGAAGGTGAAGGAATATGAATTGCTGAGACGAAATTTCAGTGACACCGGCTGTTTTGGTTTTGGCATTCAGGAACACATCGATCTTGGAATCAAGTAAGTGCATCCGTATCCCGGTTTCTCTAATTTCTAGGGTTGTATTTTAAATGATTGAATTAACCCAATTTCTCCAATGTTAGTTACTTTTCGACTTGCATTCTTGAAAAGAAAGATTCCTAACCTACCAATAGCATATAATTTATTTACAATTGATATATATATATATATATAAGCTGGATTTCGTAGCAATATCTTAAGTATTTTATCCAAAACTAAACATGGTTTGTTACATCTCCAGATATGACCCTTCAACGGGTATTTATGGTATGGATTTCTATGTTGTCTTGGAGCGCCCGGGCTACCGTGTAGGGCGTCGCCGTAGGTGCAAATCCCGTGTGGGAATCCAGCATAGAGTCACTAAGGAAGATGCAATGAAGTGGTTTCAGGTGAAATATGAAGGAGTTATACTTAATAAGGCATCCAACATCGGCGCGTAAGTTTATCGGTATTTCGAGCCTGTCTGAATTCTATCTAACTAGGCATACAATATCTCTTGCTTGATTTCAGTGATTTATTTGCAAAGAAGACAAAGTTAGTTAATGGTTTTGGCATACCATATTTGTCATTTTCTTGATTTTGTCTACAAGAGCAGTGAAAACTACATTATTTGTGTTCTTTTTGAGGCTATTTTAATTCTACGTTCCTGGGGAAAAAAATATTTTATTATTACATTAATATTATTTTAATAAAAATTTCATACCTTCAAACAAGTTGAGTGGATGCTACGGAAATCTTAATTCAAATCAATTTTGTCGATAAAAATGTATTATATTCTTCATACAAGCGGATGATATATAATTTTAATTATAGTATCTTAACAACTAATAAATAAATATAAATTAATTAACAAATAAAATTACGTTCAACACAATACATAATTTATTTATTATTTCTTTAAAATGATATATTGATACCTATTCTTTGAAACATTGTAAAAACATAAAAGCAAAACAAAAATGAAATAAGTAAAGTATTTATTTTTCAAAAATATAATAGTATTTGTTTAATATTTTTAGCTTGAAGTATATTTTATACTCCCTCACTACGTCCTCCATATTGTCGTTTCTGTCCGTCTCACATATCATATCACTTTTTTTTAAAAAAAATATATATTACACACTTTAATTTCATTTTAAACTTTTTAATTTATTTTTTTAAAATTTTAATTAAATTAATTAGTTATCTTAATCTTAATTTATAATTATTTATAATATAAATAATTATTTTAACTAATACATTTTTAATTATTTACTAATTACACCCCTTCTAAACCGGAGATAGTATTAAATATAGAGATCATTTTATTTTTACAAATATCTACTTTTAAAATGAACTAAAAATAAATATATTGTGCGAGTATATATATATATTTTTTAATATTAATTGAAAAAATGTGAATTTTTATTGGATAAAAGCACTCAAATGATGTTTGTTACTTTGTTAGATTCATCATGCATGCATTGTACAGTAAAAATGTACATTAGTTTGCTAAGAACAGAGCAGCTCCTTCGAATCACAAACATACATCAAAAGCTATGCAAACAAACCAAACCATTATTTATTCCTCATAAAATTAGAATTAAAATTAAAATTTAAAAAATTCAAAAGTGAGTAACTTAAAAACCATTGCATTGCATTGCATTGGATTGGAAAGTTCAACTTCAATTTCAAAGCACCCCAAATTTGGAGAGGGCTGTTTTGAACAAATCTGAGAATGCCTGTGATGTGCTCTCATCATCACTTTTGATCTTCAACTGCACCTTACAAGACGACGAGTTTATCACACACTCCACCAGATACATTGCCGCCGGCGACCCCTCCGCCTTCCGCGCAAAGAAAAAGAACTTGAAATTCGGGGCTTGACCTCCCGACGCTATAATGTGTATATTATGGCTCTCCATATGCTGAGGGAGTGCCCGTGGATTCGTCATCGCAGCCACTCCTTGTGGTTCGATAGAAATGTCCTGAAAGAATCACAATAGATTTAATACAATTCTCGTATATGTAACTTTACAACATATAATCCGAAAAGAGTCGCAACTATTTGTCATAAAATTATCATTTTGATCATTTCAATAGAAGTAAATTGCATAATACCCCTCCCTTGTGTTTGATTATAAATGCACAAAGTTGATCGCACCTAATACAAATAAAAGGAATAAAATATATTAAATAACATTTTTTGAATTAAATAAATAATTGATAACCCTTCGTTTCATATAATATTAAGAAATTTTCCGCAATAAATGAAGCACAAAGTATTTTGTACATTTATAATAAAGCACGAGGGGTGCGATGCAATTTACCCTTTAAATATGGTATTTGAAAATAGTTGAATATCTCATTTGTGGGTGCTTTAATGGTTTTAAGACGTGATGACATTTCCGCGTGCATTTTAGACCAATTGCATGTCAACTTTTCACAAACACGCATTTTAGTATCACATCGTAATTAGTCCCATTAAAGCAAATGACGAATGAGATCCAAGACCATTTTCAAATGCAGTTACTTTAATCCAAAATGATAAAAAGTTGAGAATTTTGGCGAACCTCAGATACAGATACAGGGAGTTGGCGCCATTTCTGCTGAAATCCATTGGGATCTATAGATACTTTGGCGTTGAGCTGCAAAGGGGAAGCTGCAGAAGTAGGAACTGACATTCCCAGCCCGAGTAAATCATCGATTGCAGAGGTAGTAGACATGTGCACCGTAGATGGTTGGTCGAGCGATACTAGGTCCAAGTGACCCTGTGAATAGTCTGTTGTAGAAGCATCATAGGAAGGAGCATTGTATTCCAAACCATTGTTACCGTAGCCGTGGCTTTCTTCCTTCTCAGAAAGACTTAGTAGCAAGTCTTTGTCATTTGCCTCGACTCCCTGCGCTGCAATTACTGTATCTACAGGCTCTGTGGCAATGGACAAATCACCAAGCTCCTGAGAGAATGCAAATGGCCCTCTGTGCTCCTTATCGGTGAACAAATAGGATGGCTGCACAGTTTCTTAATTAGTTTGCTTGGTTTGAAAATGCAAAAAATGTGTTTTCTAATACTGATCTAAAGACATTTGTGTTAATTTTGGGGATAATCAGTTCATCTGCAAAAACCAGACACCTAGGCGTTAGAGGAGATACCTTTTGGTAGACAACAGAGAGACTATTGAACTCATCGAAGATGCGATCTTTAATTTCACTTGTTTGGGTGTCTGCAAAGACTGAAACAGCTTGTTTGGGAGGATTTACGATGCGTTCAGCTAAAGCAACATCGTGCTTTAAAAGCCGGTAGTAGAATAACACCCTATCATGAACATCCTGGGGGGTGAAATACATGTCAGAAATGCTCTGATGCTAAGCTACTGTACATATTGTGTCATGTTAACAAGACAGACCTGATGGAAATCGGCTAGACCCGCAGCTAGAGCAGCTCCTAAGGCTCTTTGAGTCTCAGGTGGCCTTCTGAAGAAGCACTTCATTACTGCTGTAAGAAGGTGCAGACGGACCTGTGCAGAACAAGAATCTTATTACATTAAATACCAGATGATATGTGAATGTCAAAGGAAAATGATAACAAGCCAATCTAAATTATAAGAACACAGGTGGTAACTGCAAAAAGCCATAAAGTTCGATTATCTACTGTATTAGTGAATTGATGAACAAGTTGACATGTTCTGATGGAAAGAGCCCAATCAAGTGGTGATTGTTTCAATGCTGTTTTTTTAGTTTCACAAGATCTCTAGTGCATGTTTATAAAACTAGTTTCTGTAGGGAAATCAATGTACTGCCAGGGAACAAAGAAAGTACTACAATCTCAGATATCCATAGTCATGTAAGCACCGTATAGAAGCCACTGAAAGAACTTACTTACAGTACAGTGCCATCTAAAATGCTCTCAGAGGGAATGCCAGTGTTGTCTGTCTTTTAAGGGCATTGCTTGAATGATAAATATACCCTTCATTGACAGCAGATAAAGTCTAGATAACGATAATAGATGGTCTTCTAAATGATTAACATTGCCGACCAGACTATTTTCTAATTTGTTTTCAGCCTATTAAAAAGGATTATGATGATGAATGTATGAAAAATTGCGCAGGGATGCCAAGAACAAACATACGCAATGGTTTAAGAGAAAAGTCCCAATTAGATCAAAGAGTGAATGAACAGATGGTGGATGAGGAAATGATTCTTAAGAACAAATACAGTAAGAAGTACAAAACAGCATCTAATTACCTCTGCAGAAGGCTCCTCATCCCAGTTCTCAATTAGGCTTTCTAAAACGTAAGGACTGTCTTGCATGTCTTGAGCATATTCCCCTAGCATCCAAATGAGAGCAGCCTTGGCTTTGGGTTCCTGAACATTTTTGCTGCTTATGTTCCCAACAACTGCTATGCAGTCATGACTCCACTGAGGATATTTCCGGAGAAGATCTTTCACTAGAACCTGAAATAAGAAACTGAGTCTTGCTCAACCTTCCCCAAAATTATAATGTAATGGTAAAAGTTCCCTTTCATTGGGATAGAATCTTGGAGTGCAAAGTTCTTACAAGAGTCTCAGCAGTTACATGTTCCTTTTCCATTTCCAAAAATTGGAGTAGCCGATCTACAATGGCATTTACATCATACTGTTGAAGTGCAATCTTCCCTACTGCGCGAATTGATTCTCGGGCCATTGGAATGTCAACATTTGCAACATATTCACAAAGTTCGGTCACTGGAATGGAGAGTACACAGGCACGTATTAGTTATGACAGCAGTGCAACTAGCACATCAACCAATTTTTCACTGCAATAGTGTGCTTACCTATCTCATATGTGTTGCTCTCATTTGCAACAGCCGTCAACATTTCAAGTTTCAGTTTTTTCACATAAAATGGTTCATTATACTGGCAGTAAAAGTGTTTGTAGTCCGAAGAGAAAATAAATGGAGCACGCATCACCAGTAGATGAAGATGGCTTAAAACTGCATATGATTGCTCAGGACTCCCTGAGCTTACCAAAGTGAGCAAAGGAGCTTTAATTCTCTCATACACCTGGAGGGAAAAAAATAAAATTTTACTGGACTGGTAGCAAAAAGAATACGTTGATGCAAATAGCTGTAGTACATTTTTATCAGATGGGCATGATAAGAGTGAATGTTTCAATCCTAGCACTGATGCATCTAGGAGATGAAACAGCTCCACATCTCTGTAAAAACTAGTAATGCCGAGGAATAGATCATATATTTACATACTTACAAGGGATTGAGGGTCTGTTTGACTTAGAAATGTCAACATAATAATGCTCATGTTTGGATGCATTTTGGCATCTAAAATATATATATCAAAACCCTAAAATATAAAACATTCAATGTCAAGCTGCCAACATCAAATTCCTCGCTTATAGCAAGATAAGAATTTGAACCTCAGGAGTTACAATGCAGTTAGTGGCGTTACAATTGATAATGGAGTAGAAAAAGATCAAAAAAATGAAGTAGCTTACTAAAATGCACACCTTGAGGCTGTGAGGAAAGCGCCAAAGATCTATAGAATACCAAAGACAGCAGAAATTGACAAAGATAAAACTTCTATCTAGAAATACCGACCAAGAAAATAAAACCTCTTTGTCTGAGTTCCATGAGAACACTATCTCAACCTTTAGGGAAAAAAAAATTGATAAGATGATACATATTGTATTACCTGTTGATGAACATCAGTCATGGACAAGGTCATATGTAAAAACACCTTGATGGTGGCCAAGACAACTGCGCCATTTGCATGTTGAAGCCTATCTTCAAGAAGATTCATGATGTCGAATATCTCTTCACTATCACTTGGAACATATTTTGAAACCAATTCCAAAACAATACATTGTGCCCATTCATTGAATTCTTTTATCCTGGATCCATTACATCAGATTAAGAATTTCCACACAAAAAGAAATATATATTTTTTCTTATTTTTTAAAAGGTAAATATATTTACACTTGCATCTGGATGCATAAAAAGCCACAATGACAACAAAAATCAAGCAAAGACATTTAAAATATAAATCTTCCATCACTATATAATGACAAGCATCATAAGTTGATTAAATATATCACATGAATAATCCAAAAATATCTATTAATTGCTGGATGTCTGAAAGGTAATAGAATCTAACCAATATTTTTGGTTCAGTTGTATAACTTGTATAGTTCTCATATTCAGAATGCACACATGTAAAAAATATATCTTAAATTTTCACTTGATTCTTTTATGTCATCTGTCGCTCCTTTTCTACTTCACAATCTATTAAAGAAGCTATTCTTTCTTTACATGTGTGCATTCTGAATATGAGATAGTGTTGAAGAAAGTGATCCGAAGATTGCAAGAATGAAATACATCCAAACGAACCATTCGAATGATGAATACCTATTCAAAAAGTAATATATAAGTGGTTTGCTAAGCAAGGCTTCTCTCTCTCTTGCAGCCTCTTCAGATGTACTCGCTTCCAGACCCCAGATCTCTTGTAGAGAAGTCAAACAGTTTGCAACAACCTAATTAAGCCGAAGAAACACTTAGACAAAACATGCTAAATATAAAAGGAATGAGTATATTTGTAATTTCAAAAGTTTAAAAATGAAGATTCTGAAACTCATTCACAATTTAGGAGCTTACAGGATAAATACCGTTAAATAAGAAGAGTCAAGAGAGTTAGAAGCAGAGTTTATGAAACCACGAGGGAACAGTTTTGAAAGTATGGGAGATTTGACACAATTTCGTGAAATCACGAATGGATTTTGTACAGTTTTGCCTTTTAATTATTCACTTACTCAACAATCATCAAGCATGAAGTTAAATCAAGCTTAATCTTTGAAATGCAAACACCCATCTGATTCAAGGATCATATTATCTATATAGGCGGGGAGATCGCCCAATGAAGCAAATATAACCTGTGCATCTTTGTCTTTGAGCATTAAATGCTTGAGCAGTTCTGGAAAATCAGCATCAATGCATGTGGAAGATGAAATATGGTATAGTTTGAGCACTCCAATTGCTGCCACCATCCTCACATAACTGTTCCCATCTCTCAAGCCATTACCTAAAGGCCCCACCAAGTACTCAACCAAATTCGTCACACCAAGTGAACACAAACTTCTCAAAGCTAAACCTCTAATCATAGGATCCTCGTCCTTGCAGTCCCTTTGAAGAAAGTTAATTGTCAAAAGTGCAAGATCCGGATTGTGCTTTGCATAATTACCAACATATAAATAACACATCTTTTTAAGCACAATGTCCGACGTTGCTGAGCACATCACCATTTCACTGAAAACTGATGATACATCAATCCCAATGGTCATAAATGATATAACCTTCTTGAAAAGTTCCCTCTTTGAATCATCTGCACCAGGAGCACGGCTACCTGCTAGCTGGCGAAGCTGGGTTTTAAGTTCGGTAATCTCTCCTTTTCTGATGAAAACATAAGTACATAACAAGAATAAAATTCACTAAGTCTCTGTCAACCAACCAACATTCAAACAGAGGAAAATCAAATAGCGTTACAATTTACACAAGGCATCAATTATGCTGTGAAGCCTACCCAATTATTCTACTTACATACAGATCCGTAATTATATAAAAACCAAACAATTAGTTCCAAAACTAGGCACATTTCCCTTCTTCATCAAAGGTTAAAGAATAGGTTGTTGCCCTATTTATATGGTGAAGTTTGACAGCGTAGTTATGAAGACCATGCACAAACAATTATACTGCCATGTCTCCAAAATTTGACTTTTGAACTTTGATCAGATAAGCAGTGATCTCGAATGAACCCTAAAACACTCCGATGCAATTTTGGGTTACGTTACTGTACCGCAATTTGACTTCACCGACTCCTCTACTGGTAAAAAAAACACAAGAATATGCAAAAACACACAATCATTTACATAAATAAACAGAAGTGTACCCTGAAGGTTGAGACGGGGAAGGGGATCGCTGAGATTGAGCAGGAGGTGCCATGTCCGACTTCCGAATTCTTTAAATCAAACAATCCACAGTTCTCCGCCGGACAGATAGAGGTCGAGATGGCTCCACAAGTGATGAAAGCGGATCTTGGCGAGGAAATTGCTCTCCGTGGAGAGCTGAATTCCGATCGAACGATGGCTGAACGAAGCTTTTCTTGACTACCTTTGAAAATGAAAGAAACATGTTTATGGTGAGCTATTCTCTCATTACTTTATGGTCCATTAAAATTTTATTGTTTAGCGTAGAATCCCCTGTAGTTTTCAAAATTTCAATTACCTCCCACTTTCTTCTTGTTACTATTATGTTCTTATCTGTTTATGTAATTTTATATTGAAACGAAAAGTATGAATACATTCGTTTAGTGAAATTACTGAAAATGATAATTTTTATGTGAAGTATAATAAATTATATCATTAATATAAAAATAAGAACACACTTTATATTTTGTAGATAAAAATTAAAATAATGTATAATAAAAATTTTACTATTAAATAACTAATAAAAAATAATTAAATATAATAATAAATTAGTTATTATTTATTAAAATATAAATAATAAAATGAGTGAATAAAAATTTATACATAAATTACATAAACTTATCGACAATTAAAAAATTTATACGAAATATAATATTTTTTGTTTTAATTTAAAGAATCTTTCAAAATTTTATAATTAATTAAAAAATAATAATAATGTAAGGAATAATAAAAATATATAAATAATTTTAATATTTAATATTTTATAAAAATATATTTTTTAAAATCAATAATGATGAATCCTAAGAAATGATGGTAGCCAAACATGGCGATTTACAGTTTGGGGACAAAATGAACATAACAGAAAATGGAAGGACTGGGATGTGAACAAACCACATGTATATAAACCCTCTCTTCCTCTCTCACGTAATCTGCACCACACTTCAGCCTCCGCTGTCCGTCACCGTTTTGGCAAACCCTCGGTTTCCATCTCTATCCACAAGAATATCTCTGACCTCTGTATGCTACGCAATTTCTTTTAGCGAATCGGAGCCCAACCTCACTGTACCCGTGTTTTTTTTTGTGTTTTAAACCCGAATTTGCGTATTAAACTGCATATCTAGGTAGCATTTCGGAATCCTGGGCCGGTTGGAGCTGAGGAGGTTGTACATCTGAAAGGAGTATCTGGATATAGCAGATTTGAGCGTACAAGTTTGTTCGATTTAAAAATTCAGAGGAATTTTACTTATCTGGATTGACTTATTTTGTGGCGAGTGTTTTAGGTTTTTATTTTTTAAATTTTCGCGTTTGATCTTCTGGTCGGTGTTTGAATTCTGTTAATCTTGTTACTGAAATAATCGGCGACTTGGTGTATCTGAGTTTCGGGTTTTGGTTAAAACTGATCTGCCGCTGTTCTCTAGGGTTTTCAAAATTTTCGTATAATAGAAAATGGTCGGTGGTGGGAACAGAAGGGATGAAGGATCATTTACGGTGAGCAACAATAATGTTTTTGCAGCTCTAGGGAGTTTGAGAAAGAAGAAGAAATCTGACAAAGAGAAGGGTTCGTCCAAGGGAGGTAAGGGAAAAGCTTCTGAGTCTAAATCCAAGGAAACTGAGGAGAAGCAGGTGTTCTGGGCTCCTGCGCCTTTGACAGTTAAGTCATGGGCAGATGTTGATGACGAGGATGATGACGACTATTATGCTACCACTGCACCTCCCCAGGCTATATGGGGTGGTTCCAATTCAAATAAGGCTGAGGAAGCTGATAAACATGATCATGTGGAGGTATAAAAGAACTAGATTGTGGTTTATTGTGCTAGTGTCTCGCATCTTTGAACTTGTTTAATTTTGGAAATTGTTGACTGCAAGGTGTTGCTGTAAGATGGTTAATTGATTTAATTGGGTTACTGTTTGATTGGCTGTCCCTTTTGAATTATAAGAATCTGGTTTGGTTGGTGCGTCAGTGATGCATAATGGATGAGCCGCTTGTAAGTTCTTCCTTTAGTTGGTCTGCCTATGCTGTTTTGCAAACATTCTATGTGGCCATTTGCTTCTTCATAATTGAATTCCTATCCGTAGCAATATCTCAATGATTTGCATGATGAATTATGCTATATGGCTAATTTAATACTTTGTGTAAGTTTCTCAGGATTTTCAATTGAATTGTTCCTGATTAATTTTGTTGATTTTATAACAAGACAGAATTAAAGCTTGTATGGGAAATGCATCTTAGCTAGTTTGCTGATTATTAATGAGGAATTTTTGTGTTCCCTTTGCTTCGTCTTTCAATAGTTCTACAACAAGAAATGTTCCACAACTAAGTCATGTTTTCTGCTGAAGCAAATAATTCATAATTCCTACCGCATGTAACATCACTTGCAACCAATATAATTTTTCAGTACCTTATTAAAAAAAATTTAAAAATTGATCTGTGGTTTCTTTTGGCATATCATTCTTAAAACTTATTAGTATGGGATATAAAATGACATATGCCTGATAGTGTTTTAAACTTCATCTGGTATATGTGCTGATACTCTCTAACCTTTAGGTTCATAATTACTTTCAGAATCTTGTAATTTCCTGGACCGAAAAATTTCTTATAATGCCCAACAAAATGATAAAATTTTGTATTTTTACTTTCGGTGTAAGTATTGCTCCTGCCCAAGGAAATTGTGCTTGATGGATTTCAATCAACCTTCCAATAAATTATCATGAATTTTAGATTCCAATGAAGTTTATATATTGATTGACTCATAGTGCATTGTAATTGTAGGAAAGTGAAACTGAAGATGAACTTCTCGATGAAGGTGATGATGATGTGGAAGAGGAACATGACCATGAAACCGAGGCTCAAGAACAAACTGAGCCGGAGTCGGAGCCAATTGTGAAAGAGGCTGTAGAAGTTTCTCCTGCTCCTAAGGAGACAGAAAGGCAGCTTTCAAAGAAGGAGAGGAAAAAGAAGGAGCTTGAAGAGCTGGATGCAATTTTAGCTGATTTTGGTGTCAACCCAAAAGAGAAATCCCAAGACAAGGCATCAGGTATCCCCCCCACCACATTTCCTCTTGTTTACGAAAATCATTTCTGTTTCTTGAGACGATTCCGTATGATGTGTTCTGACTACCTTAGTTTCTTCCACCGAACTGGTGCTGTCATAATGTATTATATATTTTCAGAATTACTAATAATGTTTTTAATCTTGTTTTAATGGCTTTATTGAAACAACCTGTTACTATTTAAGCTAAAATTTTCACGTTCAATTCACTTGCAGATGCTGTCAACAAAGAAGGAAAAGATGAACAATCAAACGGGAATGGAGGAGATAGAAAAGACAACGCACCTGCAGAATCTAAAAGCGCAAAGAAGAAGAAGAAGAAGGACAAGATTAAAGAAACACAGGACCCGAACACCAATTCGGATGTCTCCAATGGACACGAGGAGGACACCTCAAGAACCAAACAAGTGGAAGAAGAGACTACAGAGGCATCTGCTGTCGATGTAAAAGAGAAGCTCAAAAAGGTCGCATCTTCCAAGAAAAAGAAATCGAACAAAGAGATGGATGGAGCTTCAAGAGCTGCTGCCATGGAGGCTGCTGCTAGAAGCGCCAAACTTGCAGCTGCTAAAAAGAAAGAGAAGAACCATTACAACCAGCAGCCGGTGCGTTAGGTAACAAGTCATACAATTCATTCATACGTACACTCACTCTAGTGCATGTGGGAGGGATCGTAATAAACTTGTCGAAGCTTCTTGTTTTCCTTGCTTTACGATTGAACGCCGGCTTATAAACTGTACTTTGTGTTGTCTGTTTGTTGTTCTCATTTGGCACAACACTGTTTAAACTTGTTAGATCATTTTGTAACATTATAGAACTTGTTGCCCTCTGCTGCTGCTGCTTCTGTATCTATGGTGTTTCCCTTTTCTTGCATTGTGTGTGTGTGTGTGTGTTTTTTTTTTTTTTTTTTTTTTTTGGATTTTTTTATATAATCTATAGTAATATAAATAGTTATTTTGTTTGAAAACAATTGGATAGTTAATTATCTAATTTAACATTATTGCAGGTGGGATGAGTTCATTCAAATGTTTTTTCATTTATTGACTATAGCTGTTTATTTACTCAACTTTCAAGCGTTATTTTTTTAAAATATATATAATTATAAATATGACTTGATAGTAAAAGTTTTTGATAAAATTGCCTGCAACAAAGTGTTACTTTTTAATTAATATAATTCTTCTAAAAGCAATACGATAAAATTAATAAAATAAAATCCTAAATATAATTTTATATAAAATTTTTATGATTTTCTATACCCAGAAGCAAAAGCAAAATTTTAAATTTTAAATAAACATCTTTTATGAATGAATTAAATATATAATATGAAATTTGTTGAATTATTAAATTATGCATGATATGTATAAAAAATGAATATAATTAATTTTCAAAATATTCAAATCCTATGATATAAAAATCAATGTAAACAAAACAGATAAATTTATTTATCCTTTTACGGAAAAATAAATATCACTTGACAACAGTGACTGACGTCACCTTCCAAAGTTACGCTATCGAATAATAAAATATATGTGTATATATTTATAATTATTATTTTGATCGTGCAAATGCAAAATTTCTCCGGTGAATCCTCCGCAATTCCTTTTCCCTTGAATCTTGAATTGGTTTCACTTTTGCCTTCTGATCACCAAATCTAGGGTTTCTCAGTTCCGTCGTGGCTTCGCCGTCGTGATCCTACTTTTGCACTTGCTTGTTGCTTATAGGCGTGTGATCGATCTTGCTGCGACACGGTTTTGTTTTGTTTATTCATATGTATTCAATTGATTCATTACTTTATCATCGAAACTCTTGACGAATTCTTTGAGCATCTTATTCTTTTGCAAACGATGATTGTTTTTTCGAATAATTGTAAATTTTTTCCTGCTACGTTAAAGTTTCCTCGCCTTCATTTTGAAATTTCCCCTGAGAAGGACAGTTTGATCGCAATAGTAATATGAGTAGGATTAGGGTTAGGGTTACGGGTAGGGCTGTGGATGGAGGTGGTGGATACTTTTTTCCACTTAAGGTGTTTGTTTCCGAATTTGTTCCGATCATATAGCATCATAGAAACAGTTTGCCTCCATCTTTTGTTGATGTTCATACTCTGAATTTTGGTATAGTTATGTGTCTGTTTATAAGCTCTAAGAATTTGTGACTGGTTGCTGTGTCATTATACAACACCCTATCTTGTGCTGTTGCATTTGCCCGTAGAGTGAGACAATTAGACCTTAAAGGATCTCTCTGTTTCATATGAACGTATATATGTGTATGTGTGTGTGCGCATATATTCTGTTTTTCGTAATTTTGTATTGTTACTCTTTGTAGAAATCTATTTGAGCAGGCAGTGTTACATCTCAATTCTAGTCGAGTTTGGTCTGTATTATTCCATTAGGTTTTGCACAGCATTACTTGTGATAAGCTTATTATCGAAGAACTTTGTGTTTTTATTTCCAATTCTTGGGTTGCTTCATCAAGAGTTACACCTTTCCATGTTGTCAAGGGCACCTTTTCATTCAACTCCTTGCTGCAGCAATGAATTCAAGATCATCTTCTTTAAATCCGTTTGCATCGCCCTACACGCCACTCTCAAAAAGAGTTGGTTCTGATGTGGACAAGGGCTTTGGTCCTGCACAAGAATTCAATAGAAGAAATGAGGCGTATGGGAATCATTCTGAAAACATTTTGCCCCAACAAAGTCACCGCCAGAAACCTTCTTGGAATGATGGAGCAATACCGGCTGCTGGTGACTTCTCCAAATGGAAGAAGAACGATCATCGTGGTGGCGAATACTTTAGTTCATCGTCTCGATATGCTCCATCAAATGAAATGATGACTCAAGAAAAGACAAATGTTGATGAAGACATGGATTTAGCTTACCTTCAGATGACCTTTCCAGGAATATCGTATGAATCCCTTCACAGCGTCTACATAACCAGCAGATGCGATCTGGATGCTGCAGTCGACATGATAAATCAGCTTGAGGTAATTTGCTCTAAATCTTCAATTAGTTGTCTTCTAAATTGAGTCAACTCCATCCCTCTATCTATCTGTTTGCCTTCTTTACTGCCCTGTTGTTGATGATCATGCCTTTGCTATCGATTTCCTAAGATTGCTATGATTATCATGGAAGAAAACAGTAGCCCTTGTCATGCTTCTTAAATCAAATCAAAGGATATAACAGTAGCCTGATCGGGGATTTTCAAATGTGGGCTTCGTATATTTCCTACATTGCAAATCTTGTTTATGTATAAATGACTTAGAGAGAGAGTATTTTGTTGTAGATCCAACCTCATGATCCATCAGATAAGCTTCCCGACTCTCTGGACATCGGTGATGTTCCTGAAATGGGCGCCGGGTCGTCACAGAAAGCCAAAGGGGCTTCTTCAACCTCGGGGTGGTAATCTTCTAAGTAATCGGTTTGCTATTATGGTGTGGTGTTTCTAGGCTTCTGCTTGTCGATGTAAAACAAACCTGTTAGATGTTCGTATTTGCTGGATAAAAAGACAATGAATAGGAGGAAGACGAAGGCAAAGGTAAGAAGGTAAGTAAAATGAGAGATATTGGAAAAGAAAAAAAGAGTGTGTTGTGTTTGTTACACACACAATTCACTTTTGGACTGACTCTATCCATTATTCCATTGCTGCTGTTTTTGTATTTTTGTCTCCAAAACATTCCCTTTAGCAAATTATCTGGATAAGTAAACAACATACAAATATTACTTTTGTTGAATTTGCTGTTTTATACGTATATTTTTGGGAATTGACAGATAGATTCAAATTTGAATTTTTTATGTCTATCGATCTTACGGCTTTGGGCTTTTATGCTAAAAAAAATGATTTAATATAGTAGTAAATGCATGTATACTACACCACTTTGTTGGCTATTGTTATTGTTATTGCTATTTAATTTATTTGTGTTCAATATATATGTTAATCTAATAATTTTTTTACTACAAATTAAAATAGTAAATAAACATACATATATACATTCGATATTGTTAATTTAATTAATAACGTACAATACAGAGCATAACCACAAGTTTTAAACGCTAGCCATCTCACTATCCCGACACTTTTTTGCTTATTTCTCTGAACAATATTTAAAATTAAAGATATACGTATTGTTACATTATACTAGTACTAACATATTTATTCAAAAGAAAAACTACTTGCTTGAAATTCATTCAATGAAGATATATAACCGTAACAACAAACGGATAGATAGATGCAATTCTGTGCGTGTGTTTTTGTTTATGATTTGATTCCTTGTTGAATTTTTCTAATCTCTTTCTTGACCACATTCAACTGTCCGATAGGATTGGATTGGGCGGGTGTAGACTAGAAATCGAAATCGATTGGTAATTGTGAAGAATTGGCGTTGATGATCTGATCTGAGGTTAGGTTAGGTTAGGGTTTGTTTGTTGTCAACATATAGTAATTAACTAATAAATAATTTGGGAAGGAAGAAGAAGAAGAAGAAGAATGGGTGTGGATTATTACGAGATATTGAATGTGGGAAGGACCGCAACGGATGATGATCTGAAGAAGGCGTACAGAAGATTGGCCATGAAATGGCATCCCGACAAGAATCCCAACAACAAGGACCAAGCCGAGGCCAAATTCATTGAAATTTCTGAGGCCTACGAGGTTAGTTTTTTTATAAGCGTAAACATGTTGTTCTTGAGATGTTGGCCGAAATGCCTCACAGAATTAGGCGACGCTTAATCATCATCAATTTGCTGCTGAATTGGTTTCTGTCTTGCTCTAATTTCCTGCTTCGGTTTGGATCGACAATTTAAAGCTCACATTTCGGAATTTTGTGTTTCTCAATGCCCTAATTTCTTGGCTATGATCAACAATGGAGAGCCCACATTTTGTTGATGAGAATTATTAGTTCAAAACATGTGATGATTCAGAGGTCTTTTTTGTGGATTACTTCAGGTGTTGAGTGATCCGAATAAACGGCGAATCTACGACCAGGACGGCGAAGAGGGTCTAAAAGACACGCCACGACCGGGCTCGTCTGGGAGCCGGACACAATTCAATCCAAGAAATGCAGAGGATATCTTTGCTGAGTTCTTCGGGAGCAGTCCATTCGATTATGGATCCTCAGTTTCCGGGAGGTCGAGGAGGTATTCAACGGACGCAGAGTCGTTCAGAAACTCTTGCGACGGAGCTGGAGTCAATGTGCCGAAGAAGCCACCTCCGGTCGAGAATAAACTTCCTTGCAGCCTCGAGGAGCTTTACACGGGTTCGACAAGAAAAATGAAAATTTCTAGACAAGTAGCCGATGCGAATGGGTATGTGTATGATGTCCTAATCCATCTTCTTTTTTTCAAAAGGATATGTTGTTATTTCGAGTTCGTGTTTCTTGCAGGCAAATGTCGACAGAAACTGAGATACTAACGATAGAAGTGAAGCCCGGGTGGAAAAAAGGGACGAAGATAACGTTCCAAGACAAAGGAAACGAGCAACCGAATCAGCTCCCGGCAGATCTCATCTTTGTGATCGAAGAAAAGCCACACGACAAGTTCAAAAGAGACGGGAGCGACTTGATGATGAGTTATCAGGTAACATTGGCGCAAGCTATTCGAGGGACAACTGTGGAGATCGTCACACTGGATAATCGAAACCTATCCATACCGGTGACTGACATTATAAGCCCCGGTTACGAGCTCGTCGTCGAAAAAGAAGGCATGCCCATCTCTAAGGAGCCTAGCAAATATGGGAATCTCAAGATCATTTTCGACGTTAAATTCCCCGAAAAATTGGCACCCGATCAACGAGCTGCCCTAAAAGAGGCTCTTGGGGGTTGATGATATAGTTAACATTGTTGGTTTAGTACTTTAGTTTATATGTAAGATTGATTGGGAATGAATGGTTAGTAACGATAATAATAATAATAATACAATCAAACTTTCATATATGAATTGAGATGATCACAACAAAAAAACAGACCAAAATACCAAAATTGATCGATTTCAGAAAAAGAGTAAACTAACTTTGCTGGTAAAAAGTAAGTATCATCCCAACAACAAAAAGTTTAAAAAAAAAAGTCTCATAATGATAAGAGAAACACAAAAGGTCATAACAATGCCAAAAAAGCAACAAATGAAACAAAATTTATTTACAAAAACTTCGACTTTAACTGCCATCTATTATAATTAATAAGGTCTCCATCTTCCCTCATGAGGAGGAGGTTGCACCCACCTCCCGCCGCTGCCGGCAGGCGGCGGAGGCCGTCGAGGCGGCAGCTGTTGATTAGGACGGTGGCCGAGGCCCACTTCCGGCCGCCACTCGGGTATATCATCATCATCGTCGTCATTCCATGGCTCAATGCCAGCAAGAGTGCTAGCACCACCACCACCACCAACAATGGCGGCGCCACCACTTTGGCCATATTTTTTAATGAGTTCCCTGACCTGATCTACATGAGGAGTCAACATCATATTTTGTGAAGGAGGGTTTAAATGACTAGAAAAGTTGAATTCAGGCAAGTCATCATCATCTTTTCTTGCTGCTGCTGCTATTGCACCAGGCCCAAATCCCGGAGGGACATCGTCATCGTCGTCACCCTCCGGTGGCGGAGGAGGATGATGCAACGACGACAACGACGGGTTGTTAAAGGCCGGACGGGATGGCAGCCTAGAAGGGGTAGCGATAGCGTTAACGGCATTCACATTAGTAGTAGTAGAAGTAGTAGTAGAAGATGAATTTTGCATCATCCTATTAGGAGCAGATGTAGAAGAAGAATATTGTTGCTTTTTGGTGCTGTGTTTGTTGTGTGATGATGAATTACGTGATGGTGATGATGATGATGAAATGTTGCTGCTTATATGAGCTCTTCTCCATACAACAACACCAATTAGTCCATTTTCTGTAGAACTACTCGGCTCCGGCAGGGGGCGACGTTTGGGCAAGTATTTGTTGAGCATTTCTGTCATTTTGGATGTCGGGGGGCAGAGATAGAGCTCGACGCCGGGCGTTGGTTCTGCGTATCCTAGCCGTTCATCTGCAGAGTAGGATTCTACAGCCTGGATTCGGAAGATGGCTTTTGAGTACAAATAGTCGGGATATGTGAAAATCTATATGTATAAATATGTATGTATAAGTGTGAATGAGGATTCGGACAATATTTGTTACCTCAGAGAAGTCACGCAACTGTTTCTCGGGGGAGTTGTCCTTCAAGTCGATTTGGAGAACCTGCGGATAGAAACAAGGCCAGGCTTGATTAATGAGACTAACTGGCAAGAATTTGGAAAAATAAGTCGATGCCCTAGATCAAGCAAATCATCAACTGCCAGAATCGAAGAAGGTTATAGACAAGTGATTCCTGATTAGTATTGCCATCAAATTTGCTCATAACAATTTTGAGATAGTGAATTAACTGGTATGGCTTCTGAGTTCAAAACAAGTTCACTTCCACACAGCAGTCACAAGTTCTTGGGAACTAAAAAAGCCAAACTATATCTAGAAACTACTATACCGAATACATGGCAATCAAAAAGTATGAGCAATTGATTATACTACAGCATCTACGGTTTCTTGCAAAATATACCAACTATATCAATACTGATGATATCAACTTAAATGGCATTTGATCGGTAATAAATGGAAATATTGTGGGGTGTGCTTAAGTAAACTCTTGATTGCTCTTTTATTATGAAATGTTGTCATGGAATGTTTTGCACTTGTCTATCAAACAAAAAATTATCCAACAAGTTTCAACCTTTTGCATATTTTTCTAATTAGCCAACAATCCAATACCGAGATAAATGCCATCTATGTACACACATCACCTTAGTTGCAAACAAAATGAAAACGGGCAGTAAAGGAGACGGATACTAGTTATAAGGTAAAAGAACAAGGAGGCCCTGAAATACCATGACTGCACGAGTTCTAGACAGAGGAAGTTCTTGAAGAAATTTGCCGAATGCCTCGAGTCTAACTCTTCCCTTGATCTCCAAAGAGGTGGGCCACTCCTTCACAGAAGTTTTCTCGCCACTGTTAAAGAAAGGGTTCAACAAGTCAGCAAGAAGAGAACAATAAATATATGGATACAATATTACTTTCCCAAAACAAGAATTCTAGTCAATAATTGATGTGACTTGTAAATGCTGTTGTGAACACCAAATAGTTAATGCATTATATCTGTATATGCCAATATGCCATCATAACTCAAAGTAAATAAAAACCAAGGAAGGATAAGCCTAGGAGTAGAGCAGTTCCTATTCACAGATGTTTAATAACAGTTACATGCTAAGCAAATTATACTTTAAACTCTAAACACCACATTATGCTGTCAAAGGGGCTATG
Organism: Andrographis paniculata; assembly: GCF_009805555.1. NCBI lineage: Eukaryota > Viridiplantae > Streptophyta > Magnoliopsida > Lamiales > Acanthaceae > Andrographis > Andrographis paniculata. The sequence continues at coordinate 498,453 of NW_026137634.1, read as the reverse complement.
TCATTCATTCTTGAATGACATACTTTTGTAATTTTACAAACTTTAAGCTTATTTACAGCTACTAAAGATATAGCTTACAAAATAAGTGTTTGCACAAAAATGCTCAAATCTTCAAAATATGTTATTGAATTTCAGAAACATGGTATGAGTTCATTGTTGGAAAACTAAACATGGATAATGTGCAAAATTTGAAAATAAATGAAAATTCATCAAGTTTATTAATACATACAGCATAAAACCTTCTTTTAATTTTCCAAAAAGAAATGATCACTTTCTGCTCTTAGGCCAATATGAACATTCTTTTTTTTTTACTTCAACACTGTAGCTAATAATTTATACAAACTTAGGGGCGGTTATTGATTAATAGGGATATTTTCATCATTAGCGGCTCAAAAGCTTGTGAAAGAATTAAATTAACAACTGAATAGGCTTACTAGAATTATTTCTAATTTATCTCACAATTTTATCAAACTTAGATTGAGAGGCACACAAGCTTTACCATGAGCCGAACAAGGTATGTACAGAAACAATCTTCAGTAACAACAGAAAGAAACCCAAATAATAAAATGCATATAGACTATACTATAACTGTTGGTATAACCAATAATAAGATGACCAAGATAATAAATGCTGAAAAGGCCTCAACCAATACTATGAAGATTAATCTAACATATTGATCATTTACCGTACTGTTAAGAGGGTAATGTCGGGAAAGGCATAGATAGTCACTACATATATCTAGTATTGACAACCATAAACACACAAACCTTCGAAATTGACAGTAAACAGTCACTGATGACGATACACTCAACTGAAGTGCACCCTCCCAAATATTTTCTTCCTTGACTCCAACAGTCGAGAGAATGCTCTGCTTGGGACTTCTACTGGATTTAAAAGTCATATCAATGTCATGCTTCTTAACAGCATCAACCTCTTTGGAGGAATCATCTTTAGGGGAGTCTAAAGCAGGAGCGGATGTGTTCTTCACAACATTAGACTTTTCTTCATGTGTCTCTGAGGTCTTCAGCAATCCATCTGCGGATAAGTTTGCAAAAGGAGGTTCAGAATTCAGGGACTCCATAAACTCATCCAGCGAAACAATTGGGGGTAGCGATTCAGCATCCTTCATTTCATCCACCATCATTCCTTGCATCAAATCTGCACCATCAGTTGGAATAACCAGGCTACCTGAAAATTCCTGGTTTTCCGACACACTCTTCTGAACTGAAGTATTCTCTTCATCTTTAAGATTTGCCTTGGTTGCAGAATGAGATGCAGTCTCCTTTTTTGGCTGAAGCCTTGTTACCATTGAAGTCCCACCCGAAACTTCTTCCACAATGCTATCATCACGGTCAAACTCCACTTGATACTCACCCTTGTGTGTTTTTTTCACCAAACGCCTCATATCACCATCAGTATCAGGCAAAACTACCATTTGAGCCAGCTCTACTGCTTTCGTCATGCGCCACTCAGATAATTCCTTGGAAGCAAGCTCTTCTGCTGACATTGAACAAAGTTTTTCTGGAGGTATCTCACCAGCCATGACTCTTTCCCTCAATTCTGGATTATTTCGATCCTTAAGATTGAACAAAAGGGACCTGCCCTTTTCTTTGTACTTTTTGTTTACACCACCAAATAGCTTAAAAAGTTCAGCTTCAATTTTGAAAGCCAAATCCTCTGGCTTCAAAGTTGGTTGATTAGCTTTATCAGCAACATTTTGATCCTCCCCCTCCCTCTTCTGCATATCAAAATCAAATGCCCAAGAAAGCCCATTTCCTTGCAAGAGATCATCTTTTGCAAAAAAGTTATCACTAAATGGTACATCCACATCAGGGAAAATGGAAGTGTATGGAAATTCTTGAAAAGTGTGCCCACCATCCATGCTAATTCCATTAGATGGAAGCTCAGAAGAATACATCTTTGGATCATTGGCTGCACCCACAACTATTTCTTTAGACACTTTCTGAGAACCAGACCCAGTATCATGACCATTCAAAGCTGGATTGGATTGAACAGCCTGGGTATTCCTTGACAGCTGTTGAGTGTTAGTAATGTCACTATGATCTTTCTCAGAATTTAAAATACTGCCTTGCTTCTGAGTTGCCATAGCAATTGCAGATGCAAGATTCTCTCTCATTTTCGACCTTACTGCTTCAGATGACTCAGGCCGAGACTTCGTTGCTGATTCAATTTGGGTGGTTTGTTTTTTGGGAGGGCGTCCACGTTGCGCCACAGGTTTATTATGTGCAGATTCATTTGATGCAATTTTCTTGTTTAATGCAGATTGAACCTGTACACCAGAACCTGAATTCGGTGGAGCTGGTCCAGGTCTACTCTGCAGCCCTGATGGCAACAAATGCCAATTGGCATTGGTTCCCATCTGCGCTGGGAACTTGTTAGGCAGAGAATTAGACATGTTCGCCAAAGGTGCCATCTCAGCCTTTCTTTTTACTGGCAGTGATGTGTTCAGGTTGTATCCTGCTATATTGTTTGGCACAACTGTATTTTCACGAGCACGTTGGTTTTGCATACCACTTGAACTTAGCCCAATATTGGCACCGGAAGATCCAACATGTCCCACTGTATTAATTGGAATCATTAAGGTGTTATACCCAGAATTACCAGACATCTGCTCTACCAAACCCACATGTTCATTTGATACTGAAAATTGCTGGTGTTCTTGATTGTTTGACATATGACCAACCATTCTCATTTGCATTTCCATAGAGTGAGGAACATGATCCATCAGAACCACCTGATTTTTCTGTGCCCAATTACAGAATAGACGAAGGCGCAACAAGTGCACAAGTTCCACAGCTTCAGATAACTTTAGTTGAATATCCAAGATATACCTGCATGAAATAACATGAGTTAACAAAATGCTATGATATAAAAGAAAAAAGCAACTACCGCATAAACAATTCTAAGGCTTTATTAAATGCTATCAACAAATTAATTCCAACAAACACATCAGTTATCTCTAGATCTATGCAAGTAATGACAACATGGCTCAAGCCTCTTATGTTGAGGCTGGAAACGATCAAGTCTTAATCAAGGGCATCACAGAAGAGAACTTTAGGTAATAGTTATAGCAGGTATTGTTCATCCTTGTCTCCTTGTATGAACACTTCCATTTCTTCTTTGTTCTTCTCACAGTGCTTTCTCTTCTTTCTTCTGTTTCATTACAATTTCACCTTCTTAGTTTCTTGCAATTTTGTTTTTCTCATTGGTTTCCATCATTATATTGCTTGCTATGATTAAATTGCTAGATTTTATAATTATCTGGCATGCTAAATGTTACTATATTATATATAATATTTAATTCATTCTAAATTATGTATAAAAAATTAGAATACATTTTCAAATTATATATTTAATTCATTTAATAGATTTGTGTATTATCAGTTTTAAACAATATTATAAATTTGAGCGTTTTTAAATTTGGCACTTTTCTTTGACACGAGCAGGGTACATAGCAGCACAGAGCCATGTGCCATAATGCATCCATTTTAGGATTAAAACCAACAGAAACTGCTTTAAAATATGTGTGTGTGTGTGTATATATATATAAATATATATTGAGAAAGGCTAAATATTAAGGAATATGTAATATAGCACATTACAACCACAATGCTCTTTTGGAAAATAATATGACCCAGAAACATTGATCAAAATAATATGATCCAGAAACAAAAGACCAGTGGTCATTTAAAGGCTAAAATAAGAAATATATGAGTCCCGATCACACGCAACTCTATGCCTGTAGACAAGTAGCAGCTATACATGCTGCAGCTTTCAGTATATCAATTGCTTAGGGATACATATGGTTACATACTTACAAGTCACAGACCAAGAGTTGTTATGGTAGGTAATGGTGTCAAGTTTCAACCACAAAATATGGCTTTGCAAACCAAAGAAGTAGCAACAACAACCCCAAGCATCAAATGAAGTGCGGTGCCAGTCTGTACGGTCACAACCTGACCAAACTGAATGGAAATATAGAATGAAAAATTAACATACATCAGCAAAAGAGGTAAGCACATCAAATCTCCAATGAAATCAATAATTATCATGTAAGGAGAATAATTTAGAAAACAAAATCAAAATTTCAATTAAAAAACATTTTTTATGTACAAAATCTAAGATTAGCCATGCCTAAAACTATGAGACGAAAAAATATATATCCATTAGAAACCTCAAATTCAATACTTTAAAAAACCAAAATTAGATAGATCTCAAAATGGAACAACAAAACGAATTCACATCCCCGGAAGAAATTAACAATACATCAACCCCGTCAAGATTTCCCTGACCGATCAAAGAACAACATGTTTTACAACCAAATTTCCATCCATGTCCGATTTAAACTAAACTATCTTAACACTTGCCATTTTTGAAAATTCAAGAAAATTCAACCCTGTCAGGATTCAAAAACGCCACAAAAGATTCGGCCTTTTCAACAACCGAAATCCGTCGTTCGTCAACACATATCGCAGGAAATAAATTCAACGGCCTGCATAAACAAAGATTCCCAAATGCACAAAACAAAAAGACGACGCCTAGAAGGCACAAAAAGCATATCATTACCCAAAAATGAGCGAATCGGTGGAGGAGTAGCCGCTTGTGAAGATAAAGAGATAGGGCGGCGAAGTTATCGAAGAACCCTAGAAGAGGATCAGGTCTCGTTTGTGGTTACCTCCTCAGACTCTCTAGTTTGTTCCTTTCTAAATGTGTGCGTGTGCGCCCTACATACATATATATACATATTATTTTCCGTTTTCATTATTTGCAAATGCGCTTTCATATAAACTTAATACAAACGCGTTTTTGGTCTGCAGTGTAATGCGACTTTAGAATGGCACCATAACAATAAGTCAAAAAAAACAAATACTATTCCTATAAAACCATTTTATTTTTTATTTTGAAAATATTAAAATAATATATACTCTCTTCACGTCAAATTCAGCCGATATTATCTCATTTACTATTTAGGACTGTTATGCGTAAATAGTTTTTATGTATATATATAAAAAAGTACATATTTAATTATTAATTTATCTTAATTTTATTTGTATTTCTCAAGATAAAATTAAGGATATCTTTAACTTTAGAATTCTTTTTACACTTTGCAAGTTTATGTCATTTAAAATAATATAAATATATATATATAATTTATCATTAAAAAACTTAATTATACAGTAAAATATCTTGAAAAAAGAAACAAAAGATAACGTCCTAATGAAATTTCGACTTGAATTTATCCAAAACGAACTCGAGATCGTAGTAGCTACGGATTCCTGTGTAATATATATATATATATATAAACCATATAGAATGATATATATATATATGGTCAATGCGATTCGACTAGAATATAAATATTAGTGATACAATCAATCTAGAATATAAATATTAGTGATACAATCAATCAATATATACAACAGCAAAGTTGATGAGTAAAATAAAGTGTAGTAGACTCAACTAAACTACCATCTCTGAACAATTTTAAGTTCTATATTAGAGCAGGGCAGGGCAGGAAGTCTTTAGAACAGTAGTGTTCCAGAAGTTGAGAGCTTAACTTGCTAGTTGAAAATGGTGTCTCCGACGACAGCTTTGCAGAGGGGACACGAGGCGTTGATTTTCAGCCATCTGTCGACGCATTCTTTGTGAAAGAAATGGGAGCATGGCAGCTCCCGCAGCTCGTCGTTGTGGACATACTTGGCTAAGCAAATGCAACAAACCTGCAAAATACACTGGTTATTACTCGATTTCTTCTTAAACTTGAATCAAATTCTCATTCGCGTAGATTCTATATCTTAATATTTGACCATATAACTCGACCAGCTTGCTTATGATGCTCGGTAGGAATAAGGTTTGAAGATTAGACAATTCTCGTTTGTGTAGATTCTAAAATACTCGTAGAAACTTTTGTCCCTATTTATCGATATTTTCCAAAATTCCAAAATTTCTATCTAAATGGAAGCAATTACAATTTTATGAACACTAGCAATATAAGAGAACAGTAAATAAGCTTTTCAACGATCCAACAACTATACGAATCGCTTAAATATAGATTAGACATTTACCACGCACGATTAAGCTCATAATCACATCTTATTTACGAATCAAAATGATATGGGAAAGAAGCATACCGCATCCTCTGCAGATATTGCGCGCTCATTTTCAGTACCAACAGCCACTCTACCGCCTTCGTCTTTGCCCAAGCTTTTATCCTTGTTGTTGCCACTCCTGTTCTTCTTTCGTTTGAATTTATAGGTCGGCAATGAATTAATTGAATCTTGTGTGGCACCTTGGTTCATGGTGAAGTCTTCTCTGAAGCCAAGGACGGATATTATGCACGGGAGGCAGCAACAGATCGTAGTGCAGAGGATAAACGGCATTGCGTATCCAATGCAGCTGAAGACAAGAAATACTATACACAGCCTGTAAGTTACAGCACAGTGTGAGTGTATATAGTAAATGGAACCGAATCGATTTCTTTCTTCACATCATGAAGTATTTGTAGCTCCAAGATGCAGCAAAATCATAAAATTCAATTTGACAAGATTGATGGAAGAATCTTGAGGCATTTTTATCTCATTCTTATGGTCTCCCTAAAATTACTAAGAATTTGGTTAATTATTGCAGCTAATATATTTCAAAAATGCTCGATGCAATTAAAATTCTATATGTCCCGGCACGATTAAAAAACAAAAAACGGATGCTTGTAAAGGTACAACTTTACCACGTACATGTTGGAAGTATGTGTCTAGCAGTACCTGTACACATTGGGAGCTTCAGCCGATGACGAGTGCCCCCCAAAAATCCATACATTGCCCACAACAAACCAAACAGCAAAGAAGCAATCTAAAGCCATTTTGGTGTATTCGACGAGTACTTTAAGCCTGCAAGAGTAAAAAGAGAAAACCAATAAAAAATGAATCCAACAAGTATAACACAAAGCAGCAGCTATTTGACTCTCATACACTTTAGCCATTCAAACATTGATATTCGATTTTTATTTCATTAACTAGGCTTCATCCATTGGCTATAATCTCACTTAATCACTATACTTGTGATAGATAAAGAAGACTAATAAAATTAAATTCTATGAGAAAGAAGACTACATGCAACTCTCACATACAATTTGAGATACTTGCTACAGATAAAGGACCAGATAAATTCATGAAACAAATAGGCATTTGTGTAAAACCTAAAATATAACCGATCGGGGAATTAGAATGCTTCAAGATTATGAATAAAAAGTAAATTACAGCTTTGTTAATACCGTGGATTTGGTAATCGATTACTCCATGTGTTTCTTGTTTCTATGTTCACATTTTCCCCATTCGCAGCTCTCCGATTTAAGGGACCGACAGTATTATTCCTTCGAGTAAAATCTTGCTCGGCTCGAGAAGCATGTTCAAGTCCGGCATTTTGATGTAGAAATCTCCAATATAAAAGGGGGATAATGACAGCACAACCAGATGCATATCCAACGATCCATGCTTTCAAAGGAACGCTCGGTGTCTCATTCTTTGACAAACACAAAACAACAATGGCTGCAATGATTTGGGCAACGATCAAAACTAACTCCACTGAAATCCATACAACGGAGTTCAGAGGACTTCCTTGGCTGCTTCGACTGTTGGCTCTTCGAATTAGCGACGAACTCCTCGAGTTTGGTCTGGTTGGAAAGGGAGACGGTTCATAGACTGGGACCCTCGAGCTAGTAGAAGGATGTGTATCACTGAGCTGCACCTCCAAGCCCCCGGGCGGTCTGTCGTGTGGTGAATTAGAGGAAATGGCATTAACTGTACTAGCAACGTCAATAACATGTTCGATGTTGTCATTACGGGTATTTGCAAGCTCCATTGATAAAGGCACTCTATTTGATTTTTACGGCAATGCCTTAGTATGCAAAATCCATCCAAGTTCGCGCACATGGAGACAATAGGCAAATGTCCTCCTCAAAGCTTAACAATATTCGATTTTCCACTTCTTCAAATGGAGAGAATAAAATATTTTCATCCTGTAAGCATATAAGAGAATGAAACCATGACGACAAAAAGAATACATGTCTCAGAAGACTACATTTTTCAAAACGAATACAGAGTATCATCACATCTATTTTACTCATCAAAACATCAGAAGCTTTCTAATCTTATTTGGCTTAAGTAAAAGAATTCGAATAGAATTTTGTCTATAAGACACCATATCCAACGAGCTTTTATAATACCTTATAAGACAAGCTCTCCAGAGCATTATCTAATTCTGTTTTCGACCAAACAAAGCACAACCTTATTTCATTAGCCGAGCCAACTCATAGAATGTTGCAACTAGAAATCAAAACACCTTTCGACATTTCTATTCAATGTGCTAATTATTATCATCCCTCTACTAAACAATGTTTCCCAAGATTCGAACAAACATATAAAGACTTCCAACTGTAGAAAATTAAAGAGACAAATAATAATGCATTGAACAAATAACACAGCATCTAATCCCTAATTCTTAACATACCAAAATTAGTCAGTTTCTTCAAATTTATGCTAGCAGTCGCAAACACAGATGATAAAAACTGAGGTCATTTCTTTAAATCAATTCCACAAACACTACTGATTCAATCCAAATTAATCCATTTTCAAACCCGCAAAAAAAGCCTAAATCAAGATTACATAAGCAAGTCAAACCTAAATCGCAACAAAACAATTTAAACTACGAACTCCAGCAACAATTAAAGTTATCCAAAAAAACCAGCGCGAAATTAAACAAGCACAGAGATAGACAACAATTAATATATACCTACACAGAGCAGAGATGAATTCGCGTTACCTGCAAACGAAAATCAATTAAAATTCACCACCGCCTTAATGGGCTTTGTAGGTTGATGTTTTTAGAGAGAGAGAGAGAGTGATTCTAACGTCAGGTCAGCTGGTGGGGTGGGGGAAGAGCTCAGTTTTTGTATCTCTCGCTTTGGCTTTGGAAGTTTGCCTCCGAATATTCTTACCTGTCAGGCCATGCCATGCCATGCTTCCTTTTACTTTTTCTACTTTCTCCTTGTTCGTTAGCACGTCTTAACCTAACCATAATTTTAAACTGATGAATATTGTTAAAGATTAGTCTTAATAATCTGCATAAATTAATACAAATCTTGTTATTACAATTTTCATCTCAATTATTATTAATACTAAGGTTTTTGTTTTGAAATTGATTTAAAATAAATATTAATTTAAATTTATGTATTTAAATAATAGTATATATATTTATTTAAAATATTTGATTAATAATGTTTATTATTTGAAATAAAAAACAAATACACCCTAAGTCAACAAATAAATTTTTTATAAAATACCATGTTAAATTGTGTTTGTTCATCCACACATTTTGTTTATACCATTTACAAAATATATCTCATTTTCTTATAAAAATTTATTCAGTAATAATAAAATATTATTTTTATATTACCAACATAATTTACAATACACACTGAAAAAAATTAATTTAAATCACTAAACAATTAAACTCATTACTTTTCTCTCATTTGGTTCTACTTTTACCTTTCTTCTGAATAGTAAAAGAAATATATATTCTTATTATTATATATTTTAATAAAAAACTGAAATCAAATCACTTATACAAACATACCTCTTTAATTTATTTTGATTATTAAAATATATATATATATTGAATTATTAAATTTTTATGAATAAATAAATTATATTATATATATATTGTTTTAGGGGAATTGTTTTGTATTGACTATGGAACATGGATGGAGTGATACCTTAATGAAGCTTTGTGTCTAATCAAATCGAATTGAAGTCAAGAATGATTCTTTCGCGAGTTTTTCTCAATTTAATGCAATTTCATAATTTTCAATAAGGACCGTGTGGATTGGCTTAAAAAATAAGCAGAAGCCAAAAGCAGAAGCAATTTAATTTTATGTTTGGATAAATCATTATAAAAACAGCATTCCGTATAAAAAACTGTTTGGACGTTAAGTGCCTTTAAATTGTTAAGATGCGGTTAATATAATACTAGTATTTTTCTATAACACTTTTATAATTTTATTTAAATTTTATAAATTATATTTAAAGATTTTAAATTAAAGTATACAAAATGTTCTTTTAAATTTTGATTATTTATATTTTAAAATTTTAATTTAAAGATAATATATCAATTAAACATAAAATTACAGTATAATATTATATAATTTGTATTTTATAATTTATTTTAAAATTTTATAAATTATATTTAGTAATTTAAGTATAATTAAAAAATTTATATACTCTTATTTACATTCGGTATTTAAATTTTAAATTTTAATCCAAATATAGTACATAAATTAAAAATAATAATGAATTGTATTTTTTAATTTGTATTAATATAATATATAAGTTATTTATTTTTATATTATATTATATTATTGTATTTATTATTATTATTATTATTATTATTATTATTATTATTAAGGATAAAATAGTAATTTTAACTGAAAAGTCCTTCTGTTTATTTCAAAAGTTACCCCCAATGTGCTTATGAAAAAAGCACTTTTCAACTTAAAAAACTGCTTCTGCTTTTGGACAGAAGCCAATGCAAACAGGTGCAAACTGCTTTTTTTAGAAGCAGAAGCAAAAAACTCCTACAAGAAGTCAATCCAAACGGGGCCTAAATCCGTATTGCCAACAGCAAAATATAAGGTCTACCAATTATTTCATCTAAAAATAACCTGATCGAAATATTCAAAACACAAAAAGAGTTACAGTATTGTTGCAACAACTTTACACCATAAATAGAAGAAAGAATCACAAAACAAGTACAAACAAGAAAATGTCTATTCATCATAATATTGAGAAACAATTTCATAAACCCAAAAATTGTTGATTAAATGTGAAAGTAAGTACACGAGTGACAAAAAGTGAGAGATAGAGATCAACTACAAGTGTTCCAAATTGCTAAGAACTTGCCTGAGGCTCTTACAATGGCTAATTTCCCCTCATTTCATTATCGGGTTTGCCGTCATTTTTTCCTCTGAGGCAACCTTTGAACAACAACCTATAGAAATGAGAATTCGAAGTTATTTTCAAATAAGGTTAAAAAACTTCTTGAAGCTGAGCTATACTAATTTCCGTTCTCTCTTTGTGGTTTTCGATTACAACAATCTTTCTTTTCATGACTATATGAAATAATGAAAAGGATATCAATTTGGACAATGGGCTTGTTTGACATAGAGATGAGTTATGCAACCTGTACCCGGCATTACCTTTCCACTGTTCTCTTTGTTTCCGACAATTGTTTGGCAGGCTAATCTCCAAGACTCCGGTTTCTGTGAGCAACGAGCGAATACCAATGAATATGGTCTCATATCTCATTTAATTTCAAGAAAAAGAAGTTGAGTGCAGGAAGTAAACATGCCTTTTTGAGATACCGAAGCTCTGTATTTGTTCTCTCGTTCAAGAGATCCTTTCCATTGATAATCTACAGGATACAGATATCATAAGCTGTAAGATAGATAGCTATAAGTTCTTGATACTAATTTGTTATTGTTGGAGTTTCTCCGGATGAGAGATTGAAAGCTCACACTATCTGTCTGTATTCTCTAGTCAAAGAATGATCAAACAATTTCATTTTATTTTTCTAATGTTACTGGCATAAATAGTACTGAATTAGTGGTTCAACATGCACATTTTTGCGGCATCATTACATTCTTGAAATGTTTACTATATGAGGACAGCATTAGACATTGTTTTTTTTTTTAAAGGACCAGAAGTAGGCAAGAAGTTGGTTGTCTCACCTCCACGATACAAGTTCCACAGCTTCCACCTCCCCCACAATTCATCAACTTTCCCTGTCACCAAGAAAACTTCAATCAAAATTGTGGCAAAGATGACACTTCAATATATGAGAAGTACTGTTAGCCTCTTGGGCTCCATTTACTGACCAACTCTTTTTCAAGCTTTTCATTATGCAATCCCCTATAAGAATACGCTATTTTATCTTACAAAACACCATATCCAACCCACTATTTAACATTGAAGGTGGAAAAGACACTCTGAAATTTATGTTTTTTTATGCGAAATAATGCAATTTCTTGGTGAACCTAGAAAGAACAGGTTGTTACACTCTCCACTTGTGAATCTTAATATGCAGCCGCCACAACTACCACTTGTCATTGTCATGCTATATGGTTTAAAAAATTTGTTAAATAATGGCAGTATGTTTTCAACATAAGTGATATATAATTGTCGAATGAATTGATTCACAAAGTGATGCTGAAATAGAATTCTTCCTCCTTCCACTCAATGTCTGAACTTGGATTAGACAAGAAAATTAATACATCCAAATTGAAGAACTGATGCTGAAGTAGTTATCAATGGATGGAATTGGCTTAGGAAATGGAGAGATGAAGAGTTCAGAGTACACAGATGGTGGTCAAAACCTAAAATTGCTAAAATAAGTCAGAAGAAAGTGGAACACACTATTGGCTTTCAATCCTGATAAGATCATGAGACATCCATAAACAACAAAATTTATATATCAGTGCTGTCTTGAACACAAATAACTTCTGTTCAATTTTGCTTTCCAACTCCAATGAAACAATGCAAGAACAATTATGATCAACAGAAACGAAAACGAAAAGAGAATGTGCAATTTTAACTTACATATACGGCGTAGAGCTCAATCTTGTTATCCAACATTATGTTCCTAAGCAGCTTCTCACCGCTAATAGCTGTGGTTCTGTTCACTGCATCTCCCGGATTAGGCTACACCACCAATAAATCGAATAATTGATGTAAACATGCAAGCAATTGTTCATCAAAACAAATAAAAAATTTCAGAAATCAGCATCCAATAGAAAGTTGAAATAATAGGGAGTTAAAGGAGAATCGGATGTACCCCGAGGAATTCTAGCTCGATTTCTGGTTTTTCAGGTTGCGAAGTGGAGGAAGCACTTGCTAAGGAAATGCAAAGGCGTTTTGTCGGAGAAACAGGCGCGGCGGAGATCCGTCGGTTGGTGCGAAACTCCGGCGGGCAGAAGGAGAGAGGAGATAAACTCATGGTAGCCGTAAAGCGCAAGAGGACTATGTGAGGCTGACGTGTGGACAACGGCCATTAATGCCACTTACACTTCCTTCCTTCGTTTTGTGGCTTTAAATATTCCATTTGTATGAATAAGGTCGTGTATATATATATATATAAATGGGATTAATTATTTTTTAATATATATAAATAAAATACATTGAATCATAAAATAAACTATATACTACTATGTAATACAGGTAGATTAGTACATAATACATGTTGGTTATTGTAAATTTCTGCAAAGAGACCGTACATAAATTATGTTATTTGTTAACACGGTAGACGTGTGTGTATCTTTTCCATCCAACTACATATTTTTATATTATAAATTTTTCAAAAAGGAAAAATATATATATAATTTTTCCAAACATAAATATTATCTCCAATGTAGGATCCAACATAGGAAGTCCTGATTATTTGAAATCATGAATTCAAACTCTCGCCATTATAATATAAAAAAGTTCTAATATATACATACATACATACCCTCCCTGGCTATTAGATTCGATTGAGATTTACGCGGTGCACATTGTCAAAAGCAGCTGCAGGTACCCACGTTAAAAAAATATACATAGTAATAATAATACATACATACAAACCACGATATACCCCATAGCAATGTATACATTAACACATGCTGATTTAATTCAAATCATAAAACGAAAATTTGTTGTTCAAATGCTGATTAGAGCTAACCAAAACCCTAATTCACATGAATTAGCTTATAACAGAAAAAGGAAAAGTGAAAACCAACAGTAGCAGCAGTTAAGTTCACTAAAACTTTCTTCTAATGCCCAATTCAACTTCAAAACAAAAACAACCATTAAAAAGCACCAAGTATCATCATCTCCAATTCAATTCATACAGATGCCTATATACACACACACACATAACCAGAGGTAGCCATTGATGAACACGCTAAATACTCACTTCCACAGTTTGACATACTTGTCATGGCTAGCAGAGGCAACCAGGCCATCCGAAGCTGCCGATGCTGCCAGCGATGCGATTAGCCTATCGTGCGCCATCGCAACCGTCATTTTGGCATTCTCGGACATGTTCCAAACCTCCAGGGACTGTATGCGCCGAGCTTAAGCTTATTAGTCTAGTCACCTGAATAATACTTAGAAACAAGAATATAATTTGATGGGACCGATTACTTGCCTGGTAACAGCCAATAATGAGCAGCAAAGAATAGGAAGGATGGAAGACACAGGAATAGAATTTGTTTCCGGTGCAACTGAGCTCATACAGACACTCGCCTTCACTGCTTCCAGCTCTTAAAGTCCACACTTTTACAGAGTCGTCGCTGACTGATGCCAAGAGCTCTCCCGATGGATCCCAGCATATGGAGTGAACGGGTTTTGTGTGACCCTAAATGAAAAGAATATGCGCGCATCAACATCCAGTGTCATCAATCTTTCGATATAAACCTTGATCAGAAATAGAAATCGAGAATAGCATTATATTGAAGAACAAACCTTTAAAGAATGTCGAGAGACCTGTGTCTCGGCATCTAGAATTGATACAATATTGTCAGAAACTGCAGCAAGGTATCTTCCATGACGCGGTTGGAATCTCACTTGGGTGGTGCTGCCCTAATCCGATCAAAGAGAGAAAGTCGACCAAACCATTATTAGCTTGCTTTCCTAATAACATCAGAGATAGAAAATGCAGACGGAACACCGGAACAAGTTGGGATAAAAGAAATATGCCATTGTACCTTGAAAACTTTGGTGCAGCTGCCATTGTTAATGCTCCAGTATCGTATCTCCCCATTGTCATCACAAGAGCAGATGATATCCTCTTTATTAGGATGAAAATCCAACGATGTTACACATGCTGAATGGCCTGTGAATGTGCGGATCGAATAGCTAGGCTGCAACAAGTGCATTTACAGTGTCATCCATCCACTAGTAATCTCAAAAGCAAGCAACGTTCTGAGTTAATATGCAACGTGCATTCGATTATAATAAAGGAACAAATGCCATTGAGAGCCTTGAAATACAAAACTGCAAGTAGAAGCTACCGAATCAGACAAAAATAATCAAATGTAATAATCTCTACCTATTCCGACAAGTAACCACACGTAATATAACCTTAGATATCTTGGGAAAATGCAATGTTGTACGCCAGGTGTTGGAAAAGTACAGTACGAATACCATAGTTGTTGGCTTCACAGGGTATTAATATGAAGTAATTAAGAGAATGGCATCGGCACCACACCTTAACAGTATGCTTTGTAGGAAACAAATAACAAAAAGATAAAAGCAGAGAAAAAGAATACGACGCAATAGAAACCGTATATAAACACCTGAGAACATATAAAAATGTGACAGTTGAACGGTATAACAGAGTGAGAAGAGCACTTTTAAAATTGTAGAGAAAATGACGAGAATATAAAGCATATTAATGAGGAAAAGCAGGAAAAAACAAACTTTCTTAAGAAGGAAACAAAATAATTGTAGTAAATGCGTTGGCAACTAACATTGTCGGCATCCCAGACTCTGACAGTTTTGTCAAAAGATGAGGTGGCAAGGCGGGCCATACTAGGACTGAAACGAACATCTGTAATAAATGATGAGTGTTCTTCGAGTGTATATTTTCGCTTCAGAGTGTCCGTGTGCCACAAAACAACCTGCTTTGTGTGAAGAATAAGTTCCAAACCATTTCACGAGCCAACGTTAATAATTAATGACAATGAAATTGATATTGACCTTTTTGTCATGATCACCACTAGCAAGCAGCTTTCCATCAGATGAGAAGTGACAACACACAACTTTATTAGAACTTGCACAAACGGATTTCACTTCCTCAAATGTGAAACCTGAATAGCATGAATATCAAATTAAAAACAAATACTTACAAAGATCTTTCATATGAAAATGAAACTCAATTTTCTTTAAAACCTCAAACTAGTTTCTACAAGTTCATGCTTACAATCTTACAAACTTTCTATAAAAACCTCAAACTCTAAATGGAGTTGTAGTAGTGAATATAATAGAGTGAGAAATCTGAGCAGGATATCATTTTCAATCTTGCAAGTCTCGTAATACATAAATGTATTTGAAATTGAATAAATCATCTCCACGTGACCATAGGAATGCATATTCTGGAAACCACCAATGTAGGCTTGAGCAAAGAGGAAAGAAAGACTTCACTTGCCTTTGCTTACATCCATGCCACGCCCAACATCGTCTCCAAGATCAGCATCATCATGGGACAGAAACGATTCAACATTATCTTCAACATCATCCATTAAATGATCCATATCGGCTGGCGTGAACTTTTTATCATCCCACTACCATAAGATAATATTATTGGTAAGTTCACGGATACTACAAACATGCTTTTATTCAACCGAAGGCAAAAAAAAAGAGAACTATTCTTACCAACTGATTTGATGGAGATTTAAGAGTGCCACTGTTGTCAGCTCCAAATTGCATCAGTGGCTTTGAAGAACCAGCACTGTGTGGAGGCAAAGCAGGCATTGACATTACATCTCCAGCAGTATGAGTTGAGGGAGTCGATGGAGCTGAACTTGGGGACGGACCAGCTGTGTTTGGAGTTCCAGAGCTATTGGCTGGGCCAGAAGATGCGGGATGCCTCCTCTTTCTTCCACTCTGATTTTTAGAACACTTGAAATGGTAGGAAACACCCATGTTAGAGTATTATTCTACCTTCAGATTTGATATCAATACACTTCCATCAACATGATTGCATCATTTTGCGGGGCTTTGTAGCAGCTTATAATATATCACTAGAATCAAATGCATTCTGGGATGCCTACAGATTTGACTATCAATTAGAATTCTAAGAGCATTAGATGCATATTGCAATTATCTATTTTCAATGTGAAGAAATTCCAGCAATTAGCATAATATCTTCTGATAAGCAAAAAAATACGTTCTTCTATGGAATGCTCACAGATAAGGCGGCAAATCTCATGGCTAATTTTTAGTATGGCCTGCTAGTGCTCAAAGCAGAAATCTCACTTTACATTATTTGCAGTCAGCGTCTCAATTTCCGTATTTAGAGTTCAAACTACTAAATTCTACTGCATTCTAAACTTCATGTATTCAATGGATGCATAACTCTTCAACACATAAACTAGAGAATCCTACATATGCAGCTTCAAAACTTTACAGGATCTAAAACTGTTGTAAAATGGATGTTTCGTTGAGGCTTATTTAAATTTTAATGGTAAAGTAAATAAGTTGATGAGATGACATCTAATATGTTCAATATAGTTCTGTTGAACATGTAGAACTATTTCTAGATCACCTGCACTACACATTAGACGAAATGACATTTGTCAAAGATAGTAGTACAACGATTTTGTTCATGCATTAAGAACAGATAGAATCTTGACAATGTTTTTGTTCACCATAACAATGTGTTTACGCACAACACAAAGTTCGAAATATGATTTACAGCAGGAAAAAAAATGAGTCTAACAATGCAAATGAAAGCTATAGCAAGAACATGAAGACACATTATGCGCAGGGATCAAAAGATTCTTTTGTTTCAAAGCAGCAGTGCTTATAAAACTTAAGATTATATATATATATATATATAATCCTACGACGATATGAAAAAGGATTGACCTGATCATTTCCATGGAAGGAACTCGACACACTACCATCACCAGCTACATGCCCTGCGCCCATAATTTTATCTTGTTGGAGAATTTGATTTGAACTCTGAGGCTGCTGTCCAGAGAGAACAAGCTGCTGTATCTGCTGCTGCTGTGATTGAATACCGCTTTGTGACTGTTTCTGTTGTTGTAGTTGTGCAAATTTCAACTATAAAACAGGTAAAGAGAGACATCCATATGTAAAGAATGTGCAGAGAGTTAAGCAAAGTTTTAGACAACACAGCATGTTTAGGCCCATAAAAAAGAGCAGTTTCAATTTTAGTCTCATTCTCACCAATTACAGAAATTTCAATTGAGTCCAAATTATGATAGATTTGGTACCATAAGACTTTGGGTCATTAAAAGCAAAGGAGTTAACTCACACAGTGTTAATGTTCCAAATTGTACCAAGATCTTTGTGAGTGAATCCTATCAAAATTGATGATGTACAACCTTCTAGGACTAAAATTGCAACAATTTAGCCTCAGATTGAATTTTCTGCTTGGGACCAAATTATAACATTGATTCCAGTAGAACTAAAATTTCTTTGGGCAACACATGCTATTTTACCCAAGTCTGTCATTCATAAGATTGTAAGGATGGCAAACCTTCATTAACAAGTCTGGATCTGCACGGGATAAAACTGAGCCACCAGCTTGCAAGGGTGATGTCATATTAGCAACTACATTATCGGCTGAATTAGGGAGCCCATCTTTCCCCAAAGCCAAACTTTGGTTGTTCAGAAGCATTCTGATTCTTCTGTTTTCCACATCACTTGCAGAAGGGGACGCCAAATTCTGTTGTGCAAGCACAAGCTGCTGCGGGTGGTGAGGTGCTAGCATCTGCAGTTGATGTAAGGGTTGATGGCCAGGAATGATAGATTTCGGCTGCTGGAGAAGTCCTCCATTCCGAAGCTGATCAAGACCCTATGAGATTAAAATTGTCAAAATATACACGACGGAAATTGGAAGCTATGAAAAGAGATGGACCACATCAAAAGTATATAGAAACTTAGAAGGCGGCTGGTCAAAAGAATATAGAAGCTTAGAAGCTGGCTTGATGTCCAATCACAAAAATCTACATTGATCCCAAGCTTCAACATATTTTGGATATTTGGTACAGTTAATGTGCCTGCATAGCTACATATATTTATCAAGAAAATTATAATTCCCCTAAAGATTGTGAAGCCTTGGAGATGAGTTCCAAAAGCATTAACACAGTATCAATAAGGATATATACCATATTCAACAAAAACTGTAAGGGTGTCTCTAGATGTCAGGATTTATAAAGAAGGTTATTAAAGTCATAATAATAAGTTCATTATGTATTTGTTTAGATGGATTGCACTGCATTAAAAACCCTAGGTTTTATTTCAAACTATATTTTGAAAGATTCTATAACCATATATTGTAATATCGTCAAACACTATATAATCGCATAAATGGCATGCAAAACCATATAATATTCTCACCATTAGTGGCAATCCTTTCAAAGTCAAATTGTTCCCACCTTGATTCTGCGACCCTAGATCCATAAAACTAGTGTTAAGTAAAGCACATGTGCAATAATTTGAGCTTCATGAAACAGGGACATAGCTAAGTTTCAAGCCCATCCAGGCAATCAGATTGTGTAGGGACGCTTCATACAACAACAGATAAAAAGAAGCAAAATTAACTGCAGACATAAATGAACATAGCATTTACCAGGAACCCCAATCAATGACCCTTCAAGGCCTGCAGCTCGGGCATTTAATATTGGATTTATTTCAGGCTTGACATCCTGTTCATGATATGAATGTCATGACATATTCGCAATTCGAAACACAACATGCATAACGGTTATTATGAAAAAATTAAAATAGCTACTAACAGCGGTAGAGCCTGGGAATTGCTGGCTGCGGGGTTGACCATGGGGCCCCATACCACCAGCTGTGGCAGGCGATACCGGTCTGCCAGAAAAATATATATAATTAAAATTTGAAAAAACACATGAGCACCATACATACTTGAGGAGATAAGATTACCAAGATGAATATTTTGTTATTTATTGCTTAATTTGAAAGAATTAACATTTACACTCGTACAAATAGATTCCATTAGGTAGTCAAATTAACATACCCAGATGACTGACTAGGTGCTGCAGCTGATTTCAAGATTGAAGCATGGTTTGAATCCAAAAGTGAGTTGGCATTATTCCCTAACCTTTGCTGCAAAGATATGTCAAAAAGATTATTAGCTATAGAAACTAAATGACCGATATTTCCATGCTCTTCGCAACTTCACCTTCATAACGGCATCATCCAAAGAATCCCTCTGAAGAGGGATATTTAACTTCTGATCAGACAACTTTGCTGCAAGGGCATTAGCAACACCAGGACTTTGCTTTGCAAGAGAATCATTTTCACCAATCCCATTAGTCGTACCATTCAGGAGGTGGCCACCGCCGCTGTGCTGTTGCTGCTGTGCATGTTGGTGATGGTGGTGTTGCTGCTGAGCCTGCCTCTGCAATAAAAGCTGCTGCACCTGCATCTGCTGCTGATGCTGTGAGTGGTGTTGCTGCTGCAACTGCTGCTGATGTGGTCGCTGTTGCTCTCTAGCCTTCATCAGCTGAGTCTTTTTCCATTATATATATTTCCCCAAACAAGAAAAGTAAGTAATAATATTTCAACACGGTATTGTGAAATGTATAATTATTGTTCATGAATCTATGCAAGGAAGTGTGTAAAATGAATTATTATTTGGTGTTGTCACTAGACGAAGTCTTCAAATACATAGTACTCCATATAATTTTGGGGAGGCCCGAAATTTTAGCCAAGTGTTCAGGCAATAAATTGCCTAATTTCAGGATGATTGTAATTTTTTATGAAAGATGAATACTAACTGTTAAAAAGAGATCTTGTTAAAGAAAACAAACAAATAGCATATGCAAGTGTCCAAGATCACTTCAGATTTAGCGAACCTCAATGTAAGATGCGGCGGCATCTGAAGCTTTCTCGCTTGTCCTGGCAATGAATATATCCCAAAACACCGACCACCATTCAAGCAGAAAACCACCAGGAGCATCAATAGCTGTAACATGCACATAAACGATAGGCAAAATATCATGAGAGGGGACCCTTGAGAAAGAACACGAATGCCCTCCTTGAATACATGTTTTCTATATACTAACCAACAGGGTCAGAAGAGACTTTTCCCTCAGCTTTGAAAGTTTGGGCAGAGGCCTTCAGATCTCTCTTTATGAAATAATCATGAATATATACATCCAACCTAAGAGCAACAATTCAGAACCTTGAGAAAGTAAGTGGACAAGTTTATATATGAAATTATAAACAGTATTCCAAATTCATTATAGGTAAAGCTTTGTCTTGGAACTAAGTTCGTATAGACAGTTACGCACACATTACCACGACCCAAGGACACACTAAGCAAGAAAACAGACAAATCATAATCTAAGAACCAAATGAGTGGAAAAATAAAAATAAAAACCCTCGAAATCCATCTGCAAGAGTTTGATGGGGAAACGAAAATCCTTCCATCTAGTTGTAGTAGTGCTAAGAGAATCTCCAAATTATTTCAGTTAAAAGACAATAGGGTCGGACAAAAATTCTGACAAAGATTAAACAAACTTTTACGAATTCACTGCCTCAGAAACGACAAAAACTAACAAAATCGAACCTAAATCACGAGAATAACCCCAAGAAAACATGAATCTTGAAAACATTGGCGTGTATTAAAAAGAAGATAAGAAAGAACTTATGCGAGGAATGAATTGGAAAAAGATATCAGAAAAGACTTACATTTTATCAGCTTCCCAAGTGGTCTCAGTCATGCTTTCAGTCAGAATACAAACGTCAGATCCTAAAGACAGACTTCCCCTTTTCCCACCACTTCAGCCTCTGAAAACCCCACAATTACGCATCAAGCTCTTGAAGTACAAGAAATTGCAAGACTTCCGTTAATAACAATAAACAAAGAAACACGAACAGACAAGCAATAACCCCAGAAATTAACGGATTCACAAGAAAACCAATAAACACTAAAAACATAAAAGAAACAAAAGAATAGCCGGACACAAATTGGACTGAGGAACGCGAGAAATATAGAACCAAATAACACCGGAAACTAATGCAACACACAGCGCACGCCTATACTCACATTCCTGAAACTAAATTAAAGCGGCTTAGCTCAAACTGCTCAAATCAACTGAATTTTTTATTTCAAACAAAGCAATGGATTCCCCAATAGATATTCCTCAAAAGGGGAAAAACACAAAGACGATTAGAAGCTAGTTCCGGAGACGAACGCAATTCAATTTGAAGTTTCCTTGATCAGCAACTATGGCGGAGGGAGGGATTTGCGAAATCGGAGGGCTGTTGCAGAGACTGGCAATGGCTCGACAATGAGAACTATTGTTTAAAGCCAAATTGCGAAAGGCGGAGGACCCGAAATGACGGAAAGACCCTGAAGATTTCTAGAGTCGTCGAAAAGACTGGGGTTATAAACGTCAATTAAATGGTCTGTTGCTTTTTGAAAGTCCTAAATCCGTGCGAGCTGTTCGATATATTTGCAATTCGGTCCTTTTAAGTTTAGGAGTTTTCAGAATTTTCGTCGTTAAGTTTGATGTCTGGACTGGTTGGTGCAGTGAAAAGACGATAATGCCCTCCAAAGGAGTCAAATACGTGTCAATGCAGATCAGAGAGGCAGGGCTGGGTTTGGTTTGATATTTTATTTTTCATGTGAATATTATTACAAGAATATTTTTACTGATAATTTACAGAAATAAATAAAATATTACGTAACTACCTAAAAAGGTTATTTTAAATATATTATAAAAAAATTATGCAAATCATTATTTCAAAGATAAACTATCTATTATATTTACATTTTTCACATGTTTATTTGTTACTTAAATTATTTAAAAATTGTTTATAATACTATTTATTCCTATTGTGGTATTTGAAAATATATATTATATCAAATATTCAAAGGATTTTTTTTGTGGCAACAATCCTTTTTTTCCCTAATCCGTTGCAAATCTTCACTAAATTTGCCATGGAGTTTGGCAAATACTGTAGACACGGTATTTTTAAGAAGAGTGTAATTAGTAGATAATTAAAAATGTATTAGTAAAAATAATTATCCTGTAATATAAATAAATATAAATTAAGATTAAGATAATTAATTAGTTTAATTAAAATTAAAAAAAATAAATTAAAAAGTTTAAAATGAAATTAAAATGTGTAATTATTTTTAAAAAAGGAAAATGTGGGACGGAGGGAGTATAATTTAATTTAGAATTTGCACAATTTTGTTGTTTTGGAATTTTCATGTCGCAACAATCCTTTTTTCCCTAATCGCAAATCTTCACTAAATTTGCTATGGATTTTGGCAAATATAGACAAAAAAAATTAGTACTCCTATAATTTAATTTTAAATTTGAACAATTTTTTTTTCCTTAGTCTCAACTTGGGAGAAATTTTTTACGTCATTATTTCTCTTGCAAAATAAAATTAAATTATTAGAAGGAAAAGTTGATAGGGGTTATAAATTATAAGTTGACCCCATTAGATCATTGCTTATCATACAAAATTTATTAGCATTTGTATATGTTATTTTAAAAATTGAATAGAATCGACAAGTAATGTGTAAATAATATAATATTACATTGATAGATTTCAATTCAAAGGAATTCAATGAAAGTTTGTATTTTTTTATTTGGGATGAAAACTTCTCTGAAAAATGCTCAGAAGATTGGAGAGTGAGAGGAAATAACTGTTAAATTTACTTGAATCACATTCTTGTCAAAAATAAAAATACTAAATAAAACATTACTTACAAAGGCTAAAGATAAGAAAATTATAAAAAAAAAAAAAAAAAAAAAAAAAAAAAAAAAATCAAGAAAACACAAATTCATTAGAATGTCACAAACATCATGATCCATTTATGATAACCTTTCTAAGATAATCAAGAAACACTCTACAAAGTAACTAACAAAACCCAACATTTAAAAATTTTCCCTCAACATTAAAAACATCGACTTCCCGTTATAGATTTCACTAAAAAACATAAAGAATCAAATAAATTACTACACTAATTTGTTAAAACATCAACCTATGATCTAACTAGCAAGTACAAGATGATCGTCGTCTCTTATTACCTCAAAGTCTTCGATCAAAGCTCCATCCGTGTTAAGAACTTTGGTAGGATGGAATCCGAATATCTGAGATCCCAACTCCAGTAGTTCTTGAAGAGATCCCGGCAAAAACACAGCCTGTCCTTCTAGATCACTCTTGCCTGAACAAGTTATAAACACCCGAGCACGGCTCTGTGGCTTTGTATGATCAAAATGAGTCGGGAGCCCCGCAGTTCCACCTGCATAATGCATATTTTTGGTTACCACATTTATATGGATCATTGCATTACTTTAAAAAAGCAAAAAAAAATCTGTTCATATGGTAAATCTGTCATAGTGGCGAAAAGTTACCTTCGCTTTGTCTGTAGCTAGCCGTGATGATTCCTGCGAGTGAATTCCGATAATCACTTGCCTGTGATCTTGAATCGCTGGTGTAATATTCCATCTTTCCAGAATCTTGTGTTCTTTCCATGGAATCCCTACTAGGCATCGAGGACTCGCTCGAGTGTTTCTTGAGGTAATTAGGCGCTTCTGGCATTGTTGAGCTCGGTGGGCTTGCACCCGGTTGGTCAGACTTCTTGATGGTCCGAAACAAGGCCTTGATCTCTTCGTGCCCCTGGTACTCAGTCAACGCCCGTGGTGTCCATCTGTGAGCGTCCGGCTTGTCTATGTCGGCTCCTTGTTTGATCAGAAACTTAACAACTTCGATGTTTTCCTCGGATATAGCTGTGTGGAGTGCAGTGGTTCCTAAGCTGCTGCATTTCGTGATATCCCCGCCGTACTTGATGATTTCTTTGAGTAAGTCTATGTTGTTCTGCTCGGCAGCGTAGCAGGCGAACTGGCCAACGTCTCCGGAAGATAATTTAGCCCCGTTTTCGATGAGAGTTTTAATCACTGCCTCGTGCTTCCCCAATATTGCTTCCCACAATGGAACGTTCCCTTCAGAATCTGCAAGCATTTCATCGTCAACTTGTTTCCATGATCACTTCTATTACAAACACATTATAATTTTAACTTCTGGTTTTGATTTTTCAAGGCATGCATAATTAGATTACAGTACCTCTTGTATTTGGATTAGCGCCGTAATCTAAAAGTAAGACGACGCATTCTAAGCTTCCTTTTGATGCTGCAATATGCTGCCATTACATAAACCGACGGTGTCTTTATCAGATGCAGAAACTGTATTCTGAGTTATGGTTTTAGTAGAATAGTGCAGGAAAATACCAAGGCATTGCGGCCATTGCTGTCTGGTTCATTCGGGTCTGAACCCCGTCTTAACAAATGGTGCATCAGTAGATCATCTTCTCTGGCAGCAGCAAAGCATATGCTGAGAGGCAAGTCCATCCTTCCATGGCCCAACATCTGCTCTGTGTCCCTATAAATATCGTGCATCATGGGATCTTTGTGCTCCTTCAGATGCTGCATACTCCAAAAACACACATATACATCGAAAGATCATCAAATGTTACCTGTTAATTTAGTCTTCATCTACTAAAGCAGAAGTTGGAAAGATGTATGTTTCATACCTGGAGAAGGTTGTTCATGATTATAGTTGCATCTCCAACGTTAGCCTGAAGAATATTCAAGAAAGAAGTTCGATTTAACCGCAGCAGCTGACTAAGCCGTTTCGTGCGAACTGTGAAAAGCTGTGGCCGGTAGCAGAGAACACCTATTTCACCACAGACATCGCCCGACTTGCCTTCACCCACAACCTGTTAGTATCAGCTCGTTAGGTGGTTTTATTAATAAAAAATATCCGATCAATGATACGTGCAAGGGAATCAGGACCAAATGAAAACTTACCCATTCCATTGCATTTCTGTGAGAAATGTATTCCTGCGGCCATGTTAACAGCATCAGAAAGTCAGATCAGCTTTTACATAGAAGAAATATGGAGGTATGAAGAAGCTGACTAAAAAGGATGATATCTAGTTTGCTTGCAAATAGCAATGACTTTTAAAATAAAACTAAAAAATAAAAAATCTTGACATAACCTCACATTACAATAAACAAATATCTCATAGTTTGGAATATGGTGAGGAAAGGAGATAAATATACCACTGCCCCATTGACCAAAATATATAATTCCGTAGGCGCCTCGTTTTGTAAAATTATATCTTCCTTGGGAGGGAAATACTCTGCTCTCATCTCAGTGACCTGAGAGGTAGACCATCAACAACAACAACAATATGAAAATCTGGTTCATTCTAGAGTATTTGATTCCAATAATGAAACCGAATAGATCACAGGAGTATATATGGTTCTTGGAAGTTAATCAGATAACAGGAATCCACTCATAATGCTGCATAAGGTATTTCCACAATCAAATTAAGGGCACAGTATTAGTTCTTACCAGCTGAAAGAGTAGGTCGTTTGATATTCCTTGGAACAAATACACTTTATCAACGAGTGCATAGAACAGATAGTGCAGTATACTTGAACGGATTGCTTTTGGTAGAACATCAAGAATTTCATGCTGCTGCAGCCCTTCTGAGTCAGCTCTGTATCTCAGGCTCAAATGAGATAGCATCTGATCTCCTAGTCGAGGAGGCAACTGGTTCCTTTTAGCAAAGCTTGAAGCACCACGGATAGTATCTCTCTGGACACAGCACCACGTGTGAATAAAAAATTAGATTCAGATACTGAAAAATTCCATCACCTTTCAAGAGTTTTCATGTCTTTAACTCCAGATATACAAGATATAATAATCTTTGGAAAAGTATGCTAGTTTTGGATTGAAATTCTTGAAGATAGTCCAAGGATTGTACTTACAAATATCCTAGTTTTGGATGTTGCCTCAACAATCAGGGTGGTCATGTTTCCGATGAGATAAGAATCCATAAAGAGGTTGAACAACATGAAGAAAATGTCAAATATCATTTCTTTTGTGTTTACTGGATGCAAATCACCATAGCCGGTAGTTGTTACAGTGACAATAGACCAGTAGATGGATGTAACATAACGGTCCCATAGAGGTTCATCATGAAAATTCTCATTTACAGAACCAATCCATGTGTTTGTTGGATCTGGATAAGTATCGGCAATATAATAAAAGAAACAACCAGCAAAATGAGTCGCAAAAAGTACTACCTACAAAAAGCATGAAACATTTATCAGGCAAACGCTTTTAATTCATGTCATTTCCATGTAGTGGCTTCTCATGAGATACTTACACACGTAAGTTTCAAAATTCGAACCAGCATGTAACTATAGTTTGTGTCTTTCTCCAATCTGCAGTAAGTTTAACACATGTCATCTCCCTATTAGCATTACCACAACACAACCTCGAATATGGTACACGTCAGAAGTGAAATCTGTGAATAAGATTTAAATACACAGAGAACACTGTAAAAGTGCAAATTCATGTGTAGTTGCATCACAGACTGTGCTGACCGTAAATTTTCAACATGCAAAAAATTAGCACCAACTAGAGATTGTACCTCCGAAACATTGCACTGACTCTTCTGAGACGCCATAGACGGGCCATACTAAGGATGCCGTATACGAGAGAAGAGCTGATAATTATGTGTGCAAGTTGATAGGGAATTGTGGATACAACATCAGGGATCAGCCAGGTTCTAGTGTACCTCAAAGCAATCTTCTTGTGATCATCGACCATAAGAAAAGTTCCTTTGTCGAGGTAGGCAACAAAGAATGTCAGAATGATATCAATCGCGAAAAATCCATTCACAACATTGTCTGTGATGGAGAGAACTCCACCATCGCGTCCTATGCTGAAACCAAATTCAAATGGAGAGACCCATGCTGTGTAGAACACCAATACATTCAGAAACGTCTGCCAAGCTCTGTAGAAGGATATCAATTTAATTCAATACAAAACTAAGACCTTCTTTCGTTCATTGTTACATTTTGCAGAAATTTTAGAGTTGCATATTATTATTAATAATGAAATAAAGGCGCAATGCTAACTGAAAAATAATAACAATCTAATCTAATAGATTTAATCAAACAATAACTCTCTACTCTAGATAATAGAAATATAATCATCATAAATTATTAACATTCTTTCAAACTCAAGTAGTGACAAAGAAACAATTTGAGTTAGCTAGGAGAGATCGAAGATGGCGTAGCTAAAATTGTCCATTGTATCATAATCAGGAGTCAAGAAGATCGCTGAAAATACGGAATATGCACTTATGGAAGGTGGTTGGCAGACAATTTACCAAATGATCTAAAAGTGGACGTGAAGATGGTACGGAGCGGCATTGATCATTTGATAGAATCAAATGTAGCAGGCGTTGTCAACCGAATTAGAGTAAAACACAAGACTCGCTTACAACAAAGTCAATAGTCGAAAACGAGACTTGCTCACAACGATGTTATAGTCAGAAACATAACTTGAACATAAACATTATTGAAACTGAAAAGCAAAGTTGAAAAATAAGTTTGACAGACGAGCACCTGCATACGGGTCTCGAAATTAGAAACCTCAGATACGTTCCAAGTTCAAATTCATAATTTGCAGCTTCATTTTCTCAGTTGTTCCCCTCTCATCCTCTCTAATTTTACAAGGAATTTACAGATCTCTCTATTAATTAGAAACCTCAGATACGTTCCAAGTTCAAATTCATAATTTGCAGCTTCATTTTCTCAGTTGTTCCCCTCTCATCCTCTCTAATTTTACAAGGAATTTACAGATCTCTCTATTAATTAGAAACCTCAGATATGTTCCAAGTTCAAATTCATAATTTGCAGCTTCATTTTCTCAGTTGTTCCCCTCTCATCCTCTCTAATTTTACAAGGAATTTACAGATATCTCTATTGCCAGTTTCTGCAATAGACAAATCAAAATCTAGGTTGTGAAATAGTCTACATTCCATATTTTTATGAACCTCCTCTGAGTGTTGAAACCAAATTGGATCTTCTAGGGTTATTACTTCGCCATTATCATATAATAAACGCTCTTGGAAATCCAGCAGGCAAATTAACATGATCACGCCAAGGCATTTCCCATTCCTAATTCCACATTTCTACCAGAACAAAAACAACAGCAACAAAATGCATAGGAAAGCTAACATCCGTACAAAAAACACGCAAATGCAACCAGGATTCGTTACATAATACGCACCTGTAACGAGTATCAAGTGGAGACACAATATACGGTCGCAGCTTGATCCGGTGGGTGCTGTGCGCGCCGAGTGCTGGAAGAATTCCGCTCGAGTAACCATGGGAGCTCCTATCATCTTTCGACAGGCTCTCCTCGTAAGAGTCGCCGTCGAATTCCTTAATCACAGACATCGGACTATCCTTCCGCCTCGAGGCGTCCATCATCGATTCCTTACCCGACATTATTGCCGCTTCAAATCATCATCGTCATCTATCCCCAAAGCATATAGTTTCACAGTTGATCAATCTGTCTCCCGCGCACTCGATATAATAGGATGTGGTGTGCCTTTTAGGCCCCAGGATCGGATGGTTTGAGACGTCCATTCCAGGCACTGCAAGCATGCGCTTCGGGTGCTTCGTCGTCGCCATGGTAGTGCCAGTCGTTCTTCGTCAGCCATTGAAACTAATTTTCCTAATTTTGTATAACTAATTGTTGACTATTTTTGCGCTATTTCAAAAACTTGTGAAATTTATCTTCCACAACATATGTTTACCAAAATTTAACTTATTGAGCCAGGATTTTCAATTATACTTTTATATAAAATTTATATAATTAATATTTTTGAAAACACTAATAAAAATCGTTATGCTATTGGTTATTAGGAGTATTAAATTTTGATAAATTTGTCGAACAATAAAGTTATCAAATAGAATTCGATGAATTATTTTTTTTATTTTTTTTTTGAAATATTAAATTTTTTATGAATGAATAATGTATATAAATATTAATATTTGTATATTTATATTTTTTAATAATATTTATGAAAAATTATTATATTAAAAAACATAATGAAATTTCAACTAGTATTGTCTATGTATTCATTTGATGATTAAAAATTTTAAGGTGAAAATAGATTCTTATATAATATATTTTTAAAATACATAAATATTTAATGTGATATTTTAAATTATAAAACTATACAATATTTTAGCTAAAAATAAATATTTAAAACAGTGGTCTATATAAAAAAAAAAAAAAAAAAAAAAAAACATTTATTTATTTATTGTTCTTATTTTACTATAACACATAATATGAATCCCATATTGAAAACAAGCCTATGTTTTGCTAATAAATGGTGTAAAATGACGTCTACTATTGTAGAACATTCCATGTGATGTGCACAAATTAGGTATAACTTAAATTTTATGTGCATTATTATTATTATTATTATTTTTATTATTATTATTATTATTATTACTGGCAAATATTATTTGGTAAAATTTTTAAATCAAATTTTAAAATAGAACTGCCATATTCATCTTTATCAAGTAAATGTTAATTAAGTCCATGTTTAAAATTATTTGTTGAGTTTGAGAAAATTTAATTTGTATTTTGTATTAAAATATTATTTGATAAAATATTTTTTAAGAAAAAATTGTCTTTTTATAAAAAACGCATAGTCAAATAGTAAATTTTGGTAAAAAAACGTACCTCTAAACTTTACAATAAAATGAAAAGATAAGTAATTACTTTTTAAACTTTATTTTTATATGAAATAATAGTTGAATATAATAAATTTATATAAAATAGGATTATATTATTATTATTATTATTATTATTATTATTATTATTATTAGAAAAGGAAGTTACACAATCAATAATAATAATAATAATAATAATAATAATAATAATGTCTAGAAAATTGTGTGATTCACGCAAATTATGGTTATTATATTCTGAAAATTAATTTTTATTCCCTACATGTCTGTCTGAATTCATATAATAAAATCAATAACGATAACTACGTATCAGAATATTCAGCACTTCATTGAGAAGCTATTACTATTTAGCCGATGAGTATTTAAAATAAGAAAAATAAAAAATAAATAAACCGACACTAGCCTTTCATCTTTTATGCTTTCTAATTTATTTATTTTTCTAAAA
The DNA here is from genome assembly GCF_009805555.1 of Andrographis paniculata. NCBI lineage: Eukaryota > Viridiplantae > Streptophyta > Magnoliopsida > Lamiales > Acanthaceae > Andrographis > Andrographis paniculata. The sequence goes on along the minus strand of NW_026137634.1, from coordinate 467,587 downwards.
AATTACATTAATTAATATTAATTATATATATATATATATATGCAAGAAGACAATCTAAAACAATTATTTTTACCTTCAAATAATAATAGATATACAAAAGTACATCCTGATTATTATTATGTTTCTATCTATATACGTGGACGTCTGTTTGGTTTAACTACTTTTTGAGAAAATTAGAAAAATAAAGGGTGTGTTTATGCAGGTTTTACATCTGATTTTATTATTTTAATTTTTTTTTAAAAAAAATATTAAATTAAACACTCAATTTTTATTTATTTTATTACACTAAAATTTAATTTTTATGTTCAAAATATCACATCAATATATATTTATATCACATCAAACAACTATTTCAATTCAAAATTTTACTATTCAAAATCAAACTCAAAACAAAAATTTCAAAGTAAACACACCCAAAAGTATTATATTTCTCAAAATATTACATAAAAAAATATAAAATATACATACCTTATGTGAAAAGTTATTTGAAATAATAATAAAAAAAGATACACACACAAAAAAAAAATCCTTACATATAATGATGAGAAAGATTAAGGTGTCCATTTTACTGTAAATACAAAAAATTATGAATGATATAATTAGTAGTACTAGTAAATAAGTAATAATGTATTACAAAAAATAATTATTTTATAATAAAAATAACAGTCTAATTAAATTAAAATATGATTAAAATTTATAATTTTCTTTTCTAATAAAATAAAAATTAAGTGAGACAAATGAAAATAAAAAAATAAACAGGACGTTTAGGACAGAAGGAGTAATATAACTGATAAAATTACTGTGAGATTATTTTTGTATTGAAAACATATAATTATATATATATATATAAAAGTCTATATATACACATATGGTAAGAAAGATAAGCCCCGGTTATGTTCGTTTTTTTTTTTTTTTTGACAATATTTATTAATATATATATTTATATTAAATATCACGTTAAAAATTTATTTAATATATTAAATTAAATATATATTTATAAAATTAATTATCACAAATTTTTTCCAGAAACCCTTGTAAAAATATGAATGGATTGTGGTCCAAATTGAATTGAAACGACAGGTGCAGAAATTAATGCTACTTTCATGGGATGTTCCTTCATACATTTCAATAATGCAACCAAATTTATAATAACAGCATCCCTCTTTTAATTTCATTTTTTTTTTCAGAGTTTTTATTTATATAAAAAAAATTACATTTAATTTATCTTTCGTGGTGATGATGATGATTATTATTATTATTAAAACGATAATATCGGAACATCGTTTCACTTAAAAAAAAATAAAAAGCAAAACAACCAAACTAATTATAAACAAACTCATTAAAATTTTGACTGTATTTGTTTGTTTGGCTTTGGTTTGATATCAAGATTTTAATTTTAATTTTATATTTTTATCATAATTATTACTCCCTCCGTCCCATATAACGTGTCCGTAGACACGGTATTTTAGGAGGGGTGTAATTAGTAGATAATTAAGAATATATTAGTGAAAATAATTATCTTATAATATAAATAATTATAAATTAAAATTAAGATAACTAATTAGTTTAATTAAAATTAAAAAAAATTAAGAAATTTAAAATAAGATTAAAGTGTGTAATCATTTTTCAGAAAAGGAAAGTGACACGGTACATGGGACGGACATAAACGGCAACGTGTACATGGTATCTGGGACGGAGGGAGTATAATTTTTATTGAAAATAAGTATGAACAAATATTAATTTTTATTACAAATATAAAACAAACAGACACACATTGTCTACAACGAATAGTAAGAATTATTTAGCAATGATGAAATTACAATATTTATAATTATTCTAAGAGGTTATAGGAATGTTATGAGAACTCATGATGGTGTTTAAGTAAAATAACTTGATTAATTTTTATATATGTCATAAAAATTATTATATTTTTATTGAAAATATAAAATAGCATAAAATAAAACAACAAATCATTATATTTACCACAAAATTTTTTAAAATAATAAATAAGAAAAAACATCAAAGTAAAATGGGTTTGATTTTGATTTCAAAATTAATAAAATATTATTTAAATTAAAATTCCAATAAATTTAACATTTACATAAAATATTATTTTTTATATTATTACATTCCATCAAAAAATATCTAAAAAAATAAAAATAATAAATCCTCAATTTAAAACCTAAATCAAACACACCCAATTAATACAATTTTCCCATTAATAAAAGTAAAAATTTGAGAAAGAGAGAAAAAAAACCAAAAACGAGGGTGAGGTGTATTGTGGGCCCAGAAAATTGAAAGATGGAGGGCCCACATGCCCTAAATAGGCCTAGAAACATGATCTTCTATATTTACTATTGGGCCTATCGGGCCCCACAAACCCTCGTGCCATGTTTCTCTCTTTATTATTTTATTCAACCCAAAAAATAATAATACAAAAAAATATAAATATTAATGAGGATGATATCATTACATGTGAAATTAAATGACATATATACGTACATACATAGCATCGATGGATAGTGTTACCAAATCCTCGCAGAGTATTTAAATTTTATTTTCTTAAAAAAAAAAATACTAAGGGTGTGTTTGTTTGGAGGTTTGAATTTTGAGATGGGATTTGAATAATAAAAATTTTGAATTTGAATAGTTGTACGATGTGATATAAATAGGTGTTGATGTGATGTTTTGAATGTAAAATTGATTTTTAGTATAATATAAAAAATGAAAAATAGGTGTTTGATTTGATGTTTTTGGAGGGAAAAAATTGGATAAATAGTAAGATTTTGCACAAATCTTACAAACGAACACACCCTAAGTGGTTATGCATGAATTTTGAAATATGTATGTATAGTTTGGTTGCATTCATGATTCCATTCCCCAATAATAATAAGGGAAGGCTTTGCTTGCTGAATAAATGCCACTTTAATCAAACTAACCACGTGCCTCTTAAATTCATATTTCATTCTCAAATAAATAAATTTAGAAAATCACAACTTTATCCCGTATTATATTAAAAAAAATAAATAATAATAATAATAAGAAAAAAAAAAAAAAAAAAAAGAGGAAAAGTTAAGAAGCGCCGACAATGATGATCCTCAAATTATTACCTCAAATATTATTCACATCGTTCACTCTGATAGAGGTTTGGTCGAGAATTTACTCAAACTAGACTAGCAGCTATTTGCTGATTTTATAAAAATAAATAAATAAAATTAAAACACAATATGACAAAGTTTTATTGCCAATAATATTACCGTCATTGAAGCAGGAATTTGAATGAAGTGAATCATACACATTTGTTTTATTATATGTTATCAAGGATTTTTGTGTCATCATAAAGTTTTGTGTATTATGAAGGATTCTTTTATCCTTAGATTTATTTATTATTATACATATCTTAAAATAGGAAAGTGGATAAGTATGGAGAAGAAGGAAGAGTGAAAAGAAATGGCAGAAAAAGGACAAAAAGCAGGCTCAATTTATGGCTGCTCAGTAGCAGTAGCAATAGCAATAGCTGCAATACTGCAATGGCAGCAGCAGCAGCTGCCTCTAAATCAAAGTGCAAAATCAATCAATCAATCCTTGTGGCTCCCTCCATTTTCTTGTCATCTTCTCCATCTGCCCATTTCCCAGATAACCCTAATTCCTATACAAGGACTGAATTGGATTCGATCCATCCATGGATATATTATATAGGAGTATATAAAAATCTTGTGGGGAGAGAGAGATGGAGATATATACAGAGAGGTAGAGGGAGACAGGGTGATCCCCATGTGAGAGAGAGGGCAGACTACTCACCCATGGCCCTACAAACTTACTCATCAATTAGGGCACCTTTGTAATTCGTCCCCAAACCCATGTCCTCTTTCATATCTCCCCATGCATAAAACCCCCTTTTTTGAAACCCCTCCCTCTTCAACTCTCTCTCACTCCTCCCCTCCTCTCTCTCTCTCTAAAAAGACAAAACCAAACCCTTGCACAGTCAAGAATGAGGGGTTTCACTCTTCTCGTTTGGGTCCTTTTGTGTTTTGCCACTTGCCATTCTTCCTCCCTCTTTAGGGATGGTCAGCTCTCTCTTTCTCTCTCTCTCTCTCTCTGTGTGTGTATATATATATGTATATATACATTGGTGTTTTACTGTTTTTGGGTCCATTAAGAAGATTTGAGTGCATTTTCTTGACAAAGATCAGATCTTTATTTTGATTTACTCAGCCAATTGAAAGTTTAGTTTGAGAAATCAAAGTCCTAACTGGTACACATCAAATTACAAGATTCAGAATGGTTCTTGCTATGCTAAATTAACACAGATTGGTTTAGTTTTATGATTTTTAACACTCTTTTGGTTCCAATGTTTGTTACATAACAACAAAACTGGTTGATAGAATTGTGTGTTCATCGATTGATTGAGTTCTTGAACCACTTTCCCCTACTCTCTTGCAACATTTGCATCAGAAAAGACTCTAAAATGTGTTCGGATAGAAACATTGCACAGAAAGGATCGATTTCTAGCTCACATCTGCACTTGTTTAGATCAATTTGTATGCTAACGCTTTGTATTCCTAACATATCGACTCTGTTTACATGGATACTTTAGAGCATTTCAAGCTATTATATCAAATACTAACTTTTTATTTCATATCGGGTCCGAATTATATATTCGAAATGTAAAATTCCACAGGGCTTCTGGACAATGGCAATTTCGAGCTAGCTCCGAAGGCCGCCGACCTCAACGGGACGATCGTGCGCAGCTCGAATGCCATTCCGAAATGGACAATCTCCGGCTTCGTCGAATACATCAAAGCAGGGCAGAAGCAGGGCGACATGCTGCTCGTCGTCCCGGAGGGCTATGCAGCCGTCCGCCTCGGCAACGAGGCGTCGATAAAGCAAGATCTTAATGTAACTAAAGGAATGTGCTATGCTTTAACGTTTAGCGCCGCTCGAACTTGCGCGCAAGAGGAGAGTTTGAATGTATCCGTGGCTCCCGACTTCGGCATCCTCCCGATCCAGACGCTCTACAGCAGCAATGGCTGGGATTCGTACTCGTGGGCGTTTTGTGCACTCTCCGCCATTGCTCGGATCCTCCTCCACAACCCCGGCACCGATGAGGATCCAGCTTGTGGGCCTTTAGTCGACTCCATTGCCATCCGGGCTTTGTATCCTCCTAGACCGACGAGCGGTGAGTTCTTGCTATGGCTATTGAGGTATAATAGTTTGTTGTTCGTCGAGTCAAGTAAAGTTTCTTAATTTTGAGGATTGTCGATGAATTGCATTTGGACATGAATGTAGGAAGTTATAAAACCAGATTGTAATCTTGTCGTTGCCGTAGGGATGATTGAGTTAGCGTAGTATGGTGATTGATGATTGCAAGGTCATTCGGTCGACCCTTGCTTACGCCCCGTGGTAGTTGAGTATGGCATGGTTTTAAAGTTATTGCGCTCAATCGAGATTTGGAGTAGAAGAGTAGTGACTGTGAATTCCGACGTAGTTGGATTTTTATTTAGCTATTTAGCTTGTTTTTGGCTATATATAGATCGTGATGATTGCTTTTCAAGATTTACCTGCTAGCGACTATGAGTTCTCACGTAGTTAGATTTATAGTTGGCTATTTAGCTTGCTTTTTGGCTATATACAATTCGTCGTGATGATTGCTTTTCGAGATTTACTTGCAGTAGAAGAGTAGAGACTACGAGTTCTTATATAGTTAGCTTAATAGCTGCTATTTAGATTGTTTTTGGTTATATATAATTTGTTGTGATGATTTCTTTCCAAGATTTACCTGCATTAGAAGAGTAGCGACCACAAGTTCCTATATGGTTAGCTTTATAGCTGCTATTTCAATCATTTTTGCTACGTATAACTCATAAAGATCGTTTTTTTAATGACTTGTGTGTACTTACGCAGCGAATTTGCTCAAGAACGGGGACTTCGAAGAAGGGCCGTACGTATTCCCTAACACGAGTTGGGGCGTATTGATCCCCCCGAACATCGAAGACGACCACTCCCCGCTCCCGGCATGGATGATCGAGTCCCTCAAAGCCGTCAAGTACATCGACTCTGCCCACTTCTCCGTTCCTCGTGGCCAACGTGCGGTCGAGCTCGTCGGGGGCAAAGAGAGCGCAATCGCTCAAGTGGCCCGGACCATAATCGGAAAGACGTACCAATTGACGTTCGCGGTCGGGGACGCGAGTAACTCTTGCGAGGGGTCGATGGTCGTGGAAGCGTTTGCGGGTCGAGACACGGTGAAAGTCCCGTATGAGTCCCGAGGGAAGGGTGGGTACAAACGAGCCGTGCTACGATTTGTCGCGACCGCGACCCGAACCCGGATCATGTTCCTTAGCACGTACTATCATACGAGGAGCGACGATTACGCGTCCCTTTGTGGCCCCGTCGTCGACGATGTCAAGCTTCTTAGCGTTCGTAAACCAGCTGAGGTCTCGGCCTAACACCCAACTCTGAATGGAACGCCTTGTTATTTGTATACTAAAAATATCCAACTATCGATCGCGGGGTTTTATTTATTTTTATTATTTAAGAAAAAAAAAATTAATATATGTAATACGTTCACACAGAATTATTTGGCCTTTTTAAGTACATAGGAAGAGGTGTGGTTTGGTTGTCAGGTGATGTTGTGTTTTACGCTTTGATCTTAATCTTATTATGCTTTGGGAAATAAATTTATAAAATGTATGCTTTCGAATGTCCATCATACAAGATATATGCATTAAAGAACGTTTTTGATTTGGTGTCATTGTTAGGGCGTGTTTGTCTGGGGGTTTGGATTTTGAGTTGGGATTTGAATAGTAAAAATTTTGAATTTGCATAATTGTATAATGTGATATAAATAAGTGTTGATGTGATGTTTTGAATGTAAAATTGATTTTTAGTATAATATAAAAAAATGAAAAATAGATGTTTGATTTGATGTTTTTTAAAGAAAAATTTTGGATGAATAGAAGGATTTTGGTAAAATTCTCCAAACGAACAAACCCTAATTGAATTTCGATATATAATATTGAAATATGAAAGAAAATTGAGACAACACATAAATTAGGAAATTAAATATCCATTTAATATAAATTAGTTTACAAATTAACTCATTTTTTTCTTACTTATGAATTCAATTTTGAGAAAAAATATATATATATATATATTTAATTACCAAACATAAGTATTTATTTAAAATTCGATTTTCAAATTCTCTCCCAACAAGAATTCCAATGACAACATAAAAATGAATGAACACACACAAAAATATTTCTAATAATATTTTCATATCTTATAGTAAAAATATTTAAAATTTAAATATTAACCGAATGCATTTTTAAATTGTATTTGACATATATTTTATTTACAAGAATAATATAAAAAATTCATGTAAATAGAGCTTTAATTTACAAACGCAATAGTCATTAATACTAGATAAAGTGTTTTTTAAAAATAAATAAATAATTCCAACTTGTCAATTAATTGAAAATATAATTGCAGGCAATTATTTTACCGTTAGTAATAATGATATTAATATATAAAGAAATGGGTCAGAGCCCAAATAAAGCCCAATATCGAACAGAAACGGTCATCGATTTAACTGCTCACATTTGAAATTCAAATTGAGGGGCACGTGACAAGCACGTGAAGGCGATTTTGATCCGACGGTGGAAATTGTCGCGTCACCTCAAAGCTACGCGATTCAGCGGAAATTCAAAAACCCTTATTAGGGCTTCCGTACTCAGCTCTTCAAATATATATTCAGCCATAAGCAGGCTGAATCCTCTGCCAATTGATATTGATTTCGCCATAGCTGTTGTTCTACGCTACCTTCGGTGTTTTCTCTCTAGACGATCTGAGCAGATCAGAAATGGTATGTTGTCTCTCTGTTTTTGATTTTGGATGGAGGAGGATTTTGGATTGTTTGTGTTTTCGTTGTACAGTTTGATCGATTTTAACTTTTTGATTTCATTTCCGGATTTTTAGGCATTGCCGAATCAGCAGACTGTGGATTACCCAAGCTTCAAGCTTGTAATTGTTGGCGACGGTGGAACTGGTAATTTTATTTTCTGTTTGTGTGTTGTGTGCGGCTCGATATATTGATTCGTTAAGTTGTCGGCGGTGAATCTGAAATGTTGTAGGATTTAGGGCAGTAGATTGTCGTTCGTATTGCTGTTGGTAATTTCTATTTAGAATTAGGAGATTTAGATTGTTGATGCGAAGATGAGTGTTTTTCATTGTAAGCGTGCGGACGAAGTATTTTCATTTTGATGTGATCCTTATGCTGTTGCCCTAAAGTAAAATGTTTTGCGACTAGTGATTTAGCATTTGAGGCTAGTTGCATCTGTTTTTGGGCTCCAGATTTTGTTGTAAAATGAATTTTCGCATCGGCTATGTACTTGGAAAACATTGATAGATTGGTTTAGGTTTAGATGGATTTTAGCATTTGCTATTTTGGAAAGTAAAGGAATTGTATGTACGTTAGCCTAAGAAATTTGCTTGTGATGGTACAGGGAAAACCACGTTTGTGAAAAGGCATTTGACGGGAGAATTTGAAAAGAAATATGAGCGTAAGAATGACTGATATGATTTTTTTTACAGTTCTGCAAACTTTGTATTATTTGTTTGTCCAAACTCTGATTTGTATTGCTTTGCATTTGTTTTTCTCATAATGAATAGCTACAATTGGTGTGGAAGTTCACCCATTGGATTTCTTCACTAACTGTGGGAAAATCAGATTTTATTGTTGGGATACAGCAGGGCAGGAGAAATTTGGTGGCCTGCGCGATGGATACTAGTAAGTAAAGTGCATTGTATATATGTTCGGTGCCTGTTAATGTGATAAACTTAACCTTTTGTTTTGTGTTGCACTGATTTTCCTATTAACATGTGTTTGAAATTTCTGATTCTGCAGTATCCATGGACAATGTGCCATCATTATGTTTGATGTCACAGCTCGCCTGACGTACAAGAATGTCCCAACATGGCATCGTGATCTTTGCCGGTATGGTTCAACATCTCTCGCTTGTTTGTAAAGTTCTTATGAAAACCTGTATTCCACTGATATCTTTGCTGCTAATTTTAGGGTTTGCGAGAATATACCTATTGTCCTCTGTGGAAACAAGGTTGATGTAAAGAATAGGCAGGTGAAGGCGAAGCAGGTTACCTTCCACCGGAAGAAGAATTTGCAGTACTATGAAATATCTGCGAAGAGTAACTACAACTTCGAGAAGCCTTTCCTTTATCTTGCTAGGAAGCTTGCTGGGTATGCCCTGCTTCAATATATATATATGTACAAGATTTTAATGTTCCTGATATGGAAAAAGTGGTGCTGCTCAACTTATTGCTGCTTTCTGTTCTTATTTGTTTTGTTTGCAGTGACCCGAATCTGCACTTTGTCGAGTCGCCGGCTCTTGCTCCACCTGAAGTTCAAATTGATATGGCTGCGCAGCAACAGTACATTCCCTTCTCTCTCTCTCTCTCTCTACACACAAATACATACATACATATATATATGCCTGGCTCACATGACAAGTTTTAATATTTACTTGTGTTTATTGTTTTGTTTCAGGCACGAGGCGGAGCTGGCTGCAGCGGCGAGCCAGCCTCTTCCGGATGACGACGACGAGTCCTTTGATTAAGAGAGGATTGTTGGTGTGGTGATGATGCATCAGGCCGTTTTCTCGTTTTGTTGGTTTATTTTGGTGTTTGGTTGGCGATGATGATGCTGATGGTGTTAGGCCCAATTTTCTTGAGTGTGTGTTTGTCTATGGGGATTTTATTCGGATTTGTTTCAAAGTGTGGTGGATGATGATGAATGAAGACTGCTGGTCTTGTTATATCTTTTGATGATGAATGGAACAAGCTACAACTTTTACTGTTCTTCCAAAGTTTTTCTTGTCCTTGTGATTAAAAATGGAGAGAGGATGAGACTTTTCTTGATTGATTATTATTCTTTGGACTGGAATGGGAGTTTGGAAGAAGGTTTTGACTTTCGAAGAATCAATATTTGATTGGACATATTATAAGAAGAAATAGATATTTAATGCTGAGTATTGGTCTACTATTAGGTCAAAGCCTAATTTGCTGCATGTTGGGTCTCTTAGAAAAAGCATATTTTGGACATGTAGAATCAAGGCAGAAATTGAATTGAAACATCAGGATAAATTACCATTAACTTCACAATTCACACAGAAAAAAGACTTGGCTGTAATGAATTATAATACCAAATAATTTAACTTTACAAGGTTAAAATAAGTTCGTTTATCTATACTTGTTGCTAAAAAGGGTAAAAATATGTAACTTATGCAGCAGCTCCTTACACTCTCTGTTGGCTCTGCCGGAAATGGCTTTCGAGCTCCGCTGCTTGTGATAATGTCTGCGGATAAAACGTCATAAAGAAAATAAAAGGAATGAAGTTTTCAACCATAGTCAGGCCTGTAGTAAACTTTGGTCATACCTCCTCTTCCTGTAGTACCGGATGTTGATGCATCCATCCTTCCATCCTGTTAAGCCTGGAGTAAATTTCGAAAACACAAATAGAAAATATATTGTAGATTAAAATGCATGATACCAGGGCTCGGCATCTGTTCGAAACAATCATCCAAAGTTCAGTGCCAAATGAAAGGCAGCAAGCCCTGGAATCATCATTGAATCAACAAACCAACGTGCGTCCAACCTTAGCTCTGGAACAGAACAGCTATGATCAATCGCATCCTCCAAATACCAATAAGTAAATAAATAAATGATCCTAAATACATTCAATGCGCTCCCGAAAAGCTTAAGCATAGCAATAGAAAAAGTATCACATGCCTGTATTAGTTTCCTAACATTAGCATTCAAGCAAACTAAGTTATGAATCAGATGTGCGTATTGTATTCTATTTCAGGATACTACACAATGAATCTGAATTAATACACAACCATTTCTTCAAAAAACTGTCCACATCAATTAAAGAAAGAGAGTATGATACATGTATCCTGTAGTTTACAAAAGTGCTATCTGCACATAAATAACTGAGATGAGACCTACAGTGTACAATTCATGCTTCTTTCGTACACTTATGGAATATAAAAAAGTAATATGTTAATCTGTGAATGAGAGAAATGCTGAAATGCACGATAACAAGAACACCCTTTCGCTATGATCTACCAGCAAGAGAAGTTTTACGTGAAATTAAGTGCCTCAGCTCCTGCAAATGTTCGTCATTTGAAATGTGAAGCGTAATACGAAGATCAGTCAACAATGATTCCTGCTCCCAACTTAAGGTACCAGAAGCATACAAAGCTTCAAGAGTGCAGCGATAAGCATGCAGCTCTAGCCTATGAAGCATACTGACCTCGAATACCTCTTTTGGAGGAAGTGATGAAGTTTCTCTGCCATTAGATGACTCGGCATCACTACAAGAGGTGTCTGTTTCTTGGTAATATGTAGATCTAAACTGACCATAATAATTTCCTGGACTTTGTTTCGTAAGACTACAGCTGCCAACAGAAGAAGCATCGCTGTCAGAATTATTTAGTTCAGAGCTTCTCACCAAATTATAGCCAGGTACATCATTTTGCTTTATCCGCTCCATTTGATTATGCCCATTAGATGTAAAGTTGTTATGGGAAGCAAGTATGTCCGTTTCACCCAAAATTTCTTTTGAGTAACCAACAACATCTACCTTTTCATACAATGGGGCAGAAGGCACTCTCTGCTTCATGCCTTCTTTCTCAATTGCCCTTAACTTTTGGGCCCGTCCATTTTGTGCTTCGACAACAGTGGAACGTGAATTTCTCCTCTTTAGGGATCTTGATGAGACCAGAGAAGACTCCCCCAGCATTGCATCGTCTTGATTGTCTTTGAAATACCTTTTGGATTGATATTCAGCCCTTGCAATTTGTTGAGATGCTTGGAAAATCTTCTTTCGATAACAATTTGATGTTGATGGTTTGCTGGCCACCACTTCCTTCTCTGCTTCAGAACCCTGCGAATTTCATAAAATAACGGGATCAGACATAGCAAAAATATGAATGAATTGGATTCATGCATACAGAAAACAAACAAGATCATTGAGTACACTTATAGCATCAGAATTTCCAATTGAGTCAAGTTTTGTCCTCGAAGGATTTCAAACAGAGACAAGTAGCACAATTCAGATTAGAACCAGGAACCAAAAGTATTTAACAAAACACTAACATGCAAGTCAAGGCACGATCAAGGAAAAACAAAGATACCAAAGCTAAAATTCCAGCATGAAAAGGAAAGAAACATACCTTCCCCATTACAATCCATTTGCCCCCACACCAGGCCTGTCTAATTCTGAGATTCCGCCTGTTAACAACTAATTCGTGCGAGCTCCCAAGCAGCCTTATTAAATACCACTTTCGGAATGTTTCATCGAGCAGATGGATCTTCCTCCTATTTCCTTCTTTCTTTTCCATTATCTTCAAGATAACAGCAGGCTTCCATGAATTTTCATGAAACAACTCCACAATGTCTCCAGCACTGCAATTCTCGAGACCTTGCACCGGAGGAGGCAATGGCCTCACAGACTTCAATGGAACCGTCTCTATGATTTGACCATTAGACACACAGCGCACACGATATGTATAAACACCGCTGCTTACAACCTCTCTGATATGCCATGAAACTGGCATCTCCCTACTGTCCATAACCTCCACTGTATCTCCCTTTTTGAACCTCATGATCAGCAATCTCTACGGCAAATATCAGAATTCTGTGATAATTCGAAAAAAAGTGAGTACTGAAATCATCAATTCATTGAGAAATATTAGATCGCCGCAAAAAGCATAATCGAAAGCAAATCCAGAGCAAAGTGAAACTATATCTTAATCTTGCAGAAATCAAGTATTAAGTAACAGCAAACATCTTTGTAAAGCAATCAAGAAGAAATCAAGTATCAACTTCACTAATAGCGTAATTGAGTCACAATTATGTAGCTTTATATTCACAGTCCAAAGATTAATTATTTTAGATTCTTAAACTAATCTAGCCCCTCTTATTAGCCCCAAGCAACACGAATTACATGTGTATCAACCATCTACTCCAGGTCTTATTTATCATTAATATTTTGAATTTTATAATTGTATACAAAGTCAGAAAATTCTAAACGATCACTGCAGGCTGTATATGTCCATCACTTTCATTGTTAAAGCTGATCTTCAGGTTAAATTTTTTTCAAATGTTAATACCTGCTGTAATCAAATTAGATTAACTAATAATACTCGATCAGAACATGATGCCTACCAAAAATTTTCGAAGATATCGATGTTTTTTAACTAAATTCATTACAAAATCTAGATACTACAAATTCCTCCATAACGTGTAGGTCAGCACAATAAAGCACAATAAAACGTAAATATAAACAAACACTTCAGCCATCTGATGAACGAATTAGAACACAGACTTGCGAAAAACGTAAAAAAAGATGAAACCCCCAAATTTGAACAGCTGAATTTCCATCAATTTGGGGATTTAAAGAATTGGAATTAAACCCAAAATCTGAAACACAACTGACCTTTTTCTTCAAATTGAGGGATAATCCACCACCACGCAAACAGCAATTAGGTATTTTTGATCACTGATGCTGCCTTACAACAGAGTTTCGAATTTCAATTTTGTGATCTAGGGTTTGCTTCCTTCGCCCATGAACAAATTTGATGCGTATAATCGTGTATCATGATAAATATAAAACAAAATATAAATTACACATCATCGTGCAGGGGTATTTTGGGGTTTGTCTGTTTTGGAACTTAATTAGGTCCAACAAATGTTTTTATATATATTATTATTTATTTTTTCATTAAAAATATTATAAAAAATATATTATTGGTTTGTTTTTATTATTTAAAAATACATAAAATTTAATTTAAATTCTTTCATGGTTTGTTTACTCTGTGGGTAGTAAAACTACTTAATATTCTTGATATATTGATTTATATATATATATATATTTTAAAAATTATTATTTGTAAATAATATAATTTATATGTAAAGCTAAAAGTATATGTATATAATAGGAGTTGCAATTCGGACCATTGCCAAATAGTTGTTTTCAAATGGAGCTCTAAATTTAGAGCATTTCAAGCTTAATTTTAATTTTAAATTATTTTTATTTGTGTAAATAGAAATTGAATCAACGATCAAATTCAAACAAATTAAGAATTTTATAATCAAATCATATCTTATTTTTTCAGTTATTACTACATCCGTCCAGCTTCCGGCTAAAAGGGTCGATTTATTTGTTGAGATGAGAGTACAAATTAATAAATAATTGCAAAAATATAGAATGACATTTATTAAAAAAAATAAAATTATACAAATACAATATTTTTAATATTAAGTAGAATGTGACCATTAGAGAAACGAAAGATGTATATATTAAGTTATTAAAATATAAATATTAATTTTAATAAATCGGGTACACAACCCAACATTTATGGGCCCGGAATTTGTGTGCCAATATGATTAAAAAAGTTTCAAACTTAGTTTTTCAAGTTCACGTAAGATTTTTTCTTGCCGGATTCGGATCGAATTTTTTGGCTGCCTATTTTGGCAAGCTCTAATGTAAACCGTTATTTTTTGCCAAAGCAAACATAATCGTTCTCGTCTATCTGAAACTCACAAAAGGTTCATACAAACAAACACCACAAAAACTACTCAAAATCTATGGAGTTGTGCATACGACATTGTAAGCCTACAATCAAATGCTCAAATCTAAATCTGAAACAAATCACAATTCCTTTCTTCTTAACTAACATACAGATAAGATGAGTTAAATAATTGATACTCGAAGCAGCCGGCGAGGAAGTTCCGGTGCAGCACGAAGAGCTCACGATAAGTGTGCAGTAATGCATTCAAACAAATCCGATGGACGAGCAAATAGGTAGCCGAATAGGGGTGCCACAACTCCCACACTCAAACTGTTTCCCAGCAATGCGTAGCTGCAGAAAATGAATCAAATTGTGAACATGATGAAGTTATCATCTCCATTGACTATAATCACCATTGCAAAAGCATCCGTAGTTAAGATTTCGCGATAAGACATATATGTGCAAAGTTGATTCGGAAGAAGTTTAAGCATGATCCTGTCTTTTCCTTAGAGTCTTTCTGGATTTGTTTCAAATGTTCTGCAATTTGTTCTTGTTCTAGTGGTCCAGATTCAAAAAAATCACTCAAATTTAAACGTATAAAGATGAAATGTATTGCCTATTGTAAGAATCTTGAGAGGCAGGAAGATGAGCTTACCGTTGGCGAAGGCTAACATGTTCTGGAAATTGAAATTTTCCGGGAAAAGAATGTAAATTGGCAACCTAATGGTAATGACAAAATAAAACAACCTCAGCACCGAACCACTCCACAAGAAATACGAAATTATTCTCACCTCTCTTGGTGTGAAGTATCGAAGCTGAAGCTCCGACAAAGATGATGTTTTATCTTTCATCTTTCCCTGCAAGTTAGTTCATTACATGTAAAATTAGTGCAGATCAGAAAGCAAATTCTTATTTCTCGATCATTCAAAAAGATGCACAAGCTTCACTTCAAATGCTTATTCACGTAAAAGATAAGTACATGTACACATACAGGGGCAGTCGCCAATAGGGATCCGGTGCCCTTCACATATCGGAAGTAACTTTTGGTGAAACAACAGCAGCGCCTTGATTCAGGGAAAACAATATCTATGATCCATCAAGAAATTATTCGGAGGGTATAGGCACTTGAAAAGATAAAAAATTTCAGGTATGAGAGATAAATATATAAACGAGTGCGCGATTAACTTACCCATTGCGCTGCCCCATCTTTGTACAAGACTTGATGGGACTATATACTGATCTAGAGGATGATCGACAGATCCAGTTTCTTCCTCAATAACATTTGAACTTTCAGAAACATTACCACGCATACTACATTGTTCTGAAACAACTTCACTTGTAAAATTCTTCGATTCCAGAAAATCTTTTATAGGCTGACAAGTTTCTTGTAATTTATCCCAATATGCTTGTGAGTCTGCTTCGCCAATTGTTGCTGTGCTTTCAGAACTCCCATGTATAGGGCCAGGAGTTCGAAGAAGTTTATTATTGAATAGTGGATTCTGAAAAGACACAGGAATTCGCTTGGCCTGCCATATATAAGCCATGGAAAGTTTATTCATGAAAAACTGCTAGAGAAATGAAAGAGAGGAACTATATAATTGAAGAGATAAAAATATTCGAACCAGACAAAAGTAGCGAGGGCGCGAATAGGGAACACCAAATTGCAAAGGACTTAAAATGAATTCTTGAGTGCAAAAATGATTTTCTCTCAAAATTGCAATCATCTTTTTATGCGTATCGGAAGTCTGCACCAAACATCAATCATACAAATGCAAAAATGGTTAGAAGCTGTTACGAGTGACGACATTGAAATTATACAATTAAACTAAATGCGGCAAATCACTCTTCCTCATATTTACTCAGATTTATGGTTAGTTTCTACCCCCCAGCATGAAATCCCCTTAGGTTCCAATCAATCTTCAAGATTTTCATTTAGCAAATTTATGAAATGAATGACACTTACGAGGAACTCACTCACAAATGAATAAGACAAACCTCAAATCCGACAACATTCTCTACAAAAAGCATGACAGGAGGCCTTGAGCTTTGTGGTATGAGTTCAAGAATCTTCAGAAAGGAAAAGGCTCTAGCATCACTGGAACCCTTCTGGTGACCTTAACAACATAATCGATTTTGGTTATTCTAACATAGGCAAGAAAAATATGAAAAAGGAGAAAGTAATTCACCAACCTTGGCGCGTGTAAGGTTGGCATGGAGGCGACAGAAGCCAAGCATCTGCCTCATAGCTATCAAGGTCAGCAGCAGACAAGGTCTGGATATTACCCTATCCTTACCAAATTGCAACTTTTGAAGTTAGCATGAACAGTAGTAAATGGACCCACAGTCTTCGATAAAATCGATTACTCTACACAAAAGGTGTTCTTGCATTTCTATCCAGTAAATTATCTTGCTATGCAGTTGATGTAATTCAAACTCAAACTCACATTTCATTTCAGAAGGTTGCAAGCAAGATCAGCACTTTAACGATGGATCTTAATTAACAACAAATTTACAATTTTTGGTAGCCGATGTTCATTGTGAATTGCAATAATGAGATCAAGATCAACCAAATAGATGTAAATTTGAGCCTGCAAGTTCTATTTTGTGCTTAGAAATTTTCCAACTTGAGGCATGAACATTGAATTCAGCACTTATTCTCCAATTTGAACTTCCATACAATTGCAAAATTACATGAATTGACTATATATTTTATACGCATGATAGAACCCTAAATTGAAGCGGATACCTGGTGCGGACGGTGGCCAAAGTTTTGTTCATAAACATCATTTGCGACGTCGTTAATGTCGAAGGCTTCGACGACCTCTGCATCCACACCTGCTTTCATCAAGGAATACCGCTAGGGGGCATTGGAAAAGCAAAGAGCAATGGCTCATCAAAATCTTGAATTTAAAGAAAAAACAAAGGCTTCCACTTGAATTTTATCAATTGTGATACCATCCCGCCGATGCCGCTGTAGAATTCCAGGACTCGCCATGGCCTCTCCACTCCCTTCCTTAAACCCTCCATAGTTGCAGAGAGTTCTTCCAGCAAGAAGTGTCTTGTTGGGTCGTTCGTCTGGTTAGCAGCCTGTTTGTGCTTCGAAGATGGGTTAGAATTTAGAAATGTGATTCTTGGCCCAAATTGGCCCAGAGTTGATGCAGCGATGGATTCGGGACCTGGAATCCGAGGACCTGGCAGATAAGGACTCCATTGTCTCCGTCCTTCTGGAATCCAATCGGACTAAATTTAAAGTGAAAACTGTGAAATCTTCTTGTTGCGCTCGAGACGGCTGAGTCAAACAAATTGGAGAAGCGAATCAAGAAGCCCACGAATTGGAAATTGTTCAATCCAAGGTTAGTGCTGCAGAAATGCTGGAACCTCACTCAATTCCGCACCACTAATTTCTAGGTTTCTTTTTTTTTGCTGTTTCAATCGGATTTTTAGTTAATCCATATTGTTATTCATGCATGACCTGTGTTTTTGTTCGATTGAATAACATCTAGGGTTTTCATTGTTCTTCCTCTCTGCTATTTTGTAAGATCCATATGTGTAGATAATATATTTCCATGGATAAATTCTTCCTGGTTTGGATGGTTGGAAATGGTGCAATTTCCATTGTTGATTTACAATGCGATGGAATCACTAACCTAATTTGCTGTTTCGGGTAAACATGGATTATGTTTGTCCATAATAAGTGGCCATAAAGATTGCGTCCTTTATTTATGCTCATTTTCATGTGCTTTTCTGTCTTTCTGATTTACCTTTAGGTAGGAAAGAATTGTGATTCTTATTTTCATTGTAGGGGCAAATATTTCGGTTCGATTGGGCTCAGCATCTTGTGCATTTCATACTGAAAGAGCTATGAATTTTGTTAGCTCTGCCATCGGTCTGCAATTGTTTTTTCTTTAGTAAATATGATACAATATGTGATTTGATTATGTTTTGTCTTTTTCTTTTTTTAGTTGGTTTAGACACTTGTTTCGACATTTGTTTCCTGCTGGTTGTGTAACGAGCAGATGTTTTAAATTGCTATTTCTTACATGTTCTAGGTAGCCAACCTTCTGTGATGGCACTGTCTTTCGGAAGGACTCATGTCGTCAAGCCAAAAGGGAGACACCAAGCAACGATAGTTTGGCTACATGGCCTTGGTGATAATGGTTCGAGGTATAATAACTTCATTTTTTTTCGTTGAAATACTAAGAAGTCGAACGTGTTACTAGTTTTGGATTTAGTAGAAAAGGATATTATTATCGTTGAAGTTACCAACCATATCATTTATGGAGATTGGTAAAAGAATCGCCTTTGTGTGAATCCTATTGTGATTTGTAATTCTCTACCCTTACAATGAACTAATAGCTCATTCTCTTGCTGTCTCTTGCATCCTCGACCCGTGATGTCATCTCCATCCATTCATCATGTAAATGACAGGAAACCACATTCACGTTGGATATTTGTATATGCTATTTAAACATGAGGTGTAATAACTGTTTTATTTTATTTTATTTTTTAAGCTTATAGTTGAGAAATAGTTGAATGTACTTGCGAATTGGAATGATGCTAGACCCTATGAAACTTTGGATTTTTAAATTTTGACTAATGCTAGTCTATACCTTGATTTCAACAGCTTCATCATTCCTTCTGGTTCGATAGCTATTTGGATTTTAAAAACGATTACTAGTAATTATCATGAGCTGAAAGAGTGAAGCTGCTCGCTCTTTATGGACTTGCTTCTTTCATTAACATGGACTCATTTCATCGATTTAAACTTGGGTTAGAGGGATTTTGGTATTGGTATCAAGTGCGCAAATATGCATAAGTTCGGTTTCTATGATTGGATACTTTCATACCTTCATTAGAAATCAATGGTGGTTTTAATTTTGTTACTCGTGCAGCTGGGCGCAGCTCTTGGAAGGTCTTCCTCTTCCCAATGTACGTCACCATAGTCTTTTTTTTTTTTATAATTTTATTATTTTGTATTTTGTGTGCGAAGTCGGTTGAGTTTTACATGTAACACCATTTAGTGTTGTTTGTCGGCGTTGCCAAAATTTCACGCTCTCTTTTAAACCTGGCCGGCAGATAAAGTGGATTTGCCCAACTGCGCCAACCCGTCCGGTGTCTTTATTTGGTGGATTTCCCAGCACTGCTTGTAAGATATCCGCCTACCTTTTACTCACCTTGCCTATCGCGACTTCTGAGTTTTCATTATGCTCGGTATTTTTATCACTCGCTGCATCAATGTTTTTCATACTTCTTTATTCAACAGGGTTTGATGTTAAGGATTTGACGGAGGATGCACCTGATGATTTAGTTGGATTGGATGCAGCAGCAGCACACGTTGCAAATCTATTGTCGACTGAACCTACTGACAGTAAGTTCTAAAATCCAAATATATGCTTAATTGAAGCCAAATCAAAAGTACAATATGCTCCTATGTCGTGTTCTTTAACAGAAAAAAGTATGTTTTCATTTATTTATGTCGTATGGATAATCGTTGCAAATAACCAAATCCAGAAATGTCTTGTCGTTTTCAAAACTCGAAGACAGAGATCTTGAAATATTGTCATTACAGATCCCGATTATCTCCTTGCAATTACACATAATTAATTGTTCTTGCTCCACAGTTAAACTTGGAGTCGGAGGATTTAGTATGGGCGCTGCGGCTGCTCTTTACTCGGCTACTTGCCACATTTTCGGTCAGTACAGTAACAGAAACCCGTACAATGTTAACTTCAGCGCTGTCGTCGGTCTTAGTGGATGGCTCCCATGTGCTAGGTATTAAATTTCATTACATACAGATCAGATCTGCTTGTTTTACCCGGAAATCATGATCGACATTTAATTGTTTTCCAGGATGCTGATGTCCCGAATGGCAGAAATAAACGAGTCTTCTGCTCGCGCAGCTTCTTTTCCAGTTTTGCTCTGTCACGGCAAAGGTATGCTAGGCTACGATATTATTTCGAATTTGTATTCCAAACAGGGCCTCGATTACTACATTGAATTCATCGATTAGATTAACCACTGCATCATTCGACGTATATCATTTTACTTATTTGCGACGTTTAAGCTTAAGCTAAGCTACGCTATCTCTGTGTTCCTCAGCGGATGATGTCGTGGCTTATAAACATGGAGATAAATCGGCGCAAGCCCTTAAATCTGCTGGATTTCAAAACGTTACGTTCAAATCATACAATAGGTATATTGATTGAATCGAATGCCCACGCCGTGAAAGTTTCTGTGCTGATTCGCTCGAATTTTCTTGTGATCTTATAGGCTTGGGCATTACACTATTCCGGAGGAGACGGATGAAGTCTGCAGGTGGCTAACCGAGAAACTCGGGCTCGAGGGATCGTCGTCATGATCGGGACTGGATTGGATTGGTTGCTGTAAGAATCGTCGAATGATTTGATGAGGTTGTTGAGATTCCATGGAACTTATTCCATGATTCTTCTTCTTCTTCTTCTTCTTCTTCTTCTGCCTGAGATGAGATACAGAAATTGAACTCCTAAGTTGTTGATTTTGCCATTTCTATAACGCTGCTGTATTACTATTGTTATGATTATGATTGTTATTGTTATGATCTTTTGTGTTGTGAATAAATTTATCTGCTTTTCGTGTTTCTAATAAATTTCTATTAATTACACAACAATTTTGAAGATTTTGCTAATATTAATAATTTATAATATATTTTTATTCTTGTTCTTTTTTGGGAAAATTTTCATTACGCTAATAAGGAGATTTCCCTAAAATGGTCGGTTTGTTGCGACTCTAAATTAATATTATTACCACAATTTTTTTAAAAAATATATCCTTATTTTTGTCAAAATTTGGAGTTTTGAAATTGCTTTTAAATTAATAAAAGTTAATATTTTATAATAAAAAAACATATATTTAATATTATATATATTTTTAAAAATAGTATAGATAAATAATATCAAAATTTAAAAAATATATGTGTAAACAAATTTACAAGTAAAGTTGAAGTTTGTTCATTTAATTTATTTTCTGATGATATAATTTATTTATGCACTGTTGTTCTAGCACTTTTTTTTAAATTACGATTTTTCAAAAATTAAAATAATAAAAAACATGATATTTTATAAAAAAATTATTATAATATTTAATGTATATTTCTTTAAAATTTATTTGAATAAAAATAGTAATATAATATTTTAAATATAAAATTAATTTTACTATAATATAAAAATAAATATTTAATTTAATATTTTTACATATATTTTTTTATTTTTTAATAAATATTATGAAGAAAATTCTCCAAACAAACATACACCTAGGGTGTGTTTGTTTGGGGGTTTGGATTTTGAATTGGGATTTGAATAGTAAAAAATTTGAATTTGAATAGTTGTATGATGTGATATAAATAGGTATTGATGTGATGTTTTGAATGTAAAATTGATTTTTAGTATAATATAAAAAATGAAAAATAGGTGTTTGATTTGATGTTTTGGGGAGGGGGGAAAAAAAAAATGGGATGAATAGTAAAATTTTTACAAAATCTTCCAACCGAACACACCTTTAATAATTATAAAAAAAAAAAACCCTCGATAAAAAAACACACCTTTGTTGTTCTTCACTTCTTCTTCTCTCACCGAAAGGGCAGTTCAGTCAAAACACAAGCAAAGGTTGTTCTTCTATTTCTTCTACCCCAAAGGGCAGAAGTTCAGTCAAAAGTACTTTTTACTGCCTGCGTGCTTACCTTCTTCTTCTTTATTCTTCTTCTCCTCTAACACAAAATCCCACACGAGTTTCCTTCAGGTACGATAATTCCCAAGTGTAACCCTCATTACTGATTACATTAATACTTTACTGAATCCCACTGGAGTTTCACCCAGATTTCTCTCCATTCCAATTTCCCTCCCTATTTATAGAAACACTAACATCACCGATCCACCGCCGAGAAAAAACTTGATCAAATTCGACATCATCCTCACTCTCGCAGGCGATTCACTTTCCAATTCATTTAGGTTTTGTTTGTTCTTCACCGATTCTGCTTTTACACATGATTAAAGCAAGAATTTGTGGTCTTCTTTTGATTCCAAACCCTCTTTTCATTGTGTGTCTTTTTTTCGTGAACTGACAAGCACAGGGAGAGATTCACCTTTTTCTTATTTTTCTTTATTGTGTTTATATATATATATATATATATAATATATTCTTGTTTGTTTCTGTAGAAGGGTTTGGATCCTTCTGAAAACAGGGGGGCTTTCTTCACATTTTCTGCGTGCGATCACAGAAGAGATAGTTTGGGGGGAAAATGGAGTCGGGAGAGGGCACCAAACGAAACCCTTTGAAGAGAACCTTCGAACAGTTCATCTCTTCTTCCATCCCTGTCCCTCAATCATCCTCCATGGATTGCGATGATGAGTATGTGCACTTCTTTTCTTAATTATTACAATTATTATTTCTCGACATCATCGACACACATGTACTGTTCTTAATGTAAGAGTTCTTGAAAATTCTACTGTTTGGGGTTTACACAAGGGTTTTTAATCTCAAAATGTTTTAAAACTGATCTGTGTTGTGGCATCATCTATGGAAGAAGCCATCAAGTGAAGGGGTTGTATGAATTGGCAATGGCTAGGAATGTCGTGGCAGTTTCGAAAGCTGGGGTAGCCAAAATGGTGGCTCTGATGATGATCAAACAGATTGGGGAAGCTTTGGTGGATAGCAATGGCGATAAGAAGCTCATAGCTTTCTTGACACCCACTGTTGATCTTGTTCACAAGGCAGGTCTTTTTGTATTTCCAATCTTTGTTACAGTTTCTTGCCATTTCTGTATTTGATCTTCTGACAATGTTGTTATCTTCATTCAATTTCAATAACTATTACCTTGTTTGGATGTGGTTTAAACTTGCAAATGTGGTAAGTTTTCGCTTCAAATAATTGCTAAAAATGATTAGATTCGAAAGATTTAATAGTTTCTTGGGACATAATTTAGGCGAATATTTCGACTTCTGAGTTCGGAAATTGTTTCGTTGTTATTTGCAGCAACATAAGGAGATAAAATCTCACACAAATCTTCGGGTGGAAGCTTATTTTGGTGCTAGAGGCGTCGACGGGTGGGATGCTGATGCATGGGCGAAGGAAATAAATGATCACGACGTGCGTGGATCGTTTTCGATGTGCATTCTTTGTGCTTATAGTCGAAAGCTCGGATCATGTGTTTTATTGGTTTTTTCATATTGTTTGTATAGGTATTGATAATGACGCCACAGATTTTCTTGAATTCTTTGAGGAAAGGATATATGAGCTTGGAACGACTTCGTTTCATCGTCCTCGACGAGTGCCACCAAACGACTGGAAATCACCCGTACGCTTTGATAATGAAGGTGATTTCTGTTTTTTATGATTTTTTTGCAAGACCGATTCGATCGTGACGATACTTTTGATGATTAAGGAGTTTTATCACCAATCGAAAAGACGACCCAAGGTTTTTGGAATGACTGCGTTTCCGGAAAATAAAAAAGGTGAAATTTGATTTTCATGTCGAATTCTTTGTGCTGTTCTTTACATCCTTTGTTCATCATGTGTCTTGTCTGTTAAAGATTCCGAGGATCGTTTACGGGAGCTTGAAAGCCTATTGGATTCGCAGGTAGTTCGTTGGCACGGTTTGTCTTTATATATGACGTAATGATTTGTTCGTAATTGTTCGTTATCCGGGTTTGTGCAGCTCTATGGGGTCGACAATACGATTCAGGTCGATCACTATATTGCTGAGGAAAGGATGATATGCAGATTTTACGATCGACCGCAACCTCTTGATCCCGTGACGAGAGCGGAACTAGAGTCTCTCGAATTGAAGGTGAATTTGACCGACATTTCGGTATAAAGTTTGTCGGATTTCAGTTTTGTTAAATATTGTTCTTACGAATCTTGTCGACAGTTTGATGCTGTTCTTCTCAACTGCCAAAATTCATGCGACGGAGTCGAACAAGAAAAGTGTCAATCGCTTCGGGATCGCTTGGCCCGCAATCATGAAAAGATTTTGTTTTGCCTCGATAATCTCGGGACCGTATGCGCTCACGAGGTAGATATAGACCATCGTTTGTCAATTTTTCTGAATTCACGCCGGTGTATTGACTGCACTTTTTTCATTGGATTGTCATCAACTTTTAAAAACTCTTGTAGGTGGTTAAAGGGCGCATCGAAAAAGTTTGTGAGGTTCAAAATGAGTGCAGAGTTTACAACGGTTGTGTCACACAGTATCGAGCTTATCTTCGGGAGGTTCTGTCGGTGATCGAACGATCTTCAGGTGAGTGTTTTCAGATCTTTTCATGAATCAAGATTTGATTTACTTTTGTTGTCGTTCTATAAGAACATTTTCGATGTTGTAAATCTGATGCAGCGGCTGCTAGGCAACAATCTTCGAAGCTACATTCGCTTCTTGAATATTTAAAATCATTAAGGTAAAACATCTGCAAAATGGTACTTATATTACTGAATTTTCTGACCTCCCAAGTATCGATCTGTTCACTTTCTGTTCACACTTCGACTATTCGAATGCAGGCGGGATACAGAGGCTCATTGCATCATATTCGTCGAAAGATCGATGACAGCAAAAGTCATTGCAAGAGTGGTGAAGAAAATCCCCGACTTTTCCCATTTCAACATATCCTATTTGACGGAGAGTAACGAAGCTTCGGCCGTCGGGATTTCACCAACTTCCGAGATCGGAGTTTCAGAATCGTATTATGGTAACAAGGTGCGCGATAATCGTACTCGCTATTATTCGAATTTAATGTCGAATTCATTAATCCGATTCACTATTGTTCGAATTTATTGCTTACTTAATCCAATTCACTAGCATTAGATTTTCGACTACATCGTTTGCTTTAAATGTACGCGGTTGCAGGCAAGTATCTTATTCCGAACCTACGCATCGAAGAAGCGTGCACATCCCTTCAAATGCTCGTCTGTAATTTGCTTTGATCTTCCGAAAACGAGTGGTGAATACAATCAGTCGAGGCAACGCACGTTCGGAGAGGATCCTCTGTACATCACGTTTATCGAAAGGTTTCGATCTTTTTTCCATTCTAGTCCGAGGGCTGATGCTCGATCTCGATTTTCTAACATTTCTTACATGTTTCAGGGGTAACGTGGAGTCGTTAAATCAGATATCGCATATCATTCAGAAAGAGGATTCGATGAGCCATACCGCCGCAGCTGGAGACTTGGGGGATAGTCGGGTGAAGGACTTGGCTACAGACATAAATCTCGAGTATGTCGTGGAATCGACCGGAGCATCCGTCACGATCGGATCGAGCATCAGCCTTGTCCACCGATACTGCCAAAAACTCGGAGGGAAAACGTAAGGACATTTATCGTAATTCAATCGTTATTGTGCGCAATTTTCTGATCGTAGCCTTTCTGTCTTTTGTGTGCAGCCAATCGATTCAGATGCCGAAGTTCGAGACATTGAACGACGGCTGGATGTTGAGAACTAAGCTAACTCTGCCTCGTAATGCAGCTTTCGAAACTATAATCGGCCCCGAAGCTCACGAATCTAAATTATCGAAACAGCTTGTTTGCTTAGAGGCTTGTAAAAAGTTGCACACGATGGGGGCTCTCGACGATCATCTTGTCCCGTCCATGAAAGTGCTGCCGAAGATTAACTCCAATTCAATCGTGAAGGGATTAGCATCCGCACCAGGTATGAATCGAATCTTAAGTCTATTTTAACAATACATATACCGTTTTGCGTTTTACAGGAATATATGTTTTCTTCAATGGATCAGGATCGACGAAAAGAAAGGAATTACATGGATCGGTTAGCGTTCGTTTGATGTCGGGAACGTGGAGGGATAAACTCGACACGGCCGTTTTTTATGCGTATAAAATGCACTTTGTGTGTAACATTGCTCAACAGAAGTTTTCGAGTTTCGTACTTTTATTGGAGACAAAGCTTGACGATGACGTGGGGAATGTTGACGTGGAGCTGTATTTGTTATCGAAGTTTGTTAAAGCTTCCATTTTTTACTGCGGTCAAGTGTATCTGGATGTCGAAAAGGTATTAACTGTCTGTTTCTTGTTACGGCATTGGGATTCGATGTACTTTTTCTGCTGCGATGACGTCTTTGTCTTAACAGGTGGCGCAGGCGAAATGCTTCCAAGAACTTTTATTCAATGGTTTGTTTGGGAAAATGTTCGTTAAATCGTCGGGAGTTCGACAGCTTTTATTTCAGTCGGAGGAGTCGCTGTGGGATCCGTCTAACATGTACTTACTCTTACCGGTGGAGACGACGGATAAAGCTAGCGATGGAGATTTGACGATCAATTGGACCGCAATTCAGTCGTGTGTATCGACGGTCGAGTTTCTGAAAAATAATGCTTTGTTGAATACTCGGAACGCGAATGAGGTAGGTTCGAGTCCGTCGATTATTCCGAGCGATTCGGGTGTTGCTGAGCTTAATGATAGCCAAGTCATACACTTGGCCAACCGATCTGTTCCTCTCGATGATTTGAAAGAAATGGTTGTCGTGGCGATACACACGGGCAGGATATACACTATTTTGAAAGTTGTTGCTGATTCATCTTCCGAGAGCCAGTTTGACGGCGATGCTACGCGCTATCCGACTTTTGCAACTTATTATCGTGAAAAGTATGTTCGTTAGATTCTTATATTGTGTTTGTTTTTTAGGTTCGTCTTCATATCATTACCGTTCGTTTTTACAGGTACGGCATCGCTCTAAAGTACCCCGGACAACCTGTGTTGCTTTTGAAGCAAAGCCACAATTCGCATAATCTTCTCGTGGACTTTCGAGATGAAGGTTAGCCTAGTTTTATTTTTTATTTCCGCTACAATGAGGCTTGATTTTACGCCGGATTATCTTTGTATGTGTCATTCGAGTTAAGATTTAATCCAAGATTCCGATTTTGAATTGTTGTTTTGCTCATTTAGGATATAGTCGATTTTACAGGGAGGTGATTTTATGATAGTTTGAGGTTTTAAGTTCTTTATAATAGTAGAATACCGATGCTATCGTCTTAATTGTTAGGTATGTCGCTAAAGACCGAGCCGGGAAGTGTTAAGGGCCAAAATCGAAAGCCGCAACAACATGCTCACATGCCGCCCGAGCTTCTAGTCGGCACGGATCTCCGAACAGATATTTCCAAGTCGATGTATTTGCTACCTTCGCTAATGCACCGGCTTGAGTCCCTTATGTTGGCCAGCCAACTTAGGGAAGAAATATCGCGTCATGCCGGCCACTTCAACGTATCGAGCTCGTTGGTAAGTATTGTCAATGTATGTATATATATATAATGATGGACCCTAGGTTTATATGCTTATATGTTATAACGATGATAATTAGATTTTGGAA
Organism: Andrographis paniculata; assembly: GCF_009805555.1. NCBI lineage: Eukaryota > Viridiplantae > Streptophyta > Magnoliopsida > Lamiales > Acanthaceae > Andrographis > Andrographis paniculata. The sequence continues at coordinate 439,662 of NW_026137634.1, read as the reverse complement.
GCTCTCACTACTCAAAGATGTTGCGAGAATTTCTCCATGGAGCGGTTGGAGTTGCTCGGAGATTCGGTTTTAAAGTATGCCGTAACTTGCCATCTGTTTCTCAAGAATCCCAAGAGTCACGAAGGGCATTTATCTTCTCAACGATCGAGGATCGTTTGTAATGCATCCCTTCATAAATTTGGAACGGGTCGAAAGTTGCAGGTATAACGTTGTTTGTTTATCTCCCGACTACCATCTTTTGATTACGAACGTAACATATTTGTTTTACCATTTGCTTATCGAAGGAATATATTCGAGATTGTCCTTTTGATCCGCGCCGATGGACTGCTCCCGGACAGCTGTCGATATGGCCTACTCCGTGCAACCACGAGCTCGACACAAAGGAAGTGCCGTTGGATGAAAGATTCTTTAGTGAAGACACGACGTTGACGATTGGAAAAACTTGTGATAAGGGTCATCGATGGATGGGGTCGAAGACCATATCAGATTGCGTCGAAGCTCTTCTCGGGGCGTACTTTGTTGGCGGTGGGCTTGTCGCCGCCATCGGTTTCATGAAATGGCTCGGGATCGAGGGTGAATTCGACCCCTCGTTGATTCATGATTCGATAAAGGCTGCGTCGCTGTATTCATACGCACCGAAAGCCGAGGAGATCGCCACTCTAGAGGCGAAACTTGGGTACGATTTCACAACCAAAGGGTTGTTGCTCGAGGCGATAACGCACGAGAGCATATCTGGACTACATGTTGGCCATTCTTACGAGGTAAGAATTAAACTTTCATTGATTTCTTGTTTGCTATTGTGCAAATGGTTTTCACACCCTCGTAAATCTGTGGCAGCGGCTCGAGTTTCTCGGTGACGCGGTGCTCGACATATTGATCACGCGGTATCTGTACGATAACCACGGGAATCTTGACCCTGGCGAGTTGACAGACCTGCGGTCCGCGTCTGTAAACAATGATAACTTCGCAATTGTGGCGGTGAGACACAAGTTTCACCCTCACCTTTTGTTCAGTTCCTCGTCGCTCCAAGTCGAGATCTCTGCTTTTATCGAATTGGTGTCACAGCTGAGTGGCAATGTGTTGGCGCCGGATACTAAAGGCCCGAAAGTGAGTGTCTCTCGATCGCGTGTTTTTCTGTCTTTTGATTCAATTTTTGACAAGATTTTCCTATATTTTTTGGTTGTTTTTAGGTACTTGGGGACTTGGTGGAGAGCATAGCGGGTGCAGTGCTCGTCGACTCCAAACTCGACTTGGATCGAGTTTGGAAAGTGTTTGAGCCAATTCTTTCTCCCATAGTGACTCCGGACAAGCTCGAACTTCCTCCATCGCGTGAGCTGATCGAATTGTGCGACTCCCTTGGTTACTTTGTCAAACAGCAGTTTACAACGAACGAAGGTGTTGTGCATGCGGATCTCAAATTGCAGCTTGAAGACAGGCTGTTAGAAGGTCAAGGGTCGGGTCCAACGCGAAAAGCGGCGAAGGGAATGGCAGCACTTCAACTATTGAAGAAATTAGAGGTTTTACTTCGCTGCACGATCCAATTTTCTTCGAAACACAATTCACAGCGATTGACTGAATTTGTTGCTTCGATTTGGCTGCAGTCGACAGGAATATCCTCGTCTTCGAAGTTGAACAATGGCGACAAAGATAATGCCAGTGGCGAATCGATCACTGAACCCTCCATATCAGCGCCAAAACAAGATAAGCCGTTTGAGTTGCAGCCGGAGACATCATCTGCAGCAGCCAGTGATTCTTGCAAGACTAACATCCCTGGTATGTATCTTAATTTCCTTTCTCGACATTTTGTACCTACTTTCGAAGAACATACATCGAGCATTCTTCTGTCTACAGTGTTGCCGCCAATCAACATGAGGAAAGGCGGGCCACGGACAGCGCTATATGACGTCTGCAGGAAAGAGCAGTGGCCAATGCCTGCTTTCCAAACAACGGAGAAAAGCTTCAGGTTTGCGCCTTGCGACAATCCCTGTATTTATGCATTTAAACCATAGTTTCTTCGATGTCAGTATATATAATCAAATAAAATTTTGGTGCACAGAACTGCGATCAAGTTAGGCGATACGATGGGATTCAATAGCTACAAGTCACAAATCAACTTGGTCATACCGGGATTCGACAAAATTGAAGTTACCGGGGAGGAGAGAGCTGATAAGAAGAGCTCGTTCGATTCAGCTGCACTTACAATGCTGCTCGAACTCGAGAGACGGGGGAAGATTGCGATCGGAGTCGCAAAATGATGAACTAGCAAGCAAGCAAAGAAGCTTCTTGTGAACAGCATACACACTTACATGCTAATAAATGTCTTTTGTTACTTCTGATTCTTCAAGAACTAACAAAATACTATAGTGTACTGAGAAACTTGAAATTTTTGCTAGTAAATCTAACTTATATTATAATTATTTGCACATATTTCATATTGGCAACATAGAGAGAACTAAAGACATTAATAAGAAACTGGGAAACTAAATGATGAAGACATTAAGAACAACTGAATAAAAATTGGTTCAGTAGCGTCATCACACATATTCTAAATTTTTTTTCTAAGAAAGTCATAACCTCAGGCTCACCTGTGGATAAAAATGACCTGCGGTTCATGTTTTAAGTGTTAGTCTGCCATGGATGAAGAGGATAATGGAAACTCCAAGCAGAATCTTGGAAACCATAGTGAAGGTGATGGAACCATTTTCGGCAAAACTATGGTAAAATGAAGCCACGAGCAATACTAAAGTGAATGCCAGCATCTTGTACCTCCAGAGTAGGTTACCTGTAAATGAACCTTGTTTAGATACAATGAGGTGCAGACATTGTTTATCAGATTAACGAAACATGAAGTTAAAGACGAACATAAACAGATAATAATCATATATGCTGTTATGATTTGGGATTATAACTCCTAAGCAGTAAAATTGGATCTCTTCAGTGACAACTAAATTCGATAATACATTTCCTAGCTCATATTCTCAATATATAACTCATTCTATGAACTCTCCACAAACAATGTTGCTAACAGCTTCTTTGTCTTACAAATAATTTTAGCCACAACACGACCTATGTTCTCAAAGTACAGCAATGTCAAAATAGAAATGCACATTGAACTTCAAATCAAATCTGCATCTTATTGAGGGTTGGGAAGGAAAATGATAATAATACCTTTATGACTCCCAATTTTACTATGAGCATCTCCTCGTAAGTGTGGGTATGCTTCAATAGTTCTTTGAAGGCCATCCTGCATAAATATAACAATTTTATTTATAGAGGAAATCGAGCAAATGCAAGGATCAGTCTCCATCAGCAATAACAACATTATCAAGGCTTATAAAGGAGATTTCTCAACAGATAAGTTGACTTGCTGGGGAATATATATGTATACCTGGAGAGTTACAATCGGCCGGTAGCCAAGTCGATCAACTGCTTTAGAAGAATTAAAAGTTCTGGTAACAGAGAGAAGCCTGATTCTTGAAGGTGTTAACTGTGGCACCTTCATTCCGAAGGGGGCGAAGATTTTATAGATCAACTCTACCATATGTGCAATGGGCATCATTACCAAGGCAGGAATCTTAAGTTTTGGCCTGCAAACTTGAAAATCTCAGAAACAAAGATGTGAAAAAAATTATATATTTACTCTGGAAACCCATAAAGAAAAATATTTCGTTGAAGATTATTTAGAGATGATATGGAAATCTAACAATATAATTCACAAAGAAAAGGCAAACAATTAGTGGGATGGAAATACAAAAGCTTTCGAGATATATATAGCAATTGTACCTTTCATAACCCAAACCTTCAAGAATCAGAGACATAAACTCCCAAAATCTAATTGGTTCCATATTGGTAATGAAGTATGCCTGCAAGTGAGATTTGCAAAGAAAACCTCATTACTGAGCTTCCAATCCTGGTCAGGGAATCCCTACCAAGGAATGAAATATTTAGAAAACTTCCATGCATGCTCATAAGTTAATCAAGCTAAACAAGACAGAAAAATATAAAATCAAATCAAATCATTGGATCCTTGTTGAAGTATATGTGGAAGCTTCAAAAGCTGACAAGCAGCTTGTGAGACAATGGCATATTTCGCAATCCCATAGGTAAGTAACACTTCATATACTTTTCAAATCATATCATTTACATATATGATTTGATTTGATTTGATCAATGTTACAGCCACTTACTAAAGATATAAAACTTTGCATTTAGTTACAGTGTATAGTTTATTTTCCACTAAAATTAACGTCTTCAACACAAACAGGTCTTGAAATAAAAATATCAATTAACCTGTCCAGATGCTCTTTCTGCTGCTTCTGATGCCAAAGCCCGTTCAGCACATACATGAGCATGTGCCACATTCTCCACATAAGTAAAATCATACATGTTCTTTCCATCCCCAATAATGAACTGTCATACACATTTCAACATCAACAAAAACATCAGATTCATCAGAACCTCACAGCGTGTAACATTTGAAAGCTACATAGGTTCTCAAAGTGAAGTTCAGTCTAACTTAAAAACATGAGATCCACAATATACAAAGTCCACTTTTTCATGGAGACTTAGAATAACATAGGCAAAGAGATAAAACACAAACTTCATATAAAGAGGCCCATAACTAAACTACAGAAGTTAAACATAGCGCTTCAGTTACCTGAAAACTTGTGTATGTTCACTGCAGCCGTATGAACATATTCGACTTGAAGAAACATATAAAGACAGAATAAGAGACTCTACTAATTACCTTTGATTTCCCAGCCCTTGCTGCTGCAACCAAAGATGGAACAAGTAACTTATCACCGGGACCAAAAATGCTGCTAGGTCGAATGCAGCATGTTAAAAGCCCATTTGAACCATTTGAACTGATGACAAGGGTCTCTCCTTCTGCTTTAGTGGCAGAGTACGAATCATTGTGCTTAGAAAGTCAACAAAGACAAGATCAAGTTATTAGATAGATCAGATTTGTAGGTTTATTCAAAGGAGAGATGAGTACTTTTTGAGAACCAAGCCTTCAAATCGACTGCTCAAGAAACCAAGCTTATAAGAGAGGTCTATTGTTTAGTTTTCAGTTGGAAACCATAGAATTTACACAAACAAGTTACAACTTTCAAGGTTACAAACTAGTTGAAATAAAGGGAAAATCTATGTCTATGACTTGTAATATGAAAAACTAATGCATACAACTTACTCCAATGATCCTTCCTTTTGTAATTGAATTAGAGGAACACAAATATCAAAAAAACCAAAATTTTACAATACCTTAGTAGGGTAAGGTAATGATTCATCTCCATTATATATCCCATGAACGCCATCAAATACTACACTTGGGGAGCTTGTATATATAAGTCGTTTCACTTTCAGCTCAACACATGCATCAATGACATTCTTGGTTCCTGAAACAGAGTTCATGCGAAAGGAAAGCGGAAAACATTGTCTCTCATTAACAACTGTGCTAAACAATCCATCAAATATACATAATGATACCCAGCTTCATGCACATGTGAATCATTATATGATCTAGAAGGCTAACAATTGTGCTAAACAATCCATCAAATACACATAATGATAGGCAGCTTCATACACCTATGAATCATTATATGATCTAGAATGCTGACAAACTTAACCTTGGACATTGACAGAATGATGTAGTTGGTAGTTATTGATGGAGGAATCAGGAGCAGCCATGTGAAATACTACCTCAGCTCCTTGGAAAGCTGCATTGACAACGATAATAACCCAATGTTTAAGCCAGCTTCCACTATCAAGTAAAGTCCGATAATACAAACTGGATAACTCATGAATCTAATCGCGAGAATACACATACAGATGATAAACTAAATTCCAGCAAAAACCAAACAATAAGGAAGCTCATTGAAAAATTATGGAAGAGAGAACTCATTAGGGACAAAACAGAGTGAAGTAAAAACAGTTACAATAGCTACCTTGGAGCACCTGCGATTTGTCTCGCAGATCCACTGACACGTAACCCGCGCCGCCAGACTTTAGGGCTTGGCCAAGGTCGCCATCCTCCTCGTCTGGATCCAGCTTGATGGTAGGCCCCAAATCAGCAATGCGGACGGAAAACATCCCGTATTTGATGAGCATGATGACCAAGTGCCTCGCCGCGAAACCTCGGCCGCCGGTGACGACGCACCAGCGCTCTTCTCTGGCCATTTTGATTTTGGTTATCCCTGAAGAGAGAACAAAGCGACGCCGTATTGGATACTTTACATGCAGAGGAAGAAGACAGCAGTGTGTGATTGTGATTAGATCTGTGATTAGAGTGTTACTTATTTAATTAGATGCGTCATATAAAAACGGACCGCTTTCAGAATTAAGAAACATTTGATACGTTTATTTGTGTTTTTTTGGGTCAGACTTTGGTGTTATGGAGAGAATGTTTTAAATACGAATAGATATTAAATTCAATATTATATGCTGTATAAGAATTACTTAAAAGATAGTTTCGTTTGTATGTGTATTTATTTTTAAGCTGGATTTATAGCAATTTTGGAAATTTTAGTCCTTTTATTTTTTTTTTATAAAATATTATATTCTCTCCTTAGTTATTAAAAAATAATAGTAATATTTATTAATAAATAAAAATATAAAATAGTTGATATTTTTTATCATTTATAATAACATCAAATATATATTTTTTAATATAAAATATCACATCCAATATTAAAATAATTCATATTTCACATTATCAGCTTATCTTAAAATACTTTTGATATATAAATCTTGCTAGTTGTCCAATAATTAGTACTAGTATATACTCCTTCCTTCAGTCCCGCCTAATTATCTTTATTTTTATTCGTTGCACATAATTTATCTATGCTTTTTTAAAATTTTAATCACATTTTAAATTTTATAATTTTTTAATATTTACTTAATTCTCGTAACCATTATTAAACCTCAAGTTCATTTAGATAAAATAAAATAAAATAAATGAGATCATGGATTTAAGGAGGTGGAGTACCAACCCTAGTTCTATCCCATGCATGCATTTTACATGCTACAAAATCACTGCCATAGATATGGAATTCCTACTATGCTATCATACTCTACTCTACACTATTTCTCTATCCTACTATTCTATTCTACTCTACACTATCTCTAATTAATACCATAAAAATTTTATTTTCTTTCTTTTCGAACATTAAGCACAATTTATGCAGTCAAAAAATCCTCTTGATATATATATATATATGTGAGATATATAATGGATGTGGACGGTGATATTCGACTCGAGACCTATAGCTTTGACATTAGAGGATACTGTTTCACCTGAAACATCTCGAGCTCAACTATTAGATAAATGTCATTCAAGTCATCTAACATGAGCTATGAGTAATACATCTCAGAGTTCGAATCTCACTTGTCTCCACAACCGTAAGTATATAGCTTGGACTAATTTCGAGAAAATAATAATATAATAATAATGGGTAGATTGGTTGGTTATGAAAGCAAACAAACCCTCAGCTGTTCTAACCAAATTTCCACACTGTCATTTACTTCTGCTGCTGTCGCTGCTGCTCCAGCTGCATGCCTAACCCTAAACCTACCCTCAATTTCCCCCAATAAATCCCCCATTTCATTTTCCCAGCATTTCCTCTATCGAATTCATCAATCTCAGATCAGGGAACATACCGATTTCTGGCCAGCATTTTGATTTGATCTTCTGATGGCTCCTGAACAGGACCTGTTGTCCGCGGAAATTGTGCGCCGCGGTGTCGAACCGTCGGGTTCAGACGCAGGCTCGATGACGTTTTCCGTCAGGGTGAGGCGGCGGTTGTTGCCGGATTTTGTGCAGTCGGTGAATTTGAAGTATGTGAAGTTAGGGTACCACTATTTGATGAATCACGGAGTATATTTGGCTGTAACTCCAGTGGTGCTGCTGGTTTTCGGAGCGGAGGTCGGGGGGATGAGCAGGGAGGAGGTGTGGCAGAGGATCTGGAACCGCACCGCCGTGTACGATCCGTCGACGGTGGCTTCTCTGGCGGCGGTGGCGGTGCTCACCCTCACTCTGTACTTGATGACGCGTCCTCGTTCAATTTATCTCCTCGATTTCGCCTGCTACAAACCAAGCGACGATTTGAAGGTAAATTTCGCGTGCGAAGAAACGACGATTTAGTTACGATAACTTTAAGTAGGTTTAGTTTTACCTCTGTAAATGTATACGCAGGTCACGAAAGAGCAGTTCATCGATCTGCTGCAAAAATCAGGGAAATTCGACGAAGCAGACCTCGCTTTCCACCGGCGGATTCTCGAATCCTCCGGCCTAGGCGACGAGACCTACGTTCCGAAGTGCATCGCTTCGCCGGGAAGCGTAGCCAGCATGACCGAAGGTCGCGCCGAAGCGTCGATGGTGATCTTCGGCGCCATGGATGAGCTCTTCGAGAAAACTCAGATCCGACCAAAAGACGTCGGAATCCTCGTCGTGAACTGCAGCCTCTTCAATCCGACGCCGTCGCTCTCCGCCATGGTGATCAACCACTACAAGATGAGGGGAAACGTTCTGAGCTTCAATCTAGGAGGCATGGGGTGCAGCACGGGGATTATAGCGCTGGATTTGGCGCGAGACTTGCTGCAGGCGCACCGCAACAGTTACGCGGTGGTGGTGAGTACGGAGATGGTTGGGTATAATATTTATCCAGGGAAGGAGAGGTCGATGATGATTTCGAATTGCTACTTCCGGATGGGTTGCTCCGCCGTGATGCTATCCAATCGCGGTCGTGATCGCCGCCGTGCAAAGTACAGACTCGAGCATATCGTGCGGACGCATAAGGGAGCAGATGATCGGAGCTTTCGGTACGTTATTTACGTTACATTTAAATTTCTAAAAGTTTCATTGTGACCCCCTTCGTTTCTCATTTTGCATATAAGTCCTCAGACGTTCAACAAGTTTTTAAATTAAGAAATCAATTGAAATTAAGAAAGGGTAGTTGATTGAGTTGGAAAATTAACATAAATAAATATATATGAACGGATGATCTTACTAATAGAATAAAATTGAAATATTTGCAAGAAATAGAAATGATTCGTTCCATCTACAAAACTTAGGCATTTTTGTCATGAATTAATTTTTTTTACGCTTTGAGATCTTGTCCGTCAAGTATAGTTCGTCTAGCTACTATTAAATTTTATTTTTTCCTAATTTATACAATAGGAGTGTGTATCAAGAAGAAGACGAGCACAAGTGGAAAGGCTTAAAACTCGGAAAAGATCTCACCGAGATAGGCGGCGACGCCCTCAAAACCAACATTACTACACTCGGCCCTCTCGTCCTCCCCTTGTCCGAGCAACTCCTATTCTTCGCAACTCTCCTTTGGAAGTCCCTTATTCGCCGAAACGACAACGTCAACCCTGGCCTACCCAAGCCTTACATCCCCGACTTCAAGCTAGCATTCGAGCACTTCTGCGTGCACGCTGCCAGCAAGTCGGTCCTTGATGAGATGCAGCGCAACCTAGACCTAAGCGATGCGAATCTAGAGGCATCGCGCGCTGCCTTGCATCGGTTTGGGAACACGTCGAGCAGCACCATATGGTACGAGCTGGCCTACTTGGAGGCCAAACAACACGTCCACAAGGGCGATCGTGTCTGGCAGCTGGCATTCGGGTCGGGGTTCAAGTGCAACAGTGCAGTGTGGAAGGCAATGCGCCGGGTTAGGAAACCCGTGAGGAATCCGTGGCTGGATTGCATCGACAGGTATCCTCAGGCAAACTACTCCTAGCGAATTGGTCGATATACAGTTTCTAGTTTAGTTCGATACACCGTTATATTGCTATACGGTGTATCGACGGATTTTGGAGACATTCATGGGGTTTGTATGCATGTATCCAAATATGTCAAGTCAAATTAGAACAACATACAATTTTATCAGACTCTAACTAATAAATTTCATGTCGTAGTATTAGATAAGAAAAATTGTCTTACTTAAAAACTTAAATTATCAGGGATACGCATCATTTAGTTATTTTTAAAACATACGGGAGTTTCCAAAACATATAGTGTTTGTTTGTTTGTTGCTTAATTGTTATTTTGATCAATGGACACCCCAAAAATTGATTCATAGCAATTTTATAGGAAAGTATTGACAATGGCATGTCTGATCTGGACAGAATCAAATCAGACCTGCCATATAATAGATGGCATTGATGAAACAGTCTTTGCATTTGGACTAATCCAACCCAAGCCCATCTCAAATGGGTTTTAGGTTAGATGGCCCGAGTCGAATTAACCCACTTGACTTTGGACTAAAAATCTTCTCTTTTTTTCTTTTTTTTTTTCTTAGGTCACTTTTAGAATGCTCCTAAAACAGTTCCCCTAATAATAATCCAACAAAACATGTCCATATACTGCTAAAACTAAACTAGTTCGAATATATGTTGAGTATATCCAACAAGTGGCTGCTTCTAATTTTTTATTGTAGTTGTAAGCATCATTGCCTACTAACTACAAAAGTTTCTTTTAGTGGTTTTAGGTGCAATCTTGTTAACCTAAATAATTTTTACTGAACTCTTAGAATTTTAGGGTGCATTTGTTTGCATAGGTATAATTTTATACAGGGGAAATACCTGATCCTGAACCACTACCATTATTTATATAGACTATACTCAAAACATATACACAGACAAGTGCCTAAAACTGAATTGCCAAAAGATAAGGGAGTTGAGGCACAAATCACAGAACATATCAAAATTCATAACCAAATTCAGCAGTGATTTCGTTTTGCATTTCTGCAATAAACAATCCAGAATCGGATACCACTGTTGCGTCTACCTGACTAACCTTCTTCTACATCTAAAACTGAGGCAATTAATGAATCAAGAACAATACTGACATGCTTTGGCAAATTTACCTGGAATAAATTTATATATACACGCAAAACTTTCGAGAATCGTATGTTTTCATGTTTCTCCCCAAAAACTTTCATACCTCTTTAACTAGGTTTCTGAAGCATACCAGTAAGTTTCCGATTAAAGCGGAAACATCATAACATGGATTAAGACGTGCATCTCAAATCTACGGATCTCGGAATTGAACGCAATTCATCATTGAGGGTTTATACGGTTCAATACTAATCCTATTTGCCAAAATCGATAAATTGAAGAAGAAACGAAATCGAAACTACTGTTTAAAAAAAAAAAGAAGGCATAATTACAGAAAACAGTTGTAGTTCTGAACCAATTACCGCGTGAGAGAGCGATCTGGTGCCCATTCTTCTGATGGATGAGTCGTCCTTATCGTATGGAGAAGAACTGATTGTTCGATCTCCATTAATCCTTGAGCGATAAGGAGAGTAGATTGATTGAATTGGCAGCCGAGATTTGAATAGAAAATGTTGGCGCCCATTCTACAATAATGATAGAAGAATTGATTAATGAATTGTCTTTTCGACCCCCTTATATATATCTTCACAAGATCGGAAATACAAACAAACTAACAAATACGCCCATGACAAAATAATTTCATTCAATAATGTTATTTTTCAACAAATGTGTGTTGTTAGATACATGATTTTAAATATATATTGGGTGTGTTTTTTCTTTTTTAAAAAAATACATTTTCTTTTGAAAAATAATACTTATACACTTATTATTTTTATACTATTTACACAATTTTTTATACCTCACATAATATATATATATATTTAAACAATTTTACTAAACAAAAAAAAAACCCTAAATATATTATAATAATTATTTATATTTTTTCCACTATTTGATTATTAGAATTTTTTAAATAAAAATATTATTATATTTTTTCATAGAATAATGTCCAAACTATTAAAAGTACTATTTAAAATAAAAAATATCAATTAAACACAGTTTATATTTACCAATTATTTTGGGTGTGTTTAGTTTGAAAAAAAAAATTAGTTTGATTTTGATATGAAAATAATGTTTGATGAGATGTTTTTTAAGAAAAAAAATATATATATATATTTTTAAAAACATTAAATTCAAATAGTAAAATTTAAAAAATTTCGGGTAAAGAAACATACCCTTTACAATGCAAGGTATGGCCAAAATTATTGTTATTATTTATTATTGAATATGGTGTAGAAATTTCTAAATCCAATGGAAGCTTCTATTAATAAAGACAGTGAATGAATAGCGCGAGTAAGTGGAGTCAGTCAAGACATAGAAGTAGAACTTTCTTGATTTTCAAGAATTTAATTGATTTGGCAATGCCTTTTGCTAACCAGCCAGCCTTTTAAATTACTATTTTATTTTATATTAAATATTTGTTAATTATTGCTAAAATAATAAATAGTCGTCCAAGTCTCGTGGAATCTTCTTCTACTTTGACGTCAAAGAGCCCATGGGACCGCCCACCTGGCATCTGATCCATCTCAACCGTCCGATCATATCTCATCTATCAGATATAGATATAGTACCTATTTTTTTTTTTTTTTTTTTTTCGATTAAATAAAATAAAATAATTCGGTCAATGAAATTACTCCTTGAACTAGTCAACAAATACCAAAGAATATATATAATTATATGGTAGAAAAAACAAACACATTTTAAAGGTATTATTTATTTATTTATTTATTTTTCAACTATGTTATGATTGAGATGTGCATGTGTATCTTGAAGCTTGTTTTGTTTTGAGTTTTGTTCTCAAATAATTTGGGATGACAAAAATTACTTTTCAACCTAGTGCCAAAAGATAACTAAACCTAAAAAAAATAAATGGTCACACTAAGGGAGTGTTTGTTTGGGGGTTTTGATTTTGAGTTGGGATTTGAATAGTAAAAGTTTTGAATTTGAATGGTTGTATAATGTGATATAAATAGGTGTTGATGTGATATTTTGAATGTAAAATTGATATTTAGTATAATATAAAAAAATAAAAAATAGGTGTTCGATTTGATGTTTTTTGGAAGAAAATTTTGGATGAATAATAGGATTTTGACAAACGAACACACCCTATTTAAGCACTTTTTTTAAAAAATATTTCAATATCTTTATTAAGTAATATTTATAATTTTCTATAAAAAAATATAGTATTAATTTTTATATATATACAAAACATTGCACATTAATTTTTTTATATATATAAAACAAGGTGTGTTTACTTGTGAGGTTTTAATTTTGGGTTTTAATTTTGAATAGTAAAATTTTGAATTGAAATAGTTGTTTGATATGATATAAATATGTGTTGATGTGATGTTTGAATGTAAAATTAAAGTTTAGTGTAATAAAATAAATAAAAATTGAGTGTTTGATTTGATATTTTTTGAGGAAAAAAAAATTGAAATAATAAAATCAGGTGTAAAGCCTGACAACTAAACACACCAATTTGCAATTTAAATTAAACTATTATCTATTCTAGTAGTAACCATAAAAACAATTAAACTTAAAAATAGTAAATGGACACACTATAACTATTTAAGCATTTCTTTATCAATATCTTTATTGTGTAATATTTATAATTTTTTATAAAAATATAGTAGTATTATTATTATGTATATATATATACACACAAAAATTGCATATTAATTTTTTTTTATATATATATAAAAAATTACATCCAATTTGCAATTTAAATTAAAACTAAAAATAAAAACAAATAAATTCAAACACACCAAAATCAATTCGACCAAATTCTTACATGGAAAAGTTAAAGGTAAACCTTCATAATGGTAGAAATAAAAAAGAGTAAATATTTTGACTTTAGGGATCCAATATTTATGATTTTTTAATTTTTTTATGGAAGCTTCTAAAATTCAGATGACTTTGATCATACTCACATGGCTATTTATCTTCAATTATATATATTGTATATACGAAAATTCGTTTTTATGGTTTCAATAAATTTTATTAGTTGTGTCAGAATTTTTTAAAATGTAAAAATATGTAAATTGACATTTTTATTTATTTTTTTAAAAAAAGGATAATAAAATATAAATAAATTAATTAATTGGTGCATGAAATATTGACTTTGAGGAGTTCCATTCCATCCTCGCAACACAACCGGCGACTCAACATTTCTTCTAGAACAAAATTTACACGAACTTGGATTGTGTGTGAATTTAATTACGTTAAATTGTGTTGTAAAATTATATAAAATTTTGTTGAATAGTGTAAGAAATTTATTAATTAAAACAAATGGTATGAAAATATTTCAAATTATTATAGTATAAATTTATTGGCTGTGTTTTCTTACCCAAAAATTTATAAACTTTACTGTTTAGACTTTGTATTTTTTGAAAAAATACCTCTAAATCTAATAAATTTATTTCTACTTTATTTTTTCTTTTCTTATTTTTATGTAAACTTATTTTCGTTTTTCTTTTTAGTAAAAACTAATGTTTTTTTTTTTTCTATCTTTTTATCATAAAAATTTTATATTTTTATCATTTTTTAAAAAAATTCTTGCCAGTCAAATTGACATAATTTTATATGACAAAATAAGTATATATTTTTTCTCTAACAAAATATTTTATCAAATGTTATTTTAATGTCAATTTCAAATTTTTTTTTTCAAATTTTTACCAAAAAAAAAAAAAACACACCCTATTAAAAATGTATTTGTTTTAGAATTATTTTACTATTTCCTATAGGTTCATATGCATTATTTTAATATATATATATATATATATATTACAAACATCACATCGAACAATAATGTAACATAAAAAACAAGAAGAATGAAACAACATAAATACTAAACAAAAACATGCTAAATTTGTAGAATATTGATCTTGTTCACATAAGCATTTTTATAATTTTATAAAATTTTAATACTATTATTAATGGTAATCTTTTTACAAAATCACATAACATATATATATATATTTAGAAAATATCATATAATATACTTAATTTTTTTTATTATTATTTTCAAAATTTTTAAAATTCTAAAACTTCTATCTAAACAAAATATGGGTATTTGAATATAAAAATTATTCATTATATAAGATAATTTTTTGAATGCTATAATAAATCATCATAATGCTAAATTATTGAGCTATATTATATATATTTGTCCATTTGGATTGGCATAACATTCATATATTAAGTAATACTATATAAATATATGAAAGAAAATAAATACTTTATTTTTATATTTTTATTACACTTTTTTATATCTTATATTACAAAAACAATTCAAATTAAAATACTAAAACAAACACAACCTAACCTATTAACATAAAGTAACATGCTAAATAATGCATAATAAATTATACTGTTAAATTACATCACTTAACATTTAGTAGCAACAGAAAGGCCGCCCCAAATTGCCGTTTCGTAATTCATAATATAATATTATTAATTATATTTGTCATTTTGTGTGTATATATATATATATATATATATTCTAACACTAAAATTGTACTATTTTCGTCCAATAGAGTTGTCTTGTTTTTCTATTTTCGTTCGTTCCAAAATAATTGTCTTGTTTCCTTATTTAGTAATTGTAGTCTCCACTTTATAACAAAATTATTCATATTTTTTCAAACTATCCCTAATTATTACTCTAATCTACTTTTTAAAAAATCATTCAAAAAATAAGAGTATTTTAGTCTTTTATTTTCTACTTCCTACCAACTTTCAATTAAATATTATTATTTTTTAATTTTTGTGCCCACAAGACATCTTTGCGGGACGGAGGGATTATTAATTATGTGAAATGGACTTAAATCCAATTCACTGGATTTTTAAAATTAAATAATTTATTCAAGAGTTTCTGACTAACATTATTGACAAATGATGTGTTTTATTGATTTATTTATCAATGTTGTGTGTAACAATGCGTTGTATCGATATATTATTTTAATGATTTTTTAATCAACTTGACCCATTCATCCATAATTACTTCTTCAAAAAATATCTCTTGTCCGCAAACTCAAAAAAGCGCTCGCGCGGAGAAATTTGCACCTCTCTTAATCAACGTATTAACCATATATACACATTTTATATAAATACGTTTGATTTAATAAAAAAATATCTTGTACTATATTTTATGCAAATATTTATATTATAAGACTAGACTCCATATGCTCTTTTTTTTTTTTTTTTTTTTTTTTTAAATACAAAATTTAAAGGAAAATATTATTTCCATATATTTTATAAAAATCATAAAATTAAAATTAGAATTTTTATATAGCTAGTGATGTAATTTTTTTCTATTAAAATAGACTAAGTATAAAAAATACATGCGGTCTATAATAGAAATAGTGTAAATAAATAGACAATAAGTAAAATTGTAAATGACTATTTTTTTTTAATTAAATATTGTTAAGCACAAAAAATAATAATAATAAATAATGGCAGTGGGATTCTGGACGGGTCTGGATATAAGTTAAATGACCCAGAAGTCGGGTGCAATCGGACAGATGCAAGGATCGGGAAGGAAGAAAGGTCGGGCGGAGTCTGAAAAAAGGTGTACCCAAGTCGGGTAAACCGTAGATCGGGTGAAAGACGAAGTCGGGCAGACGCGAAGGTTTGTCAAGAGAAAGGTCGGGCAAGGAAGAGGTACGGACAGATGCGGAGGTCTGTCCAGAAGAGAGTCTGTCCTTCTAAAGAGATAAGGCAAATAGAGCCGGTCGGTTGGTCCGTGATAGGGACCACATTTGGTTGGTCCATGGTCGGACCAATTAAAGTCGGTCAAAGACGGAGGGCGGCTGATGCGGAGGTCGGCCCAAATGATGTCGGGCGAAGAAGCAGGTCGGGCATTGAGGTCAGAACGTGATACGAAGTTCGGACCAAGTGAAGTAGCATGTGTAGGTCGGGTGAGAGAGCAGTTCTGGGGCGGTTAGAGGAAGTTGCAACTGGCGAACGGTTTTTTGAAGGTCGGACGTAGTAGAACGGTTGACACACGTGTCAATAGAAGAGAACTTTTGGGGCGGTTAACAACGGTTATGGTAACTGACCAGACGACGGTTCTGAACGTTTTCTTCAAAGAATATTTAAGGATTTGGATCATCATTTGGCAAGGCATCTTCAATCAACTTCAACAAAGCAAAGTCAGATTTGGGGATCACCACTTTAAATTTCAGTCTTTTATTTTCCAGTTTATTTTCTGTACCATACAGTGTTTAGAGATTCCTAATCTCAGGCACTAATTAATCAAGTTTAAGGATATTTTCTATATCTTTGAATTTTACTTTATTTTTGTTGAAAAATTACATCAACAAATTGGCGACCACAGTGGGAGAAAGGCAAGATTGCTGATCCTACATCAATACAAAATGTCATACAACTGAGGTCTGGCCGAATCATCAGAAAAATCAATATGGCAGGCACACAACCTCAATCATCATCAGCACCGGTGGGAGAGAATGTTTCACCACCAGTCATGCCAAATCCAGGGGAGATTCCCCCACCACCTACCGATTGGTTGTCTTATGTTCAACAAATGAACAACCAGCAAACTTTGGTTATGCAGAACATGTTGCATGAGCAACAAATGAACATGTTGCGTGAACAACAAAATCTAATACAGAACATGGTGGATCAGGCATTCTCCAGATTCACCCTGTATCCAAACATGCTTCCAGCCGTGTCACCTGCTCGTTTTCAGGCGATTTTTCCAAGATCAACGTTTGCAGGGCCAACGTACGTTGACAGTACGTTTCCAAGCGTCACAACTTTCAACCGAACAGATATGGGGAAGATTCCTCTAACTTTCCCAGATAATGTTCCTTTGGGACCGAGGATTGATAATACCCAGCCGAATGCGAGATTAGGAGGACAGACTCATAATCCCATTCCAACCGAACCAGCCTTCTCTAGGGAAGAGAGGTTGGGGGAACAGACTCATAATCCCATTCCAACCGAACCAGCCTTCTCTAGAGAAGAAAGGTTGGAGGGACAGACTCATAATCCCATCCCAGCCGAACCGGCCTTCTCCAGAGAAGAAAGATTGGGAGGTCAGACTCACGATCACATTCCAGTGTTCGACCATATTCCACCCAGAGTAGATCCGGAGGATATTGCTCAAGTTCTGCGGGTGCATTTCGGAATGAATCCGCAAACGGTGAACAGGCCGGTTTACCGGAGGCCATTTCCAGAAAGGATCATTAACGATCATCCTCTCCCGAGAAATTATAGGCCACCAGACTTCTATTCTTTTTCGGGAGAAGACGGAGCCTCTACCATTGAGCATGTGGGTCGCTTCACGGCTCAATTGGGAGAAGTAGGCAACAATCCGTTTCACAAGTTACAATTGTTTGGGTTGTCGCTCACAAGAACATCTTTTTCTTGGTATGCCAGTCTGCCGCCTGGACAGTTGCAAACTTGGGAAGATTTAGAGGCAGATTTTCAAGCAAGGTTCTTTAATCCTCTGCCGACAGTCTCACTGATAGACCTTCTGGAGATCACGCAGATGCCGGAAGAGACCGGCTACCAATTCATAGAGAGGATGCGATTGATGAAGGGACGATGTCCTACGATGATCAATGAAAGCGAAATGACCAATTTGGTGGTCAGGAACATGCATACCAGACTTCGCGAGGCCCTGACAGCCCACGACTTTCAAGATCTGGCCAGTTTAGCATCCACGGCAAGAAGGTTAGAATCCTTTTTTACAGAAAATAATCATGACTTCCGTCAGGGGGGAGATGCTGAAGAGATGGTAGTGCAAGATCGATCAATGTGCAGACCACCACCAGTCCGCAATAAATGGAGGTCGGGTCCAACGTAGCCTCAGAAGATGGAGGTCGGATCTGAGGCTGATGTAGCCTCACCTGCAAACTCCTAAAACATCAAAGTGATGTTTAGGAGTCTTGAGGAGGAGGCTTATTGTTAAGCACAAAAAATAATAATAATAAATAATGGCAGTGGGATTCTGGACGGGTCTGAATATAAGTTAAATGACCCAGAAGTCGGGTGCAATCGGACAGATGCAAGGATCGGGAAGGAAGAAAGGTCGGGCGGAGTCTGAAAAAAGGTGTACCCAAGTCGGGTAAACCGTAGATCGGGTGAAAGACGAAGTCGGGCAGACGCGAAGGTTTGTCAAGAGAAAGGTCGGGCAAGGAAGAGGCACGGACAGATGCGGAGGTCTGTCCAGAAGAGAGTCTGTCCTTCTAAAGAGATAAGGCAAATAGAGCCGGTCGGTTGGTCCGTGATAGGGACCACATTTGGTTGGTCCATGGTCGGACCAATTAAAGTCGGCAAAGACGGAGGGCGGCTGATGCGGAGGTCGGCCCAAATGATGTCGGGCGAAGAAGCAGGTCGGGCATTGAGGTCAGAACGTGATACGAAGTTCGGACCAAGTGAAGTAGCATGTGTAGGTCGGGTGAGAGAGCAGTTCTGGGGCGGTTAGAGGAAGTTGCAACTGACGAACGGTTTTTTGAAGGTCGGACGTAGTAGAACGGTTGACACACGTGTCAATAGAAGAGAACTTTTGGGGCGGTTAACAACGGTTATGGTAACTGACCAGACGACGGTTCTGAACGTTTTCTTCAAAGAATATTTAAGGATTTGGATCATCATTTGGCAAGGCATCTTCAATCAACTTCAACAAAGCAAAGTCAGATTTGGGGGATCACCACTTTAAATTTCAGTCTTTTATTTTCCAGTTTATTTTCTGTACCATACAGTGTTTAGAGATTCCTAATCTCAGGCACTAATTAATCAAGTTTAAGGATATTTTCTATATCTTTGAATTTTACTTTATTTTTGTTGAAAAATTACATCAACAAATATGTTTATAACATATTTTTTAATTTCAATACTTTAATTATTCACCACAGTAAAATGTTACATTCAAGATTTATTTTTAAAATGAAAAAAATTAAAAACACCATTTATATATAAATCTGATAGTATGACTATAAATATTCAGTCAATTATGAAGGTAAGGTACTAAGGTTGGGCCCACCATTCAACCACGACGGCTTCCACCCTACAAATAGTAATACTCTAGTATATTTAAAAAATATATTTTTCAAAATATAACTAAATATCAAAATTTAAAAATAGAAATTCTGACGTGGCAGATGTTGACAGCTAGGTAAGCTATTGTCTATTGTCGCTTCTCTTTGTATGATTATAACCATAAAATAACAACAAAAACAACAATTCCAATAATAATAGCAGTGATATTTTTATTTAAAGAAAATAAAACAAATAATGGGGCACAGTTTTGAGTGATGGTAACACTTTTGTCTGTTTTTTCAACCTTAGCCATTATCAGAACAGCGAGCGTAATAAAACTACTACTATTACTGTTAAGTGTGCTTAAAAACCAACAAACAAACAAAAAATGTTAACAATAATGTTTTGCATTATAATCCAGAAAAACCTTCAAATTGCATATTTACCCTTAAATAAGTTTCTACATAATTGGAATTGGATGTTACTTATTTAGTTTTTTTTATAAAAAAATTCATTATAAAATAATTAATATTATTTGAAGATAATAAAAAATAAACTGACTTTTAGGTGCAGAATAATGGTCAAAGGTGACATACTATACGAAGAGAAGAGGTCCCTTCCAAGAAACAGCATTATAAGAATTATACGTACAATATTTTTAGTTCGTATTTTTATACGGTCCCAAATTGCAGATACAGTTGGCCGTAACCGTATATATCATAGCCCCCCAAACTTGAACTTAGAATTATCAAACACTATATATATAAACTGCTCTGCGGTCAGCACACCCAAGCTTCACTGCGGATCCCCAATTTCTTCATTCTTTTGAATTTTTTTTGTTTAGGTACTCTCTAGCTATACTGAATTCTTCAAAGTCGGATCCAGCTGCTCCTCTCCGGACTGCCGACGCCGTCAGTCGCCGCCGTTTTGGTGAGGAGGTGAGGAAATGGAAGGAGATTTGTACAAGGCGAGTAGTAGTTTGCGAGCGAGCAGTAGGAGAGCTGACCAGAGCTTCCGAGCCAATAGCTCGGGGATATGGCGGAACACCGGAATGGAAGTTTTCTCGAGATCTTCTCGCGAGGAAGACGACGAGGAGGCTTTAAAATGGGCGGCGCTCGAGAAACTTCCGACCTTCGATCGCCTCCGGAAAGGACTGCTGTTCGGATCTAAAGGCGCTAATGAAATCGACGTCGGCGATCTCGGATTCGACGATAAACGGAGCCTCGTCGAGCGGTTGGTCAATAATGTTGAGGAAGATAACGAGAAGTTTCTGTTAAAGCTACGAAACAGAATCGACAGGTTAAACAAACTGACGAGAAAACTGATCAGTCACGTTTTTTGTTACTTTCCGTTATGCAAAACTGATGGAATGTTGTTTTTGTTGAACTCACAGAGTTGGAATTGATATTCCAACCATCGAAGTCAGATACGAGCATCTGAATATCGATGCACAAGCTTACAGTGCAAGCAGATCTTTACCTACTTTCATCAATTTCATCATGAACATGACTGAGGTACGAACAATTCAAACCTCTTAAATCAACACACATCTATATCTATACGTGATACATCTATTCACGTTTTAATTCTGTTACTGCAGGGAGTATTAAATCTTCTCCATATAATTCCGAGTAGAAAAAAGCCATTCACGATCCTAAAGGATGTGAGTGGAATAATCAAGCCTTGTAGAATGACTTTGCTCCTCGGTCCTCCGAGCTCAGGAAAAACTACTCTTCTTTTAGCTCTCGCCGGAAAACTTGATCCTACACTCAAAGTAATTTTTCCGCTTTTCGAAAAATCTTCTTCATCTAATTTACCATTCCATATATATATATATATATTTTCATTCCTGTCAAATTGATTAAACGTATGAAAATTATTTGTTCACAGGTTTCTGGAAGGGTAACTTACAACGGACACGAAATGCATGAATTCATACCGCAGAGAACCGCAGCGTACATCAGCCAGCAGGATTTGCATATCGGAGAAATGACTGTGAGAGAGACTCTGGCGTTTTCCGCTCGCTGCCAAGGCGTTGGCTCTCGATACGGTTCGTGCAGTTCGTTACTCCATGAATTTTGTATTACCCTGTCAATTCGTTAATTAACTAATTTATAAATAATTGCCATAACTGGCACTGTTACAGAGATGCTGGCAGAATTGTCAAGGAGAGAGAAGGCAGCAAATATCAAGCCAGATCCTGACGTTGATATCTACATGAAGGTAATAATTATACTTATGCTATAAGAATTTTGATTGATATGATTTGACAAATATTAGTACTATCTGGCTAATTTAATTAAGGATAGACAGCTGGTAGATTTACGTCACGGCGGCTATACTGTTATCAATTCATTTTGTGTTAAGATAATTATGTATGAATGTGGGGGCTGCTTGAGAAGAGGACAGTAAACGTGATATGAGACAATTCTTGATCTTTTTATATTAGTAGTTGGTATAATTATGCGTGCATCCTTCTAGAAGTTCAAATTTAATCTAATACAAGTTGAGGGAAGAAAGCAAAATTTATTTTCAGCTAACAGCTGCATTTAATAGATAAGAATTTATTTATTTTTTCTTTCGAAAATTAGGGTTTAGTCATAGCATAGAGTACTGTTGTTTCACGTGTTGGTCGGGTCTAAGGCTTAGGAAAATATTCTATTCACAACGTAATGGTCATTAATCAAATATACTATTACATTGATAAATGCAATATATATCTATTTTTAGGAGATTTCAGTATAAATTAATTTATATGAAGTTATTTTTCAATAATCAAAATGGCGTGTGTAAACAGACGATGCACCTGGTCTAAAATTGAGTCCGTCAATGCATTTGACTATTCTATTTTGACTTTGAATTGAATAATTGATTTGTATTTTTTAAGATAACTTTGTTATTCAGTTGTTTTTAATAATAATTATTGAATATAAGGTTAATGTAGTCGTTAAAGATAATATTTTTAAAACTTTTTAGTATAGTATGAAAACAACTTTACAAATATAATTAGTTATATATTATTATTATACAAAAACGTAACTATAAGTTATAACATTGACAGGTCCTTAGGAAAAAGATACAGTGTATATAGAACGATCATATGTTGTTGATCACAAGATTATGAATATGATAGTAATAATTTTGGCTAATTCTTGTAAAAATCAATACAGGCAGCTGCAACTGAAGGAGATGAAGCAAATGTGGTCACAGATTACATTCTCAAGGTATCATCACAGTCACAACCTTAAACCTTGTAATCCAATTACATATTCCACATGCTTCTCAGATAAATTATTCATTTCTTCTAACAGGTCCTGGGGCTCGACATCTGCGCCGACACCTTGGTGGGCGATGAAATGGTCAGAGGTATCTCGGGAGGGCAGAAAAAGCGTGTCACAACTGGTAAACAAGCTGAAGCTTAACCTTCTGTCAATGAAAAAAAATAAAAAATGCTTCAGTTAATTAAATTGATGATCATTTTTTGGTTGAACAGGCGAGATGCTGGTTGGGCCGGCAAAGGCACTCTTCATGGACGAGATATCAACTGGTTTGGACAGTTCTACAACGTACCAGATTGTCAACATGCTCCGACAATACGTCCACATAATGAAAGGAACTGCATTTATCTCCCTTCTGCAGCCCGCACCCGAAACTTACGACCTATTTGATGACATTGTGTTGTTGTCCGACGGTGTGATTGTCTACCAAGGACCTCGACAAAACGTGCTTGATTTCTTCGAAACGATGGGCTTCAAATGCCCTGCAAGAAAAGGTGTTGCTGATTTCTTGCAAGAAGTAAGCAATCCAAACATTTTCATAAATGATACCGTTACAACATATGTATATATATCATATATGTAGTTTTGCTAAGGAGTATTGAATGAAAAATTGCAGGTGACATCGAAGAAAGACCAGAAGCAATACTGGATGCATAAGGACGAGCCGTACCGGTTCATCACCTCAAGCGAATTCGCAGAAGCTTTCCAGTCTTTTGTCATTGGGCGGAGGGTCGGCGATGAGCTGGCGACGCCATTTGACAAGAGCACGAGCCATCCGGCTGCGCTTACGACCGAAAAGTTCGGTCTAGGAATAAAGGAGATATTCAAAGCCTGCAGCGAAAGGGAATTCCTACTGATGAAGAGAAACTCATTCGTCTATTTCTTCAAGCTCTTCCAGGTTTCGACGATGGCATTCATCTCCTTCACGCTCTTCTTGCGCACAGAGATGAACAAAGATAGTTTTGAAGGTGGAGGGATATATGCAGGTGCTCTGTTTTTCGGGGTCCTGGTCACCATGTTCAACGGTTTGTCGGAGCTAGCCATGACCATTTACAAGCTTCCTGTGTTCTACAAACAGAGGGATATGTTCTTCTTCCCTCCATGGGCCTACGCCATTCCCGCATGGGTCCTGAAGATCCCGATCTCTTTTCTTGAAGTTGGGATATGGACATTTACAAGTTACTACATAATCGGATATGATCCCAACATATCGAGGCTATTCAAACAGTACTTGCTGCTTGTGTTGCTGAATCAAGCTGCATCAGCATTGTTCAGAGCCATTGGGGCAGCTGGGAGGAACATGATTGTCGCAAACACCTTCGGGCTGTTTGCGCTGCTCCTGTTCTTCGCATTGGGCGGCTTCGTCCTCGCGCGAGGTAAGGAAGAACAAGGAACAAGTGAAATGCTTTAAATTTTTTAATCACAAAATGATCCATATGTAATTTCTTGTGATGAACTAGCTAACTAACTAACGTGGTGTTGGTAATGTCAATGCAGTTGATGTCAAGAATTGGTGGATATGGGGCTACTGGTCCTCACCTTTGATGTACGCAACGAATGGAATTCTTTCGAACGAATTCAACGGGCACAGTTGGAACAGAGTAAGTCATCAATTCCATTCGTTGCCATTGTTGTTATTACTTACATTATTAAGGAAACTGATCAAATTTTTTGTTGTTGTTGTGGTATAGTTTTTGAATGGGACAAGATTGGGAACTCAGGTGATGGTGAGCAGAGGGTTCTTTCCTTATTCGTACTGGTACTGGATTGGAGTAGCTGCTCTGTTCGGCTTCGTATGGTTCTACAATGTCTTCTTCCTTGCAGCCCTAACGTTGCTTGGCCGTAAGTGCTGTTCTAATATACATATAATGTTTCTACATTGATTGATTGATTCAACATCTCATCTGATCTGATCTGATCTTTATTTGTGAAAATACAAAATTGCAGCATTTGAAAAGCCTCAAGCTGTACTACCCGAGTCGGAAGACGAGAAAAAGGGTTCAGTTTCAGGCAATGAAAACAGGCGGAGAAGCAACTCCTCAGAATCTCCATCCATGAGGGCAGACGCCATTGAAGCCACTGAAGAGAACAGGAAACGAGGAATGATTCTGCCATTCGAACCACACTCTCTTACATTTGATGACATCAGATACTCAGTAGATATGCCAGCGGTACGTAGCTCCAAATCCAAATACTACTTTTCTCTACTCTAATATTGAATTCAGACATTGAAACTAATTAATTAAATTAATTATTGAACAGGAAATGAAAGCCCAAGGTGCTACCGATGATCGATTGGAGCTGTTGAAGGGAGTGAGTGGAGCTTTCAGGCCGGGCGTGCTCACAGCCTTGATGGGTGTTAGTGGCGCCGGTAAGACAACTTTGATGGACGTGCTGGCCGGAAGAAAGACCGGCGGATACATTGACGGAGCCATAACCATTTCTGGCTACCCAAAGAATCAGGAAACCTTTGCTCGAATTTCAGGCTACTGTGAGCAGAACGACATCCATTCGCCAAACGTCACGGTTCACGAGTCCCTCATCTACTCGGCATGGCTAAGGTTGCCTCAAGAAGTCGACGAACAGACCAGAAAGGTAATTGATTAATTAATCAATTAATAAATAGAGCTATGCCTGTGACATAGATAGATAGATAGATAGATAGATAGATAGAGACAGACAGTCATCTTATGATTAACCAACGGTATATGATCAGATGTTCATTGAGGAGGTAATGGAGCTTGTGGAGCTTAAACCATTGAGAGGAGCATTGGTTGGGTTGCCAGGAGTGAGCGGTCTATCAACAGAGCAACGTAAACGTCTGACGATCGCAGTCGAACTTGTGGCGAACCCCTCCATCATCTTCATGGACGAGCCTACTTCAGGGCTCGATGCAAGAGCTGCAGCCATTGTGATGAGGACAGTCAGGAACACCGTCAACACAGGCAGAACTGTCGT
Source organism: Andrographis paniculata (assembly GCF_009805555.1). Classification (NCBI taxonomy): domain Eukaryota; kingdom Viridiplantae; phylum Streptophyta; class Magnoliopsida; order Lamiales; family Acanthaceae; genus Andrographis; species Andrographis paniculata. The sequence continues at coordinate 413,584 of NW_026137634.1, read as the reverse complement.
CTGCACCATCCATCAGCCTAGCATCGACGTCTTTGAAGCATTCGATGAGGTAATAATAAGAACTTACACAGCATATATCATCATCATCGTCATCCTTTGAAATCACAACTTAGCAGCATTCTAAAATTATGATCATGATGCAGCTCTTCTTGATGAAAAGAGGAGGACAAGAGATATACGTGGGGCCATTGGGTCACAACTCGTGCCATATGATCAAGTACTTCGAAGACATCCAAGGCGTCTCAAAGATCAAAGACGGATACAATCCGGCTACCTGGATGTTGGAAGTCACCACTTCCGCACAAGAACTTCTCTTAGGAGTCGACTTTGCCGATTACTACAAGAAGTCGGAGTTATACGGGTCAGTCGATTTTTCTTTTATCTCCATTCCATTAGACAACATCAATATATATCATATGCTAACATTCTTACTAAACATCCTCTGCTGCAGAAGGAACAAAGGCCTAATCAAGGAGCTAAGCATACCTCGCCAGGGGACGAAAGACTTGTATTTTGCGACGAAATACTCCCAACCTTTCCTCACCCAATGCCTCGCCTGCTTCTGGAAAGCCCACTGGTCCTACTGGCGAAACCCCCCTTACTCAGCTGTTCGATTCTTGTTCACAATCTTCATGGCATGTGTGTTCGGATCCATGTTTTGGGACCTCGGTTCTAAAAGGTAACCAACCAGACTCGACATATCTCCAACCTGTTTTACCTCATTCATTCTCTAGTTTCTAACATCGCAATGAACTGAACTGCAGGACTACTCGACAAGATCTGTCCAACGCCATGGGTTCTATGTACATTGCCATCATCTTTCTGGGATTCCAATACGGCTCCACCGTTCAACCTGTTGTGGCCATCGAACGTACAGTCTTCTACCGTGAAAGAGCAGCTGGAATGTACTCGGCTCTCCCCTATGCATTCTCACAGGTAACACTTCTGTCGATAAATTATTAATGCAAAATATCGAAGAAAGATTGCTGCTTACTTAGTGTAATCCATGTATTGCAGTTCATGATCGAAGTCCCGTATATCTTCGTGCAATCCATGCTATACAGCATCATCACTTACTCCATGATGGGATTTCAATGGGAAGTCGGCAAATTCTTCTGGTTCGCCTACTTCATCTTCTTCTCATTGCTCTTCTTCGTGCTCTACGGAATGGTGACTGTCGCTGTGACTCCTAACCACAACGTCGCTGCCATCATCTCTTCCTTCTTTTACGGCATCTGGAATCTGTTCTCCGGGTTCATCGTCCCGCGACCGGTAACTAACTAATATCTACACAAGTTCTACAAAATGATCTGAAACTCAGTCAGTCACTCACCTGGAATTGGATTATAATAAAATCGATGTTTGCAGTTGATGCCGGTGTGGTGGAGATGGTACTACTGGGCCAACCCGGTGGCTTACACGCTGTACGGTTTCATCGTGTCGCAGTACGGTGACTTGGAGGAGCCGATGACGGACGAGGCGTCGGCAGGGCAGACGGTAAAGCAGTACCTGAGAAGCTACTTCGGGTTCAAAGAAAGCATGCTGGGAGTTACAGCCGGAGTGCTTTTGGGCTTTGTTATCTTCTTCATGTTCATATTTGCCTATGCCATCAGAACATTCAACTTCCAGAGGAGATAGATGACGACGATCAACAACAAACAAGAAAGAAGAAGGATATTACACATCACATATATATTATATTATTATCATTATTTATATCCGTATACCAAATTGTGTAGTAGAGTTTGCGTAGGAGGAAGTTTTTTATGTCATTATAGAATATGCTGCTGACGCTCTGCTTGTTTACACGCTCTAAAATTTGGGAGTTTCCTTTTTCACGTTTTAGGGTTAATTTTCATTTCATTCATATCAATCAAGAATGCAAACATAAAATGACACAATAGTACTATAAATCAAGAGCTAAAGAAACAAACATATGTCATTCATTATTAGTGCTACAATATATCTTTATAACATACGACAATGCCACATTCTATTACTAGTGTGAATCACCACAAAATTTGCAGTTAACAAAGAAGCACTTGCCTCAGAAATAACCAAAGTTAACCTGCTTCTTCCTTTTTGTGAAAAAATTCATACGTCCGGCTCGCGTACTTCACAAGGAAGCTTCAATTCAGGCTCGATTTCACCGAGAGGGGCGAAGAACGAGGCGACCATGTCCTCAGTCACCTCCTCCAACTTTGATGGATTCCACTGAAAAATCAGGAAAGTAGTATCACAATATGTTGTGTTTTTATCTTCTTACGTGAAAACTTTTAGCACATTGATTAGATAGATACCTTTGGAGCAAAATCCTTGTCGATTAATCTTGCACGTACACCCTAAAAACAGAAGATCATATAAGTTTAAGAGTTGAATTTTGGTTTACATGTTGATTAGGTTGAGTAACAAATTGTGGAATTGAAAGCCAGCAAGTACCTCGCAAAAATCATTTGAGACGTGCTTGGATATAAACTTCAGGGATGTTCGATACTCCCTAGTCAGGCACTGATCAATAGTTTGAAATCGACCCTCTCGAATCTTCAATTGGGAAGGGATGGAAAGGTTAGAGAGTGGCAGGAGATAGAAGAAAGTTGAATAGATTTTTGATATGAAGTCTCTGTTGAGCTTACAGACTGCAATGTCACTTTCAAGCTCAGTGGCGAAGCTTCTTTTATTTTGTTCAGCATTCTAGCGTGCCACTTATTTTCGGGTTCGGCTGCTTTTGATTCCTACACGAGTAATTGTATATGCAGTAAGTAAATGAACTAATATATGCCAAATGGGTTGAGTATATGATAGTTTCCTTAACCAGGAAATACGAGTGCAAACAAGAACACACAAATGGGAAACTTACCAAAGCTTCCACAATTTCCTCCAATGTATTGTGGCTGAAAATTGAGTTGACTACATCAATCCTGAATCAACAAGGAGTCGAGCATAATATCTTAGCTTCATGTACACATAATATAAACAATTTTGCTAGAAAATACTGAGAATGGAGAAATCACCTATGAACTATACTCTCATAAGCAGGATAGACTAAACAACCATACTGAGCAAGGGCGTTTTCAATGACAGAGCGGTCATCAGTTATTAAACTACCGAGCCGCTCTTCAATCAGAGGAAGTTTCTGTTGCGGAAAGTTGATTAGTAGAGATAATTAAAAAAGATAAAACTAGACAAATAAACAGTTTGTAGAATGGTTTAAGGACACTAACTTCTTTGAGAGAATAGTGTGTAGCTAGACCGCAAGCCATCATTTCAACGCCATTTAACTTCTCACCCGTAAGAGCTAAGTATTCACCTACAAAGAGATGTGATCTTGACTTTGTTGCATAAAATATACAGATGCTACTATTGGGTTTAGAACAAAATACAATCTCCTAGAAAATGATGGAACGAATTAGCGATTTCATATGATAAGGCCTTCAATTTAACACCAGTATTTTGAATAATAGAATATTCAACAACTTCAGGATGTATGATAGTATCTTAACCTAATCTTGTCAGCTCTACAATACCTAAATATCCAGGAAGACGAGAGAGATAATATGATGCCCCTACATCGGGATGGAAACCTATCTGAACCTCTGGATACGAAAAGACCTGCATTTTTCGGAAAATTTAACAAGTAGGCAGTTTACCATTCCATTCCTCCGGATGGTGAAAGAACGTATCTTTATCACTTTAACAATTCAGGTGATATGACGCAAAAATAAGGTTATATTGAGGGATCAATTTCATACAGTTCTATCAGTTACAACACGAAACATCCCGGGAAGTGAAATGCCTGCCCCACCTCCCATAACAATACCATCCATTATAGCCACCTGGACAATCAAAAAGATGATTTGACATTCAGCTACAACTAATGTTTCACGGTAGAACAGAACATAAATTGTGGTATTGATCTTTCTAATTTAAACGAGAGAAGCAAGCTCACTCACATTTGGCTTAAGATATGTTCCCAAAACATAGGCGAAGTTGTATAAACTCTGAAAAAATTCTTTGCATTCCTCAATTTTCCCTGGAATTAATTTAAGCCACTGAACTGAATATGATAGTAAAAAAAATTCCACAATTACAAAGTCTATGCATCTTGTACCAAGAAACATCAACTTTTCAGCAGAAATTATTATATCGGTTGAAAGTAACACGACTCATACGACCATAGAGTTCACCACAGTACAAGGATTAGCTCACTCTAAGCACCAAAATTAAACATGAAAACATATAACTTTTCATGGAGGCCAACCTTCATTAATGAGATGATATATTGCAACAACATCCGTGCCGGAGCAGAATGCTTTGTGACTGTTACCCTTCAAGAAAACAGCATCTTCAGACAAGGGAATTCGAGGTAGAAGATCAATGATTTTGTTCAATTACCTTCATCATGACAAATCCTATATCCGAGTTTTCCTCCCAAGACTCATATAATCTGCTCAATCGAGTAACCTAGCATCGAGTCAAAGAACTTGCATTCAACACATATCAACATAAAATTCACTAAAATAGTAATTCTGTGGACTCTGCAACGAAAATCTTGAAGCAGCTGCATAATTCTCATACGTAGGACAGAGAGTTTAGCAAAAGAAAAAACGAGCAGTAGCTCAATCAACTCCTAGAAGAGAGTATGGAAACGAACAAAGAATTAAGAGCAATTAACCATGGAAGCAGTGAGAGCATTCAGTGCAGCTGGTCTATTCAGAACGGCCTCTCTGGAATTCGCCCTGCCTTGCACCAACACCTGCAATCAAACGCCATAATTTTCAATCCTACAATAACTTCATATACACGCGCAAAACCAATTTCTCCGTCAAAATAAGCACCAAAACCAATAATAAAAAAAAAAAAAAAAAAAAAAAAAACCCAAATTCAAGTGCAAAACACGCAAAATAAAGCAGGCAAGCATTCAGAAACTAGCCTCTTCTTTCTGGAGATAATCCGGCTGCGCATAGCTGGGGAGAGCAGAAAAGCTTCTTCTCTGTTGAGATACAAAACCAGTCCGGGCGAACGGCAACAGCGATTTCAGTCTCCGCATTGCTGACGAGAAAAATCAACCTCCGCAGTAGCTTGAGCTTACTGAAATCCTCGTGCGGCTGATCAGCGCTTCCGATTCGCACAAGAATTCTAGAGCCAAACCTCCATTGCAGAAAAAGGAAGATTGAAATGGATCCAAAGCCATGGGTGGACGGGTGGGTAGGTTAGGCACTGATCCGGCCCACTTACACGACCCAACTAAAATTTATTACAAAATGTATGCCCTGATAAAATCTGCATTTCTCATTCTATAAATAGTGATACCATTATCATATTGCAATTTGTCTTTTCAATTTTATTTTAAAATTTTCATTAAGAAGTTAATAAAAAATAATAATAATTATGGATTTGCTTCTTTAGTTACCAAACCCAAGTTTCTACTACATTTAAAAATAGAAAATAATTTATTTTTCTTATGATACATCTCCTCATAAATTATTTTAGTATTAAAGCAGAGGTAGGAGTTATTTTAAAATTATTATTATTATTGGACTTGGGCCTCTGAATTATTAATAAAAACCCAATTTCATTGGATAAGAACATAGTTATTATATTTTCTAAAAAAATTGGGCTTTGATTCAACATATATATCATTCAACAAAAGTGGTCATATTAAGGTTTTACTCAAGTTAGAGTGTCTAAATAATGCATTTTTTTTATATGATATTTTTATAAAATAATAATAACATATTTTTACTAAAAATCGTATAAATTAAATAGTAAGAATTTGTCTTTGAAATTTAAGAAAAAAAAAAATTATTGGGCAATAGACTAAGAATTGTGAATAGATAAAAATTATAGTATAACAATGGACTAAGTCATCCATGTATAAATAAATACATGAAAATAATTTTATATATTATTTATACAAATGAAGATATAATTAATTATATGAAAAGACATTATTCTGTATTTGGCAGAAATCATTGATAGCTATAAACTTGCTCATTCATGCAGATAAATACATGGAGGAAGAAGAATCCACCGATTTTTGAACCTCAATCTTTCCAACATCTTCATGATCTTCATCTTCATCCCAAACTTTGTCTTCTTCGCAGCACTTGTAAAACTTGCAGGCAATCAAGTTGAAGTAGATGAAATTGGCGACGCTAAGAATGGTGAGAACCCAATAATAGTAGTCGTAATGTCCCTTGTTCAAATTTGTCGAAACCCAGCTCACTTTCCCTCCACGTTTCGAAGCTGTGTCAATTATGGTGACTATGAGGCTTCCCAATAGGTTTGCCACGCCAAGGCCGAGCGTGAAGAGAGCCACGGCAATGCTCGCCATACTCTTTGGAAATTGAGAATAATAAAGCTCGATTTGGGCTATGGCGTTGAAAGCCTCGCCAAGTCCGACGAGGCAGTGTTGTGGTATTAGCCACATTGCCGACATGTCCACCTGATGAGGAAATTAACTTGTTGGTTGTTATACCGCTTTACTTAATTTTTATTCTTTATAGTAAATCTAAAATTGCTATTGAGTATCTCATTTTAATATGTAACTCAGATTTATGTATAGAGTATATAATAAAAATGCACTAGAAAATATAAATTTAAACACGTATGTATATTAATCATTCAACAACTGTAAATTTATTCAAATTATAATTTCCATCAAAATCATGATATTATTTATTAAATTGACTATTTCACTAAAGACTTCCTCGTATACAAGGTGGTTTTCTTTAAATACATGACATTCCGCTGTGATATTATGTTAAATAATTATTTTATTTAAAAATTTTAAATTTAAAAATAAATTATTACTAATGCATTTAACATATTATTCCGTGTTCGAATCTCACCGTCTTCTTTTAAAAAATAAAAATAAAATAAAAATTATTTATATGCAAAATTCATGTATGTCGTAAATTCACGTTTAACACTACGGATTGCTGTTCAATATTTATATTCTTATTTTTTAGTAAAAAACTATTACTTTTTTACTTTATAAGAATTTTTCTTTTTTAATTTTTACTAATTCTTTTTAATGTTTATGTCAGGTTAAATAGACATAAGTTTAGACAACTAAAATATTAAAAGGTATAGTAATTACCTGTGCCTTAGGGGTATCAGCCAAACCCTGGTGGATTGCCGCCGTCCTCCTCTTCCTCTCCACCAAGGCAGCCGTGGCGGTGGCCAAGCAAGAAATGAAAAGCCCGGTCCCTACACGGGCCTTTACGCCGATGCCTTGCGAATTCTTGGAGAGATATGGCACGACGATGCGATCATATAAGACAACCCAAATGGTGAGCGTCGTGATTCCAAAAAGGCCAAATGATCCCGGAGGAATTTTGAAATCGCCGGCAAGATGGCGGTCCATGGTGGCAGCTTGAAGAACTGGGAAGCCTTGCTGGCTTATGGTCACTCCGATGATTATTCCGGTAGACCACATTGGTATTAGTTCTATCACAGATTTTAGGACTTCTACTTGCTGCACACTGCACAGCCTCCATGGATTTGTTGGCGATCCATCGGGGTTTAGATCCTTTTCCGGGTTTTGTAACATGCAAGCTTTATTCAAGAAACTGAAATGTTCGAAAAATGCAGAGTGATAAGCCACACAACACATTTTTTCGAAAAAAGAATTAATATATTATATATATTCATTATTTTTATATTACTCGTGCAATTTTCTATACCTCACGATGACTTCAAATAAAAACACAAAACAAACAAGGTTCTTTGTTTTTTTCTAATTTGTTGGGAAAATTTGAACTTTGATGAATAGATAAATGTTTGAGTCAAATAAATGGATAACAACACAAATAATATAGGAATCTAACATTCAAATTTACAAAAATTGCAAATTTAATTATGTATTTACGATGGATTATCATTTTTTATAATTGACCGTTAGTATATAGTATATGACTAAATTTGCAATTATCTTCTAAAATTTTGACTACCTCGATGTTTTTTGGTATTAGTGTAGCCGGTTGTTCTACAAAATTAAGATAATTGCAACAACTTTCACCGTAGACAAGAAAAATCAAATGGTGCGGTAGTTATGTAAGAATATTTTAGTTTAAAATTTTATTGAATGAAAAATAAATATTTGATACCATAAAATGCAACTAACTCATCACGGTTCTTCAACATTAGTCCATTCAGACATCCACTTAGTTTCACCTATCATATGAACAAATCGAAAACCTAAATTCCGATCCAAATGCAGTGACAATCACCCTACGAAAAATCACTTTCGCTACAACTCTTTGTTGAAACCCAAAAAAAACACACCCAAATTCCATACAAGTAAATTAAAATGAACAGGGATAATAATTCACCTCAGTTTGTTCGTAGGCACCACATGCTTCGAACCCTTTGTATGGTAATAAAGTTGCCGGTCCGAATCCTCAGGCAGCATAAGCTCACGGCGGCGATTCCTCCATGCCGCCACAACAACCTGCACCAGGCCTGTCAGAAGACTCCTATTGGGCTTAATCTTAACATAAAGCTTGGATCCGAGGAAGAAGGCGATTGTCGAAACGAACATGAGCCCGACAGGCACGCCGAATCCAACGATCCATTTGTATTTGTTCTGGATGTATACTATAATGGTGACTGCAAACATGAGGGAGACACCCACAGAGGCATAATACCAGTTGAAAAAACTGTCGAGAATCCTCTGGTTATTAGGGTTTTTGGGGTTGTTGAATTGGTCTGCCCCGAAAGCCATGGAGCACGGCCTGATTCCGCCGGCGCCGATCGACATGAGGATGAAAGACATGTAAAGAAATGCTAATTGGCCTGCATTTGGGTTCGAACATTTCCCTAATCTTGGATCACATGCTGCTGGTCTTAACTCTTGTATTATGGCTGTTAGCCAAAGGGCAATCAAACCCTACAAGAAAAATATAATAAGGACATCGTGTTTAGGAGTTTGTTAAGGGTTCGATCTCGGCTTATTTTTGGTAAAAGAGTAAAAGACACTAATTGAAAATATTATTTTACCTTGATTCCTTTAAAAAACAAAATAATTTAAACTAAGATTCAAATTTTATAAAAGATTAGAATTTATGTTTGTCTTCAGGTTATTGAAACAAGTTTGAACCTGTTGAACTGGTTTGTTATACTATTCATAAAGCTCCTATGGAGAAGTAATTAGAGCATGTTTCTTTGTGGAAAAATTTAATTTGAGTATGCTATTTAAATACTGTATGATTAAATGTTTTATGAGAGAGAAAATATAATTTTTTTTTTTAAGAAACGCAGAGTCGAAACTTGAGATTTGGAGGCAAAAGAATCAAACCCTAATTTAGTCTCTTATTTACCGAATAGATTATAATATCTATAAACAAAGATCGGTGCGATCACCAGAAGCGTAGTGGGAGTCGCGATAGCAATAACCAAGAATCGGCCCAAGTAGGAGTCGGAAAGAAAAGCTCCAAGAATAGGCAAGAAGTTGGAGATGGCTCCCCAAATGAACATAAGGTTTGTTCCACCAGCAGCACTGAAATTATATGAAGTTATTAGGTACAAAATCATGTTTGGCTGAAGCCCATAAGCTGCAATCTTCTCCAGTGCTTCATTTGCTGTACAGTTTGCAATAATTCAAAAACATTATTAATCAAGAATCAAATGGAAATTAATTAAGGTTATATATTATTTATTTTATACCTATGATGAAAGGCATGGTTTTAAGGCCCCCTTTACGACTGCCAGCCTTCTCCGACATCTTTTTTTCTTCCATCGAAGAATCAATGGCTTCTTGTGATCATGTCTGATTTAAGTATTTAATTTTTCAAACAAGAACCAATAGCCATTCGATTTGTCTGTAGCCCACGTTGTAGTATACAACGGAGGATACTAAGAGTTTATCCATTTTTGTATGTTATGCTTGGCTACATTGCAATAACATAAAATCTAGGGCGGCTGCAAGAATACAAATTTGCTTTAAAGGCAAGGCGATAGGGATGGTTCAACACCGTGTACTGCAAAATTCATATATATATTTATATGTATTGTTGTAAGGTACAATATATATATATATAATGAGCATTTGAAATTTTTGGTATTTCATTCCTCTCTAATTATTTTTTTATTTTTTGATATATATATATATATATATTGTTTGTGATTATTTATACTATAATGTAGCAAGGTATGCATATTCCAAACTGGTAGGAAAAGTCCAGACACATTGAGACAAAGTGAATCAGAAAATGGGATTAGCGTGAGCGACGAGGATACATATAGATTCTATCTGCTCTCTACTTATAAATTGTGTCGAAAATGACATCGTTTTGGTGCCAAAGATGTTGCAGAATTCCATGTCAGCATTTGAAAAATGAGAGATGCCAAAAAAAAATAAATATTACTCTACCATAGATTTTTAAAGATAGTATATATTACTAATGTGTGAGGATTGGAAGTGAGCAAAGGACTTTGATCGAGGGTTTGGACATCGAGATGGACTACGCAATACGTGAGGGCTTTCAACCATGTGGTTCCCGATTTTGGCATCGTTGCGAGCATTATTATATCGGTGTCTTTTGCTTCGAAGTTCTTTTGAGCAGACAATATTGGTCGGAGAATCCTCGCAGGACACCAAAATTGTTCGTATTTAACCAAACGGCGTCCTTCCCAATACATTCGATCTTCGAGTTATTGAAGTAGCTAGTCGAATTCATCGAGCTTTCAATGATTGGAGCTACCCTTGTGTTCCATTTTAACACCACAATATCATCTAAATTTTCTTGCCAAGAATTAGCAATGAAGAATCCCATTTTTACAGAATCTTAGTAGAAATTTTATACATGTATTATTTCTCACAAATGAGGGTGGAACTCGAATCCGGAATTTTTCGCTCTGATACCATATTAAATGAATATATCATCTAAAATTTTAAATTACTGGGATAAAGTTTGTAGCTTTTACTTTCTTTTTTTTTTTTTTGCCTCTTGTTAAAAAAATGGTGTGATTTCTTATTAAAAGAATATTTGTAAATGACAAATAAAAAAAATAAGCATGAATTATATAATCTTCCAACAATGAGGATGGAAAGATAAGTGCAAAATATGGATTTATCTGTAGTAAAGTTGTTACAAGGCAATACATGTGTCTCTCATGCATGCCTTTTTCATGAGATGTGAACAACTATTTCTTAGCCTTCTTGGGTAGTTTTCTAATTCAGTTTTGATTTCTTATGGGGTAATTTTTCATTATTTTTACGTGTACATTTTAATTGTTTATATGTTGAATTTTTTTTAAAAAAAAAATAAAGGATTTTGTGGTTTGAAATTGATTTCAATTGAGACGTTGATTTAAGTTTTTATTTAAGATATAATATTTTATAAGATAAAATAATATATTTTATGAAAAATTATGCCAATAAAAATAAAAATAAATTGAAAAATATCCAACATATGATCGGATTATTTTATAATCTTGAAAATATTTCATTCAAATAAAATAAAATATAAATAAATTTTCGAATTTGAACCACCCAATTTGTATTACCTGACCCCCCCACCCCTAACTTGAGTACGTAGGGTTGCTCATTGCCAATATCATTCATAGATAATAAAATAATTGGTTCTGTTCTCTTTGAAATATATTTTTTATTTACTTATTTATTATGCAATTTTTTTTATAAAATAGTATATTCTTTAAATATAAGTACAAATCAAACATACATAAGTGTAAATCCTATATCTTACATAGGCACACTCATTTAACTGTAATAAATAGTTTGGTAGAGCTAAAACCAACCCCTAAAATGGTACTGTGGTTACAAAATTATATAGTATAATTTTTTATACATTTTTGTAATCGTTATATAGTTTTTATTACAGAAACATTTTACGACACAATTTATTTCACAAGATATATATATATTTTTTTTTTTCCTTTACAGTAGATATATAAATATACATAATATTAAAAAAATCATTTGATGTAGTTTATTTTACAGCAAAAATAATATAAATAACAATTGCAGTCAGTAATTTTAAAAAAAACCCAGAAATTTTGAATTATTTTAAATAAATTAAATCTGACCTGAAATAGGTTTCAAAGTACGGTCTCATAAATTCCGAACCAATTAGAAGAAAAGTCGGCAAACTCTAATTAACGTACATATTAGTTGATCTAGTAGTGTAGCAATGCTAATTTTTACTATACGTATCATTATAATCTTCTATAAAGATTGTTAGTGACAGCTAAAAATATCTTAGAATATAGCTTATTAATAACCAAGATTAAATTAAAGATGTCTAAAAATTTGGAGAAATATACTCTATTTGATGTGGATAGGTTATAAAATCATTCATTATGAATCTATTGCAAATTGAGATGTACATGTGATCGATATAAATAGATATTAAATGTAATGTTTTGAATTAAAAAAAAAAAAAAAAAAAAAAAAAAAAAGAAAAATTATAATAACATCGAAACACACCCAACAATAGTCTATATAAGGGGGAGGCATTTGCACAAATTAAAAGCATCGATATTAAGTGTTTGATCATTGTCACTTTGGGCTATATATATAAGAAATTAAATTTCATGGCTATAAACTTCTCATTTCTTCGCATCGACGATAAAGATCATGAAGAAAAGACGGAAGAAACTTTTTCTGTGGTAGAATCGTTCGAGGATAGAACCGATTGTCTAAAGAAAATAATTTCTGAATTCGAAGAACATCTAGCCAAAAGTGTTGATCATTCTTTAGGTATGTTCAGGACCATATTTTGCTTCTTTAATTTTTTTTTTTCTTCTTAGGGTGTGTTTGTTTGAAGGATTTTGGAGGATTTCCACTATTCATCCAATTTTTTTCCCCCAAAAACATCAAATCAAACACCTATTTTTCATTTTTTATATTATACTAAAAATCAATTTTACATTCAAAACATCACATCAAACCCTATTTATATCACATCATACAACTATTCAAATTCAAAATTTTTACTATTCAAATCCCAATCCAAAATCCAAACCCCCAAACAAACACACCCTTAGTAAACTTTCAAGAAACTTATGGAGTTTTTGAAATAAATAAATCAACTAATACCGTTGGTATGTTTTTTGTCGATTTTAGGCTATCCCTTGAACCTAAATTGCAACCCTTACATTGCGTTGTCTCCGTTGTTTTGTTTCCATATCAATAATTGTGGCGATGCATTCAACGAGAGCAACTTTTCATCTAACTCGAAGAGGTTCGAATTAGGAGTTTTGAATTGGTTTGCGCGGCTATGGGAAATAAGGAAGAATGAATATTGGGGCTACATAACTAATGGAGGGACAGAAGGCAATCTCCATGGAATTCTTCTAGGGTTTGTAATTGCATGTTGATTTCAATTTCTTTAGTATATATCAATTAGATTTTGATTTTGAATTTTATTTTTATTTAAATAGTTATATGAATTGATCTTTTGTAAAAAAAATAATAATAATAAATACAGTTCGAAAAACATTAAAATCTAACAATGAAAAACTTGAAAACTTTCTAAAGAAACTTTTATTTAGATTATATTATTTTGGAAGTGTTTAGCATTTTTTGAGTTGGTTTAGGAACAATAAAAAGACATATTTGATGTGACGTAAATAAATATTGAATATAATATTTTGAATAAAGAATAAATTTTTTGACATCATATTTTAAATGAAAATTTTGATTTTGAATGTAACAAGAATTTTTTCATGAATAGCATAAAAATAAATTTAAAAACATAAGCAAGCAAAATGATTTATTTCTTTTTTTTACTTATAAAAGGTTATTTTGTTTATAGGAGAGAACTTTTACCGGATGGAATTTTATATGTATCTAAAGAGACGCATTATTCAATATTTAAGATAGCAAGAATGTATCGAATGGATTGCAAGGTGATCGACGCTTCGATTAAAGGAGAAATAGACTGTAATGACCTCAAAGAAAAACTAAAACAAAATAAGGACAAGCCCGCCATCATCAATGTTAATATAGGTATTTATATTGTTCGATTCTCTACTATAAAACGCTTCCATATGTCGCGCCTTTATGTTAATATAAGTAATTATCGGTTCCCCATTTCTCTACTATAAAATGCTTCCATATATATGACACAGCTTTATACAACGCATTTAATTTTTTTCGGGCCAAAAACCTTGATCTTGTAGGAACCACTTTTAAAGGAGGCGTAGACAATCTTGATCTTGTCATCGAAACATTATATGAATGTGGCTTCTCAGAGAATCGATTTTATATCCATTGTGATGCAGCTCTATACGGGCTTATGTTGCCTTTACTTGAACAGGTATGTTGCGTATAAAATCCATCGAGGGATTGAAGAAACTAGGAAAATGAGCTAAATGCGTACATAAATATATGTGTGCATATGCATATGAATGATAGTAGTCGATCTCGCGGGGAAGTCACATTTTTATTCGTTTACATAACATTCGTGTTATTTATTTTATGGGAAAGTTACAATAAGTTGTTTGTATAGATATTTGTTAAAACTTTTGGCATTTTCTATCATCAGTAACTTTTTCAAAAAAAAAATTCACAAAATATGATATTTAATGTTAACTTTTTATTACTCTCAAAATTTTCTAAAACTCCACAATTTCTATCTAAATAGAGCCTAAGTTTATGAACCTTATTTTGTATATATATATATATATATGGTCTTATGTCTTGTAAAGATTTGTCATGTTCAGAACAAAATAAGCAATTTTTGTTTGTGAATTCATATGTGGATGGACAAAAACAAAATAAATATAAGTTTAGATAAGAGTTTTGAGTCATTGTGATGTTTTGTAATAAAAAATAGGTATTTGACGTGATATTTTTATTTTTCTTGATACATACGTAGGAGCCAAGCTTAAGTTTCAAAAAGCCAATTGGAAGCATTGCCGTGTCCGCGCACAAACTATTGGGTTCCCCAATGCCTTGTGGCGTGCTTATGACGAGGAAAAAGTATATCTCCCTTTTGGCGACAAGAATCGACTATATAGCTTGTTTAGACACCACAATAAGTGGGAGTCGAAATGGTCATGCAGCGGTCTTCATGTGGTATGGTCTAAACATTAAAGGCCTTATGGGACTTAAAAGAGAAATAAACGCGTGCTTGAAGAATGCTCGCTATTTGAGGGACGGGCTTAGGAATGCCGGCATTAGTACAATGCTAAATGATAATAGCAACATCGTTGTTTTTGAGCGCCCTTTGGAGAAATATTTTAAAAATAATTGGGAGCTCTCTTGTGTCGGGAATATGGCGCATGTCGTTGTTATGCAACATGTTACTACACAAGTGTTGGACGAGTTTCTTGAGGATCTTGTCCGACATAGAAGCTCGTGGTATGGATCATTTGATGACGTTCGACCTCCTTGCATTGCCGAGGAAATAGGAACTTCGAATTGCGCTTGCTTTGAGCATGGAAAAGGGTTCGAAACTTCGATGTTTTAATTTGTTCGACAGGTTACAAGTGTAGTACGTATTTCACGAGATAAGTGTGTTTTTTCTGAAATTTTCTTCTCAACTTTTATTATTTGAACTATGCATGTTTCGTAAAGAATGTATATTTACGATTTGAAACACCAGAATAACACAGTGATAATACAGATGTCAAATGGGGCAGGTTAGTCCCGGACTCGCCCCAGATCCGTTTTTAATGGGGCGGTTTCGGATCTAAAAAATATATTTCAGGATGGATTATGGATTTTAAATTTTAAACTCGGCCAAGTTCGGGACGAGGTACAGATTTTACTAAGCCCGGATATTTTAATAATTATTAAAACTAATATATTTATATAATATAAATTATACTACATCCGTCCGGCTCTAACGGTCCATTTATTTTTTGCATGTTGATCTTCGAATATTATTTATTATACCAAAACGTAGTACAAATTAATAAAAAGATTGCAAAAATACTTTCATTGTCTTATAATACTAAATAGAATGACATTTATAAAAAAAAAAATTATACAAATATAAGAATATTTTTAATGTTAATACAATAACACAAAGTAAATAAACCGTTACAGATGGTAAAATGAAGTATTATATATTCATTTCAAAAAAATAAATATAAAATAGAATTTTTATTTATAGATCAATTTTGTATTCACTCTTGTTCTTCCTAAATTCTCTTCACAATCGAGACTATTGTCTCCTCGCCTACCGCTGACCGCCATCACTGTGAACCGCCTATAATATTTGATTGTTCTTGTTTTTTGAACTAAAATTTTGTATCGCCTGCCGTAATAGTTAGAGTGCTAACCATAATTGTTCTTTTTTATGAACTGAATTTCTTTTTTTCCTTTAACACTTACTTTTTTAATAAGTATTAAATTATTAAAATAAGTTATATTTTATTTTAAAAAAAAAAAAATGTTTGGAGGTTGGCCCAAACCCAAAGGGTTCGGGTCAGGGTGGGTTCTGGAGCCTAATATTTTCTAGCGCGGCAGGTCTCCGAGTCTGTAGAACCCATCCGAACCCGCCCCATTCGCAGCCCTAGTGATGAACTTACTATTATATTCCATGCAATTTTCGCCATTTTCCACAACTTGATCGAAAAGTGAACAGGGAACATATGCTTCAACGGTCGAATAAAAAGTCGAAAAGCATCGAACCTGGAACTGTCTCCGGTCGTATGAATTAAGCATCGACAATCTGTACATTATGCGATACGTACGCACACGACCATCACCACACAGACCCAATGTCCGCACGAACAGCAGCCACCGAGCAACCCGCTGCTTAGCAACAGCCGGCGATCGGGACAAACGGGTCGGCCAGGGGCAACGGCGACTGGCACCCGAGATCGTCGCTCCCTTTCTGACAAAACGCTTTCTGCACGTAAAACATCAAGTAGCACTGCGACGAGCGAACCACCTCGTCATCCACCTCAGCGATCCACGCGTCGTCGCACTTGAACCACCGGTTCCTCAGCCGCAGGTACGTCACGTAATGCCCCGACTCCAGCATTCCCGAGTGGGTCACCACCGCAAAAACCTCGAACTCCGTCGACCCGCCGTCGACTTCCTCGCCCTCGAATGGAAACATTCTGTTCCCGAATCGTTTCTTAACGACCGATGGCGAAAGGTACGGCTGCATGTCCAGCGAGAACGGGAACTGCAAATGTCGGTCGATTTTCCTCGACATCCTCCGGGTAGGAGAGTGCTCGAATCTCTTTATGTGGAAACACAACACGAGCGGGAGATTCTTCACAGACATTTCTTTCAGCGCGTCGTGTTTTCCGTGGCAATTCTCGCAGAAAAGCTTCTGGTCCGATCCCAACTTCTCGGGTCGGGTGAAGTGGTCGAGACAGCCAGCGAGAGACGATGTTGCCACGGCGTCGCTCGTCTTGCTCGCCTTGGGTAGATCGGCCGCAAATGGGATGCTCGTATTCAAGTCGAGTGATATGTCGACGCACGGGTCATAAGTCGAGGACGTGAACCCGCAAGACATGCACGTCACGTCGGATCTCAATAGCCCCGAAAAAACCTGATGTGCAATGCATTGGCAATCCCCGTTTTCTGCACATACATTGCAACGAATTAGTTCCGAGCTCAAAAGCAACCGTTATAACAATTTTATTCTCGCAAAATTGCTTATCCGAATAACGTCATCTTTCAACTACTTATTTAATACCACGACAAGTCGATCTCATTAATTTTGATGACAAAAAACCTCCAGAAAAACATCATTTTTTCAACTACTTATCTAACACTACGACAAGTCGCTCTCATTAATTTTGAGGACAAAAAACCTCCCGAAAAACGTCATCGTTCAACTGCTTATCTAACACCACGACAAGTCGATCTCATTAATTTTGATGACAAAAAACCTCCTGAAAAACGTCATCTTTCAACTACTTATCGAACACCGCGACAAGTCGATCTCATTAATTTTGGCGACATAAAACCTCCTGAAACGGAAGTTTGTGACGCCAAAATAAAATTGATGTAATCTAGCGACAACAAATGCAGATTTTGTACACAATATTTCAATCAGCATTAAAGGAAATGATCAAAAGTCGAAGGGCGTCACCTTTAGTTGCGAGGCCTTTTTCTTTCCCCAATTTCTCATGGATCCTATCAACGATCGAAATAAAAAACTCATGAGCATCTTGCTGCTCATAACTAGCAAGATTTTCCGAATGCTGCCACCAGCTGCAAACAATTTCAACAACAATCAATCAATCAATCCATTCAGCTAACATCAACAACAAAAACAAGAAATGTTCCAACACACAATTCATCTACAAAAACAAATCGAAACCCCTCATTCAATCAAGCACCGCATAAAAGAAGTTCGAATCCCAAATCTAATCAACACAAACAACATTCCAACTCCAATTACCTAAGAATATACAACTATCAAGCACATTATGACATATTAAGATCGAACAAATCGACAAACACTAGCTAAGGTTAGAACTCATTGCAAAAGCAATACATCAAAATCGACGAACCTATAAAGAAACTTGGCGGGACTATACGGCGCCCGTTCGCCAGAGAAAACAGCCTCAAAGACAGTATCCATGTCACAAGGCAGGCACAATCCATTACCACCACCTACAGAAGTAGCTTTCCTGCAGATCTCCTGGCTATGGCCGCCGCCAAGAAAGTAGTTCCTCAGAGGAGGAGCATGGACCAATGCCTGCAACACAGAGTTCATAAAACAAGTGCTCCCAAGATTGTTCAATCCCCTCAATCCCAAAGGCAGAGACGATTTCGACATCTGTTTCCTCCTCGAATCCAAATCCACTCCGAAATCGAATCTCTTCTTCCTCTTCCCCAAAACAGTCTCATTCTGCCCCTTTCTTGAAAACCCCATCATCGCCATTTGTTTGGACACCACAAGCTTATCGAACTCAGGGTCATAAACCTGATCACTGCACGCACAGCAGTAAAGCTCAGCCCTCGCAATGTCCACAGCAATATCGTGACCGGGAAAGGATCGGCTATGGAGGAGGGTGTGATTTGGTAGATCCGGCAAAGTGCAGCAGCAACTGACGGAGGAGCAGATCAAGCACATCAAGAATCGGCCATGGCGGCTTGCTGAACAGGAACTCGATTTAGGGTTTTTTAGTTCTATCATTGCCCTGCCACTTGGGCTGCACTTCAACAAAGCTTGGATCGATTTGTATCCATTTGTACTATGCTGAAGCTTGTAATCCAACAGATGCTTGCACAGCTTAAAGTTCGTCTGCGAATTTCTTGGTGACATTTGATTACCAAAAAATGAAAATGAAAAATCAATCTGAAGTCCTGGATGAGAACCCGAGCAATTACTGGAAGAAAATGAATATGATTGGACCCCCAAAAGAATTAATTCAATGAATTAACGAAAGAATGAAGAAATCAATCAACGCCCAGAATCAACGAAACAATCGGGTTTGATCCGATGGGATTGAGAATTCAATGAAGATAGGAAAGAGATTTGGATTGAATTATCAAGCAGAGAGCGGAGGAGACGAGAGGGGAGAGGTGTTGGAGGCAAAGGGAAAGGGAAAGGGAAAGGAAAAGAGATGACTAATGGAGGCGTAGACCGACTCTGGTTATCGGTGTGCGACTCGATTTTTCCTTTTCTTTGGTGGAAAGATCTCAGCCGTACATCTTGATGAATGATTGATGTGGACCGTCGATTGGAATTATACAAGGGTTCTCTCTTTCTCTCTCCTTGACTATGAAGGACTAGAAAAATAAAAATGTCCAACAAGACGATGAAAAAATTAAAATTTGGTTAACAAAATAAATTAAAATTTAAACATTTACAAGGACTATGCTCATATTGAAATATAATAAAAAAAAAAAAAATTAAAAATACAGTTTTTGCCCCCATTCAATCCGGGGGGGGGGGGTCAATTTATTATAAAAATATGAATTTAATTACTCGATTTTGTAGTAAGCGACGGTATCTAGGAGTGAGTAGATTGACCTTGAAATAACAAAGATTAATTGCTATTGCTATAAAGAAAATTCTTATTTTATTTTTATTACCTTTTTTATTAATAATTAGAAACAATTCGAAAGAACCGGCCAAAAACACATGCATGCTATATCATGAAAAATGCTATGTAGATAAGTCCCGGACCGAAAAAGCGTTTTCAATCTGAAATCAATTGGTATTAGATTAATAGATTAAGCGGCCTTAGACAATATTCAACAATTCCAAACGAGACCTATTCCAAATGGTGAAATTTCAAATGTATCTACAAGTTCTTGATCAATCAATCAAACCCATTTGAGCAATCAAAAAAACACTCACAAAACAACTTGGTACAATTGTAAAAATTGGACAATGCATAAACAATCTCGTATGGTAAGTTGTTACACATGACATGGAACTTGGAAGTTCTAAAAATCGATAATGGATGATGTCCTCCTGTTCTATCCTGTCTTTTCCATGGAAACAAACAGATTCTTGTTTGTAAGGCCAGCAGTAGAGTAGAGAAATTCTTCAAACATAGAGAGGTAATACAAATCAAATAGAAACAAGAACAAACTCGCCTTCTGTTCGACTCAACTATTATCGAATTAGAATAGGATAAATGCCACAGGATGGATCATTCTTTTCTGGCATTCGCCTTCTCCATACATTCAGTAAAATCCGGGGATACCTCCGCCAGAAAACTCGACTTCCTGTAGAGGAGAGCAGATAAAGAAAAGGTTTCAGAAATTGTAAAGGTAATTAATTCTCTTCAGTCCCAATTCTATCCTATCACAATAATCAATTTATCTTCACCAAAAAAACTCCAACAAGTCATTAGCTTATAATGTGTTTGTTCATATGTATGATTCCAGGACTTTGAAGCTATAATCACACACATGCCTAGTATGTGAAACTATGGCAATTAAATGTTTGAGCGAAACTATCATTACTTGTGAAGGCCAAAGAATTTGTGTGATGTAAATGAAATCGAATGAAGTGCAAAATCAAACCTGTGGTGGAGGCAAAGATGAAACCCAATCTGATACATGAGTTGGGAGAAGACCAAGTGTGTTAAGCTGTCAACGCCATATAAAAATCATCACGCTTTCAAACATGCTTCAAAATGATATGCGATAGTAAAAAACTATTTCAACAGATTTAGAAATCGAACCTTCCAGATGCCCATTCCTAGCCCAGCCAAGTTAAGGGCAATGAACACTAATTTAGGAGCCAAAAGATCCACCTTATTGTCTTTGTAAGGCTCAAAAACTACAGAATCAAAGTAACAATTGTTAAGAAAAAACCTCTAGTCATGGTTAAGTCTACCAAATATTTCACAAAAATGTATAAAATTAAACTGCCAAATAATTTTACGAGACAATTCAATCCCTCTTGAATATTTATATTTCCATTTACAACATAAAACATATCTTCTCAACCGAATTAAATTGACATACATGTGAATTACATAGTCAATACTTTCTGTCAAACATCTACAATTAACTTCATTTGGAAGGATTCACACAAATAATTGCGACTCTTACTTTGATAACCAAAACAGAAGAAGTAAAGTCTAAATAGATTAGCTTAAACTGTAAATTAGAAGTCCATATTAAATGACGGCAATGCTACAGCCTCGCCTAAACCAGAACTTATGCAAACTAAAGACATGGAAAATGAGGAGTGGCAACTGAGGTTTTCTATATTGTTGTTTTGTAAAGTGAAATAAGTTCTCAAAATCGTGGTAGGCACAACTACAGAATCACACAAAAAGGAGGCCAAGCAACAAAGAACATCATAATTCAATTCAATAATATAAAATCAAATAAACAACCAAAGCACAGAAATGGATGTCACATCATGCTCACCTTTTCCAACCCCTCGAAGTGCATTAATCGGCTGCATAAGAGCCGACACTGTAATTCCAATGCTAAATAGATGAACAGTGCTTCCAGCCATCCACATCATAAAGCCCATCATGAACAAGTTCTTAAAAGGTGCTTGCGCAACTTCCCATGCTTTCTGTTCAAGTAATTCAATCTTCAATTGACAATCGAGGAAACATGATAGAAACAATTTTGTTTCGTGATTTTGATAATGATCACTCCAATCTACAGCCAAAATGGGAAGACTAGCTACTGCATCATTGATAATAGAACACAATACTACAAATCAACAAACCTAAACAACATATTGAACCACTAACTATAGTAGCTAATGAGATACCAGCAACGCCCCAAGTTCACAGAATTCTTTGAATCTAAGAAATCATTCGGGTTCTAGAGAGACAAAACCTTGTTGAATCTATTCTTCAATCGAAAAGATAAAAATGCTATAATTAACAAAAGTTGAACTTTAAGATAATTAAGTCACCTTCTATTCAAATTCAAATCAAATTTATTCAATCACAAAACCTTATATACTAAGATCTAAAACTGATCCTCCACAATACTGTCATCCAATCATTTAATAGCATATGCTTTATATATTACAAATAAAATTAACCAAATGAAATATAGATTTAAGAGCCCTGATCATTACTACTTAAATAAAACAAACCACACGACCTAACACCCTAAAGCACTCCTAAGATACACGTTTTTAGAACTGAAGTGTTCTTAGGATAAAGGATGCCCAAAACTTATTTAATTGGAGCAAATTTTGGATCACAGGAGTTCCTAATGCTTCCATACATCCAAAGTTGGATACAGAAGAGATTCTATTCCCTTTTTCTCTAATCATCATCGATCCAAAAAAAATAAACTTATAACCAATATTCAAACAAAATTTCAATATATCAAAAACCTTACCATAAACACAAGAAACTCAAATCCACAATACACAATCAAATTAAAGAAAAACACTACGTGAGTTTCACCTGAGCTTTCCAGTTCGCTTCCGCGTCCTTCTTCTGTTTACTGGCAGCCGAGTCATCCTATATCAAAAGGAATCAAAGCTTTCCCGTCAACACCAGTATTAAATCAATTCACTCCCATCGAATCGAATCAAATCAAATACACAGACCTGTTCCTGCGATGCGCGAGTAAAACCAGGAGGATCGGGAATATCGCGGGTCGAATGCGACGTTGAGTTGTCCGTGAGCTCCACAGCCCACCGGCGGCCCGAGCCCATTACTGCTTTACCCTTGTCCATGTAAATCGGCTCACTCCGCCGTATGGAACTTTCTGCAACTGTGCGGCGGCGATTGGGAGAACGGATCTTTTTCGAATCCAACGTTTTTTAAGGCACTGTTTGGGTATGTATTTGAGTGAAATTGTGAAAACAACGATCTTTTCCTCTCTTAATTTAAAAAATAAAATATCTTATATAAGTTTTTCTTTTTTTTTTTTTTTCATGATGAAATTTATAATAAAAATATTTAAAACCATGAAGGTCCACATTATTTCTTTTTAATTTATAGTTTGTTTTTCAAAATTTTCAGCTAATTTTCGTTTATTATTCCCTGTCCTACATATATTATTCTTTGTTATTCATTATCTTATAAATTGAGAACTTCAATATAAACACATTTATGACAATAACCATTTCAATTATTTTTTTCTAAGCAATTCCAAATTTATCTAAATTTCCGACTATCCCTTACAAACAGCAATTTGGTGTGTTTGTTTTGTGTTTTGATTTGGAGTAATATTTTTTATACTAAATATAAAAATAAAATAAAATAAAAATTATATAAATAATATTAAAAAAATGATGAATGTATAATATATTAGATTTTTAGAAAAATGTATTTAAAAATTGTGTAAAAAACACTTGCTTGATTAATAATATCTCCACGTGGCTTTCTTTATTTATTTATTTTTAAAATGTCATTGTATACAACAAAATATCAACTAATTGAAAAATATCCGCTCCCGTTTGTGTGTGTAGGAATGTTTGATGCTACATATGAAACTGATGGGATTCACAGTATCACGGCTCTTTAGCAGCTGAGCAATTGTTCAGGCCTTTTCTCAAAAGGCCCATATTTTTAAATTTTAGTTTTTTATTATTATTATATATATTATTTAATTTTAATTCTAAAATCAAATTATAATTAGAATTTTTTTAAAAATTAATGTCATCTTCTTAGCAATTAGAATTCATAAATATTCTTAATGTCTACTATTATTAGATATATTATAATTTAATTTAAATTTTATTTCATAGTTTTATTTACAATTATTCAATCCAATTCTAATTCTAATAAACTCTAAAGATGTGTTTGTTTGGAGATTGAATTTTAAATACATTATTCTATCCTATTTTTTCCCTAAGAGCATCACATAAATATTTATTTATATCACTACCACTATTAAATTCAAAATTTTTACTATTCAAATTTTAACTCAAAATCCAAACCCCCCAAACAAACACATCACAAGAATTTTTGTAAAATTAATATCAAATCCAATTTCTATTCTAATAAACTTTAATCAGATTTTTTCTAAAATTAATTATATATTTTTGTAATTATTATTATTGAATTATTAGTTTCATAATAGTCCCTATATAATTTTATAATAGTCAAAATATGTATCAAGGACACATATTTCATTTATTTTATATATATATATATATATGTGATGAATATAAATTTATTTTTATGAAATTTATTATTATATTTCTCGTTAGTAGTTTTTTTTAAAAAAATAAAATTATAGGGGTCTATCTTTATTTTTTTCTCAGGGCCCTACAAATATTGAGCCGGCCCTGCACAGTACATTGATGGGAAATTTGAAGTAGCAAATTACGAGCATCCGAACACGTGTGGAGCGTATATTTCCTTAACATTACTCGATTATTAAGAAGAAGAATAATAATAATAATAATCATTCAAGTCTTCAACTTTAATGATATGCTCTCAATTGATGATAGGAAACAGTTGGGAAGAATCATTTAGTGAGTCAGTAAAGAAAATACACTTTTGGCCATTATTCTCCAAAATAATGAAACCAAAATTATTATAAGGAACAATAATGATGAATGATTAACCTAAAATAGTCATAAATAAATAAGGTGCTACAATTCATTCAGCACCTTCCTAACAACACCACCTCAAATATACATGAACAGCACATGAAATATAATCAGTACAAGATTTATGTTGACATATCAACTTATATAACATGATAATACTTCATACGACTATATTATATCTCAGCACAAAAAATATGTTAATACATTGCTACCAATCTATTTTTTATGAGTTGATTAAAGATTGATCACCCCAAACATTCCGTTAAAATACACAGATTTATCATCGTTATAATCCAAAGTATACTACAAACCTAACTAAATCATATTTGTTATTCACATAGTATGAATCAGTATTGTATCTCACAGTTGAATCCTCAACTTCTTATCAATTTTGCTGCCATTTACCATTTGGTTTTGCTATCTCTTGAGGGCCCTCATACATAACCAAACAAAAGACAAGTAGAAACACATGTTGCACAAAGGGCATGCTAAATTTAGACATGAATGATAGATAGATAGATAGATGCACCCCCTAGAAGAAACTAGACATTAACTATTACATACATTCAACGCAATTATGTATCCCCTTTAAACATGGTAATTAAGAGCTGCTTTGTACTCTCTCTCTCTCTCTCTAGGAAGGAGAGAGAACACAATAATGGACAGCCAACAGAGGCAATCAAATAATCTTGCTTTCCTGTGTCACAACTCATATCCAAACAGCAGTGAGGACCAAATAAAGTGCACACTGTACACAGCTCAAGAAAGAACAATCCAACACTGAAATCTTTAAAGCCAACCAACTACAAACAAAGACATGCAATTATTGATCACCCTACTTTTTGGCCAGCAATGTTTATTCTCGTAAGAGAATTTACCCATTTCATTTTATATCCTTTATTTTCCTTTTTTATCCATTTTGGCAGGGTCAGTGATTAGTGATTCGATACACATATTTCACCTTGTCAATAACCATACAGACACTTCCCCAGATAAGGTTTTTAGAACCAACCATAGGTAAAGGAAAAACAACAATGGGAAAGGAGGACCACCACACAGTAGGTTCATATGTGAAATATAAAATCTATTCTAAGTAAAAGATTTTTGGCAAATTTCCAAACTTTTTTGATCAAAGATACTATAACTATTGCTAATGTTCATTCATACGTTCAACCATCTATTTATTTGTTTGTTCATTTCTGTCTAACCATCCAATTTTCAATCTATTGCAACACTGAGTAATCTAGTTTCGGCCCTAGAAATCTAAGCTAACACTTGTTTGGGGATAAACGCAAGGCAAGAAACAAAGTGTGTGGTCCTTTGTGTTTTCAATCCCATTTTTACTATGCAATCTTCATGTCTTTCCCAAAAACTTCTTCATTTTCAAAACTTTAGACTCATAAACAATCACATCCAAATATATTTCCACTCAAATCTTTTCAAATCCAAAGAAAGACAAATTTGATCCTTCTGGATTATTGTAATCTGTATCCAATACAACATTAAAAACAAAAGGACCATCACCGCAGAGCTCTCTAACCTAGAAAAGAACCATCTGGGCACAAAGAACCAAGAAGTTGCAAAGTATGTTACAGACATTTAATGAAGTGCACCCCACACAAGAATGTCATGTCAGCCATCAAATAGTAAATGCCAAACGAAGCATAACTTTCAGCAATCAAAGCAATTTGTCAGCCCTTTTATGTTCAACAGCTGTTTGAGTTTTATGACATACTATCATTGCCCTGAAATATTTTTTGGCCTTTCAATTCATGTCATGTCACAGATGTTGAAGAGCAAGCTGCTCTAGTAATTGAAATGAATGAATTCAGTCTTGAATCTCTTAACAGCAGATTTTTTAACACAGAAATTGAAATACAAATAACAGAGTAGAGAAATGAATGAATTCAGCCTTGAATCTCTTAACAACAGATTTTTTAACACAGAAGTTGAAACACAAATAACAGAGTAGAGATTTTTAATAATTAAGAAGGAGTTTTGAATCAATGCTGCTAAAACAGCCAATATTATCTATCTACACCGATGCATATTTTCTCAATTCCAAGGGACTCCACCATTATCATCACTATGAAAATTCAGAGAGTTACCTGAAAGGAGAAACCAGAAATATCTTGAATATTATCACTGTTCGAGATCCTCATTCTCACTTTCACCACTGCTATTGACAGGCAAAACCTTACTTGTTGGAGTGGCGCTATCAACGTAGGTTGCTGAATTCAATTCCATTTGGCTAATGCGAACCGCACCAAACAACTTCTCCGGTAATTCCTCGTTGGACTGCGCCTCCACCAAAAATCCCATATCCACCGTCACGGCTGATGCACAACCTAAAGCAAGCTTCAAAATAGCCGCAGCGATGGCAGAGCTTCCGATATCAACATCGATTTCAAGATAATTCGGTCCCCGGTGGTAGTAGCAGTTTAACGCCTTGCCCAATAGACACGCGGAGTAATTTCCCACGGCCGTCTTCACAATCCACGGACCTTTCACGATTTTATTCACGAGCTTGAAACGGCTATTACGAAATGCATCTGATCCATTGATGAACTGATACAGCAGAGAATTTGAGTCGATCGGCTCATCTACTTTGCTGGAGAAATAAAAAACCGCGGAGTAATGATCACGACCGGGGACTTGGAGATTCACCGCAATGACAAAATCCTTGAACGATTTCTCGCAATTCCTCGACCTACGCAACGCGTTCATGACGCGATTGTCAGGTCGGGCAAGGACGTGATCGAGTTTCGCATTGGATCGGAGCCAATCAACCCCTGCCGGATTGAGTAGCCACTCGCCGGAAGGAAGCTTGGCCTTCTTCGTTAAGTAATCGGGTCCACGGAGGAAGAATAGCTCGCCCGGCGGCGACGCCCAGCCGTTGGATCCAGTATCAAGGTTCACATGTTTCAAGGATCCTCCATTAATTGCTTCTTCCCTCCAATCCTCTATGGGAACCGCGGAGGAGGTAGAAGAGCAGTGGTGGCGCTTCTGCTTGGCTTTTGAAGGGCACATTTTTTCGATAGAACGGCATAGGAAAGCTCCGCCGTGAGAGAACGACGGTGGAGCGGCACAGGTTGCGTGGGGAATGGGGTTTTGTGGCTTAAATAAAAGAAATGGCGGAAAAGGCCAAACATGTGCTGTTTGTTATCTAAAATGACAAGAAAGTCCCCTATTTCCTTAAATTTAATATTTTCCACCTACATAGAATCATATATCTATTCACCTTGATTTTGGCATGCCCGTCCGTGGCCATTTGTGATATTTCCTTTCCTACTTCTCCTTTTTTTTTTTAATTTTATTTTATTGTGGGTTCAATTTCTACCGGTGCAAATCTTGAATTAAATATATATATATATATATATATATATTAGTTACTCCTCGGCCCACAGCCCCTCAAGGTGTGATCTAAACTTAAAAACTCTAATAGGTTACAAATGACAAGACATTAGATACAAAAGACATACACATACACACCCAACCTTATTGACTTCTCCTACACAATATTATGCTAAACATACTTCAAGCCAAAGACATTAAAGGTAAAAGTTATGAGAAAGACCAACAACCAAACCTCAAGAGTTGGTCTTAGTTTCATTTCTGCTTTCCAAGTATTTTGATTCTCTAATTTATATCCAAGTTACAAGTCAAAATTCAGAAATACAATGTACAGAGATGAAGAAGCATTCATGACACTATTCCTAGTGGCCAAGTATCAAAATACCTTCTGGTTTTAATTCTAAAGTCCAACAGGTGTGCAGAATACCTAAAAGAGATTGAGTGTAAGTTTAATTCGACAGGCCTAAGCAAAACTTCAATCAATGGACTACCAAGTATTCGTGTTAAATTAGTAATGCAGATAAAAGATACAAGATTACCATCAATGCCTTCTTGTAAATCTTCTCATGAGTTTGAATTTAGTCCCACTGAAAGATAGGGGGTGTTGAAGCAACAAAATAATTATCGATTAGGATCCGTTAGTTGCAATTTGAAACTTCTGTCTCATTCAGACAACAAATGGCCATCCAATCATCTAATCAACTAATGTAACTGTTTTGTCGTCGCTGCATGTATAATCACAATTATGAAACACCATTATATTGCGATAATTACAAAATGCCAAACATCCAAGCCACCTAACAGGGTAAACTTCATCTCCATCAAGTAATTAATGAGCAAATCACCAAGAAGACTCCTTAATAGGGAATAAATCAATCATCCAAAATACATATTTGATAACATTATTATTCCAGGCAATAATGATACAAGTTTAACAGACAACTTGGATATTCTTATGCAAGGAACAAAACTTAAGCTCACACAGCCAATAATAGAGTCGGGTAATTTTTCAATTACCCCAGAAGGATTATATAGAGCCCAGTAAGAAAGACATGTGACTTGACAATATAAAACTAACTATATGAGCACGAATTTAAATCCAAGGAGGCATATACAAATTTGGATTTCACATGACACTGTCTACTAAGGAAGAATCACAGTAAGTTGTTTGACATATACAAAACTGTTACAATTGTTGGAAACATCACAAACAAATCAAAGCTGTTCTATATTCATAATAGATACACACTCTAATCCTAAATTTGAAGCCCGTAAGAAAAGATTCAGCACATGAGCTGTTTGAGGGGAACTGCAACATCCTCCAGATGAATAATTTGCATGATACCACGCTAAAATTTTCAACAAGAGAAGGAATATCAGGATAAGAAATAAATTGTATTGTCTGATACTACGACAAAGGCAATCAAAATACTGATTTGTCCCGTAAGGGATGGCCTGATGGTGTAGGGGTTGGACTTGCGACCGTTAGGTCATTGGTTCAAATCCCCGACGCCTCAGGTCACCTGCCACACATGGTTCGCCTAACGTGACTTTCCTGTCGGGCCTGATTTGTAGGGTATTAAGTTCGGTCGGAAATTTACCCAGTACGCACTTTCATGATTTTGTTTCATGATTATTATTATTACTAAAAGGCATAACCAAAGCATGTGAATATGGGATACGAAACCATCTAAACTGTCTCAACACATAATCAAGGCATTGTGCAGCTCTATAGTTACAAGTCCCCAAATTCTTCTTCAATGGTGAAGCAAAACTTAATGAAATGAATTTGAAGAGTGTTATGCTTCTGATTCTACATTCTACACAGTGGATATAGCTAATGAAATCTATTCAGAACTGCTACTTACAATTTACAAAATCAACGGACAATTTCCCAACTCAATGCCATCAGTCGCTCACTCAATCCCTCGTGGATTTGGAAGAAGCTTCATATTAAAGTTTTCTCTCTATTTCTCCTCTGAACCAACTAAAAAGCAGAAACTTCAACTTAGTCACACACTAAGCCATCAATTATAACTACGAAGAACAAAACTATGAAAAAGTGATCACTATCTGGATAAATCAAAAGAAACTGAGGGAAGTATGAACCTAAAAATTACTTTTAAAGATAAAACAAAGTTGCAAATCAAGAGGAACAATAATTAAGGTCTATTCCTTTGTGTTTTAGCTATTATTTACTCACTATGCAGAAAAACATTTAACCCCTATGGGCGTTTGTTCTATGTTTTTTCTATCATGCAGCATATATTTTCCATATGAATCATTACATCTAATTAACAATTTCAACTCTAAAATATGAAAACCAACAACATAAAAGAACACGCTCAAAATATCACATTAATACATATTTCTATTCAAAACTAAACACATATTTTCAAGCCAATTAACAATCCAAAACTCCCATAACACTCCAAGACACACTATAAGAGTTTCTTCAACTTCATCAGCTGCCAAACAATCTGTTAAGCTCAAACCAGACTAGCTAAACTAACAATATCTACATCCAGATTCCAGGGATAAACTCAACGCCATAATAAATTATTGCACCAAATTGTCCTCCGGAATGCTTACCTCTTCTGTACTCCTTCGTCTACTGCCTTTTTGCTCTGCCCGGCTGCTTCTCAGTTGCTAGTCTATAAATCCAGTAAACCTAAAAAAACGCCATAGCATATGCACATCAACAGACGGAGACAATTGCAAGTTGGATGAAACTAAACATACAAAGGACCCAACGACAGAGATACGGCAGGTGCCAACCAACGCGAGGACGTGAGCACCAATGAGGAAAACGACCATCAGAGGAACGAGATCGAGAAACCATGGTCGAATCGATCCTTCCAGGGAATTCACCATTAAATTTGCTCCTGCAGATCAAATCAAAATGTTGCCAACCTCGAGTCCTTGATTTCTACGCCTTGTCGGTGAAGTTATGTTTTCACCCTCGCGGCTCAACACTGGTGTTTGTTTCGTCTGTTAAATTTGAAATATTTTATATATATGTATTTTAGTTACAATTCAAAGTCTTTTTTTTTTATTTATTTATAATAATTTATTAAATATGGGATCTGGCAATATTAAAAAAATATATATAAAACGAAGGTGGATGAATGTATATATATGTATAATTTAAAGTCTTTTTTTTAAAAACGAAGGTGGATGAATGTATGAATGTATAATTTATTATATATATGTATTTTAGTTACAATTCAAAGTCTTTTTTTTTATATATATAATTTTTTTTATTATATAAAACGAAGCCTTGACATTTTATTTGGAAGTACATATGTATTTGTGTAAAGTCCTACTGGTAAAAGCTTCAAGGTGGATGAATGTATGCTTCAACCATTATGGCATGACTAACCCAACTTACACCAACTATTTCCCAAATTTAAATATAATTTGGAAAAAAAAATTATATCTGTTTATTTGAAATCTAGATTTAGTTTTTATATATTCTATAAAAATGTATTTTTTTAAAAAAAATAAATAAAATTGTATTCAAAGTATTGTTGGAAGAAAAATTCAAAACCAAAACAAACAATAACAAAAACAAAAATAATAATAATAATAATAATAATAATAATAATAATAATAATAAAATCCCTATATATTTCAATAATTTACAATTGATCAAAGCTAGTAGCGTCATATTAGAATAATTCACCTAATATATAACTCAATGGTAAAATTGTCTACACCACTACTACTAAAAAAACATTATAATTATGGATAATGAATTATAGACTATTTATTTGAAATTTATTATTATTTTTATTATGTAATGATCATAATTTATCTTACAAAAAAATTATATCTAAAATACTATTTAAATTCAAATACGATTTAAATAAAAAAAATGCAAAGATTAATGAATAATAAATAAAAATAAAAATATATAAATTTATAATCGTGAAGTGAACGCAATTTAAATAAAAATATATAATATTTTTTTATATAAAATATCACAAAGTAATATTTAATTTTAAATTTTAAATTCATATCTAAGCACTGCTACTTTTACTGTAAAAGTACCATCTCCGCCTTTGCTCCCCAATCGTAAAATTTGCATATTTCTTTTGTTTCATGAAAAAAACTATACTCCTGTAATAAAAATAATAGTAATAAATAAAAGAAAGGCAATAATTAATTCCCAACAAACCCCCTCCACCTTCTGCTCTTTCATATTTGTCTTTTCTTCTCAATTTGTGTCTTCTCTCTCGCCCACTTGCTCAATCTTTCAGGTAGTTTTTCTCTCTGATTCTTGCATACATTCGATCACTCTCTGTGTTCGTGTTTTCTATTTTTTGTGTTCATCGTGATTGAACCTTTTTTTCGTGTAGAAATCGATCGAATTATAACTGATTGCCACGAAAGAAATCGAATGAGGAGATGGTTTATTTATCCTGCTAGCTTTTTTTGTTCGGCGTTGCTTGATGAAATGATAGCTTTGTTGTAAAGTCCACAGGAGGAAATGGGATGTTGTGAATTGTTTGAAAATTTTAAGGCATGTTTTGTGTGCATTCGTGTTTGATAGATCTATTGTTGGAGCTGCCTAGTTTGATTTGATTTATTTTAGTTTCTGGTTGATTTTCTATGTTATTCTTCATTTCTGCAGATTGGGTTGGACACTCCGCGGATTGAGGCTACTTTGGGTGCGGTGACGGTGTTGTGATCTTGTCGTTCTAGCGTTTATCCACTCATCTGTCGATATTCTCAACGGAGATACACATAAAGAAGTTAGTTGCCTTTTTTTTTTGGTTATTATTATTATTTCTTAATTATTTGATGAGTTAAAGGTCAATGCATTAAAGCGATTAAGGGATTTATAACAAAGAGTTTGGGACAAATTGGTTGCATGGATTATCTGAATTCAGTGTTTTTGCAATCCACAAGAGAAGTCCATGCTGGTGATGCACTAGTTAGTGGTGGCGGCATCAGGTGATCTTCTTGCCTTATGCAATTTGCAGTAGTCTTGTTGTTCCATGTTTGTTTCTGTTAATTTGATCAATGTATTGTCCAATGGTGGTGTATTTAGGTTTGGATATGTTTGTTTATATGACTATCAATCAAGTCAGCTGCTGGTTTGTTTTATTGTGGCTTCATTTTATCAAGATCATTGAGTGCATATGAACCAAGTAAATGCATGCCTGAACTGATCATCAACCCCCACCCTCCAAACACGCCGTATAATGTTTTTCATTGATGTGTGTGCGTCTGGTGGAAGAATTAAAAAGCTTGTCTATTATAGTTTCCTTAGTTCCTGTAAGAAGTCGTCCTTGATTGGTGGTTGTTTTGATTATCTTATATATGTGATGTGATGTGATTGAAGTTGTTGGTTGGTCATATTAAACGGTGCCGCATTTTATCGGGCTACTTGTGCTTGGATATATCTGGGGAATAGTGCTTGTTTCTATTTAATAAAGAATTGACATTATACATCTGTCACGTGCGCCTATGCTGCGAAATCCAGTTGCTTGCGCATTATAATTCTACTATGACGTGGATTGTGCTTGTGGGTGTGGACCGTAAATGCTTTTGGAAATATTCAATGTCTATGATGTAATGAGCTTCGTGTATTTTCTGGTTGCCGAATTCACCACACGACATGACGTCTTTGGCTTTTTGTTAATAGTGGATTATAATATTTACATAAGGCACCTTTATTTTGGTTTTTGTAGTTTTGTTGGATTACTTAGATTGAATATTTGGCTTAAATTTGTAATTTCAGTTGTTATTTTAGTCTCAACGATCTATCATTATATTTTTATACTTGTGTCCACACAGTGAGAATGGAAAGTTCAGCTATGGATATGCGAGC
Source organism: Andrographis paniculata (assembly GCF_009805555.1). NCBI lineage: Eukaryota > Viridiplantae > Streptophyta > Magnoliopsida > Lamiales > Acanthaceae > Andrographis > Andrographis paniculata. The sequence goes on along the minus strand of NW_026137634.1, from coordinate 379,495 downwards.
TCTCCAGGAAAAAGGTCTTCAATGGAGGATTTCTATGAGACAAGGATTGATGGCGTAGATGGAGAAGTGGTTGGTCTCTTTGGTGTCTTTGATGGTCAATCTCCCTCCCTCTCTCCCTCTCTCTCTGTTTATGTGTGTGTGAGTGCATGCAGCTGTGTGCATCTCTTTTTGGGTGTAGCACACATGCCTTTACACGTTGTTCATGAAGGGCTATAAAGAAAACTTATCATAAATTGAGCTATATAAGGCCAGTGCAAAATTGTGAAATTTTCCTTTTTGTCTGGGTTGGTAAGGCATTGGGACAGGTGATCTAAATAAAGTATATTTCCGTCCACTTGTGCCGAGAAAGATAAGTAGAACTTTTCTAACTATAGTAACACATATTGGGGGTATTAGATTCCAATGCTTATTCATGTATGATGGATTAGGAATTTCATTTATATTTGTTTTTCAAAATAAGAGTAGCTCGTGGTGTTTAATTCGAATGTTTTTATCCTTAAAAGAGTGATCGGAGAATATGAAATCCTGTCTCAACATGTGAGCCAGATATCTTAAACTTATTTTTTAAATGTTTTTTGCTCAACTTGAAGTTTGAAATTCTCTTTTCATTAAGTTATCTTGAGTAATGATTTTTCCTATTCCTTAATACGCAATTTTCATTGTCACATTTCAATTTCTAGGTCAAGTATATACTGTGAGTTGACGGTGAGTATATTTAAGAATCCATAAAAGTTATTCCCTCTTAATACCAGAACTATGAACTTGTATGTTATACTTGAGTTGTTTCTGCTTTGTCATGCTCTATTTTGTATTTTGAGTGGTCTATATCTGGCAAGTAGTCACTGTACATCTGTCGTAATTTCAGGTCATGGTGGAGCTCGAGCTGCAGAATATGTCAAACAAAATCTTTTCAGTAACCTTATCGGACACCCAAAGTTTATATCTGATACTAAATCAGCCATAGGTTTGTCTTGTGAATTGTGATATAGATTATTGTGAGGATTTGCTACCACCACATTCTTTCCGTTTCTCTTTAGCATTATATTTTTTCTTACTCTCTAATTTTTATTATTATTTTCTTTTTCAGCTGATGCGTACAACCGTACTGACTCAGAATTCTTGAAATCTGAAGACAGCCAGAATAGGGATGCCGGGTCTACTGCTTCCACTGCTATACTTGTTGGTGACCGCTTGCTGGTGGCAAATGTTGGAGATTCAAGGGCTGTTATTTGCCGGGGTGGTAATGGTAAGTATTGGATACTTTTGTTTTGAATATGTCTATAGTTTGTCACCTGACAACTTCATATTGTTTTCATTCTATCAGTCTCTTTCGTTTGCTTTTCTGATAGATCTTTTGGTATTAGCCCTTTAGAAGTCTTGGGTGATAAAAAAAATAAAAATATACCACCAGCTGTCTTTAAATAACTTGCATTGGTTATGTAATTTACTATTTTAGTTGTGAGTTCCAAAGTATACAAACTCATGGTGAAGAGATGTTTTGAGCTATACCGAAAGATGAATCTGGGATAGAAAACACCAAATCAGGATTGAAATCAGACTGGAAAGCTGTATGGTTAAATTTGAGTGTTAGATTTACACATTCTTAAGTCAGTTAATTTCTAAGTTGTTGTTTGTAATGTATGACTTTTATTGGATGTTTCTCTCACTTGCTGGTTTTATTGTATATGGCAGCTATCGCAGTCTCTCGAGATCACAAACCAGATCAAATAGATGAAAGACAAAGAATCGAAGATGCTGGAGGTTTTGTGATGTGGGCAGGTGAACTGATTGAAGGCTTGTTTTCTGTTTGATTGCTACTATTTAGCAAGGGAGGCAATTTCTGTGTTCCTGTTAGTGTTTGTGTGTATATATATATGGCTTACCCATCATTTTATATTTATCAGGAACTTGGAGGGTTGGGGGAGTGCTTGCAGTATCTCGTGCCTTTGGTGATAGACTTCTAAAACAGTTTGTGGTTGCTGAACCCGATATCCAGGTGTGTGTAAAGTTTATTTTTAAGAAACAGTTTACAGAATGCTGAAAAATTATCATGTCAGTTGGAAAGTGAGATTTCCACTTTCTAGAGAAAGTGGACTTTATTGTCCACCATTCATGTTGTTCCTTATGTGTGCTGTGAGATTCTATTTCTAGCTTCATGATATTTTTATGCTAGATTCATTTTTACCATTTCCAGAGAGGAAGGGACCTTATTTTCTTTCACATGAATATACATAAACTAAAATATTTATATCTAAGGTGGTCCTTGGTAAAGAAACTGAATGGATACTGAAATGTGAGTAATATCAAATGATGCATAAGTATTTGATAATTAATCTGCTGTATGAAAATCTTATATTTAAGGATTGTTTGAGATTATTTTTGTGAAAATTGTTTTATTAGAAAGATTTTATAATTTCAATATTATTACTACATAAAAAAATTACTAGTATTTAATTTTAGTCTATATTCGAATACTTAATACTAAATATTTGTTCTTTAGATATTATGGTTTCTATTATTTCAACTAAGATATTCTATTATTAACTCATTAACAAATCACAAATATTTGATCTTTATTTGACCACAGCCATTATTTCCTTGTCAAACAAGGATTAATCTCTACGATTAAGTGATAAGTCTTTGTCACATCCATAACATGTCGGCATGATGTTTCTAAACCATGTGAGGCAGTCCAGTGCCGGTGGTTTGATAGCACAGTTCATGTGTTTTTTTATGTGTTTTGGGATTGTTTTGTATCGAATATATATATATATATTTTCTAATAATGCAAAAGAATATGTTGAAGATGTAAGTGCACATTCATTTTTATGTTGAAGTGAATTAATTTGAAGAAATACCCTTGACAGATGATGATCTTTCTGTGCCACACTAACCTATCTCGACATGGAATGCAGGAAGAAAAAGTCGATGACACCCTTGAATTTCTTATCCTTGCAAGCGATGGACTTTGGGATGTAGTAAAAAATGAGGTGCCACAACATGCTGTTGTCCCAATCTTTTGCACTTTTTCCATTTTTTGTGAGAACATATAATAATCGTTCTCATTCATACTTTTCCAGGAAGCCGTTTCTATGACAAAGCCGATCCAAAATCCAGAAGAAGCAGCAAAAAGGCTGCTGCAGGAAGCAAATCAGAGAGGCAGCGCAGATAACATAACCATCGTTATAGTCCGGTTTCTGGCAAACCAGGAGGAGGAGCCTTCAAATGCTCGCTCTGGTTAGAAAGCGAGAGTCATGGTCCGTCCGGTTATTTAGGACGAATTGCTGAACGACAAAAATAGAAAAAGGTACTTTTTCCTTAACAAAATTTAGAGTTACAGACATACATTAATATCTATGTGTTGTTGACTTGAGTTGGAAACCTTGCATGCACTTAAGTAACTGTTACTTGACATTTCTGTACTGAATGGTTTATTATATATATGTATGTATGTATTTGAATTGTAAAAAATCTGTGTTTGTTGTTTTCAGTTATAAGGACATAAAATGAGTTTTGTGGGCTGCTTACACTTATGTTTAGGTAAAGTGACTTGTTAAATGTGTCGATGATAAATCAAGGGTAAAATGTTTGATGCTGGTATTGAATTAATGAGTTTACTTGGTCAGGAAAATTCAAATTGAAACAAGATATCTATATTTATTTAAGTGTTTGAAATTACATTTTTTATTAAATTTAACCTGTGTGATACAAGAAAATTTTATAGTGGATTAATTTGTCCAAACAAACTCCCGTTAAAAAATATACATATTAGTTTTTATGCTTATTTTGTATATATAGATGTGTTTTGGGTTGTGGATTTTAGTTAAATTAAATTTGAAGGGCAAGACTGTTGAATCAAACTTAAATAAATAAATAAGAATACACAAAAACCAGCTTCAAAAGAGAATAGAATGAATGGCAAGGAACACTTGAAAGAAGCAGCCATTACAGTGGTGTACGGTACCTGAGTTGAATATATATATATATATATATATATTTATCATCTTCATCATCGTCAGCACAACACTCACCAGGAATGGAATCCAAAATATCATCATGGGAACACGTAAAAGATAGGAAAAACAACTTGGATTCCCAGGCACCGCACCACACCACAACCACAATGTGCTGTTCAAATGAAGATGAGAACGTAAAATAAGCTTAGCTGCCGCCCCTGAGAGCAAGAACCAAATGGAGAACCGAACCACCTTCAATGTTGTAGTCTTTGGCAGTTTTGTCGTCTGCCAGCTGCTTTCCCGCGTATATCAGCCTAAGATCAACAATAAACACCATTCTCACAAATCAATGGAAAAAGGGAAAAGGAAAATGGATAGACTGATCCAGTCCCTCCCACCACAAGAAAAAGTTCGCCATCTAAAATGAAATGTCTAGTTCCTAATGTTCGATATGATATTTAGCAAAGGAAGAAGACGATGAAGATGATAAATGTATACATATGCAACATATGCAGTGTTTAGATACATGAAAAACAGCATATGCAAGAAGAAGAATCAAATCTCTAGGTATGCAAAACGACATAATTTATCGAGGAGAGTTTTAAGCACATTATTAGTCCCAAGAAAATGCTTCAAAAATAAAAACACAAGGGAAAGTAATGTCAAAACGAACCTTTGCTGCACTGGAGGAATGCCTTCTTTCTCCTCAACACGTTCCTTGATCCGGTCAATGGTGTCTGTCGGCTCGATATCAATTTCAATTTCTTTTCCTGTAAGGGTTTTTACTTTGATCATTGTTCCTCCTCTAAGCCCCATAGTAAGGTGTAGTGTTGATGCCTTTTTAATGTTGTAATCTGCCAGAGGTCTCTCATCTTCCAACATTTTACCAGCAAATATGAGCTTCTGCTCCTCCATACATGAGCTCTCTATTTCCTGAGAACATCAGTTCTCTCTCCATCAGATAATCTATGGTTAAATAACAACTGAAAAAAAGACAGGGAAGAGAAAAACTATATATATAATTATATATATCCATTGTTCAGCTCATATAAACTCAACAATAACATGGATGATACGAGACTACCAATCTACTGCAAAAACAGTTTAAGAAAGGTTCATCTGCATCAATCACTGGTTGAAAAGAATTCCACAAGAAATTGCGTTAACATTAACAAATTTGTTGCAGAAATAATCCGCAAATTCAAGGAAGCAAATAAACTACAACATACGATTAGCCATAAGTATAAATGCTTGAATATCAAGCAACTTCTATATTTCAAACACACAGTCGATCAAAATCTAAGCATCTTTACACAATAATAGGCCGTATTTCAATTCCAAGAGCATACATACAGCACAGCACATCTACGGTCTACCACCAGAAACAAATCGATAAGAAATCAGAGAAAGTTCAGCCAAAAGCTCAAGCATAACTCCACAAACAAAATTATCAATAACAACAGCAAGCACAACGAGAAGGATCGGAGCTTACAAAATTCCAGAGACACAATAACTCCACATCACAGCAAAATTATCACCAACAATAACAAACAAACGCCACACATAAACGTGGAAAACCACCATCAAATCAAAAAATCACAACCTGAATTAAAACACACACATGAAAACAAAGTGTAGACACACATTGAGTACACACCTCAATCATCGCCTTCACAGTTTCAGCGGTATCGCTGCACTCGACATCAAGCGCGGTCGTTGTTCCGTTCAACTTTTTGATGAAGATCTGCATCTTTTCACTGGATGATTTCTACGTCGCTCTCTGAGATTCTCGGGTCGACCAACCACCGCTCCTCGATCGGAGAATCTGAGCAGATTGACGACGGAGGAGCGTCGTGAGCTGCGCTATTTATGGGCTGCAAACATGGGCCACATCAGATTTGGGCCTTTCTTTATGGGCCCTACAATTATTCTCCACTCACTGTCACTTTTATTCTCGCTTATATAATATTTCATTGTTCATATTCTTATCTTAAAAAAATATATATATATATATATATATATATAGAATATATTAAAGAATACCACAATTGTTTTTATTTAAAAATATTCAATTTTATAAATTAGTTAAATTTAAATTTTGAATATTCCATTGCCAGTGGAGGAGAATTAGTGAATAATTTTCAAGACAATATATATTTTATATACATATACCAAAAAGATAAAAAGACATTTACAATATAATAATATATTGAATAGGTTCTTGCCCTCTTGGCAATTTGAAGCATCTTACAATTCGGATTCACATAAGTATTTTGAGGGTAAATTATTGTATATGAATTTAACTATATATTATATAATACTAATAAATTTATAATATAATTTGTTTTTATACATATCAACTCAAATGTAAATATATAAAAAACATATATGCCCAAATTTCTTTTTTTTTTTTTTTTTTTTTCATTTTTACTCTATTTCAACGCCCTGCAATATTTTTTTTTATTTGTTTCAAATTTACTGCAACATTATATATATATAAATATACACTTCACTTTATCTCATTACATCACTCAAAAGAAATAATCATTTCTCTATCTAATCTGGTAACTTAATATCCAAATTATCTCAAATTACCATATTTAATAATCTCCATCTAAATTCTTATGACAAACACAAATATTGCACGATGTTTGGGACTAATATTAGTTTACAGAGAATTAAAAAAATATAACTATTATTATGTAAAATAATTTATATAAAAGTTATATAAATAACTTCTTCTTTTTTGTTTTTTTTTTTTTTTTTACCTAATTTTGGAATATTTGGAATGAGTTATGGGTATATGGTCCTATTCCAAATTATACAATTTTATAACGAAAATGATGGGTATTTTTAGGGAAACCGAAATATTATTGTAAAAAAACAAATGTGTTGTTTGTTTGATTTTTAATAGTATGTAGATTTTTCCTTTGGATGTTTTTCAGTAGAATAAATACTAAATATAATATTTTGTATGAAAAAATAATAATAAATATAAGTATATTTCTTTTACTGACTCAATTTATGCCATCACCTTAACTTTATTTATATAGAAGCTGTGCGTACAGCGTATACGTTTAATGGACTTGGGCCCAATTATAATGGGCCTAAACCCAAATATGAAAGTTCGGATTGGGCCGACTTATTCACTAAATAATTTTGTTTGTTTAATGGGATTGATATTGTAGTTAATTTTTTTACTTTGATTTTATTCAGTAAAATATAAATATTGAATAGATCATGAAAACAAAACTAAAGACAACAGAGTTCTATGGTTGGACTTTCCCATCTAACAATAAACTACTCCACTTAATACAACATCCATTTATCTATTAAGAGGGGACACGTGTCACCACTTAAAGAGATGAAGAAGAATCCATGAACCAATCTTCTTTCGCATATTGATACACTATTATCCCAATATTTATTATTCTTCACCGTTTTCCAAGTTTATATTCTTTAAAGGTTTTATCAGTATTTTTTCATGCAATTTGACACAGACTCAATCAAATTAATGGGGTGATTTAGCTATTTATATGATATGCTGATCGATAAAATCAGTATTATCATATTTTCATATTCATATGCCCAATCATTTCATTTCATTTCATTTATAAACACAAATAAACACACCCTAAATCACTTCCCCAAAGTACATTCAAACCTAATGTATTGTCTACACAAAAGATTTAAAATGTCATCACTCAACAAACATTTAGTAATACATTAACATCAAAAAAACATTACCAATAAAACCACTTTGACAATCAAACTTAAGAAGCCAAAAATCCCAAAGAACTATAAAACGAGCCATCCTTATAAATATCAATCAAGCAAAAAGACTAGTATATACACGAATTAGCCGATATACACACACACACACACACGCACGTACATACACACATGCATTAGCTACCAAAATGGTAGCTAAAAACTCGGGACAACGCCGTAAGATGCATCGGCAAAGAGGAGGCCCGAATCAACTTCTAGCTCGGACCGCTTGGCGAACCTACCCTTGATTCTCGGTCGGGTCTCGGCATAGGCTTTTCTCGAGGCATACCTTATGGTTTTCTCGAATCTTCGGTTCTTTCTCTTTTCTCTATACCTCAACACCCGAGCTTCTCGGTCAATCCCGGAGACGGGCATCGGAATGACCTCGGTCTTGACAAAGGAGTTGGATACATCCGCCATAGTGTGGTGGTCCGGGACCACGCCTACGTCCATGGACGAGGAAGACACCTATCACAATATTTGCACGTAGATCATAGTTATTCATCTTTTCGAAATACAGCTGAACTTTTTGATCGATAAGCATTATTCTATTTTTCTTTTGAAAAATTGTAATATAAATCAATTGTAAACGACAAAAATATACTATGAATTGGCATAAATTGAATTCATTTGGACTTAACTTGAGAATTTGATGTATAAGAAAATATTGAACAAGACATGGCAACTCAAAATCAGCCGACAAAATTAATTCTACTCAACCACCATTGACTTTATGGTTGCCCATCATCACATGGAACTGTTTGATCATATTTTATTTTCATAAAATTCACAATCAAATAATAATAAGGTTTTAAGAAAACGTACACTTTGGCTAATGGTCTGTGAAGTGAAGTTGTATAGGAAAGGCTTGGAGCCAGCAGGGTGGTGATAATCCAGGTCATAGCTCGGGTACCCGTCGACCACCGGGCCTGGGTACTGACCCGATCCATATTCATGATCCTTGCTCTGCACGGGCACAACCCCGTCGGCCGAGTATTGCTTCTCCTCCTCCTCCTGCTGCTGCTCCTTTTGGCCACCGGAGATCATCAAATCCAAATCCAGATACGGATCCATATCCGAGAACAAGTATTCGGACTTGTACTCGGGCGATCCGGGTTCATCGTCGTCGGGTTTGGAGTTCGGGTCGGGCAGGAGCCAGGAGGCAGCCTCGGCGGCCTCCTCTTCAGAGAAGTCGGCAGATTTTGACGACGGCGAGACGGCGTCGTAGAAGGGGGCGATTGGGAGGCGCTCGTGGCGGCGGGCCAGGGGGTTGGCGGAGTGGATGTCGCCGTCGCAGGAGTGGCAGAGGACGGCGGCGTCGGCCTTGCAGGTGACGGCGGCCGGAGCCTGCTCGCAGACCTCGCAGAGCACGACGCGGCCGTGGCGGGAGGCGACCTTGTTGGCGGCGTGGATTCTGGCGTCGCAGCCGGAGCAGAGGAAGGCGGAGTCGGCGCCGCAGAAGACCGCCGCCGCCGCCGCCTTGCAGGAGTCGCACCACCTCTCCCCGCCCATTCTTCCTACAGGGATTTCTCTCTCACTCTATATATATATATGTATGTATAACTGTATCTCTCTCTCTCTCTCTATCCAAATTGTTTGGCTGGGAGAGAGAAGCAGTGATTGTTTTCCATTTTTCTAGCTTATGTAGTAGGGAAGCATGAGGATGAGGGTAGGGGTAGGGGAGATCTAGTGAGAAGCCAATGAGGATAAGCCACGTGGCTAAATATTAGCCAACCAAAAAACGACTGCAGAATGAAAGAATATAAATAAAAATAAATAAAATAAGACAGAGAGACAGACTGTTTGGAAGTGTGCGAGTGGGGGCAACAAATCAATATCAATCCATGCCCATGCCCATGCCCGCCCATGCCCAATTACCCATACCCATACCCATAAAGAATGCATTTTAGGGTTAGGGAAGGAAGGATTTATTCCAGAAGCAGGACCAAATCCAGAGTTGGAAAAGGATTGATGGATGATTGATTATTAGTACTAGTAGCATATAGATATAAGATATGATATGCTGTAACCAAACAGTACAAATTTGTGAGGGATGGTGGTGGTCACGTGACAGGATTGTCCTAAATGTTTGTGATCTATCTATCTATCTATGTCGACAAAGAAGGATACTATTACCAATATCATTATGCTAAATTCTCTTTCTTATTCTTACTTCATACTTATCATCATCTATTATCTATCTATCTATTATGCTTAAATTTCCTAAATCAAACTCAGACATTATTATGTACTGTAAAACAAAACATTTACCAATCGTGTAGGGGTAACTATATTTTCAATACCAGAAAAGATCAAGTTAAGATCCCATCACATAATTGAGAGGCATTATCAATTTTCACATCATTTATATAACCGAACATTCAAATAGAGGTAAAAATAAGCACATTATGCAAGAAGAGCTAATGTGTGTGTATATACACGTATATACCGTCTGCCCGCAGCGCTTCTTGTCACCATCTCCTCTTTGATGACAATCACAACATATGCTTCCTGCAACTGCAAAAGAAAATAAGCTATTAGCCATTTCCGAGCAACTTATAATGAGTTGAAGATCTATTGTAAGTAAGCTGGACACATAATTTAACCTTGAGAAAGTTCAACGACTGCGACCGGATAGAGCTCAGCGCACAAATCGACCAGATGTATCAGTCTTGATGACAGACATACAAGAAAAGGGATTTAAGGTACCATTGTTGATTTGCACACCCACATCAAACTTTGAAGCTCTATGTAAGTAAGTGAAGTCGATGTACTGCGCTTTATAAATTGGCCGTGGAAGTTCCATCTTAATTTACAGTAGATCACTGTTTCATTATCAGGAATCCGAGATGCAAACGAGTTAGTCGTCAAACTCTGTAAGCATCAAACGAGACTTGCAACATTCCAATAAGTAAAAATACTCGTACCAAGCGCAGCTATTGGCATGCCGAATAACTGTACTTGCCGCAATGAATTCAAATGCCAATAGCTCGGAAGCACTCTCGACTTCTCTTTGCTTGTGAGATCATTAGGCCAAGATGTTTGATCTCCCCCATCACCTGATTAAATCAAATTTAATGTAAGCTGTACGTTTACAATCAAACAAAAAAAAAAACTTATCAATATCCGAAATGAGTACCTCGAGAAGAAAATCCAGAATCAGCAGCCAATGACATGCTCCAATCTAGATATTTGAGATCGTGCTGCAACGGTTGATGTGTGTTTTCAAGCATAGACATCCAAAGTTCATTTTCTCGACCACATTAGATAAAGCTCAAACACTTTGTCTAGCTCCCCCCTTTTGAAAAACTTCTTCATAAGTACTAAAAACGGCACATGATCAATTGGAAAACCTGACCTCTGCAAGTTGAAAAGAAGCTCCTCTGCCTCCTTCATTTTCCCTTTCGAGCAATAACACCTCAGTAATTCAGTATAAGTTATTATATCTGGATGACACCCTTCCCTCAGCATTTCATCGTGTAACTGGAGTGCGGTACTTAAGTAGCCAAGCCTACAAGCAGCACCAATCATCAAGTTGTATGTGACTAAATCGGGGGAAACACCATTCAGGAACATTTCTTTCTTCATATAGTGAACCTTATCGGCATCTCTATTTCTTATCTGCCCATTGATGAGTGCATTATAAGTGTAGACATTAGGCAGAACCCCAAATCTAATCATTTGATTTCTCAAATATAGAGCCATGTCAAGGTCTCCACATTTCCCATAGGCATCAATAATGGTGTTCCAAATGAGAGGTTCGGGCACAGAAGAGTTCGCCAACATGTGGGAAAGAAAATAAACTGCTCTATTTAAATCCCCATTTAGACATAAACCTTGAATAATCACTTTGTATGTGATGTTATCCGGAGGAATGCATGTCCTTACCATAACCTTGAAAATGTAACAAGCCTCGTCAATCCTACCTGACTTACAAAGCATGTTAACGAGTGTATTATACGTAAAATTATCAGGAAGGTAACCCCTTTTAAACATTTCACAGCAATATTTATACGCAAGGTTTATGTCTCCACTCAGACAAAATCCATGTATAACGACATTGTAAGCAACGACATCCAACTTCAAACCCCTCTTAATTGCATCATTCCAACAAGTGAAAGCTTCAGACACATTGCCAGTCTTGAAATATCCATCCATAAGTATAGTTGAAGTGATTAAATTAGAGGTTCCACAATCATGACCGTCCTTCAATATCTCCTCAAGAAGCTTTCTTGCATCATCTACCAGGCCCTTTTGGCAAATGGCATTTACAAGAATATTGCACGACACTCTATTTGGCCTTACTCCATGGTCAACCATGGTAGAAAAGACATCAAGCGCTTTGTCCACTTCATTGGCAAGGCAATAGCCATGCATTAAAGTGTTGTATGTAGCACAAGTTGCGGAAATCCCCTGACTTAACATCTCCTCGACAAGTTGTCCTGCCTTCTCCAGATTGCCGCGCTTACATAGAGCATTTAAAAGAAAATTGTAAGTAATGACATCAGGTATTCTAAGTTGTCGAACCATTGTCCTCCATAACCATAAAGCTGTCTCCAACTTCCCTTCCAAGCACAAAACTCTTATCATCTTTGTATCACTCCACTGGTTCATTTCCAAAATGGTGTCACCAGTTCCTGTATGCCCCCAAGATAAGCTTTCTCTGCAATTGATTATATTAAAACACCATGGTAACTAATAATTTATCAGTGCCTTGGTGCTAAAAAGGCTCCTAATGAAAATTCAAGCTTGAAAAATGCTTTCAAGATTGCATCACTCGGAGCATTTTGATTTGATCTATTAGTTCAGATACACCATCTCAATTATCATAGGCAACTAAATCCGAGAAGTAACTAACAAAAAAGTGAAGCTGCAATGCATACAAACACAGAGACGGCAAATCCACTAAAATCAATAAAACCAAACCTCGTGGTCTTCAACCGATTCAAACTGCTGATTAAGATAGCATCCAAAGCGTTGAAAACTGCGCCCCTGGGATCGCCCTGACCGCCGGCGTCCTCCTTGACATATTTTTCATCACTGGTACACCTGATAAAATACTTCACATTTTGAATATCAACAATAAGAGAAAAACCAGCAAAATCCTCTTACCTGGAATCACTTAGTTCCATTGAGGATTCGGAACAAAAAATCTGCGAAAGATAGACTGAAGCTTGATTCTTCAGTGACTCAAGGGTTTGCAAGCCTCCATTCAATATTCGGAGAAGAAAATATGATTCCTGAGCCGGTATTAAAATCTGAAAGTCCAGATTACAAACAATGAACAATGATTGGAATTACAATTCTAGCATTCGATACGAAACTGCGCACTTACAGATTGCATCGGAGCCAATGGAGCCAAGCCTACGGGCGACGGCGACGGCGACTGCGACTGCGGCGGCAACAAGACGCAAAGACTAGGAAGAGGAGCCGGATCCTCAGGCGAGCTTCCAATCGCTTTGCAAAATGGACCTCCGGAGGAGGATTGAAAATTGAAGATTGGATGTGGGCTAAGTGGATCAACCCAACCAATAATGGGCCATGGTAGAAACGTAGAAGCTTTCATTTGAATGTGATTTATTTTTATTGTTTTGCCACTACAAGTAAAAGCGTATTTAACTAATTAATCGTCCCGTAACATCTAATTAAAATATGGACTCATAAAATCGGTCTGTTTCTTTGGCATTCTGGGTTTTATTTTTGATTTTTTGCTTGGATTTTAAATAATTAATTGATATCGTGTAAGCAAGAGATAATGTTTTAAATATATTTTTTTATTTTTTATTTTTGTAAAAACTTCACACAAGGCAGCCATATGATATTACTAATTTTTAGGTGTGTTACTTCATGCAGTAGCTAACCTTGATTTAAGGCTTCCATCGCAAATAAAGAGTGCAATAATGATAATAATAGTAATAATATATGTTGATTGGTATTTATAGTTTTATTATCACATTTTAATTAACAAATAATAACTCATTATTTATTTATTTTTTTAATTATTCAACTAGCTTATATTAACTCTTTAATAAATTTTGTGTCAACAATTTAACATGATTTTCTTTTTAATTATTGATGCCAGTTCCACCAAAACTTCCAAAATGTATATAGCTTAAAAGTTTGATAAAATTAAATATATTGTTATTAATAGTATATTATCTATTGAATACAAATTATATATAGTAAGTACTAGTAGTAGTAGTAGTAGTAGTGTTGATAGTGATTTAGATTTGAAGCAATGATGGTATTTGCATGGCCCACGGTCACGTGCCCAATCACTCATACACGCATACAACGTGTCCATATGTATGTATGTATGCATCATCGTTTATCTTCATCTTCATTGTGTTCACCTTTACAACAAATCCATCGTTTTTTTCACGTCCATAACAGAAAGCGGTTACGTTGCGCTTCCTAATTTGGATTGAAACTTTCGAATTTGCATGAAGATATATATATGATATTGTATGGCCTCAAAAGCAGGACAAATTGATTTCCAGATAAACAAAAATGGACAGATTGAATATCCTTAGATCGGATGGAATCGGAAAGCAGGAATCGTCGGACTAATTAAATAAGTTCAGACTGGATTTTCGTTTTATGTAATCAAATTACTCAGAATGTTTGGGGACTGTTACCTCGATTTGATTCTGATCAGATTTAATTAGGTTTCCATCGCCGTAGTCTTTGTACTCGAGGATTTTTCATCACAGAACGGCGCCGCCTTGCGCGTGGCCAGGAATGTTGGCGTCGCTTCGCCGGCCATAATAACCAGAAATTTCTCCTCAGAAGAATCGCCTTTGCTCTCACCTTTACCAGCGGAGGTGCCTTCTTCAAAGTCTCTGTTGTTTCCGTCCTCTCCGACGTGAGCTTCTTCCGAGAGTTTCCAGTAAGAACATGCGAGCATGAGAAGCGCGAAGGCGATTAACCCTAGCATCGCGGCGAGGCCACTGAAGAGAAACGGCACTGGAGAACGCCAATGCGAGCGCTCGATACTTGAGCTTGGGGAAAGCGTCTCCTCTCTGGGGAGCTCAGCCGATTGATAGTTGATTCTGTACTTTGAAACTGTAAATGCTGCGGCGACGGCGGCGGTTCTCATTCTCCCCCAAATCTTTAGTGCAGAATGAAAATGGCGATGATTTAGCTATGGGCTGGAGAAGAAACGTGAATGAGCCGAGTATTTATACCCCCGCGGGTCACGTCACGCGCCATGGTCGTGTCAGTTTAACCAAGGAATTCCGTCAGACAGTTGCCCTGTTTTGTTACTTTTGTGCTTCCTGTTTGTTAAAATATTCTTAAAATATTATCTCAAAATTCTATTTTAAATTTTTTACAATTTATAAAATTCTTTAAAGTGTACAAGAAAGGAATGCCGAATTTACTCTATACCCCTCCGAAACACAATACTCCACTAGCTAGAAACTTGTTACATTTTCAAGAGAAATTGTCCGGTTTAGTTGAGCACTCAAAATTTTGAAGTAATATATAATTAGTAAATAATTAAAAAATATATATTTATAAAAATAATTATGATTTAATAAAAATATTTATATATTAAAATTAAAATAAATAAATAATTTAATTAAAATAAATATATCTTAAAATTTAAAATATATAATTAAATTTTTAAAAAAATAAAAAGACAAATGGGACTGACAGAGAAAAAAAATATAAAATAAATTAAGTAGGACCAAAAAGTACAAAACAAATATAACAAAAATCTTAATTAAAATGAATATTTTGTATTTAACTGATCCAAATAAACCACTATTTAAAATACAAAACACACAACATTAAAAGTTGGGACATTTTGGTGTAATAATGTAGTAGTAAGAACTAACTCTATTTATTCAACTTGCTATTAAGCTGTTGCAGCTCCTCTAACTTCTCCTCCTCTTTCATTTCCAACAAAATCCTCTCCAACATTTGGACAACTCCCTCACTCACACTCCGACCCTTTCCCAACGTTTCCTTACAACATTCCAACGCTTCCTCGACTCTGCCGCGAGCGCACAGCCCCGTTGCAAGAATGTCAAGAGCATGGCTGTGCGGGCATTGCCCCTTCCCCGACAAAAAGTTCCACAAATCGAGCCCGACATCAACCATACCGTTCTCGCAGAAAAACTTCATCAACATAACGACTGTCCGTGCCTTCGGCACAAAATTATTCTCGACCATCTTTGCATAAAGCAGAGATACGCCGTCTGCTCTTCGCGATCTTATTAATCCCCAAAACATCGTATGATATGTTACGTTGTCGGGATCGATGTTTCTCCTCTCCATTTCTTCCATCAACGCCGTTGACGCGGGGAAATCCTTCGATCTGATTATGGAACTTAAAAGAGCGTTATACGCACCGATATCCGGCTGCAGAGATCTTTCGGAAATTTCATCAAAGAATTGCTTAGCTTTTGTTGTATTCCCGACCAACCCAGCTCCGTGGATCAATGTCGTAATTGTTTCCAATGTGGGTGCGCAATTTGCAGATTCCATCGCTTCGTATAGTCTCAAGGCATCACCGAAATTCCCTCTTTTACAAGCTGCATCGATCCGAATATTGTAAGTGACATTATTCGGCTTAAAACCTCTCCGAATCATCTCATGATAGAACAGCTCAACTGCGGTTACGTCGCCCGATTCTTTGAACCCTAATAACAAAATATTCATCGTCTTGGTGTTGGGGAGGAATTGCGAGTACATCTTATTGAATACGGACCGGGCTTCTTTCATCTGGCGCTGGGTACAAAATGCTCGAAGCAGCACATTGAATTCATCTGTGCCGAATTTCTTGTCTGTAAAGATCTTCCCCTGCATCCTGTCAAATGCTTCTATGGTATCTTCATAGGATTGAAATTTTGCTATTCTCGACAACATGATGCTCATAGACTTGAGAGTGAGCAACAACGGGTGTACCTGCTTGATTCTTTCCATTAGCTCCCACGCCTTTTCGAAGTGGCGCATACGTGCGAGGATATGGAGAGTCTTCTCGAAAGCATCTGAACTAGGCACGTAGAGCTCGTGTTTAAGGCAACATTTGAAGAACTCGTATGCCTTGAGGCCATTAGAGTGGGAGGCAAACAATTTACCAAGAACCTGTTCGACGAATGCTGCTGAGATAACCGACTGTTGGACTTGATTTTCGAGGACAGGTAGCAGAGGTTGATCAGGGTAAGGATGGTCATTGATAGTTCTCACAATTCTTTCAATTTCTTTCTCTGCTGTTTTTGACAATGAATGAATCCCCGTAGTTGTGAGGCTTCGATGAATGTGAAAGAGTGGACTGAACCTGTAAACCCTAAGATGAAGCTCGATTTACACAAAATCGATTTGACCTAAATCACCTAATTCAACGCTATCAATCGGAAAAACACATAGATAAACAAAATTTAAGCACAAAAACTCAGGTTTCAATCTCTATGAATGCTCACCTGCAGACATTTACGCAAACGAACAACGGAGAAATGGTTCGCCGACTCGGCCGGTACATATCTGTGTCTGGCGAGCAACGATACGATACAATATCAACAATTTAATAAAGAAAATTAACAATTTCGTATCTGTAACGGCGTTATTCAGCCAAATTCAATCCGGAAAGCCGCTGAAACGACAAAAACTCGGTGTGCGAGGTATTTCAAATCATATCCGAGAAGAAATTGAAAAATGAAATCACGAAACATGCCGAAACTGCTTTGAATGCTGGAAATAATCGTACATTTGTCTTTCCTCTTAGGCACGAAAGAAGGAATGAGATTGAAAGGGCTGTTCTTACAGTATTGTCACTCATTTGCGCCGAGAAGAAGATGCCCGATGAAGAAGACGAACCGCCACTGCTGCTGGAAGATTTTAGGGCTTTGACCGCCGATTTTATTGATTTATTTTTTAACCATTGCTTGCAATTTATTATTATTATTATTTATAAAATAAGGCTAATAAATACGATTAAAATTTAAAAAAGAAAAATTGAGAGAAAAACAGAGAAGATACAGCCTATACATAGACATAAATACATACATGTCAAAACTTGCCTAACTCATCTCCATTTCTATGCTTTTTTATACACAAGATTGATAATACACAGTAAATCATTTTTTACAAGATGAACTCTAAAAAAAACGTCCTTCATGCTAAATACTGTTGCAAGCATTGTTTCAAGTTCTGAAACGTAACGGGCTTCGACACGAACGAGTCCATCCCGTTCGCGTAGCACTCGTCCGCGCTCTCCGACAACGCATTTGCGGTCATCTGTTAGTACCACAAGTTTGGATTCAATATTACATATAAACATGATCAAATATATGTTCGAACAAATTAGGTTTGCTTTTACCGCTATTATAGGGATCTTCTTGCCCGGCTTCTCGGGCTGTCTAAGAGCCGGCATTTCCACCCCGGCCTTCACCGCCTCGTCCCAACTCCCGGTTTCCTCAAACGAACGGATCAAACGTGTCGCTTTCAGACCATCCATCACCGGCATGCATACGTCCTGCCAAATCCCGATCGCTTATTCAACCTCTTCTAACACACGAAAAAGAATTGAAAAAAGCCTTAAAAGTATCGAACTCGAACATATATATACCATTAGGACGAGATCATATCTCGTTTGCTGGATCGCGCGAACGGCGTCCGCCCCATTGTGGACAACATCGATATTGTGTCCTAATTGCTTCATCATCGATCTCGCCACCATCACATTGATCTTGTTGTCGTCGACAAGGAGGATTTTCGGTTTCATCTCGACTTCTTCGGGGCTGTTGCTGGATGAGCACTCCGAGCTTTCATTAGCTTGGCTATGGCGCCGATCCCCCGACATTTGGTCGATATTGTTGCTTGATGTTAAGGAACTCGTTGGGACAACAACATTGGACCGATCCTCAGCTCCATCAGCCCGATCATCTCCGAGTGTGTCTGAAGTCCGGTGTTCGAATGCTGTCTCGATGGAAGGAGGACAGTCACCTAAAACGGTCTCTTCATCCGTCAAGACATTGCTCGTTGGAGTCGAGACATCCTCCAACAATCCATTACATGTAAGAGAACGGTTGAATCCGTACGGGCTAGGGGCGAGCTTTTGTATCCTCCCGGGTGTTTGCGATGAAAACAGAGATCCTAAAGTGCGCGGTTGGAAGAGGAACACGCCCGTGTGTAGATCATCATCGTTGGCGTCGCCTAGGATGCCTCGAGGATCCATGTCTGAAAGCTCGTCCACATCATCCGAGCTCTCCGAGGAGATCGATGAGACCTTGTAAGGAAGCACGAATGTAAAAGTCGAACCCTTATGCTCCACACTAGATACGGTGAGATGTCCCCCCATCAGCTCGACCTGTTTTATACATTCGGACAGCTCTTGTAAGAGTCGAGACAGCGCTCGAATACGATGCAACAACAAGAATAGATCGAGCTCTTACCAGTTGCTTACAAATGGCGAGGCCAAGGCCCGTCCCACCGTATTTCCGAGCGGTGTCTGCCCCGACTTGCATGTACTTCTTGAACAGAGTCGGCATTGCGTTTTCTGCCGTGCACATGGAATCGAGTAAGTTTTGACAACTCGTAAATATATATATGCTTGTATATATATGTGTTATACCGGGTATGCCAATCCCTGTGTCATAGACATCGCATCGAATCCAGACAACCGTCTCTTTGTCTGGATGACTTGTCGTTTCATCTTCATCCATTGCAGCCGCGCCATTTTGTTCGCCGTTGGTATTACATGACCGGTGTTCTGTACCCACGTTTGTCTGAGAATTCGGCTCTGAAACTACGTATAGATTTATCCCGACCTTCCCTTCGTGCGTAAACTTAATTGCGTTGCTAGAAAGCCATCACTATTATGCATAAGTTTCAGATCTTGGAGATTAAGAATCGATGTAATCGAATGCAAGCGTACCTAACGAGGTTCGTAAGAATCTGTCGAATCCTAAGAACATCGCCAACGACCTGAAATCGAAGAAACCTTTTCGTTTACAACGGAGTTGTAAACTAAAGACTTTCGAAACATCGATTACCGTTGAGATTTAGTACCTCAATGGGGACATCATCCGCGATATTGCCTTCCAGGGTCAGTAGCTTCTGCAATGATGCGGCCGCTGTCTGAAGCACATGTTTCACAACCTCCCTCGGTCTGAACTTCGTCGCTTCCAGCTTCATAACTCCTGCAACATTACATCGATCAATCCAAAACTCACTTATCGATAGTATCATACAAAGCCTTAGGACAACAATGTCTCACCCGATTCGACCTTGGAGAGATCGAGGATGTCGTTTATCAACTGGAGGACTAAATCGCCAGAAGACAGCATCACGCTGAGTAGCTGCTTTTGCTCTTTGTCGAGTTTCGTCGTGGACAGGATCTCGGCCATGCTTACGACTCCGGACAGAGGAGACCGTA
Organism: Andrographis paniculata; assembly: GCF_009805555.1. Lineage (NCBI taxonomy): Eukaryota > Viridiplantae > Streptophyta > Magnoliopsida > Lamiales > Acanthaceae > Andrographis > Andrographis paniculata. The sequence goes on along the minus strand of NW_026137634.1, from coordinate 359,386 downwards.
TCTCGTGAGACATGGTCGCCAGCATTTGTTTCGCGCGCATCGATTCCTCTGTTTAAATCAATTGAAATAACCGGACAAGCAACATGTTTTCGATCATATTCGGCTGTAAGAAAGAAGACTTTTTTTTATCCATAACAACATATAGCTATGAGCCAAAGAACCTGTAATGTGGATAGTTTTGTTGAGTTCAGTCTCCTTTGCTTTCTGCACAGCCATTTCCTCCCTAATTTTCGCCATTTTTTCGCGTTTCCTAACCTGCAAAGCTCTCCGTTTACGCTTGGACATCATGTGCGAGAACAACGTAGGAGACGTGAAATGTTTACCTGATCGGTTACTTCCATTCCCATGTAGTTTACGCCGATGGTTTCCCCGTCCTTGCTGAAGACAGGCTCGACATAAATTAAGAATGTCTTGGAGCCAAAAAGCTCGGTTTCAAATGTGATCTCTCTCTTTGCCGGGAGGCCTCGTTCGAGGACCTCCCGTTTAAAGTCTTGCGACTCCTTTACACCCGAACCAGAGAAGATCTCCACGTCGGTCTTGCCTATGATGTCCTGTTACAACTTTCCGATGTAAGAAACCATCATACTCTATCAAATTCAAAACGAAAATTCTCTAGACAACTTCATCTTTGTTAAACGATCATTTCACCTAAAAATTTAAATTTAAACTTTAAAGGGATATGTATGTGTGGCAATGGGACTCAAGCATAGAACGTCCCAGCTCTGAAACCTAAAAGTTTAAGTTTAAATTTTTAGGTGAAATGATAATTTAACAAATACGTATCATTCAAATTTAAACTTTTAAATGAGACGGTCATTCAACAGTATTGTTGAAACTTGGAGAAGAAAACCCAACCTGTTCGCCCAAGCTCGGGAAATGGTTGAATATAAAGCGATACCGGAGATCTTTGTCCTGCGATAAAAGATTGCACATTGATCGATCGCTACAAAATAAACTCTTCACCAATCAACAAAAACCAAATGAAGTATCGACTATACCTGATGGCCTATGACAACGGGCGCATTTTGAAGCACGAAGTGCAAGAAGTTATCGGCTCGTGTAAGAACCTGCGACAGCTCCTCGACGGGAGAGGATTGCCTCTCGAGATTCTCAATGCTCTCCTGCAGCTTCACGAGCAACGCCTGCTCGCGCTGCAGGCTAGCTTCTAGAAGCTTCTCGAGGCATGCAGCGCGCTGCTTCCAATAGACGACGCCGCTGCTGTCGCACTCGGCGGTGTCGAATTCAACCTTGTCTTCCTGCCGGACGATGTCCTCACTCCGGCGGGGGGGCACCTCGTGGTACAAATACTTCAAATTCTCGTCAAGGATGGAGACGGGGCGCTTGTCACCGCCGTATCCGTCCTGCTCGAAGCGGTGCTCCTCGAGGATCTCGAGCTTCTTGAGCTCGACCTCGTGCTGCTGCTTGCTGAGCGTGTCGAGCTCCTCGCGGAGGAGACGGACGGCGTTGGCCTGCCGGAATTCCCAATTTTTGACGAGCTTGGCGAGCTGCCAGTTGCCTTTGTCGCTGTAGTTTGTGAGCTCCATTAGGCGCTTGAAGTCGACAATGTTGGGCTCCTTGTTGATCGTGATCACCTCGTCGAGCTGATTTGATCCTGGCCGTTCGATGTTGAATTGCCGCCCGGCTTCGTTGATGTCCTCCGGCCACATCGACGAGAGGAGGACTTCGTCGGACTGGTCTGTCTCCATCTCCATCTCCATCTCCATCTCCATTTCGCATCCCATTTTTGAGCCAATTTGGGGATTACTGCATCTGGAACAGAGTGCTAAACTAGGATGAACTGAATTGAAGTTTGATTACAGATTTTGGACTTTTGATTTTCAGCTCTGCGGAGGAAGAAGATGGACAGAGGAATCGATCTAATTTGTTAGCTAATTTGGGGAAAACGTTGAATTGAATTGAATTGGATTGGATTGATCTGAAGAAGGAAAGAGTATGAATGGAACAGTACTGGAATTAATCGAAAACGCAGAAGAGGATGAACACGAATAGTTTTCATGGCAGTTGACTCACGATTAGGTAAATATCATTCAAATCAATCAATCAATCAATCAATCAAGTCGCAATCAGAAACTAGTATTTCGTCGAAATCAATTGAAAAGGCTAACCTTAAATGAGAGAGAGCAGCAGCAGAAGCAGCAACAGCAGCAGGTGGTGTGGCGACTCTCCCTATCCATATTTGTTTGGTTTCTCTCTCGCTCTCTCTCTAGATCAGCAAGAACACAGAAGGGCTAAAAACTTTTTCACTGTAGATCTGAAACAAAGAATCTCGTCGGAGTGCTCAGTCAATGGAAATTAAAAACCAACAATGGGCCATTTTTTTTGGAGCATATAGAAAATGCAGAGAGAGAGAGGGAGAGAGAGGAGGGCATGTGCTGGAGGAGATTAAGATTAAAAAAATGGGTGAAATTTTAGGGAACTGAAGAAGAAGCCATGTGCAGTAGAGAGTTAAAAAACACATTAATATTGCTAAAAGGTATATACATACATAGGTACGTACTATGATTGGATTCTTTGCAAAAAATAATAGAAATTTAATTAGAGAGCAGAATTGGTGATTCAGTGTTGTGTTTGTTGGGCGGATTCATTGTTCGATCAGACCTCTCTTCAATGTTAAATAAAGCTCACCCCTTTTTTTTTTTTATGTTTCTTTGCTTCTTCGCGTTGGTTGCTCCATTGCCATGTGTGCTGGCTACACATATACGTATAGCAATGTGTACGTATCTCTTTTATATATATATATAGAGAGAGAGAGAGAGAGAGGGAGATTGAGAGAGAGAATTTAAATGGGGAAGAAAGAGAATTCGCATTTGCAGAGCGTCTGGGTTTTACGAGGTAAATTGTATGGGGACGACGCGTGGTGATGACGCGCGGGGGTTGGGAGTGAGGAATAGGTCGGCGGTTTTTGCATTCCCTTCCAACATCGGAAACAAAAAAACTTTTTTCTCAATGTACTACTTATAATAATAATAATTACTATTATTTTTATGATTGTCAATTAGACAATTTATATATGTTTATATAATTACCTGAGGTGAGATTTTGTTTCAAATTTATGTCTGACAAATTTGTTTATGATAATCATGATGTTCATTATTAAGGGTACGTTAGGATGGATTACTATATTTCTATGTTAAAAAAATTGGTGTTTTTACCGTGAAATTTGAATTTGAATTTTGATTTTGATTTTACTCTTTTATTTTAAATTTTTTAAAATTTTAAATTAAATATTCCATTCGTCCAACAATAAGGGTGCTTTTTTACGTAAATTTTTTAATATTAGTATTATATTGGATTATAGTAAGAAAGACAAAAATACCCCTATTAGTATGGCGTAATATAAAAGTAATGGTATTTGTATAATATATAGTAAGTTGAAAGGGTATTTATTATGTGAAGTAGATAGTACAATTACTGAAATGGTAACCTTGTTTTGTGAAGTAGATAGTACAATTACTAAATTAGGAAATGGTAACCTTGTTTTGGGACGGACGAAAATGAAAAATAGTAACCTTTCAATGGGACGGAGGGAGTATATTTTATTTATTTATTATTATTTTCGTCCGATTCTAAGGGTTTAGTTTATTTTTTAGTTCTCATTTACTTTTTACGTGTTATATTTGAATATTAATTATTATATCAAAAAATAGTACAAATTAAAAAAAATTGTAAATATATTTTCATTAATGTCTTGTAATACTAATAGTACAAACAATTATACAAATATAATGATATTTTTTAATATTAAGTAAAATGACAACAAAAGGAAAGGCGAAGTACTCCCTCCGTCTTTCAAATCTATACTCACTTTCTTTTTTAGTTATAGAAAAATATTCTTATTTTTTTTTTAAATAAAAAATCATTCTTGTACTATTTTTTTATTATAACATGCAAAATTAATAATTATTACTTACTTTTATTAAAATTCGTATCCGATCAAATAAACACATATTTGCATAACAACGAAGGAATTATATTATATTGAAATTAAATTTTACATCACATCAAATAACTATTTAAATTTAAAATTTTAGTTGTCAAAATCAAAACTCAAAATCAATATCCCTAAGCACCATGATTAAATATGTATGGTTCATATATTTGGACGTGTTGTCATTCTAATACATTATTTATTATTTTTTTAAAAAAAATATTTAAATATATACATATATTGATTTAAAAATTATTTTTTCTAATTTTGAGAATGAGTGTTTATAGGAGCGGATATATACCATCAATTTATTTGTAAATAAGCATGTATTTGATATTTCAATCGTATTCAAATTAAAATTTTTAGTTAATCTAAAATATCTATAATGCTTGTAAATAATTCGAATCAAAATAGAATTTTAAAATACATTAAAAATAATTAAATTTTTATTGAATTGGATCGAATATAATATAATTATTGATATAAAATTGAAAATATAATTTTGCTTTTATTTTTATCCATCACTTCTTGGAAAATTATGAGTCTTGTCCTTATAATGTTATCTTCTTCTATTGCTACTTTTGCAAGATCGATCATGCTGACAGAGAATACGCTCTAAAAAAAAAAAAGAAAAAATTATTTATTTTTTTGTATTTAAAAAATAATTTTACTAAAAATAAAAATGTAGGCTAAATAATGTTAGGGCATGGGCATGGGCATGGTATTTATGTTGGCGGATCTATAAATAAATTTGCACTGAATTTGATGTTTGTTAATTGACTGCAAAGTAAGAAAAATAATTAAGCATGTGTCCAATTTTGCTGATTTGTTCCTTAGACCACTTGTCTCCACATGCCACTATTTTGCCAACCTTATAGTATTTATTTATATATACTACAAATTAAATTAAACTAAGGGGTGCATCATGATTGAATTTTATTTTGTTTAATTTAATGAAAATAATTATTGGGTGAAAATAATATATATATATATAATGGTGATTTGAGGTAATGAGCATATGGACAGCATGCAATAAATAATAAATTAAAAATGAGAGATGGATTAGTTGTTGAATTAATGGAATCTGATTAGCCAAAAACTGGAGCGCTAAATAAACAATTAAGAGGAATATGGGGCTGTTGTGTAATAAGAGGAAAGTTCCAATTATGTATGTATGTATGCGCTTAATATTTAATGAAATTATTAACAGTTGTTAAGGACATACATGATCCATTAATATTTATGTACTTATAATGCAATAAATAAATTATTAAAGTTGAATTTGATAATTTAATTAATACACATTGCACAACTAAGCTATGTGTATTCATTCATGACTTTCTTCAACAATTATATATATATATATATTAAAATTTGATCCATGTGACAATCATAAACCCCTCTTGAGATTGCCAACATATACACATTTGAATATAATTCTAGGTTTGTTTATTTTTATTTATTATATTTGTATGGGAAATATGATATCATACCTCTAAGTTCTTATTCGAGGTGTCATATTTAATACTCTTCTTGTCCCGACGATTTTTTTAAATACGAGTAAAAGATTTTTTTGTCTTTGTAAATGTTTAATTTAAATAAAAATATAATGATATTTATGTTATAATAATAAAAAGTAAAATAATTTTAGGTAATATGTTTATTTATGAAAATAGGACTATCGTTTTAAAATAAACAAAAATGATAAAACAAAACTATTTAATTAAGACGATAGGGTATTATTTTATATTAAACGTTTAAAATAAAGTATTGATTTAAAATTTAATTGAATGTGATGTTTTATAGTAAAAAAATTGCATTCTATGAAAAATAATTTATGTTTATTAAAAACTGTGAATATAGTGAATAATAGTATAAGAAAATTACACTTTAGATTGACTGTTTTTTTTTTTTTTTTTATACTATAATTCAATTTATTTCCAATTTTCATAATTGAAAATAGAATGAAATTAAGTATTGAATATGAGTTATTTAGGTTGATTGAAGGATCTAATTATGTCCGCACGCCACTTTTAAGTAATTTTATCACTCGACTTTATTAAATAGTAATAATTAATTATAAGAAATGATCTGTTGATGATGAGTGATCAGCAATTTATGAATTAATAATTATTTAAAGCCAAAAAAATAAATAAATTTAATAATTGGCCAAAAAGGTGTCTTTTTCTGAAAGTGTGAAACATGTATGGCAATGATGACTGACCCACCACTTCTTTTATTTTAATAATAACTGTAACAACAAAATTCATTTTTTTCCAATTGGTTTCGATTTAGGATTTTCAAGATAATAATAGTTTTAATAATAATAACAATAATAATAATAATAATAATAATAATAATAATAGTACATTACTGTAAAGAATAATTTCCATTTTAAAAAATATTAACATAATAAGTATTAAACAAACACTTGCACATATTATTTGCGACTATTCGTTTCACAATCATTTAGCATACATTTAATATTTTCAATAATTGACTTTTATTTAATTTTCTATTTACTTTGATATATTTAAAAAATAATCATTTTCATTTTCTCCTTAAATAATCTTTTTTAAAAAATATAAACTATTGATAATTAATCAATTAATTAATCAACCCACTCTAATCTCCAATTCATTATTAAAAACATATAATATATATGTGGACTATAATTTTAAAAAGGAAATTATTAAATTTTTTATTCTTAACAATATAATAGATGATAGTTAAGAATTGAAATCGTGATTCGGGAGTAAGCTGTCGCAATAAATAGTCAAACGAATAAGTAGTATTTTTTAGTAGACACTGATAAATTAATTTATTATTCGATTATATTTCAACTTGAGGATATCAACCAATCATATTTCAAATATATATATATATATATATTGTTAAGCATTTCTGTTATTATTATTAATAATAATCAATAATGATTCATATGCCATTTTATATAATAATAATTATTATAATTATTAATATTTTTAATAAAAATATGGACACATATTAGTTAACAAATAGTTATCGATCTGAAAAATGAGAAAACATATATTTGAGTTGGACAAAATGGGAAGGTTTTTAATGTGTTTTAATTATTAATATTTTTAATAATAATATATTTAACAGTAAAAATTTAGGCTAAAAAATATATCAACATATTATATAATTTCCTTATACATTTCTGTTTTTAATATTTTTGGGTGGTAAATGATTTAAGGATTTATTTATATAATGTGTTTAAGGATTTATTTATTTGTGCTGGTAAATTATTTACTAAAAAAATTACATCATATACATATAAATTATAAAATTTTGCTTTTGTTTATAAATAAATGAAAAGAAGAAAGAAATAAAATAAAATATTTAGATCATATCTATATATTTTCCCTTTTCGTAAATTTGTGCTTAAGTGGAATAAAAAGATGTGCAAATCCGTACCTAAAAAATTAAAAATAAAAGATAAATTTCTGATTGGGCCGGTTGGGCCACGAAATCACAATATATTAATAATTATTGAATATCACTATTTTACTTAAAATATAATTATTTGATATAATAATTTTTTTTGAATAAAATATATTATAATTGTTTATTTTATACTAAAAAAATATAAAGATTATAGTATAATTTTGGTTATATTTAATCATTTTAAATAAAATGATAAATTGACCAAGTTATATTTTGTTTATTTATTTATTTTCTGACGTGGGAACTCGCAGTCGCTACATGCAAATCAGGTCGAACGGAAAAGTCACACTAGCGAACTATGCGTGACAGGTGACCTGAGACGTCAGGGGTTTGAACCAATGACCGCACGGTATTTTGTTTATTTGATAGTATATGTGGACATTTTTTAATAGAAAGAAAATCCTTAGTTAATTATAGCATTAGTTTATTAAAATCCTATAAAATATGTTGTCTATATTAAAATACAAAACAAAACAAAAATCATGGCTCTACTGTACAACAAATAATAATATCATATCATATCATATAGGTAACTATATATTTCGTAACAATTGAAATCAATGTCATTAGGCTAGCTTATTATTTTATTTTTAAAGAAGACAAATATAATAAAGGGTTTTGCATACTCTAGTGGACAGCACCACTCCGGAATTTAATCCATTTTATCTCTATAATTGCAAAATTTATGGAGAATTTAGTAACATTCATGTCAAATCATATTTGATTTCTCCAACATCACTTATTAAGTTAGTTTTAATAATAATAATAATAATAGTAATAATAAAGCAATGATTTCAAAAATTTTGCAGTTTTATGGTGATTTTTCTTTCTTTGTAATTGAGACGAAAAACTCTCAATAAATGAAAAAATATGTTTAAACCATTGCAAACATTGTATATATATAATACATAAAATTTATTTTGTAATCCAATGAAAGCATATTCAAGGTGATATTTAAATAAATGCCTTTTAAAACTCTCTTTTCTTGTAGGATTTTAATATTAAGAAGTTTAGTTTGAAAAATATATATTTTTATATAATATATGAAAATTTGTGTGAAAATCAAAATTTTGCAAAATCCCGAGTCTTTATACGATTGCGCCATTTTATCGAGCGATTAACGCCGACTAAAGGACAACAACCGGCTCATAGTCAATACAAACATATTTTGACACATACATACAAATATAATGAGATCAACTAATTATGCATGCACACACAATATAAAAACTAATCATAAGCATCCATAGATTTTGTAAGTATACAGACCATGCATTCATAATAAATTATAACTTAAAACTAATCACAACTAATCATTTGTATACATGTAAAAACACATAATTACAAAAAAAGTAGAATACAATCACTTTTGGCAACTAATAGATAAAAATCAAACAAAGGAAAATAAACTAATTAAGAAAATTACAATAGATAAATCCAAACTTCAACCAAGCAAGTCAAAACCAACTAAACAAACACACAAGCATACACAACATTTAATTTGTATGCATGCATGCAAAACAATCACTTGTAAAACATTGCAATAGATAATTCAAACTTTAATCAAAGTCAACTAATCACACACAACATAAAAACCAATCACTTTTCAAGCATGCACAAAAAACATAAAAACCAACTCAATTATATGCAATCACACAGGGAAAGTAAACTAATAATTTATACACACAACATAAAAACTAATCATATACAATACATGCACACAAGTATACAAACCAAACACACAACATAAAAACTACTCATCTATCAAACCATGCACACAAAACAATCACTTGTCAAAACATTGCAATAGATAAATTCAAAAGAGGCAAAGTCAACTAATCACAAGCTCATACAACATAAAAACTAATCATTTACATGCACTAGTTAGTACACAAATACTTGCACACACAACAAAAAAACTAACCATTTATACAAATGGCATAATCTTCTGTATCCTTCTAGACACACCCAACATCTATGTCCCATGCCCTATTTTCTAAACCTTAAATATTATCAGGCTATGTTCTATGCTCAAGCTATGTCCTATGCCGCATACCTTAAAGAACTAAATACTAGATACGATACACCATATCCCAAAGTATGGACAACTAAGTACACTTCTAATGCCCATACCCAATGCCCTAAAACATTCAATACTAGACGCTATACACTATCTTAAATACAAATACTAACAACATTTTTAATGTCTATGCCCTATGCCACGTCCGAAGTCCTAGATCCTAGACACACATTACATCTATGTCCTATGCCCTATTCCTTAAACCATAAATATTAGACTATTTCTTAAATCCTTAAACTCGCTTTGCTTGAAATATGGATCGAGTTCATGTACATTAAGTCCCAAATCTTCCAATTGTGCCACCTACAAAAGAAGAAACAACGAAGAAGAAGATAGTTATTATGTAAAATAAAATAAAAATAAAAATAAAAACATCAATGCAAGTACGGAGATAGAAATAAAATAGATGCTATAAAAAAGAATGTATGTATGCATAAATGCGCAAGAATTTAAACAAAAAAAAAATATTAGTATATATATTGGAAAGAAGTCTTATAAAATCCCAATGAAATGCATCTTCATTGAGCCCCAATTTCCCCTCATTGGCACCACCTACAAATTATATGAATACCAAGTGAGTTATTATGCAAAGTAGAAACAACATTGATGCAAGAATGAAGGTAGAAATAAAATAAATGCTATAAAAAATACAAACCCTTTTTTTTTAATTATAATTTTATATATAATAAGGAAATTGCATGGCAGCAAACACGATTAGAACCAATTCCTAATCCTAATTAAGAAAATAAAACAAATTACAGAGGAGGCCATCCAAACCTCAGCCCATGCAATCAAGCCCAACATACAACAGCCCAATCCTCAGCCCAGATTAAAACAACCAGAAAGAATTCAAACTTGAAAATCAAAACCGATTCTCAGTGATCAATGATTCCACCCAACATAATGAATGAACCAACCACGACCGATTTGCAGTGATCATGCTCTGTCTGTAGACAGACCATTCAACCCCTTCAATAAGAATCCTTCAATTTAACAAGGTTGTTGAAGCAAATGCAGTGTGTGACCAAAAAGATAAGATGTAGGATATATACATAGAAGAAACAAGAAGCAATAGTATGTAAAGCACATTGGCTTAGGTTGATTTCCAATTTCCAAATCCATACCTTTATCATCTGATGGACCATATCAAACAAACATACATCCCCCAACATCAAATAAGGCAAGAAATCCAAGAATTACTTGTTTGATTATTCATAAACATCAAGTTTCATGGTGACAAGGGACAATCAACCGAGCATAACCACAACATAACACATACTCAAATTGCCTTATAAAAAACTACACACCCAAAAAGATTTATTGTTCTTCTATACATGAAAATATATAGATACTAGAAACCGTTAAAATGAGAGATAGAGTATAACACACAATGAGATTATTTTCCATAGAAACCCCTAAAAAAAAGTTCAAATCGAAGTCTAAATACCTGAAATATGCATATCCACTCAAAGGAGTAGGATTGGATTTTAGCTCCTACATAGTCTCCTTGACTCTTACCAATTTGCACTACAAGCTCTACATAGGTGGCGAATTACCAGAAATGCAGCATCATCCCCTTCCGCGACTGTATTGAAAAGAAAGAAGCCTCTGGTGGTTGATTGTCCAAAGCTAGGTGCCTCAAGAAAATGTTCATGAAACGCAAGAACACAAATCAGTTTAGGAAATGAAATTTCAACAATAAAAGTGACAAAAAATAAATAAAGCTATGCCAAAGACATCATGTTAAAAGAAAATGAGTAAATGGAAGGTGAAAGCAAACACTTCAGACTTGAGTAACATAACTTCTAACTTGACAGACATTCTAACAAAAGATGTGAACTTACTTGAACTTGGTAAAAATCAACTTAAGAGCTAGGTTGCAACTGTGAATGGACTTTGTACATAGATTTATGGACAGGAGATCAAACTTAGGCATGTTCGTGTGTTTCCAGGAAATCCCCAATTAAGTATCATTTGACTTTGCTATGTTATTACTAATTAAACAAAAACCATGATCCATATATCTAGGCAAAAATGATTATCAAATATCGAGAATGGTAAGAAACTGGAGTAGCAGCAGCAATGACTGCTCTTTCAATGCGTCTCAAAGTGGGAGTCGCCGCATTACTAGCTGCTAAAGTACTTGCACACCAAGAATTAGTTACAACCTTCAAATTCAAAACAGCAGTATAGCATAATGAAACAAAATATAATCTCAAAAAGAGCATAGTACAAATCTGACAAGACTAAGGTCAGGTATGAACATTATGCTTGTATTATCCAATAACTTGTATTTTCAGATTGGTTCACAATATATAAAACCGAGGTAGATAGCATAGAGGTTATTCAGCAAATATATATATATATAGAGGGTTTTTCAGGAGTAATACTAGCTAAAGTGTGCACATATTTAGGCCAAGTTTCATCTTGAAATCTAATAATAACATAAAGAAACTAGAGCTTACCCCAATAAATAAAATAATATTAGAAAGCTTATAGCTATGGGTGTGCATTTGCCATTTCACCATTTGAAAAGGAAAATTAGTTCATTCCCCGTCCAATTTTACAATTGATTGATAACTGAAAAAACAGCAGCACCAAGCTACACCAACCTGAAGTGACGTCAATATATGTGCAATTGCCTCATCTCTTGCTAAACCTAAAAGTACTCAGCATGTAAGAGCATGAAGAAAATCAAGAGCTGCAGGGGATGTCACCATTCGAGGTTGGACAAGCTGAAAAAGATATACCATGGTTTGCATAAACAACTTCTCTAGCTTGACGATCTCCATCACCTCTATTCACAGAAGTCAGTTCCCCAGTTGATTAATAAACTGAAAAAACAGCAGCACCAAGCTACATCTAAAAGTACTCAGCATGTAAGCGCATGAAGAAAATCAAGAGCTGCAGGAGATGTCACCATTCGAGGTTGGACAAGCTGAAAAAGATATACCTTGGTTTGCACAAACAACTTCTCTAGCTTGACGATCTCCATCACCTCTATCCACAGAAGTCAGTTCCCCAGTTCGGTCCCTTGATTCATTCTGATTTGGAATGCTGGCACCACGCTCTGGGACATATCTCTCTGAATTTCTGTCCCTAGAGTCTATAGCAGATTGATTTCCAGCATGGGTAGAAGAAGCTTGCTGACCTTGCATGAAACTTGGCCTATTGCTTGTTGATGGAGGATGGCAGATGAGGTTTATTAACAAATTAAAAACTGGTTCAACAATCTACAATTTTGACAATGAAAATTTTCAAAGTTAATTGAGGCACAAATACTTCAAAATAAACCATAAGGTTGCTGTGCAACATTACCTCAGGTTCAACATAACCAGCACCATTTGCAGCATCCAAAATGACAGCTATACCCAACCCGACATTGGGCAATGTAGCATGACCGCTCTAAAGACAAAAGTAGCAGCAAAAAATAAGCATTCTATCTGACCTATCTGGCTTGGTTTGGAGAGCCAACTCAACAATCTGATGGACAATATTCCGCGGAAGAGAACAAATACACTCCATCATCACCTGCAAAAGTATAGAGTGAATCAATAATCCTCAACAAATGATACAAAGCTGCAAGAAAATAAAGAGTAAACAACCAAATCTAGCAAAATGTGTATAAAGAATTTAGTGTGAGTGGAAACAACAAAAAATATGGGCAGGACAAACTACCTGAATTGACTCAATAGTAAATAAGAAGGAAGAAAGACCAACATATGTATGGGCATTTCTTGGAGACGGAAGGAGTCTCTGCATGCCACCAGGATCAACAAACAATTGAAGAAAACTTTCTATGAGCAGTCAATGCACATATTAGCTTCAAAGTATCATTCATAAGGAATTTAGTGTAGGGTGTTGTTTCTTTGAGCTTAAGACTTCGAAGCAATAATGCAAGGCATACATCTACTCCCTTCTCACGGAGTACAGGACCAAGAACTTCAACATACTCCCCAAGAAACACAAGACACTGGATACAGAATCTCTCTCTCAACTTCGAGAGGGAATGACCATCTGGAATAGAAAATTCAGCGAAATCAGTTATACTCTCTGGTTCCATAGGCTTTGAATTCTCCAAATCATCATTAGTATTACTTGAACTCCTACAAGTATCAACATATCAAATGAAGATATAGATATATAGTATAAATAAATCATGTCTCAAACACAAAACTATACAAACATATAGGAAAGTGTCATCAGTAAAAGACATCTCATGAAGCATAGGACCACCAACCTTGCAAGAGCAACTGCACTAGCAGCATCCATAACAGTAGATGCAGCAACCACAGCAGCTTCTTCATCATTCGTCTTCTTGTATTCCTGCAGTAAAGAAATGCACGAAGTTCATGAGAAACAACCATTCAACAAGAACCTAGAGAGGTGAGAGAAAGCAATCATCAGTATCATCTCTTTCAAGGATGAAAGAATCACCATTGTTCCTACCTAAACCTTTTCCAGCATCAAAAGCTTTTCTCGGTTCTTGACTTCTCATCAGACTCTTTTCTTTCCCATTTTGTCCCACTCCAGATCTAACATCACACAAGAAAATATATATATATATATATTAGGCTCCAAGTCCTCACCTAGGAAATAAGGAAATAAAATATTAAGCTCGACAAGGTTCAAGCAGTAAAGGATGGCGAGTGAAATAAGCAGTGCAGTCGGAACAAGAGAATGTAAAATCAGACCAAGAGAATCGAAAATGAACAGAAAACCCTTTGCATCAGGAATATACTTAACAGCGGGTGGGCAGAGCAGAACAAAAGCCGGGCAAAGCGGAACAGAGGTGTTTTTCTCTCTTCTTCTTCTCTCTCGGCTCTCTCTTCTCTCCACAGAAGAAAGGCCGTGCAAAGCGGAACAGAGGTTTATCCTCTCTTCTTCTTCTCTCTCGGCTCTCCATCTCTCTCGTCTCCCTTTCTCTGTCGTTCTTTCTTCCCGTTCAACAAGTTTTGTATATATATATATATGCAGTGATTAGCAGTACTTAAAGGAACTCATCAAATTTTAAATTTGGTATGCGACCGTTAAAGAATTTTAAAAATTATGGTTTGTAGTAATTTTAGAAGTAATTTTTCAAACTTTTATAATCTAGATTTTTTTTATATTTATATCTTTATATAATACTAGTACAATTATACAAGATGGAAAGTAATGAGTTTGTTTGTTTTTTATTTTAAACAAAAAATTATTAAACTTTAGATAAAAATATCAAGATATTTTTCCCTTATTCAATTATGTCATTTTTTAAATTAAAAAATCCTAAACAAACATACCTTCAATAAATTCATTTGAATTCATTTAAATTTTTTTGAATGAACAACAAAAAAATTTGACATATTTTAACGGAATATAGTGAGTATTTAGAGTATTCATTCAAAATATGTCATCTGCAAAAAAAAAAAAAAAAATCACACAAATAATTATATTATGAGTATAATATTAGTCCTAACATACAAATCACTATTAAAGTCGATATGTAAGATTGAATAAGAATTGTCAAAATTATATTTTGATTACAACTTCATAAACGAAACAAACTTTGATGTTTTGAATTTCAAGATATTGATAATAGAAATATTTTCAATTTTTTTTTGAAAAACTCCATGATAGTTTATGGGCATGTATTTGTTAACACAAGTAAACAATACAAAAATCATATGCAAAATTAATAATATATATATAGTCCACATAATTTACAAGTAACAAATAAAATTTTTGTAATTATATTTTGAAATAGTACTTTTGTAATATAGTTTTTCAAGATACTTATATATTTGTAAATTTTGTTATAAGACTATGAGTTTGTTTATCTAAGCCAAAACTTTAGGTTTTTATTATTTGATTTTGTTTTTTTTAAAAAAAAATATATATATTTTTCATATAATAAAATTTTATATAATACAAATAAATTATTTGTTTAGTTATAATTAACTTTAAAACTAATTTTATAAAAAATAAGAATTTTAAATATAAATAAAAATATTTATTTATTAAAGACATAAAGTTTTGAGTTGATGTAAAAATTAAAAATTTAATTAAATTAATTCATAATATCTATTAAAAAAAATAGTACCTTTTATGAGATGAATAAAATAAAAACGTAACGACGAAAAGAGTAATATTTTTTAAACTTTTACTTCAAATAGTTTAAAAACTATTCAATTTTAGCAATTTAAAGAGTTTTCAAATTTTTATATTTTTAGATTTTAAAAATTTTGAAAAGTCAAAGGTTTTGTCTTTCTTATCTTTTTTTTTTTTTTCGACGTTTCCAAAAATATTAATATATTATACATATTCAATATTTTTATATTATTCTCTATATTTCACATAAAAAAATTTATTTTTCAACATTTTCACTAAACAAACACATCCCAAGGATTTTAAAGTAATTTTGAATATAAAACAAAATTTGAATTTATTTACTTTATCAACTTTCACTCATTGGATACTATTTATATTTTTAAAAAATATTATATCAAATATATATTTTTTTTCAAACAAAATATCATATAATTTTCAAATATTCAAAAACATAAAAAAATCTGTATCCAAACAAACCTTGTAACTCTTCGGTTAAAATAAATAATTTTTAAAACTATTTTTACATGTAGATTTTGAAAAAATTGTTTCTTATGATATTTATTTAAGAAATTCTCAAATAATCGGTTTGATATATATATATATATATATTTTTTTTTCAAATATTCACACAACAACAATTTTTTAAATCCTAAAAATATTATACTATTATATTTATATATTTATATATTTTTTTATAAATTGAAATAGACGTAAAAAGTACAACGGCCGAAGAGTCCCGAACTCCTTTTACAATTTCCAGAAACCCCAAATCGATTCACTCTCTGTCTACGATTCATCATTCAATAACGGAGTTGTTGGATCGGAGCTCGATTTATAGGCTAGCTGGAGGAAACCGCAAATTGTAAATGCATGTGGCACTGGATCTGAATTGCTTCCTGCAGGTTGTGGTATTGGCATTGGCGGCGGCCGTCGGATTCCTCTATTTGGTACGGAACACTGCGTCTAGGTATTTTGTAGTCGACTCCAATTTCGGTTCCAGCGCGGCTGATTTTTCCTCGGATCGAAACACTAGGGGAAGTATGACGCCGGCGGTTGGAGGAGGAGACAAGGTTCCTGATAAATGTGCGGTATGCGGCGATTCGACGAAGAAACAATGCGCTCGTTGTAAGAAGGTTAAGTATTGGTATGCACGCGCGCCTAATTTTTCACTTTCTGCACGTGTTGTGTTATGAGTGCGTTTAGAGAATGGTAGTGGAAGAAAGTATGGAATTTTGTGCTTCCTGTTTGAATTGATTTACGTGTGTTGTTCTGTTTTTATGTATATTGGACAAGCAGGCGGTATTCTAAGGGTTATACATCTTGATAAGTTTCCAATCCTATTGTTAATTAAGCTGTTGGGCGTATCTTGAACAAGAACATGTGATTTAGAGACGAACGCTTTCAGATATCTTAAGATCTTCATGAAAATTTGGCAATTTCGATATCCTATCTCAAATATTATAATTCATTGTTTTTCATAATGGATGCCTCACCTACTGTAATTTTAGAAATCTGTTGTTGTCATTCACGTAGTTTACAAATTGCGTTTCCTGTTTGCCTGGCTGATGAGGGAGAAAATGGCAACCATTCAACTGTGATCAGTATTAAGGATATATGAAGCATATGCCCATGCTAACCATTGTCTTAAAAATCTTTTATGATATCATCGTCGTCATGAGGAATGTAATACTGATTGTTCACTTCACTTTAGGGTTGTAAAAGTTGGCTTGTATAACAGACTGATAACCTTGTTCTTGGTTAGAGACTTATCTCTGTGTTCTAATTAATTTTCTCTCTAATTGGGATTCCTGTTCTTTAGTCACCCTACTGTACAATGTTTACAAGAATCATTCATAGGGACATAAATGAGAACCATGAATGATTACTAGGGTAAATGTTATGCAGCAGTGTAAAGACAGGGTGATGCATATGTTGTCTAGCGACGGTATTCCTTCTCCTTGCTTTCATAAATTAAACTAGAGGATTCTCCAAAATTACTTTAGATCTTCCATAGTAATGGCTGTCTCTCTGACCTTGTAGTTCTGAAGCTTGTCAAATAACCCACTGGGAGGAGCATAAGCCAAAGTGCAAGGACTCGACATTTATTCAAACCTTCCAAAAAGTATTTAAAAATAAAGTGAAGGATGGGAAAGCTTCCCTAGTTACTGACAATGGAAACTCAAGACCTATTAAAAATCCAAACCAGGTATTATGGTGTCTATTATCCTCGGGTATCAAGGGCTAATAAGCTTTTAGTGTGACATATGTCTGTTATGTTTTCAGATCCTTTTTCCATATGAAGAATTCATAAATTTTTTTGAATGGGACAGACCAGATTATCCTCCTCCCTGCGGACTTTTAAATTGTGGAAATAGGTAAGGGAATCATTTGGTCTTTTCCCTGTATCTGATTATGTGAAATTTCAATCCATCCTTATGGATTCAAGTTGTTTCTGTGCAGCTGCTTCGCTAATGTGGTTCTTCAGTGTCTTGCATATACTAGACCGCTTGTTGCCTATTTGTTGGAGAAAGGCCACAAGACAGAATGTAATGTTACACAATCATGATTATCTCTTTCATTATCTACTCGAGCAAAAGGATTCACTGTTTGTCCTACTGTGGTTATTACTGTCCAATCTTTATGCTTGTATTTGTTTTACAGGTCAAATGGACCATTCGTGCTTTTTCTGTGAATTTCAAACACATGTGGAACGAGCTACTCGGAGTACTGCTCCATTTTCTCCGATCAACATTCTTTCACGTTTGCCTAATATTGGTGGTAATCTTGATTTTGGGCAGCAGGAGGATGCCCATGAGTTTATGAGGTCCTTATCTCACCCAGTTTTTGGTTACGTCTTGTCTTTCTTTATGGAGTTCTGAAGCAGAATTTATGATGCTTATTTTTGCTTTCTTTTAGTCCTCTTTTGCATTATGTTATAAAGTTAGAATCTCATTTGTTTAGGTTTGCCATTGACACAATGCAATCGGTGTGCCTTGATGAATTTGGTGGAGAAAAGGCTGTTCATCCTAGTTATCAACAGACAACCCTTATTCAACATATTTTTGGTGGCCGCCTTCGATCTCAGGTAGATTGCATGGTTGAAGCACACAATTTGATTTCTTATTTGCCAATGTTGTTCTCTTTTGAAACCTGCAATCCTTCATGATGAAAAGTGATTCAGCTAATTTTTTAGAGGTGAAGATTGGATAAGCCTGTGCTATAAATTGCAAAAATAGATTAACAAATGAGAGCAATGTTTGCTTTGAAAGAAATTTTTAGTTTCATATATTTATCAAATTGTGCCTCTGTCTTGTTTCATTGGCACTTTCTCCTTTCAGGTTGTGTGCACTGAATGCAATAATGTATCAAATCAATTTGAGAACATGATGGATCTAACAGTTGAAATCCATGGAGATGCTGAGACTCTGGAGGAGTGTTTGGATCAGTTCACTGCCAAAGAACAGCTTAATGGGGATAATAAGTATAAATGTGATGGGTAAGTGCTGTGTTTTTCGCAGGGTTGGGCTTACCTGCTATTTGCCTTTATTTCAAGTTACATGAATATTCTATGTCTAGGAACAGTGGAACTGTTTCCACTTGCTGCAGTCATGTTCCTTTAGTTCCAGTTACATGAATACCCTATATCTAGGAATATAATACTATATCTGTAATTTATAATATGTGAAGGGTGTGTTTGTTTGGGGGATTGGATTGGATTTACACTATTCATCCAATTTTTTTCCCCCAAAAACATCAAATCAAACACCTATTTTTAATTTTTTATATTATACTAAAAATCAATTTTACATTCAAAACATCACATCAACACCTATTTATATCACATCATACAACTATTCAAATTCAAAATTTTTATTATTCAAATCCCAACTCAAAATCTAAACCCCCAACCAAACACACCCGAAATGTACTTGTTACAGGCAGAGAGTTTATCTTCTAAGTTTTACAGGTTCCCTTTGAAATCATGTTCTCTTCTCTTGCAAACCTCTGCATTATCACATTTATAAAATATGTCTGAAACCCCAACAGGTTTAAAGCATAAAAAAATGCTCCTTGCTTTACATGAAAATGTCATATCTCTTGACCACTTATAATTTGCTTATGCAGTTGCAATGCTTATGTCACGGCATGGAAACGGCTCACTATTCAGCAGGCGCCAAATATCCTTACAATTGCCTTAAAAAGATTTCAGGTCCACTCTTTGTATTGTTGCATTCAATTATTTTATGTAGAATCCATGGCATATATGAACATGCAATGTGCATTGACTCGCAAAGTATGCAAGTAATATGAACTGAAGAGTGTGTGGTAGCTATAACATACTGTAGTGCTAGTTTCATAGCTAACAGCCTGATTAGTAGAGAAACTGAAGCTTTGGAAATAGATAAGGGGTTGTTGAATTTGGAAAACTTGTCTATTTAGGAGGAGCTATTGATTGCTGAAATATATGGCTAACCAAACAACAAAGGTTTCAGTGGGGAGTCCAATGAATGGTGAGTCTGAGCGTTCTTTTCTAACATCACAGATAACATGCAGTTGCACTGCAGCAGTGATCATGATTCTCTCCCATTTTAGGCTTTAAAAGAGGCGAGATTCTGGTTTAGAACACATGCATGATGTCTATATTTCCTTTCAAATACATAAATATGCTGTTACTCCATTGTTGTGATCGTTTAATTTTGGAGCACTGTTTATTTTGTTCCTTTAGTTTTAATAGCATATTTATAACAAATGAAATAAGCTTTGCTATTGGTTATATTTTCTATAATTTCCTTTCCTTGCCTTCTATTCTTTTTCATTTGTTAAAGTATTTTGACATAATTTAACTGTAACCTTTGTTTACGTTATTCCTTGTTTTATATTTATCTTAAGTTTATGATAAGATATCTTAATTTTCTTCAACAGAGTGGAAGGTTTGGAAAACTTAACAAGAGGGTTACTTTTCCCGAGAAGCTGAATCTCACATCTTACATGAGTGAATTAGAATTTGGAAATGATTATGTGTTGTATGCTGTGATTGTCCATTTGGACATGCTGAATGCCTCATTTTTCGGTCACTACATCTGCTATGTTAAGGGCTTCTGTGGAAACTGGTTCAGGATCGATGACTGTGAGGTATTAGTTGCTGTCCATCTATCGATGTGCACTCTGTATTTTCCCATTGAACACTCATTTATGTTACTCGGGTTCATATTGATAGAATTATGTTCATGTACTAATACCTTAAGACCACTATGATTTTGAATTAAATAACAACTCAAAAGATATTTTCTTTCAGTTTTTGCTTGAGTTTGTAATGTCTGTATTTTACTGATGGAAGGGAGTGGCAACTCTATGATACTAAGTTATGTTGTGCAACGTAATTATCAAGACATCAGGCAGAAGCCGTAGAATCATTTTGGTTCGTTCCATTTTCAACAGTATCATTGTCTATTGATTCATTAACTCAACCTTTTTCAGGTTACACGAGTCCATTTGAATGAGGTGGTTTCACAGGGAGCTTATATGCTCTTGTATAAAAGGTACTTTCTCGCAAATTAATTTAAAGAGATAATATAAACATAAGTTGGATATAGAATTAAGTTTGATGCGTCTTCAATATTTACTTTCATAACTATCCAGTTGTCTGAATACCATAGCTGCATTAGTTAATTACCATTTACTAAGTGCCTTCTTTGTTCGATGGGTTTTTGTTGGTTGCAATTGATTTTTTTGTCTCTATTATAGATTGTACAAGTGAAAAACAAGTTTCCATGTCTACATTTTGAGGGCCCTTGTAGAAAGTTTTAATACATACTGATCCATACTAGACATTATTCAGTTTGCTACTGGCCCTTAACAATTCTTATGGATTGCATCTAACAGGGTTCATGCTCGTCCTTCATGTTTGCTTCCTGCTGAAACTTTTAACAAACTAGAAAACGGGGATTCAAAAAAAGCAGTAGATATTTCAGTAAAACAAATTATTCATAGCTCGGCAGCTGGAGCATGCCTTGGTACTCCTGTTGATTCTGAAAACTGTTCTGGACCGTCAGTTAACATTGAGATATCTTCCATAGCCAATATAGAAGATCCAACAAGGGAGGTAAAGATAGGATCTGCTGAAACATGTTCATCCACTGTGAATGGTGGAATTCACAATTTTGAGGCTGCACCGAAAAAGGTCGGCTCTTTGAATGACGCAAGCGAACTGATCCCCGTCAGCACTTCCTTGATTGGTGACAGCTCTATGGAATTAGATGCCAGCAATGTGGCACCCTTTGTGTCTGATACCAAAAATCCAAGTGAGGGTAATAGATGCAAAGCTGATGGAGGATCACACAGAATATTGACAGATGAAATGACTTCTGCTGCGAACTGTAAGATCGGGGAAGGCATGGTATCCTATCTTTCTCCCATGACCACCTGCGAAATTCGAGATGTGAACTCTTCTAATGGCAGCTCTACACCTGGCAATACCGTGAATTCAAATGAAACTTCTGGTATAAAGCTGAAGCCGGTTTTCGTTCCTGGTTTTCTTGGCAAACACCCACAAAGGAGGCCTAAGCAGAAAAAGAAGGTAGTAGTAGAAGCCAAACTTTTACAGGCAGAACATATCAACATGGCCTCAAAACTTGAGGAGATTCGGTTCTTGATGCACAAGAATTGAAGGGTTCCGGCTGACTCTGGTACGACCAACAACCTCAGCAGTGGAGATTCAGAGCCTTCGACCTGTGTTTACTGTAAGTACCCGAACTCACATAACAATAGAGATGGTCTGGCAGCAAAACCATGTTGTTGATGACAGTTATCGTCGACAACACCGGATATGTCCATGATAGATGATCCTTGAGGTTATGATATTTTTCTTTTTCTCTCTTTTTTTGCACCTAACTTGTCAAATGAGAACATGGCAGTAGATTTTGACATAGGGAGTACTAGCATGCATGCATGCATCAAGAAATTTTCATTTTCTTTCTATCATAGTTTTTAGAAAGAGAGAGAGAGAGAGAGAGAGAGTTTTGTTTATGAATGAGCAGCCAGCAGCATTAGAGTAATGTGTGTTTTTTTCCTGGTGATGCACAGAGAAAGATGATTTATGAATTTTAAGCAATTGTTTCTTCTCTTCTTTTCAGTCACTTTACATAAAAATTTTATACATCTCAAATCATCAAATGGTCTCCTCTCAATTTGTGTTGCTTCCATTGATTTATGATATGCATTAATGTGTGTGTGTGTGTGTGTGTGTGAGTGAGAGAGAGAGAGAGAGAGAGAGAGAGAGAGAGAGAGAGAGAGAGAGAGATCTGTTATCAAAATTTGATGTGTACTTTTACACTGCATAACTACAACTGTGATGTTCACTCCATAAGGGGCAATAAATGGTACAGCTACTTTGGACCACTTATTATGAAGCCTTTTTTTTTGGTTTAGCAATAAGAGCTGCTACTGCTGCTGCTCGTTTAACTGTACAGTGCGTTTTGGATGTGATGATCGTTACATTACATGCAATGCTTTGTAATACTATTAAATTTAGATGATATGCACCAATTTTTATTTTTTTACCTGAACATTGTAAACAAAAATGTTGAAAAAAACAAGTTAACCAAGTGATTTCAACAAAATGTTGATTTCATTTTGGTATTATTATTAATAGCATATTAAATAATGTTTGGGGACGCTATGCCTACACACAACTGTATGAACCTAACGTAAATGCGTACGCTCATTCAGTTCTTTTTGTTTGTAGGTTTTCTAACCGACTTTACTTTTACTTTAAATTTTTTTATCAAAAAAAATAATCAAATCAAATGTATATATTTATTTTTATATTATATTAAAAATAATTTTACATTTGAAATATTGCAACAAAAGTGTATTTATCATACATCAAATTACTATTATAATTAAAAATTGTATTATTCAAAACTCAAATACACAAATTATCTTTACATATCGAAATAGGCTAGTGCAATCATGAAACTCAACAAAAAGGAATAATAATAATAATAATAATAATAATAATAATAATGTTTACTAAAAATTCCTCATATTCATGGCATGAAAATACTCACAAACAATCTATTGTTCACTTCACGACATAATTTTGTATTTTTGTTATTTGAAAAAATAAGGATATATTTACCTAACTCGATGCAAATACATAATTAACTAAAGTAGTCCTAGCAGGGTCTATTATATATAGTACTGTATTATTTTTTAATAAGTAGATAGATATTGCACATTATTTATGTATTTATTGTTATTATTATTGTAGTTACCAATGTCGTCACTTTCACGCTCTCCTTCTTACTATTGCATTCCATACTTGCGCTTTCTCAAATTTCTCCGTTCGAAACACACCTCAATTTCCATTTCTTCAATCTGGAGTCATGGAAAAGAGATAAAGCGTTTACTCTGTCGTGATTCTGGATGCCTTGATTTGTTTATAGGTGAGTACCGACTGTTGTTTTCTCGATTTATGCATTGCTTTGATTCTGCTTTGGTTGCAGATCTTGATTCAGTTTGTTCCTCTGTTTCGTTACTCATAGGTCGTTATTCTTCCCTGAAATCAATCGCTGATGGATACGATGAAGTAATTTAATTCAGTTCAATCCACTGTTTGGCGTTTCCAAGTGTTCCTCGGTATCATCGAACGAGTTCGACATTTTGGTTTCTGGAGATTTTGCAGATGGATTTCACTGCAAATCCGACTCCGTATTTGAGGTTAGTTTTTCGTTCTGAGTAGTTTTCCTTTTTAGAAAAACTGAAATCTTCTTAAATTTTAGACAGCAATCATTTAAAGGACCACTGTGTTTCTGACAGATCTGCTTTATTGCGTTATTCCTTCTCCACGGTAGATTTTATGATAGTATGTCTTTTTCATAGAAGGTTCTGATCAGGCATTTAATTTTTCCTGTTCATTCCCCATGGTACATTTCGGTTGTAATTAGACATTCTGAAAGAGTTTTTTCTTATCTGATATATGTTTCTTGTATGTAATGATGCATAATTAAGAACCTAGAAATAATTTATTATGAGAACATTCTATGTTTAAGTTGATTTGCTTCTAGTCCACTAGAATTAGTATTGATTATCTTGTGCAAATGGAAAATGCAGTTTAGTTTCAGCCATTTCGTATGGAGCTGCTTCAATGGCAATGGTTTTTATCAACAAAGCTGTGGTCATGCAGTATGCCTATTCCATGACTCTTTTAACTCTTCAGGTACATTGAAAGTGTATGAATTTCTTGTAAGAGTATCTACAATCTCTCCTTACTGCCGTATTCACTTTTTGATGATTCACTGGAATTTCTTCTTATTGTTTTGAGCTGTTAACAGCAATTGGCCACAGGTTTCCTTATCCACTTAGGTAGAATAACGGGATATACAAAAACCAGAGGATTTAATGTAGAGACAGCCAAGAAACTTTTTCTAGTTTCGTTATTCTACAATGCGAATGTGGCGTTTGCGCTAGCAAGCCTGAAAGGTGTTAATATCCCAATGTATATAGCCATCAAGAGGCTTACGCCACTTGCTGTACTTATAGCAGGATTCTTTTATGGGAAAGGAAGACCAACAACTCAGGTTAGTGTATCGAAAATTTCTGTTACAATATCTGTCTGATGATAAATGGTTGTAAATCCATGTTGTTGAGGAATTGAACTTGATAATCGAGACAAAATGTCTCATGGTGAATAAACAAGGAGTTATGAAGTAAGATATAAATTGAGGCTTTACTACAAGCCCTTAAATTTAAAGTTTTCAGAATTATATTTGATTGAGCTCACTAGTTAACATGCCTGCCAAATAACCATAAAAATCTTAAACATTGGAGGAGGTTTTTCTTTGAATCTTGACTATCGCTCATCTATTGAAAAGGGTGTTGTGTGATAAGATTTTGGGATGTGATTATGTGAATCCCTCCTGCACATTATGGAGGTATCTTAACGAATTAAACTAGACAAAGTGCTTCACATAACTCTTAAGATATGAAGTGGAACTTGACTACAAGCCTTCTAGATTCTAGGTCATTGGAACTATATTGTGTTTGGTGGTTGAACTATTTTGTAGGATTTTATTGTGTCAAATTGAATTAGATTGCTGACTTATGTCTATGATTGCAGTGCTTAATCTGGTAGCCATAATTATCTAGAAAAAAATATGATTCTTGAATGGGTAAATCTGGCCGTGAAGATTAGTTGTGAACATTGCTGGAATTTGTCTTGTTACACACTTGATGTATATGCAACAATACATTCTTCCCAAAACCAAAAGGGACAGTGTGAAAAGAGAGGGTGAGAAAGAAGGAAAGTTGTTAGAGACATTTCTTTCGAAATAAGATAAGTATATACTTAGGGACCTTTATATTGACCTGTTTAATGTTTAGTTAATAATTCCTAGAGAGTTATTGTACTTGAACTTCTATCCACACAAATTGAAGCTCAAAAACAACAAATGCTTTCTTTCGAAGTCCGAACGATCCTGGTTGCTCTTGACTTGTGTGTTTCACTACCTCTAGTGAAACACAGTGTGTTTTGAAGAAAGTTGCAGTCAGTAGATTCTAATGTTTTTTCTTGACCAGCCCTTTTTCCTATATTTTCCTCCAGGTTACACTTTCTGTAATTTTAACAGCTGCTGGAGTTATTATAGCAGCACTTGGAGATTTTTCATTTGATCTTTTCGGATATGCCATGGCGTTTACTTCTGTCTTTTTCCAGGTATTTTTGTACACTATGATACTAATGTTTGAAACTTTTTTGGTTATATAGAGACTTGGTTTCCTAATTTCTCTTGCAGACCATGTACCTGGTGTTGGTAGAAAAATCAGGGGCCGAGGATGGTCTGAGCTCAGTCGAAATCATGTTCTACAACAGCGTTTTGTCACTCCCTTTTCTTGCATTCATCATCATAGCTACCGGAGAATTTCCAAATTCATTGTCGGTAATATTCGAAAAGGTCAGAACCTCTCAAACTCAAGTGTAAATATTCATGGGATTGACTACTACTACCCATATTGTGTTGTGTTAATTGCCTTTGTTGGCTATGAAAAAAATGACTACTATTATGGTTTTTAACATGGGATTGGAATGAATTTGTTGACAGAGTGCGTCGCTATCATTTTTGGTGATTCTGATTCTATCTCTAGTGATGGGTATAATTCTAAACTACACAATGTTCTGGTGCACCATCGTCAATTCGGCTTTAACTACAACAATAGTGGGTGTCCTCAAGGGAGTAGGATCCACGGTATGTATGTATACGCCAAAAATCTTACATTTTTCCATTGCAAATTTTATCGAAGGAGAGATATCAATCAATGATTTAACTTATTAACCTATCCATCTACTTGGGCAGACTCTGGGATTTTTCTTATTGGGAGGGGTGCAAGTGCATGCATTGAATGTGACAGGACTAGTGATCAACACCGCTGGCGGCGTCTGGTACTCAATTGCCAAATATCACCAGAAGAAGAAGAAACAAAAATTGCCAAAAGTAGCAGTAATGCCAGATGTCGAAGAAGGCCATCGGAAGTGAACAACCGCCACACAGATTAAATTTTGCATCGGACGGGCAGGGAAGGGATTGTGTGTATTGATAAGACTGAGATATAGCATATGATTTATTGTCCTCCTTTCTTCGTTATTTATATATCAAATGTACAGCAGCCGAAAAAAAAGGTACGGTGTTTGCTGCTATATTTTATTTATAGGTGCAAAATGCACTACACTACACATATCTTCACAAAAGAGAGGAGAGGTCAAGATGAGATGAGAACGAAGACAACCAAAGACACATTTTTCCAGGTCTATTACAGCATGGACTCCATAAAATAAGCTATTATAGTGGGCTGGGCTGAGGTAAGCTGATATATCTATAAGTGAACCCAGCCCATGGACTGACGTATTGGGCTGGGCTATATTAATTTTGTAAAATTAAATATAATAAAATAGGTCCCAATGCCGGTCCAAATTGATTCAAAAGTAGTCTGGGGTCGAGAGGAGAAATAATATATCGACACATTAACGCACGTACTTTTGGTATACATATACATATGTAAATATATGCAGACATTATTATTTCTTTAACATTTTGAGGGTAAAGCCCAAATAATCTTCATGTGAAGGCCAAAAGAGAAAACACTGTAGATGGGTTTTAGAGTTGCAAAGCAAAAAGATACAAAAGCACAAGCATCATGCTATTTTCTTTGCGTCGAGCAAATCAATAGCTAAATAAATAGTTTGTTAATATGAAACACATTTTCTGGGTTTGGTACAAACAGCATAGTGGCAATAACAAGTACACAACAAAACAAACAAAGGTTAATCACTTACCTCCCGTATAGACAAATTAAACCGCATGACAGAGTAGCAGGGAGGGCAAGTAAGTAAACAAGGTGCAGCAACAATGAAGATACCCTCCCACTGAAGACCAAACGACTGACTGACAGACGACAAGCTTGGACTTAAAAAATACTGTACTACGCAAGGTTGCATTGACTTGGCCAAGAGTGACAAGTACAGATGTACCCTAAACTAAAAAATAAGATCCCCCACCCCACTAAAAAAAAGACATGTTTCCGTAAATGCATGACACGTAATATCAAAAAATAAAGATGGATTAAGAAAAGCCCGCCCCAATTGCCATTGATGAATAAATGAAACAAAATTTTTCTTAGTATTCAATGAGGAGAACTCAGTAAAATATGAAATAAAAATCTTATTTGGGCAAAGAATAATGGCGCATAGAGAGGGGTTATATTTGAAAGAAAATGGCATGCCTTGACTATCCACATATAATGGATTGAATACCTGCCCGTAGCGTGGAACTTGATCATCAGAGAACCTTACATCTAAGGAAATACCATAAATATTTGCGGAGAGGGGGCGCATCATAGCCGCAGAAATGCAATGAAAAGAAGCATCTAGCAGAGAAGCCAGCGGGGATCCACAATCATTGAAATTGAAGATCCCACGGGTGGTGGAGAGGTCGAAACACAAGTAGTGAAGAGTGCAGATGCACGATACCAATGAAGCAGTACCAGGCAAACACCTCGACACAAAAACAAAACCATAACATTTTTAGAAGTGCTCCTCACAATATTCTAATATATCAATATATCAGAGTGATAATAACACATATGAAAAGCTACGAAAATAGTTTATGGGCATAGCAACAAACTTACTACTGAAGTAGTAACGACAACCAAATCCACGAGTAGAAGAAGCTGAGGCGTCACCCCACACTTACACAGTCGTACATAAGTCCAATCACAGTAAACACAATTCAAAAACTTCTTCAGTGGTTCAAGAGCACTAATGGCTTATCCAAGTTCAGCTTCTGCTCCTGCGCCTTTCCCTAACCCCATTTCTGCAAAATCAATACATATGCCACACAAAATAAGAATGCAGACACTCAGACAAAAAATATATATATGAAAAAACAAATATTTTTCCTCCAAACCCTTAATGAGTAAGTGTATTTTAATTAAACTAAATTTACATTTGTATAGCACAACCAAAAGAGGGTATAACCCTGAAACTTTCTGAGAATCCAAATGAAACCTCTACACTAGACAAGTTGCGACAATTTAATTTACTAGCAATTGCTGGTTCATCTGACTGAAGAATTCATAGTACAAACAACAATTATACAAAATTCATCCATCCTTCAAAAGTAAAAGAGAAGGAAGAGAACTTTACCCATTTGCATATGGAACCTCCTCTCGTCCACGATAGGGTGGTGACTTGCTGTAGCTGCGGCCTCTAGGCGACAAACTGCGACGCGGAGGGGATCGTCCACGCGGGGAACGACCACGAGGACTGTAACTCCTTCACACCAGATTAACCAGATGAGAATAGAGTTAATAATACAAGGCCAAACATATATTAAAGGAAGTAACAAAATCACACATTTATCTTCCCCTCCCCAAGATTCAAAGGCTGTTTCTTATTTAATTGAGTTTTACAAATTTTCAAACTTGTTAATTTACCTTCGACCATAACTTGGACTCCTACGATACCTAGGAGGAGTTCGACTCCTACGCCTTCCAGAACCTCCTCGATTTCTGCATTCACGGGCAAAATGACCAGGCTCACCACATTCATAGCATTTCAAATCAGAACCAGATCGTCCACGGCCACCACCACCACCACCACCTCCTCCTCCACCCCTTGAATTGTGTGACATTTCAACTCTCCAGCCATTTTTTCCTGTTCCATTACAATTTAGTAATCTAGATAAAATAAAAATGGTGATCAAACTGAATGGCTGCACAAATAATCATTTAAAGAAACATTCAACCATGATGCTATGCCTTCCACTAGAAATAACCAAAATCATAAGAAACCATTGAAACAAAAAAGAAACAAAAGTGGAAAAATTGTCAGATAGAACAAACGAGGAAACTATCTTCAAAAAAAATGTCTGCAGTTACCATTAATTTAAGTAAGAAATTCTTAACTAACCATCAACCTCCCTGATAGCATCCTGGGCATCCCTACGATCGTCAAAGTCAATAAAAGCATAACCAGGTGGTCTTCTGGCAACCCAAACACTGCAGAAAAAATTCAAGATTTATCCAAGTAATAGGTAAAATAACTGATTAATTATAGTAAGAAGAAACACGTGTTTATATTAACTAAATTAGTGTGAAAAGGTAATAAGATCTATTATCAACCAGGAATGAAAACCATCTATTCTTCAATTATTAAACTTGCATCAATTAGATAAGACATAAGTTTCAACCAACAGAATCCAAATTCAAGTTTTTTTGGTAGAAAACAGAATACACATAGACAGTGAAACAAAAGGATGCAGATAATTGTCTGACAAGAAAAACAAAACCAACTGAACAGAACAATTAAGTTACCAGAGTTATATATACACCGAACCTCACTCTGAAAGATGCAACTCATTTCATAGAAACAAAGTTAAAAATTCAAACACAGAATTTAATATAAATCACCAATTGGTATAACACAATTTTCATTATATATTTATCTTTTCCAATAATACCTTTCAGATCTAATGGGATGATGCTACTTAGCCCAACTCCAAACTTGGATACAAAAAAAAAACCAAAAAAGATAAACCCTAATATAAGAGGGTTATACCTTCTAATCACTCCAAACACGCGAAATTCATCCTCGAGTTCGCGTTCAGTAACCCGTGGATCCAAATTCCCCACGTAAACTCTGGACATCTCGAATCAAAGTTCCTCCGACGAAACTCTGAAAACATAAAATTAGATCAGCAATTCCGTTCCACTACCATCAAATACACACAAAACTCGAAAAAACGTAAAATTTAGGTGTGATTCAAAGAGTCATAGAGGAAGAGAAAAAACTAAGAAATAAAAAATCACAAAAAAAAAAAAAAAAAAAAGATCAAACAAACAAACGTAACATAAGTTAGCCAGAACAGATCGGAAAAAACGATGCAACTAAATTCCATCATACGCATCACCTCCAGGAGACAAACAAAAGGATCAATAGCTTCAAATCTATGCACATATTCAGTAGATCCAAGGAGAATCGATTCACTAATCTACACCAAAAGGCGAAAATCGCGAAGAGAGAAAAACGAAACCTGAAGCCGCAGTTGAAGAAGAAACCCTAGCGCACTGTAGGGTGCAGTGCAGTGGCCTCGCTATTTAAAACAAATGTCCCGTGAAATTACATTAATACCCCTGATTTGTTGGTTAAGCGTAATAAAATAATACTGTATAAATATATTGTGTGAAATTACTATAACACGTGGGAGCCATTGTATGAACAAGCGTCAACGCGCGTGCATACACGCGTTTGTTCTATAATTTGATAAGAACAGAAGTTGGTCGTCGTTTGCTCTCTGATTTTCAACTTTTGTTATTAATAATCAGGCTGCGATTCCAATGAAATCTTCGTCTGGGTAAAGATTTGATTCCACGTTTAGAAGGAAAAGCTAAGGAGATTATCGGCAGAAAAAGAGCAGTTAATTGCTGCTCAGCGATTGATTCCTTGGATTTGAGCTTGCAGGAGTTGTTGGGTAAAAACCAGATTTTGGAGGCAATTTGAATCAACTTATTCGAAAATAACGTACTATTGCTTGACTGAATGATCGCTTATTTGAATTATTGCTATATATTTGCGTTGTGTTCATGAGACTTCCTTTGTTCTCTCGTCATGCTTGTGTTTTTTACCCCACTTCCGTTTTTCTGGTGTTTTCGGCTGAGTTGATTTTCTAGCAAATTAGACAGTTGTTGCCATTTTTTTTGTCTGCAGTCGGAATTAGCTGTGATATTTTGGTGAGGAGACGATGGTTGTTGATTGTTAGGGATCGAAATTTCCTTTGATTCTGAGCTGAAAGGGTTGGAATTTGAGAAATTATGCACAAATTGTTTTGAAGTTTTTGTTTGAATTTTGAACTTACCATTTGGATTGATAAGCTGTTTTTGAATGACTGCTAACAAATGGATAAACGCATAGAAAATTTGATATCTGCTAAGAAGTTGTTAAATTCCAGTTTAAGAAAATCTAGATCATTCGGATCATCCATAGAAAAATCTTGCTCTAGATTAGATGAGATTAACCATAGGCTGTTATCTATAGAACTATCCGTTGGACCGGTGCAAGCTCCGAAAGATACTCTTCTTTCTGTGTCTGCTTGTGTAAATAGATCTGTGGTTCCAGCAGCTTCAGTTCTTAAGGTTTTTGATGCAATCCATGGCCTTGAAAGGTCATTGTCCGATCCCCAATCTGATCTTCCGGGATATCTTAGTGTGCTTAAACGTCTGGAAGAAGCATTGAAGTTCTTGGGGGAGAATTGTGGAATGGCAATTCAATGGTTGTTTGATATAGCCAAGTGTTTGGAGGATCATAAAGTGATGGATGGGGGATTCGTTTTGCGTTTGAACAGGTCTTTGGAGAGTCTCCGAGAACTGGAATCAGGTGAAGAGAATGACTGTCTTGACGGTGGATTGCTTCAAGTTGCATTAGACCGACTGGCGAAAGAGTTCAGACGGCTATTGTCTGAATATAGCATTCCACTACATATGCCATCTCCTGCCTCGACTGGCCACGATGAGCGAGCTTCCATTGAACTGTCGCCTTTGCCTGTGGCTGTGATACAGAAGCTGAAAGCTATTTTGAGGAGATTGATTGCTAACAGAAGACTTGAAAGCTGTATATCCATTTATATTGAGGTTCGGAGTTCTAATGCGCAGGACAGTTTGCAAGGCCTCGATTTGGAGTATCTCAACATGCCAGTCTCCGAATTCAATAGAGCTCCGAACATAGATGTTTACATATCTCAATGGAGCAAGCATTTGGAGTTTGTGGTTCAACATTTGCTTGAAGCTGAGTACAAACTTTGCAGTGATGTGTTCGAAAGAGCTGGATCGAATGTGTGGAAGAACTGTTTTGCTGAAATAGCCGGACAGGCCGGAATTCTCGGATTCTTACAGTTTGGCAGAACTGTTACTGATAGTAAGAAAGACCAGATGAAGCTACTGAAACTGCTGGACATCTTTGCTTCCCTAACTAAACTCAGATCGGATTTCAACCGTCTCTTTAGCGGAGATGCCTGTGCCGAGATCCAAAACCTGACCCGGGATTTGATCAAGAGAGTCATTGAAGGCGCTTGCACGAGTTTCCGGGAGCTTCGGGTTCAAGTCGAACAGCAAAGACACGCCCCACCTCCTCCCGACTGCAGTATTCCGAAAGCTGTAAGTTCCACAACAGATTATTGCAACAAACTTCTTGGAGATGACTACAAGCCGATTCTTACACAAGTTCTGGTCATCGAAAGAAGCTGGAAGCGCGAAAAGTATCGAGAGAGGTTTCTTTTCGATGACATTGTTATCTTGATTAAAGTTGTCGAGCAAAACTTGGAAGCATGGTCCAAAAGCTACGACAACGCCTGGCAAACGTATCTGTTCCTGATGAACAATCACTGGCACTTGTACAAAAATCTGAAGGGCACCGAAGTCGGGAGCCTTCTAGGAGATTCTTGGCTAACCGAGCATGAACAGTACAAGGAGTATTATTTATCCATGTTCGTGCGTGAGAGTTGGGGAAAGCTCCCGGCGCTGTTGAGCCGGGAAGGGCTGATCTTGTTCACGGGAGGGCGTGAAACTGCTCGTGATCTTGTCAAAGAACGGTTGAGACTTTTCAATAAAGCGCTCGATGAAACATATAGGAAACAATCGCATTGGGTTGTTACAGATGAAGATTTACGCGAGAGAATTCGCCATGTTGTAATTCAGACCGTTGTGCCTGTTTATCGCAGCTACATGCAGAGTTACGGGGCGTTGGTAGAACAGGAGATGGATGCCGGGAAATATGTGAAGTACACGGTCCGTTCCCTGGAAAAAATGTTGGGCGCTCTTTTCCATCCGAGCAAGCCGAGTGCCGGATTCAACACAGGCAATGTGGATCGGTGATAGTGGTGACGTTTTCACTGTGGATTCGATTCGATGCTTGCTCTAGTGTAATTTCAATGTTACTGGTAATCTTCTTCAAGTTTAAAAATCTTTGTTTATAATTTTAGAAACATGTTCATATAGCTAAAATCAATGCTTCAGTCTTCGATTGTTGAAGGGATGCATCAAAGGTAATTAAATTCAATAATTAAGAAAGTTTACTTAATTATTGGCTTGTATATTTTGTACCTTGTCGGATGAATTGAGGTTAATACAGCACAATTACCACTTTTTGTTATGTGCTTTTTATTTATTACTTACATATAAAAGGTACAGAATTTATTGAAAACTTCTATAAGTAAATAAGTAAAATCTAATGAACAAATCGGTTATATCTAAATTTATCAGTTAAGACCAAAGGGAAGGCAATTCAACATATTCATATCCACACAGGAAGAGAAAATGTTATTTGGGACTAAGGAGGTCCGGGACCCCAACATCTCCCCAGTGAACCCCTTGTAGATCCATCTGGCGCTGGGAGTCCGCGGAGCTTCATACAATACAATCAACAAATCTAAGACACGTACAATTACTTACAACTAACTATAACTATCGAGTCACTTTCAAAGTAAAGTAGACGCTAACATATTTATTTACACACTGCACAATGTTTTGAAGGAAAGCTAAAGCCCTACAAGACAAAAGACAAACACACATATTCACAAGCAACATTTTTATTTCATTGAGATGAAGATGGTGAAGGCAGCGGTGGCAGTGGCAGTGGCGGTGGTGGAGGAGGAGCTGCAGTAGCCTTGCAAATCGGACACCAGTTCTTCAGCTTCAGCCACTGGTTTATACAGATCGAGTGGTACCCGTGCTGGCACACGCCCAGCTTCCCGATCTCATCCCCCAGTGTGTATTCCTCCTGCAAAACGAATGCGTGCACTTCAGCCATTTCTTATCGTGGAAGAAGAACATTAAGGTACTACCGACTAAAAATTTGTCATCATGATAATGCCAAGAATTGGAAATCCTATCTCTCATGAATTCTCAACAATCTAGAAGATCAAGGTCGAAAAAATTAAGCTCATAACCAGTTTTCTTGCTTCAATTTTGTCTGCGTATCAATGGAGGCTCTATCTTAACTAAGCCATTGGATACTGTAGGTACAGTAAAAAGCTATCTCGGAAAATGAGGGTATCAATTAGTCTAGAAAAAGACAGGCGTGCGTATGGAAATAAAAATAGGTTTTCATAAGGTAGACAAGAAAGAAATGTTATGAATACAAAGCATTTTAACAGTTAAGAACTTGTTTCAAACATAAAGTATTGAGATATTAAAGAAATGATGTCATTCTCGGTGGAATTTTATTTCTTTACCATGGTGGAGAAAGATGATGCACTAAATTTGTAGGCGAAAAATTGAGGATGCAAGAAACAAAGTACCTGACAAATGCAGCATTTGATGTCGTCTCCGTCATCACTTAATCCCACAGCTCTTACATCTGATGGCTTTGCCAGATATACGCTTTTACTAGTGCACATTTGGAGTTGCTCCTCCGAGAGTGCTGTGCTCACTGTACCCATCCTTTCTTCTAGAGCTAATAATTCCTGTGAGGTTCGTATAAAAAAAAGTCAAAGAGATTACGAAATTCTCAGAACAAGTCATGATGAAATTGATGAATCAAATATTTTATCTTTGATCGGATTAAAGCAAAATGCAAATAAAAAGAGCTACCTCGTATGACATGTTGTCGATATCCATTCTCATATCTCGGTGTTGGTCATACAAACTGAGGCCACTGAGGAATAAACTCGTCTCCAGGGCAATCACTTGCTGTAGGAAGAGAAAAACAGTTGAACAAAATTTTCAACCTGGATATGTCGTAGACTATAGCAAAGATTGGAT
The DNA here is from genome assembly GCF_009805555.1 of Andrographis paniculata. Lineage (NCBI taxonomy): Eukaryota > Viridiplantae > Streptophyta > Magnoliopsida > Lamiales > Acanthaceae > Andrographis > Andrographis paniculata. The sequence continues at coordinate 323,498 of NW_026137634.1, read as the reverse complement.
ACCTCATTTGTCAGCTCTTCATCCCGTTCAATCCTCCCAAGTGCTATTAACACCTGCAATGTAAACAAGTATATATCATCAAATAACTAATACGTTGGGCCAAAATAAAGTAGCTGCATTAGTAGGAGTGGTGGTGGATCGAGCTAGTAAATAAACCTGAATTATTAGAATGCCAAATTTTCAAAATGAGGTTGCAGAGACATATTTGATTTTTGAGAAAAACAAACTCAAACCTTCATGAGCTTACCTTTTCAAGACAATTTCATTATTTTAGGGAAACTCCCACTCTGCAAACACCATTACTATATGAGTGACAGTTTAAGCATGATTCAGGGCCAGAACAATACCTCAGCTATTCCGTCAATGTTGTATAATGGAAATGCATCCCGATTTATTATATGGGTAAGGCCAAGATCAGTAAAAGTAGATGGATTGTCACCATTACTGCTGGAAAGACTTTGCGGAGTTACAGCACTCGAACGACCACTAGAAGACAAATGCGGTGATAAAAATGGCCCTCCAACATTAACAGGTGTGACAGGATCAGGAGACTGAGGATCCCTTACACCCGATTCCCTATTAGTTGATTCATTTCTTTCAACTTGTCTGTAACAAAGCCTCATCCTGCTCTCATTCACATTTGCTGACATCCGTGACCTAACAGAAGCTGCACCACTGCTACTCTCCCCAGCAGTAAAAGTACTGCGCTTTGAGTCAGAAATGGAGATACCACTATTGGAACCAATTCTGTGCCTATGTGTGAATTCTGGTGCATTTGTCTGCCTGCCTCTACGATATAAACTGCTCTCCCCTTCTGAAATTTTCTTTTTCATTGCATATTTCCCGGAAGACTTTGATTCGGACAAATAATTTGGACTCAGGGCATCTGGTTCTGAATTGCACTTTAGATTCTTCAGACCATACCTACTTTTGTTACTACTGTTAACTGACCCAGAGCTTTCGGAAATGGAAGGGATGAAAGAAGCTGAGAGCATATTTTTGGCATTCGGCTTATGCTGAAATGTTCTTCGAGATCTTGCTTTTGATGGTATGCTGGAAGTCCCAACTTCAGGCAAGCTAACCCCATCAGGCTTGTTTGTTGATTCAGAATGATGCCTAGTTGGGCTCCTACTTGGTGAAGGCGTAAGTTCTTGAGCTTCTGAATCATCCGAGTGACTACTTTCTGATGAATCAAGTTCAGATTGAGTAGGCAACTTTCTCTTAGAATCGATGAAAGAGCTTTTCGTCCTGATCATCACAGAAGTGCTCCTGGAGGAATTTCCAATCATTTCATTCTTCCCATTTGATGAACTAAACGATGGGTTAGAGCATTTTGCTTTGTCATCACAGCGTTTGAATTTTGCTTTCTGATTGTTGTGCTTAACTTTTCCACTACATCCTGTTCGGGTACAATATCGAGCACTTTGATCTCCATCAGTGCTCACATCTTTGAAAGTAGCATTACATCCTTTTCTGCGAGCCATATTGCTGGCTGCATCGCTTTTTTCAGGGCATCCATCCATGAACAGTTGTATCAACTATCTACGCCTGTTTTGAAAACAGTAAGGCATTTCATTTTTATCACTCAATAATGCACATCTAATTTAACTGAAGGAAAACACTGCCCTAATTGAGAAGTTACTCATCGACGAGAGAACATGTTAAGTAAGAACAAAACATAAGAAATGAAGATTTTAGGGGTTTTTTACTATCAACTTTGTGTGGCGACAGTACACAATAATTTGAGGAACTCAGAAAAACAATCGTATATCTGAGCTTGGAAAGAGAGACAAGAGTTCACAAATACAAACTTCACATAATACACCAAGTCCATCATATATAACACTTATAGACTTATAGTATGTATTCACTTAAGTTGAGAGAGTGAAGTTACAGCTAAAAACTCAGTAAGAAAGTCTCGTGTAAAAAAGAAAAGAAAAAAAGAACATAATCTAAGGAGTTCATGAACCAATAGAAACATGTCAAACTTGGACAAAAACACTGACATGCTATAATAAACACTTCATAAGCTTGCTGTAACTGAAGCGTCAATTTTCCAAAATTATTGAATGATATTTGAATGGAATCATCATCATCATAAAACATGGCTAAAAGAAACGAAGATACATATATTTTCAGTGGAGAAATGAAGGGTTCATATGGTCAACTAGAATAGCCATTTACCAGTTCATACTCCTTCAAGAAATGTATGTATGTATGTATCTATCTATATATAAATAATATTCTAAGGCAAGTTCTTTGATGGCTTCACGTTTTTATTTTAATAATGAAGAATCACAATCAGAAAAGATCAAGCAAACATCACAGTATACTTACTCCCTTAGGCAGCAAACTTTATACAAAGGTGTAAGAGAAAGAACGACAATCTTGGATTGCATATAAAATATGCAGAAAATTTCTAAGAAGAAACAATCTCCAAAACCATAGGAAAGGGATCAGGCGACGGAATTAAGCAGAGAAGTCAAAGTTCAAAAACAACCACAAAAGATTTCACCAAAAATCATCCAAACTACCAACAAAAAAGCAAGCATCGCCTGTACAGATTGAAACAGCTCAAGAAATTAGGGCCAAAAAAGAGAGAACCCAAAATACCACAAACACGAAAAACAAATCAACAAATCTCCAATCCAGAGCAACAAACGCAGAAAATGATTCCCAAAAAAAACAATCAGAAAAGAAAAAAAAAAAAAAAAAAAAAGGCTAATCGGTTCAACCAAAGACCCAGCAAAATTGAACTCTCCGTATCAATCAATACCTCAATGGCAGGTGAAAGTCCAAGGCAGAGAGAGAAGCTTTCCGCTCACAGGTCGTCCCCTTTATCCCCACTTTTGAACCATCATTCCTTCCTTTAAAGAAGAACAAAAATTAGAAAAAGAAAGTTCCAACAACTACAGAGAATTGGAATTCGGCCCCTGGCTTTCCCACAACGGTATCATGAAAGCGATAAAAGCGAGGAAAGGGGAGAATTCAATGTAAATACGGAGAGATTTGTGCGCAAAAAAAGGTATCTATGGGCGTGCACTGTATCTAATCTAATCTAATATAATGCCGAATAATAATGGATTCGGATAAAAAGAGCTTTCCATAAACTAATTCCTTAACAAACAACTGCTGAATTGCCGTCCAGCCTTTTGTGTCCCCTTGTTCCATCTCAGCCGTCCGATTCCGTCCCCAATTTTTATACGGTCGAGATCAGGGAATGCTGGCCGCCCCAAATTTCCTAAATCGTCATTACCAATTTCATTGCGTTTTTTGTTACTTCATTATATAAACATATAATAATACTATTTATAACTCTTATTTTTTTAATTTTTTTTTTCTTCAAATCAGCATGTTTCTTTTCAATATTAGGTTTGGTAGTCATGGAAATTAAAAACTTTAATTTAAATAATACTTTATGTAATGTTAATTAGAAATTGAAAGTAACAGATTCTTGATTTATAATTGCCATGATCAAAATGCACATATTGAAAGCATATTCTTATTTTGTCACAATGTTGGCATCAATTTTGAGAGAAATTTGGGGCTAAATTGACTAAGGCTCGGGCTAAAACAATTATATATATATATATATAAAAGATAGATGTTTTTGGGATTGCATTTACGTATTCGAGCAAGGTCTAAGTGCATTTCATCGTAAAATGAGGTCGCATGGAAATACAACAAGAACAATAGAAGGGATTCCACAACAATCAAAATCCATTGAATCAAGTATACAACTCTAAAATGATCTTTTGATGGCAAATAAACAATATACCATATACTATATCTACTTCGATAGGCGATCAAGCCAATGAAAGGCGATAGCAGATGACATTAAATTCAAAGACCATACAAATCTCAGTTATTGAAAACCTAACAAAGAGAAAGAAGGAACGGGCGAAAAATAATAGCAAAAGATTAGACCAATGTAAAAATTTTACAGGTCATTGATGGGACCGGCAAGCATTTCGCTTTCCCCATAGATCGCTGACTTGAGAACGAGCTTTCTTCTATTCTGCAGCTACAGAAATACTCTGTCACACATAGGTTTGTTGTTACATGATCTTCGGAAATGGAAGGATGATACATGAAAGATTGAATCATGAATCTGGTTTGATATTTTGCAGTGATTACTGAATGAGAGGGTCGTAATAAAGTTATACCTGATGTAAAAGAATGGAGAAGATGCGCCGGATCAATTTTATCTAGCTGTTGAAGTTGAGGTTGTGGCGCCTTCGTGAGCTGTCAGACAAAAGGAATAAATAATGTGAGAAATCAATAATGGAGATGCTAAAAGGTTGTAGAAAATGGGTCCAAATTGTAATTCAGAAGACTATCAAGAAAACAACCATCAAATCTGAATGAACTGCCAAAATGACAATAAGCCCTCATTTGGATAGATGAGATTTTCTTGGAAAGAACACATTGATCTTGTGATGGTAAAATATGAGACAACAGGAGGCGAATACAGAAATTTCAAATTCATTAACCGGCAAATCAATACATAGATAATGAGCATCAGTCGAAAAATCTTCTAGTGCATTAAGTGTCACAAACTAAGCATCATTGATGATATGCTTCAAATCTTGACAGGCTTCAATGTTTGGCTTGATAGAATAATGTAATCGGAAGGCAACTTGTTGATCAAGAGAAATGGAGAATGCAGACAAGTTCTCCACAAGATAGAACGTCCTATCCATTCACTATTAGTCATCAACTTATAATCGTTATTATCGACTAAACATGAACCATTTGGAATTATATACATCTTTTACCTTTATCATTCAGAGATCCTCCCTATCACGACATGTTGGAAGAAAAGATACAATATGTTTATCTGCCTAAATTCTAACCTATGCATACACAGATCAAAATCACAAAGTTAATTAAAAAGTCGAGGAGGCATATAAACATAGTTCATTAGTAAGTTAAATAATATTATTGATTGCATAATTGAAAGATCCGCTTATACGCACAAAGACAAGTGGACATGTTATCTTCTTTGACACGTGACAAATAAAATGAGTACCATCAGACAATATTGTCATTCTTTAAGCTGTATATATCTTTACATAATCCAATTACTTTATGATCCACTATTGATATTTGCTTCTGATAGTGATGCATACGCTAAAATGGAACGGAATTATGAAATATTGCAAGATACGGTACTGAACAATAAACTAGGCCTACAATCAGGTATGATGTGTAACTGTTGCACAAAATATATTTACTCACCTGACCATATCAGTTCTGCTCCTACGCAACCCTCGAGCAATAACTCCATCATCATCAAAAGGATTATTATCTGTATATTCTACAGACGGTGCTGAACCCTCATCCAAGTGCGAAGTATCATAAGTCAAACTGCGGTTTCCTCTTCCGGAATCACTAACTCTCGACCTTCTTCTGTTTCTAGAATTCCTAAAGTTTTTAAACACCTGATAAAATATGCAAGATGTCCACCAGTTTCTCCCATCCCCATGGAAGTCATCAAAATCATCTCCAGAGTTATCATCGCCATATTCAATCACATAATCACCTAAGACGACCCCATGTGGAACTTCAGATTGAATGGTGCTCAAAACATCTATGATATCAGAGGATTGCTGGAAATTCTCCCAATCAAGCTTCCGTGCAGGATCAATTTTTGATGGTCGGGCATGAGGATGCTCTAATTGTGCATGTTTTCGAAGCTCCAAAAAGGTCCCAGTAAATTTACACTTTTCTTCTTCACAACAACGATTCATTACATCTAAATGCATACGAGCCCTATCAATAATTACCCATCCAGTAACTTCACCTCTGCACAAGGGGCAGGGCGGCTTGCTATTAGATCCTGATTCCGTACATACATGACTCTCCGATAACCGTAGAGATTGTGAACCAGCTGACATCATGTTTGCTTCTTTGAAGCGATCCAGGCAATTTGAATGTAAATGATCGGTATCACACACAAAAGGCCGGCATCCTTTATCGTAAGACGAGCACTGTAGAAGAACACTGTTGTGAGGGAAGTCCAAGCATATTGGACATATGACATCATCCCAGTTGGTAAAACTTTGGAATTCTTCCAGCAAACATTCATCCAGTTTGGATCCCTTTCCCAACATGGTAAAGCAGATTGAGGGAATCGAAACTTCAAGTCTTCATGACTACCGACATACCTTTAACACTTTTTAGATCCAATGATCAATGTTAGACAAGTGGAAATATATATATATATATATACATGAGTGCATGAAATCATACGAACAGAAAAATCCAATATGATGCGCTGTTGTCTATTATATAATGAATAACAATCACAATGAATGCATAAAAAATAAAGAATGTCTAAACAGCCCAATGTCTTCTTCATTCTTCTTTGTGTGCTAATATAATCACAAAGAATGCATAACAAAAGAAAGTGCCTACCCTATCTTCACACGCGGACATTGATTCTCCAGCTACCCTTCCCGTCGATCTTCAATGATTCCACTCAAGAATTCATGAAAGCAGTAAATTTCAGACGACCTTAAAAACAAGAGAAATCTAGATCACTTTGTTTGTCTAATATTTTAGACAAGGGACTTCCAATCAGTTAAACATGAAAAATCTAACTCATCAGGAAAGGCACTCTGGCAAACTACTCAAATAATTGAGAGGTCAGGGACACCCAAAGTCGAAGAACTTAAACACGATATAAACGAAGAATGGACAGGAAAAGGAAATAGATAAAACGAATTCTCTAGCGTTTAATTCTTATGAAATTCACTACTGAAACAACTTTTCACACCACCAGAAACTGCCTCAGCCTCACAGACATCAAAAGATATCAAATCTGGACAGAACTATTCTTTTCGAACCATTAAAAATGCAAACCCTACATATTAAATCCAAGAATCCTCAATTATCAACGATTCACATCAATCACTCGTAAGGCTCTACAGACGCACATCGCATCAGGACGAACCAGCCAGCAAGAAACGCATTTAAACAGTGTCTGACGTCAAAAGTGTACTTTATCCACTAAATTGCGAATACAATACATACATATATCAGACAACCAATTCACTCAGTACTGCCCTAAAATCAAGTTCTGATTTAAAAAACCATTGCAGAATCACATACCTTGGCAAGAACACCTGGTTAAATGAGGGTCATGGAACTGCAGAGAGAGAGAGAGAGAGAGAGAGAGAGAGAGAATCTGGAAATGGAAAAGTAAACTCGAAATTAGGGGTGTAGATGGAAGACTGATTCGCTTTGAGTATTTATATATATACACGAACGAAACAAATCTATATATAAATATTTTACTCTTATATCTTTATATTTTTTTATAAACGTTATACATTTATATTTAAATATATATATATATATTACGCATATGTTATTGTTATTATTGTTGTTTGTTAATTGGCTCGTTAGATTTGGATGATTTTAACTGACTAAGATATATTTATTTTAAATATTCAATTTAATTTAGAGGAAAAAAAGAAATAACAGTGGATCATGAATTAATATTATTTCTAGATTTATTGCTCGAAAATAAAAACAAGTTTCCAATCATGTAAATGTAGGCAGTAAACGTATTTAAATTTAATAGTGATTAAACGGTAAATAATTATTTTTCTTTTTTATTTGTATACTTGAAAAAAAAATAAAAAATCACATGTGACTCAAGAAAAAATTCCCAATGGTTAAAAATTATTCTCTTTCATCCCAAGTTAATATAGTATTATTTTTTATTATTTTTGTTCATTGTATTTCAATTTTTCTATTATATTAAAAATAATTGTATCTAGATAATAAAATACCTCTAATTTTATAATTTCTTTTTTGTATTTTTAAATGTAAAAATATCATAATTATTTTACATATTTTCATTGATAAATAAAATATTAGTATTTTTAATTTATTATAAAAAAATAAAATAATACATGGAATTGATAAGAATAAAATAGAATTTTAGATTAAGTACTAAATTTTTATGCTTTGCATTTCTTTTTTAAATTTTTTTATTATTAATCCGATTTATTGAATGTTTTGTTAAAAATGTTTGTATTTAAAATATTTTTTATATAAAATATTATATCGAAAAAATATTTATTTCACAATTGTTCATGCAACTATTTCAATAGTAAATTTTACTGGAACACAACTCATAAAATATAAATAATTAATGAAGATTTATATGAAAAAGTCTTGAATTTTCAAAATACATAACAATAATAATAACTTGAAAAGTGTATTAATTGTTCTTCTCATGTGTTTTTTTGGATATGTGTTTTTCTTTATCTTAAACTTCAATTTTCTATTATTTAGACTATATTTTTTTCCATTTTATAGAATATATCTTATCATATGTAAGTATATTATTTTAATATCAAATTAAAATTAAATTTTTTCAAACTCAATAAAAAAAAAAACATTATTTTGGAGAACAATGAATATTAGTACAATATATTTATTTATTTATTTTTTATTTTTTTACTATTTAATTTAAATAATTGTTTTAAAGTTAAATTATTTAAGAGAGTATTTGCTTGGTGAGATTGATGAAAACAATTTTTTTAAGAGCAAAACTAAGTTTTGGTCCAATTCAATATTATAATTATCAATTTTGGTCTCATTAAAAAAAAAATTATCAATTGCGGTCTCAATATGGTTGATTGGGACTGAACACACGGCCTGTGTTGGATGACTCAGAAGGTGGCCAACAAAGTCGTGTTGGTCTCAACATAGCCGTGTTCCTGCTCGTGTTCTTAACACAACCATGTTCTAAGCCATGTTTACAACCATGTTTTCAATATAATCATATTCTAGGTCATATTTATTATCATTTTCACTTTTTAGTTAAAATTATTTGATATATATATATATATTTATAACTATATTGAAAACATGGTTGTGTTGAGAACATGGACATGGACATGTCATAGAATATGGCTGTGTTGAGAACATGGGCAGAACATGACTGTGTTAAGAACAGACGCTCAACAACACAGTCGTGTTCAGTCCCAGTCTACCATATTGAGATTAAAATTGATAAATTTTCATTTGAGTAAGATTAAAATTGATAAATTTTCATTTGAGTAAGATTAAAATTGATAATTTTTTTTTAATATGACCAAAATTGAAATTTTTTTGGATATGATCAAAATTGATAATTATAATATTGAATAAGACCAAAAATTGCAATTATTAATTAATTATTTTTAATCAATATATTATAATAACTGTATTTTTTTTTACATTTTTAAATTAAATTTATTTTTTCCAATTTTATTTTCTATAACAAACTAACCATAAATAATACTACTATTTGTATTTATATAATACTTATAATTTTATTTTACGTACCAAATGAAGCATAAATACTATTTGTATTTACATATGTGTTTAGTTGTGTCTCTTTCCTATGTGTTAGTGTTACCCCCGCCTAGTGAGAAAATATAATTTCAATACATACAATTTATTATCCGATAAGGGATGACTTGGTGTAAGGGTTGAACTTGTGACCGTGAGGTCATGGTTATACCGCACATAGTTCGTCTAGTGTGACCTTCCGTCGAGCCTGGTTTGCAAGGTATTAGATTCGATCGGAGATTTATCCGATTCGCACTTTCAGATAACTGCTGCGAGTTCCACGTCATAAAAAAAAAAAATAAATAAATAAAATAAAATACATACAATTTATTAAAATAATCATTTAGAAAAGTTTTTTGTTTAAAAGAAATATCAGATAAAATAGAAGTATATACTATATACTATATACTATATAGAGTCGTCGTTCCACTTAAACCTAAACCTAAACCTAACCTACCCAAAATTGCTTTATAATTATAATAATACTTCCGAGTCCGATTAACACTACACTAACCTACACTGCACCCAACACCGGTCCGCACCACATCGCCCCACTTTCTCTCTCTACCTCAACAATGGATCCTTTCTCCTCCGCCACGATCGCGCGCCAGACCTGGGAGCTCGAGAACAACATCGTCGCCGCCACCGACGCCGCCGACTCTTCCGCCTCCGACGCAATATTTTACTACGATGAGGCGGCGCAGGCCAAGTTCCAGCAGGAGAAGCCCTGGGCAAACGACCCTCACTACTTCAAGCGCGTCAAAATCTCCGCGCTCGCGCTTCTCAAGATGGTCGTTCACGCGCGCTCCGGCGGAACGATAGAGGTCATGGGGCTTATGCAGGGGAAGACCGACGGGGACGCGATTATCGTGATGGACGCCTTCGCACTCCCCGTCGAAGGTACCGAGACTAGGGTTAATGCGCAGGCCGACGCCTATGAGTACATGGTTGATTACTCGCAGACTAACAAACAGGTGTGCACTAGTTTCTCGATTATTTTTTATATTTTATTGAATTTTTGTTGTTGTTCTTTTGGTGATTTTTGTAGCGAAATTTTGATAGAGTTGGTGAATTATACAGAGATTTCAATGAATTTTTGTGTGTAATCTATGGAGAATATGATGACGCACAATACAAAAACAGTTAGTGCATCACGGTTATTCCTTTGATAGAAGGTAACCATAGGAGTTTTCTAAGAGAATCTGTTTAAAACCATTTGGATAACTGTCTTATAAGAAATTGGTTAGTAATCATCTTATTGGAGCTGTGGAACTTCCTATATATATAAATATATTTCTATATATATATATATATTTGTTGAACCTACAAATGTATATGTTCTTGATAATTATTTGCTTACATTGAATGTTTCTGGCTTTTGATGTGTTGGATGAAGGCTGGTCGCTTGGAGAATGTGGTAGGATGGTATCATTCGCATCCAGGTTACGGATGTTGGCTTTCTGGTATTGATGTTACCACACAAATGCTTAACCAGCAATACCAGGAGCCCTTCCTGGCAGTTGTCATTGATCCAACAAGAACTGTTTCTGCTGGGAAAGTTGATATAGGTGCTTTCAGGACATACCCGGAAGGGTACAAGCCTCCGGATGAGCCTGTCTCCGAGTACCAGACTATCCCATTGAACAAAATTGAGGACTTCGGTGTTCACTGCAAACAGGTGATTACAGTGTGGGGATGTATATGCTTTTGGAAATGCCTCTGAGACTCTTTTCTACAGAATTTCTGATCATGTCGAGCCCTGTTATTTGCAGTATTATGCATTGGATATTACATATTTTAAGTCATCTCTTGATTGTCATCTCTTGGATCTTCTGTGGAATAAGTATTGGGTTAATACCCTTTCTTCTTCTCCTTTACTGGGTAACGGCGACTATGTTGCTGGACAAATATCTGATTTAGGTAATTTCGTCATTTCCATCCAACTGTTGAATCATTTGTGTTATGGGTCATTGATACAAGTCCACCAAATATGTGTCTTTTTTATTCTTTCTGCACGTTGGATGGAGAGTTTTATGATAATTTTTTATACTTGCCTAATTTCTTGCAGCTGAAAAAATTGAGCAAGCTGAGAATCAGTTGTCTCATTCACGCTTTGGGTCCTTGATAACAGCTCCTCAAAGGAAGAAAGAGGTTCGTAAAATAATAAATATTTTCACAATATTTTTGCTTTCTACAGTTTTGAGCCTCCATGATTCTTTATTTCTGGGTTTCCTATTATCTTGTGCATTATAGGATTTAAATAATACCTAGGTTTTCATTAGCATGTCTCTTATGTTGACATTTGAATTGTGTTCATATGATGGGTTATCAAACACCTAATGGTGCTTGCCCATCTCTGTCACCAGCACTTCTTCAAGTCCTTGAACAAAAGTTTCTGGAAACTCGAACATCTTTGTTTACTTATACTAGTCGACATCATTGCACAATCAACCCACTTTTGGTCTAATGCATATGATAATTCTATATTCTTAACAGAGTTAAGATATATATCATCTCTAGATAATTGGGGGATAAAGTCTTTGTACTTCCAGGAGTGGAGAGAAGTTGATTCTTATTTTATGTTTCCTTACAATTATGTCTGCTTTGGTACTTTCTGTTTTTTTTTTTTTTTTTAAAAAAAATTTTCAGTTGTCTACTACCAAAGTAACTTCGTAGTCAATTTTATTGTTTACTGTGGTTTGAGAACATTGATAAGGATGCTAGTTTTATAGTTAATTGGTGGGTATATATGTGTTGATTTTGGCTTTCCTTTTCATTCCCATCTTATTGGAATTTTAGCGTGATATAGTATATCAATGGAATTTCTCATTCTAGCGGTGTATTGGAATATCCACAGTTTAGCTTGTTGCCAAATTTGTGCTAGTTATTGAGAATTACATTGGGATGGCTGAATCATAAAGAAATTTTTTATGAATGCTCCCACTGAGATTTGAGCTTCTTGTGCCATCCAAATGGTTAAGTACTTAAGTTTATTATTACCTGGAGGTTTCTATTCATTTAATATGATGATTGACATCTCGGCTCTATACCATCACCAATAATTCCTAATCCACACTTTTTTCAGGAAGAATCTCAACTCACCAAGATTACTCGTGACAGCGCCAAGATAACTGTCGAGCAAGTTCATGGATTGATGTCACAGGTAAGTGAAGTGGTATCTTTATTTGTGTGGATAGGAAGGGCCTTGAAATTGTAATAGCCAGTGTCGTGTTTACTTTGTTGTTCAGGTCATCAAGGATATTCTTTTCAATTCCGTTAGGCAATCCAGCAAACCTCAGCTCGCTGAGTCATCTGACCCCGAGCCTATGGTTGAAACCTGAGATAGCATGGTAATGAAGACCTTCTATATCTGGCGGCATGGTTATTTGAAATTGCTCTGTCCAGGATGTTGTTGGTTTTCGTGGTACCGGACCAGACTTTGTCGAACAGAGGGTTGAATATCAAGAAAAGTGTGTTTTGAGGGTGGGGGTGGGGGGTGAAGGATGTGTTCCATTCCATGATTGCACTTTCTTTCCATAACTTTGTTATTTGTCCATTCTATTCTGTTATTACCTCTCCCTGTGGATTACTGACTGACCTTTGACAGCAGCAGCATAGTGTGAGGATGGATGAAAAGGCAAATTTATTAGAAGGGGATTATGATTTATGTCTAGAGACAGAGTAGAGTCTATTCATTCCCCTAAAGTCCCAAGCCTGCTGCTGCTGCTTTTCAGTTGTAATTCAGTTTTGTAGATGAGCGGATGCTTGCCCATTCATATTTAGGAGGAACCCTTTGGCTTTGTTTGGTCCACAGACATTTCAAAATCCAATCTTTTTTCCCAAGTTGACTTGTTGATCTCAATTACACATATAATTAATATATAATATATATAGTTAAACTGAACTATGCAATATGCAATAGTAGTAGTAATAATAATAATAATAATAATAATACGAAGTTTACAACTTCATGGAATCGTAACTTGTTTGGATGTGCATATCATTGGATTTCTGAGTTCCAAAAAGGGGTGCACAAATTCTACAAGTCAAATTAAAGGTTGGGGAGTCAATTGGGTTACAGTTTGTCTAGGAAGGCTTGAGATTTGTTCGACTTCCGAGTATTCCAAAAAATTGGGTGTGGTAAAAAAAATTAAAATAAAATTCGAGGTTGGAGATGAAATTTGTGTTTCTAAATACATACATATTAAAGATTTGTTTGCGTGCAAATTCAATCAAGGCGTATGTATGTGTGTATTCGTGTTCATGCAGAGTATAAAATTGAGGTCAAAGAATAAGATCACACACATTTGCAATTTACGATGATGAAACCGCATTTGGTTAAAGGAATATATGCCAAAATCAGACAAAAATATTCAACAAGATGAACATAATTGAAGCAGCAATCGATCCACAGAGAACATAATTCTCTCAACCATCAACATTATTTAAAAACAAAACTCACATTGAAAATCTGGGAAGTTAACTCTCCGTTTGTTTCTGCTCAGGACCACCGATGTCCTCTGCATCCGGGATTCTCTGCGAAATCCGCAATCACGATTACGAAAGGTTAAAAGGATAGTTCACTGAGGCATTTCGTCGAACACTCTCAACTCGTAAGCACATTTAATAGGGAAGTGCAGTGAAGAAATTAAGAAGCATACCAAATCAGGTTTGTAGATATTGTGCACAATCGAAGCTCCGGCGATAAGAGACGCCACGACGACGACGCAGGACCATGCCAGCGACGGCGTTCCGGTAGGTTGCTTACCTCCGCCGAATTTGCGATTCATCTCTCCGATGAAAAAAAATACTTCATCGCAATTGACAGCGCTTTTTATAAGTTATAAAGCGCTGTTTCATCAAATGCGCTTTTACGGTCTCATTTAAAAATGCATATCATTTTTAGAGGGCTCAATGTAAAATATTTTTTAGTGGTATAAATGGGCGTGGTGGTATGGGTGGATTCATTTACATATTTAAAATATTTTATTTCATTTATTTATATAAATACTTATAATTATGCGCGTAACAATATCATTATTTGAATAAAAAAGAATATATATATATATTTTGTACGTATTTAATATCTATAATAATACACCCAATTTAACCTTTATAAAAAAAAACTTGAAATTTCTTTCTTTACTTCCAACGTTCAGTGAATGGACGAACCGGAGGGATCGCACCGCACGCGATCGAAGGCGGCCCCCGACTGGACGGTGCCGGAATCCCTAGTTCTGGTGAACGAGATCAGCGCCGTCGAGGCCGAGTGGGGCGCCACTCTTCCTTCCTTCCAGAAATGGCAGCAGATCGTCGAGAATTGCAACTCCCTAGACGTCAATCGGAGCTTGAATCAGTGCAAGCGTCACTGGGAGGCGCTGCTCAGCAGCTACCGTCGGGCTAGGGATGATGCGACGGGAGATTTTTTGTTCCCAGTCGAGCTGTTCGAGAGCGTTGACAGGTGTGTCAGAGGTAGCGCGAAGAACGCCGGCGGTGGTGCAGAGGAGCGCGAGGAGATGGCGACGGTGGCGATGGATGAGAAGCAAGTAGTTACGGAGACCGACCTCGATTCTGAACTTGAAACGCAGCGACATGCGCCTAAATTATTCCTCGGAACTGGTAATTGTCGTTCTTGTTAAAGATTTAGATTCAATGCTTGAATTATACTTGGTGTTTGTTGATGCTTTTCCAATTTCAGAAAATTGAACACCAATGGAGGATGATGGTAGGTTTCCATTTGCAGTTCAGTTTCTTTAGAAATTTGTCAGTGATGATCATTTCTTTCGGCCTGTGAAAGAACAATTAGGGAAGATTACATGAAGTTTTGGAGCTAAAATTCTGGCCATTTTTCATTAATTTCAAATTCACGCAGTTCCACATATTGGGTCTTATGGCATAGGAAATGTAGTATGAATGGAGTGAAGATCTTGAAATCTTCGAATCTGGAGATCCTGCTTCAATGGTTTAACTTTTGGAATATAGTCTTAAACTGCAGTAAGAATTTGTTTTCATTACTTTGTTATTTGGATTATTTAAGGCCATATCTCATAATTGTCTTGTTTGATAGCCGGATACTGTGAACGGTGTTGTTGATCAATGATGTTAAGAGTTTTGAGTTAGTTCTTCCACATAAGATCGTTGTGTTTATGGCCCTTACTACATTTAGCCATATTGGTTGGCGTCGTACAATTCTCCGAGCATATTTTAACAAATTGGCGGGTTGATCAAATATGGTATTATTAGGGTGTTGTTTGAATGAGATGGAAAACCTTTTGTTAGTGAACAGTTTGCATTTGTCGGATGCTTTTGAAAAGCCATAACCCCAAACTTATGTCGATTAGGATTCTGAGAATCAACGAGTAGGTTGTTTTATTAGACAATAGATTGATGATAATGTGAGTTTCGAGGTTTGCTGCATCAGTTATATGTCTAAGATTTAGTCGTCATCTTTAGAACCTGTTTTTCTTCGAGCCCTTTGAATTAGAGAACAAGTCTTCTTGATTGCATCTCTTGTATATCTCCGAATCTTGGTTTCTGTTGTTGACTCCTTGTAAGGAAAATTACACAGACGAGACATTCAACTTCGGATTTTGCAATGGATGTAAAGAGTATCTACTAAATTTCCTTCTTATGTCAATCAGGATCTAGAAAGCGGAAGACTAGGATGAAGCGCCAAAAGCGCAGCCTTGAAGCCCGGATTCCATGGGGATACTTCACGAGCACAAAAATAAAGCATGAAGAACCGAAGAATGCAGGAAATAGAGATACGATTGTTGGAACTATGGCGGAGGGCACTTCAGAGACCGAAGATCTAAGTATGGCTAAAATTCTACAGGAGAATGCTCTGCAGATTCATGCAATATTGGAAGGAAAACTAAGTAATGACGACGACGCAGACCACAAGAAGAATGGTGAAGCTGTAGGGACTGAATTTGCGAGACGGCAAGGGGATCAGCTCATCGACTGCCTCGGTAAAATTTCGGAGACTCTTAACCAGCTTTGTGATCTGGTGCAGGAATGCAACTGATTTGAGTATTTTAGTGAGCATGGTGGAGAGGATCATTTCATTTCTTGATGTTGTTACATTTTTTTGGTTAGATTTTGTGTAGAATTTATGCAATAGATTTTAAATCTAATACTAAGTGTTTATATCTAACACACACAGTGTAGATTGCTTATCCCAAAAATGATCCTACTGTCAACGAAATGTGGCCTTTTAAAATCTTATTAATTTTTTTTTAATTATTATTTTTTATATATAATTTTTAAAATGTACAAGTGATGTGATATTTAATTAAATTATTAAAATGATAAAAGTATCCTTTGTTGAATCAAAATTTAATTTTCGGTTACAAAAAAAAGCATTTAGTTAATAATAGTATATTAAACAAAGTTGGGTTTCGATCAGACAAGATTAAAAAAAAAAGTCAAATAATTAAAAAATAATATTTAATGTGTGTGTATATATATATTTGATGTGATTTTGAAAATGTCTGTCCAAAGTTTATGATATGACGTAATCAATGTTGAGGTGGGGGTCGTGGCAATTTCAGTAATAAATGAAGGACGTTGGTGGCAAATGTAAGAGCAAAAAACAAGTGGTGATGGATGAGCTTGAAGGCTGAAGGAGAGAAGAAGAAGATAAAACAAGGAAGGATGCCCTGCCCTAATATCATTATATCAATGAATCCTAAATGATCTTCAATACCAATATGGCTCTCAATTTTCCCAGATTATCATTGCTATTATTATTCCCACAAAATTCAAATTCGAATTCAAGTAGGATGATGAGGAGGAGGATTATTATGAGTTTTCATAGAAAGCCCAATCCCAAGCAGAGGCCCCCCCTCAATTGCTGCATCCCACTTCACCAACAGGTATATATATATATATATATATGTATGTAATTAATAGTGTGTATGTATGTATGTATGTATGTATGTATGTTGAGATGAGGTGGTTGTTTCGTGTGTAGCAGCAGGAGGAGGAGGAGGAGGAGGAGGTGGATGTTGGGGTTATGTGTGAATGCTGCAGTGGGAAAGGATGGGTCATTTGTGACTTCTGCAAAGGCCAAAAGATTAATGTCAGAGGAGGAGACCCAAACACTAGTAAAAGGTTTTACAGAAGATGCCCTTCTTGCAGAGCTGTAACATCTCTCTCTACTCTACTCTTCTCTTTTCAATTTGCTGGGAGGATTGGGAATTTGGGACATTATCAATCAATTAATATTATTGAAGCAATGATATGATGATTTCATTGCAGATTGGATTGGTGATTTGCACAGAATGCAAAGTCTACAGATGCGTCACCTTTCCAGATCAAACTGATTGAAATCATCCACCACTCTTATTATTATTATTATTTTGATTCATGGCATGCATAAATGCATTGCTATTTGCTCACTCACCACCCACCAATTGATCAATCTTCTACATTCTATTCTATTCTATTTTCAATTCTAGTTTACTGTATAGTATAGTTTCAATGATACTCGGCCCCTTCACAAACACAAACCAATCCAAACTAATCAAACATTCAAATGAATTAATGTTCCACCCGGTTATGTTTCTTCTTCCAAAAGTTCATAATTCTGCGCACGGTAGCTTTCTAAAAATAATTTAGCAACAACTCTAACAAAGATTCAAATTAGGACATGTGATGAAACTAATTCAAACAAAAAAAAACCTGGCCTATTTCAACCCGGGAGCGATTGTGTCCGGTTTCCAATCCCATATCTCCGGAAGCACGGCTCCATTCGAGGCATTGCTGCTTTGATCAACTCCAATGTTTGGTTCGGGCGCAACAGGAAAGTGAGAATTGTTGTTGTCCACCGAGGCGCAAGGAGCCATAATCGAGGAGATGGTATCGACACGGTTCATGCTGTTGTTGTTGAAGTCGCGGGACGTGTTCAAATAGTTTGTAAGAAGATGGCTCAAACTCGAAGTCAAAGAGCCACGGGTAACCATGTCCTCGGCTAGTTTCACCTAAACACGGTGTATGTATATATCAATGTCAAGATATGCTGATGTATATGACACATATTTGCTTATCGATGGTACCTTGGCTCTTAGGGCTTCAACATCCGATCTAAGGACTCTATTATTCATCGTAGAATCTTTAAATTGTTGAGTAGCTTCTGCAAGTTGTTTGAACAATGTTTCATTCTCCCCTCGCAATAGCTCAACCTATTCGATCACGAACAACACTCAAAATGCATATAATCGAAGAATTCTATTAGCTTATAATTAATCACCTGGCGTTCGAGATCATCTAAATGTGCTTGCTTCCTTCGTCTTGAGCGACGCGCGGACTCCCTATTCGAAACCATCCTAAAACAATATTTACAGCGTTAGATATTAATAATATCCTTGAAATATCGACAAAACCCCTTCATTTTTTTTTTTTTATAGGTAAAAATGTGCACCGCTTCATGCGTTTGATGTAGGCAGGATTTGTGCTTTCTTCGCAAGGGCCAGCTTCAAGCTCTTGCTCGTCTTCATCCGATTCATGTTCGTGTGACGAATCCTTTGAGTTGTTGACGGATATCGGGCTGTCAACTAGAAGATTATAGGAGAGTAGGATATATAGAAGCAAACAACATCAACTCATCATTGAATTAAAACTTAGTATAAAAAGGTTGTTGCAACTTGCATAGTAAAAGAATTTTATGTTACACAAAAACTCTAAATATCTATTGAAGTAAGCATTCCATTTACCATGAAGAATGTTAAAAAAAATACTGTTATAAGCAACTTAAAATTGATATGACTCTCAAACATGACTCATTATTATACAAAATGAGTGAAGTTTGAGCTCTATAAGAAGGGAAATATGGCTTCCTTCTACTCAATATGCAGAATTTATAATAAAAATTAAATTCAAGCTCAATTTCCTATTATATATATGTTTAATTTTGAACCAATTGGTTATATATATATATATTAGTAAAGTTCAAATCAAATTCTAAGTCGAAGTACTTAATCTAGCTCAATCCAATTTGTCTCTACAAATATAGATATAATTATCTAAACACAAGTGTTTTTTTATCAAAAAAAAAAAAAAGTAAAATATTAATACATTTTTCAATTAACATAACAAAATACAATATATATTCACATAAAATATGTAATATATATACTCGATCTATTAAAACAATCAACAATTTAATATTTCATTTACCACAAATTGATGATTGAGAGTCCATCCATGCAGAAGAGGTACAATGATTGAGGTAAAAGATCTTTTGTGAAGGAGATGGATTTTCTATTGATCCTTTATAAATTTTCTGAAATAACAAATCATTGTAAACTAAGTTATTAATAATGTAGATGCAATAAGATCTAAGTTCAACAACAGGATTATAAGCAATGTAAGTTCAAAATTAAAATAAATACAAAAATGACTCATTAGAAAATTTATAATTTGAGCTCAAAATTAAAATTAGATTCAATATTACAAAATAAATATAATTATGCATATAAAAGTACTAATTGAACTATTTATACCATTCATTAGGACACTACAATATTTTCGAGTAAAAAAAGAAAGTAAAGTTTGAGCTCGTCTTAAATATAATGATATAAAATTAAGTTATGTTCGACTTAATTAATGTAATAAATAAATTTTGATCGAATTTAAATGAGCCGATCTGAGTAAGTTATGAACAATCCTTCAATAATTCTCGACAATGTGCTGTAATTTTATCGTGCAATGAGAATTACTAAATTATAAAGCATAAACTATGATAAAAGCTAAGTCTTACTTTAAACGTTGGTTTTGACTGATAAAGCAAGTAAAGAAACGCTTGCTTTATTTGGACATTCAATATTCGACCAGATAAATAAATAATAGGCAGATGTACTACGATACATATGTATGCTGCGTATGCAATATTTTAACAAAATAACAATTCCAAAACTTGAAAAAACAAATGAAATTAAAGTCCTATTGGGTTTTGATCTGGATCTGGATTCTGTCAATTATTCTTCACTAATCTGAACTACAGTTTATTGTGCTCTCCAACTCATCATCACAATTCACAGACCTATTAATAGTATTTTTTGTATATAATAATAAAAGTAGTGTAAGTAAATTGAACCTAATTTAGTTTAAAAAGCAAAATAGATTTATACCTTTGCTTGGATTGGAGCTCGTTACTCCGTTGAAAGATAACGGCTGTGTGGTAAAAAACATAAATACTACTGTACTATAATTAGGAGAGGAATAAATATAATAATAATAATAATAATCATAATCATAATCATAATATTCACAGTTCGCACCAATGATTTCAATTCAGATGAGCACAGCGATGAACAGAACAGTACTAACCGAATTTTGATAATTTGGCGAAAGAAGAAGAAGATGGCGAGAGTCAAAAACCTCTTGGAAGATGTGGTGATCTTCTTCGCTATGACTCTGAATCTGCTTCCTCAGCTCTTCGGATGCTAAGAACTGATCGAGCGCCAAAGCGGATTCGCTTCTCTTCATTTCACTCCAGCTGAAGCTGTTTCTCAAATTTATTTTCCTTTCCATGGATGGATTAATGTGTTGTTCTAGAGACGATTAGAGGAAGGAAGAGCGAAATTAGGCAAAAGCAGAGGGAGAAAGAAGAAGAGAGGGATGGCGATGTGTGAATTATATATATATATATATTGGTAACGTATTTTTGTATTGTATTGTATGCTTTGGTTGCAGCAGAGCAGTAGCAGATGTGCAAATGGTTAGGTGAACTCCGAGTGGTGGGGCACTGACGGTGACTCACTCACTCTCACCTCACTAGGAATATGCCAAACTCGATTTTGTACTTGCTACTATATTTTACACTCAATTACACATATTTTTTATATTTTTTTGTACTTTTCATTAATATTTTAAATTTTTTTACAGTAAATATAATTCTTTCGTAAAATACCACAGCAAATACACAATAAATGACAAATAATATAGTCTCCTCGATCAAATTTATACTTGTTTTTTTTCTTTTTCTTTTTTATTGTCATTTTGCTTTTATTTTAATAAAAAGTTATTACTTTTGTATTTTCTCTATTATTAAGAAATAATTATTATTACACACTTTTATTAATAAAACTACAGAGGGTGTGTCTAAACAAACTTATACATTAAAAATAAATAAATAAATAAAATTACATAATTCGCTATAGTTCATATAATTTTTTTTTCTTTAACAAACACTCCCAAAGTACTATCTAAGCAAACACACCATATTTAGATTTAGCATATATATAATTTATGCAAAACATAAATTTGTAGCGACATATGAATACCTAAACATAACCCAGAGTTTATAAATATAAATCTCAACTCAATATATCCAATTAAAAAGAAACAAACAAAAAGATATCAATACAATATATTACTATTAACAATTATTTATTCAAAACAATAAATTGTAAATGACATCCGTGGTGGTTCGTTGTAAAGTACGTCGTTGTCACACTCACACTCACACTCAGATGATGTACTTGTAAAATTACACTTGTGCCCTTGAGAGTGACTAAAACTCAATTATTTCAATCACCAGTGAGTGCACTGTCTATTGTCTCGTCACTTGTCAGCTTCTCAAAATAGTACTACTAGTATTTCACAATAATATACATATATATATATACTCTCAAACTCGTATACTACTATAAATAGTATATAAGCTCAATGTCTTCTAGAAAAGCCTTTCTGCAAACTGTGTAGCTTAATAACAAACCAAATATATATATATATATAATGTTCTGAGGACCAATAGGATTACAAATCACCAAATTAAAAATTTTACTTCACACCCATTATACATATGTGGAGATGCTAAATAGCTGCAACATGCATCTGTGGAAACTGGAATCCCCAATGCTAAATATATCTTTCAGAGGGTTGTGATCACACGCTCAGTACTACGACTTATTGCCTAATGTGAGAATGAACAAGTATCATGAGAGTTATGACTTACAGAGGGATCATTCTCAGTTCCCTTGTAAAAAGACTCGTACGTTGCAACGCGACTTTTTGAATCGGGAAGCTCCAGTTCTTCCCTGAATTCTGTAGTCATCTTCAAGAATCCCTCCATGTGCAATACTTTCCATTGCTGAATTTAAGTGCAGGATTAGGACAGGGAATGGCTACATCAAAATCTTGCAACCACATTGAAGAAATTGAAGCATTGGGAGGAAATTATTTCGGAACTATTTCTTTTTGCCCTTTTTTCATAGGAAAATTTCAAGAAAGCAATGCACTTGCTTAGTATTTCAGCTCCTCTTGACAAACTTATACCAAGTGTGTAGAAGTAGAATCATTACCTCGAAATCCCACTCGCCGTGTAAGTCTGGATCGTCCTTGTTCATCCAGATATATGCATGAGCTTGCACCTTCTCAGAACCATCCTAAATATAACAACAGAAAGATCAGTCGGTTAGGGTGTAAAAGACATTATATAACTGCCGAAACAATATGAATTCACAGGATTATGCTTCAATTAAGTTGAAACCACTGCAGCTTAAATAAAGACGTCTAAGTTATATATACAGTGTCAGATACAGATTCCTTTCTACAGTTGCCTCCTCAATCCTCATTCAGCTCCAAAAATTGATGGCCAGATTGATTAAATATTAAAAGAACAAAAAAAAAAAAAAAAAAACTGTTGAAAACATAAAAGTTCACATAAATATTGCAACTCATTAGATTATGGAGCACAACCACTAAATTTTAGAGGAATCTCATCAGGCACACCGGCGAGTATCCTAGGTGATGGAGAGAACTTGGGAATTATGCAAATTTACTTGTTTTGGAATTGTTTTGCAATTACTTGTTTTTTTTCTCAACATTTATGTTAATTAACTCGGAAAGGGCAGAAATTTAAAAGATATATGAGGAAACTGAATAGGCATAGATTTGTATGTATGTATATAATATACCTTTAGAAGTACATCAACAGCTGTTCTCTCATACTCAACATCTTCAAATTCATCGAGAATGTGAATTTCAGGAGGAGTGATGCCATGGAGCACCTACATCGACAGTGATAGAATAAATCACTAATTCAAACTCTATGAAACATTCAGAATTGAATGTCCTTTCTGTAATCATAGATTACTAATTTCACATTTTAAAACCGAACCATTACTCCAAGGCCATGCATTTTTCATAATGCCAACAATTACGAACAATTATGTTTCAAATGCAATTAGTAATATCAGTTGTCGAATAAAGGACTAACCCTCCCTGAAACTTTATTATCTTGAACAGGTATAATTGCGGGGTAAACACGTCCCTTGATACTAAATCTTTGGCTGCACAAAGTTAGCAAAAGTTGTGAATTGTTTGACGAAATAACACGATGATTGAGTAAAAGAAAGCACAAAAATGGCGATTCCAACTGATGCTGAATAAGAACAAGAAAAGTATGTGAACACACTGATACTATATGTAAAACACTTAAGAAGCGTATACAAACTTAATGATATGCATAATTCTTGTTTTCATAAAGAAAAGTCAGGAATTCTCAAATCTCAATGGAAACCTGAAAGACAGAAATCCGAAAGGATAGGGGAAACCTCAATCAATAATCAAACAACGAATAAGAAGGATCAGATAATTTGTGCGGACAGCCACACAATCCTCACAGAATGTGTTCATGTGTTGTACATCAAGAATCAGAAGTTGTACGCCCCAATACTTCATAACCACCGCGGAAGTGGGAGCACAGATGAAGCGAAATCGAAGCACAATAAAACAGAAACGTCAAAAACAGAACAGCACAACGAAATGAACACAATTTCTTAACCTGCGTATGTGCAGATACACATGTATATATATATATACATACACACACAAAAGAGAGAGAGAGAGAAGACTGACTGGTGAGGAAGAAGTGCAGGCGAAGAAGGAGGAACGCGGCTGAGGAGGGCGCGAACAACATCGTCGGAGAGGAGACTGCCGTAAACGAAGACATCAAAGACGTGCGGAGTTGAAATCCCCATTGTCGACGACGAACGGATTTTGATTGATTTGTAAAATGAAAACACACTCAATCGGACTATGTAAATAAATATTTAGTAGGGGGCTCCGCCTCTCCCAACCTAATAAGACCATTCGCATTAGAAATAAGTCCAAAGATATCTGTCCAATTACTTGTCATATAATCCCTTTACTCCGTGTCAACCAAAAGAAATACTATCTATGAATTTTAATATACTAGTGTATTTTTTGTTATTTTCTTTTATAATAAAAATGTAAAAAATTGATATAAAAATAAAAAGAAAATTATATAATATTATACTTGAAAAAACAAATAATAAAAAATAAATCTTTTTTTAATTAATATAAATAAAAATATATTATTATGTACGTCGTTATAATTAATAAAATTATAATGAATATATAAAAAGATAATGATTTTATAGAACCCCAAGAGATATTTTTAGTTTGTTTTTATTAGCGGTGAGGCGAAAGAGAGAAGGGATTACTATCGTGGATGTTTAATTTCATTACATTAGTATTAGTATAGAATTTTTTTTTTGATTTAATTTTTTAGAAACAAAATTTAGAGGAACAATTGTTAAGAGTGTTGTTTGGATTATCATCTCCTATCGATCACGTTTTACCATATAAAAAAGGTAAGAATAAGAAAAACGCAGAAAGTAAAAATTGCAATAAATAACCAAAAAGCGTGTGCAAATATTTTTATAGTATGCAATCCTACTTCCACTCTTTTATCGGCCTTTTGGTAAGATCACGAGTACTCAATAATTCATTGTTGTTCCCACACAGCATATTTCATGTTGTTCCAAGTCTTCACAATGTGATGAATAAGTTAAAGAGAATTCAGTGCATACAGTTAAGGAGCTATTCTCTGCGGGTCGCGTGGATAAAGTGATGTCTTGCGAATGTTGTTCAGGGCACAGAATAGCATCACCACGCGCTCCAAGCCCACTCCGAATCCTCCGTGAGGTGGTGCGCCATACCTTCAAATAATGATGAAAAAATTAGATGAAAGCATTGATCGAAGTAAATATAATCAAGATAAGGCTTAGAAGCAGATATTCAAATGGCAGAACTAAGAAACAAATGATTTGTTTCACTTATTTTTGTTGAGACAATCTACAAATCTCCATGTTAACTCATAAGATCATTATGTATCTAAATAATTGTTATACGGAATTCAATTGTCAACCACAAAAGTAGAGTAAAATGCACCAGAATGAAGTGAGATGCTTTCCTTATTTTACAATTTATTGTACCATAAATATTGGCACAATTACTATCGGAAACTACATATATACTTCTGAGAGCATCACGGGAAAATAGCATGGGAAGCATGATTAATAGTAGAAGTTACATCTAAACTATGGCCTTCTATGTCCTCAAATAATTTATTACCATCGGTTAAAAATAATGTTATTCTTCGAATGTTGACAATGGGATAAATGTATTGGATGAACATAGAGAATAGCGGGTAATAGGTTCGTACCTGAAGGAATCAATATATGTTGATATTGTCTTGACATCAATACCACATGCTTGTGCGCGCTCGGTCAAGAATTCAGGCACATGAACACGCTGCGCTCCAGATATGATCTCCTCACCTGACAGATAAAATAGGACAATGTTTGGGAATAAAATACTGAACTTCTGCTCTATTAAGGATGTAATACTGTTGGTATATTTGATGCTTTCGTAGAGCAGAAGTTGTGTTGTTGCATAGTAGTTTGATATGTTTGCCTCTTCTTTTATAAAATCAATGTCACTTCATAATGAATCACAAGTAATATGCATTCTTAAAGGAGGCTATCAATAGAGAAGCAATCATCATCAAGAAAAAGCTGCATGTAAATTTTTGCTGCTGCCAACTCAGAATTCAGACTAAAAAACTTACCTCGAATGAAAACATCAAATGAATTGCTATATTTGGGATTATCGTAGCATGGCATGGTATAGAATGGTCGAACGGCCAGAGGATATCGATGAAGTATGTAGAACTCAGTGTTGTACCTACATCCAAAAATGAAAATATCATAATTATGTATCAAGTGATTAATATAGATAAGATCACATGGCAAGATAAGAGTATCTAGCTTTGGTGATAATGATGCATACTAACAAATCATAAACATGTAAGAAGGTATAATTGGACAATGATAAATGGTACATAATTTCAACTTAGAAGACACACACTCTCCTCCTACCCCTTACACCCTTCTCTACCTTTTTTCATATGGTAAGTTTAGATAAATTTTAGCACAACTCCTTATCATTGCACCTTTTCTAATTTGATCACTTTAACTCCTCTTGAGAATTGAAATTGTGTAATCCCAAAATGCTTTAAAAAAGTGAATTTCTATATATTTGATCACAAATCATATATATATATATATATATATATATGTAATTTCTGAATTTATATTTTCATTCCATTCTATTGAGCAAAAATACTCTTTACATACAATTGTGTCATCCACCTATAGGGCCATTTTATTTTGTTTGTATCACTCATTTACTTCCACACGATTAGTAAAGACACCTACATTTTTAATCCATTCGGGTTAAGTTCACAACTCTATCAATGCACTAGATTCAATTAGAGTATGACATAAGATTTTAAAATGGTATGTATCATATAGATAATGGCATAAATCGGGGACCGTGTCAGATTTAATTGACACTATAAGATAAAAGTGAACATACTTCTCCAGCACAAGCTGGCCAAGCTTTCTCTCAGATTCTGTGTTTAGATCTCCAAAGGGGTCAACTTCGACACCAGCTTCCTACAGAGGGAGTCAATGAGAGAGATAAAATTAATAAGACGACCATTCACGGTGAAAATGCAAACAACAACTAGATCCATATTAAAGGGGCATGATCTGAAGACCACTGAGATTTTGTCTGCATAAAGATATCTCCTCATTGAGAATTACACATAAAGAATTAACTGAACAATCTTATGCAAAGTGAAAAAGTGGTGATATTTAGAACAAAGGAAATATGGCCCATGATATATATCTTGTATATGTTTTTTGTATAGGGATCACCATGCCAAGCTTTTGCTTAAACATAATTAAACTGAGATCATGTGAATCTTCTATAACATGATCTATTAATTAATTTATTTTCAACACAGGCCATATTATTGTGCAAATATCTGTGCAGATAACATATTTATTAAGTAGTTGCTTGTTTTTATCCATTTTCCTAGCTCTGATTTATTTAACTCCTGACTTCTCTAGCCATGTGCTGCATATAATCACAGTTTTACCTTCAACAGGCAGGAAGGTACCGCTTAAGAAGAATTCATATCGTAACTGCAAAAAACTGTTTTTTAGGGTACAAACCAATTAACTTAAGAGATCTCTATATGAAATTTACACTAGCATTTTTATTGAAACTACAGTTCCTTATATCTTGTTCTCTTACCAAGTCAAGGCAGTTATTCACATAATAAATAATTATATCAGTCAATACAGATCTCTTCTTACCTTCAGCATTTGAACCCCTTCTTCAAAGGTAAGGCGTAAGGTCTTTCGCAAGTACTGCAAACATTTAAAGACAATAGTGAGGACTGGCATGAAAATTTCAAATAGGGCTATTGTAGCATAGGTTCATACTGTCTAGAAAGCTTGGTAGCCTTGATTGTATGATTCAGTGCACTGCATCACAGAATAACCTACTGAAAAATATAATATAAAATACCTTCAGTTTCTCAAAAGGGTATTGCCGATTGATGGCTTCAAGCTCCTTCGCACATGTTTCATTCAAATTGTCAAACATTGTTACAAATAACCGATCAACAATGTCCATCACCTGCATGAATAAGCGCTGGTCAATATCCACAAAACCAATTCTAGAAATTTGGTGAATCCAAATTTCACAAACACCTCTGAATAGTGCTCCTTAATTTCCATTTCAACATCAAGTCCAGTAAATTCACATAGATGCCTGTGTGTGAAAGAATCCTCTGCCCGGAAGACTGGACCAATCTCAAACACACGACCGAAATCACCACAAATTGATATTTGTTTATGAAGCTGAGGTGACTGTGCAAGACATGCAGGAGTTCCTTTGTAATCCAATTTAAAAACAGCTGAACCACCTTCACTTGAACCTGCTATTAATTTTGGTGTGTGAATTCCAATGAAACCTTCAGACAGCAAAAACTGCCTAAATATCTGCATGAACATGTAACAGAATTTAAAGATTAACAAGCAGTTTTATAGACAATTATAAAACACCTTGAGAGATAAAAATATCAATCTTGTTCAAAACTTTTCATGCAGAAGCATAAATCACAGCTAAATACACAATATCAAACTTCAGCAAAAAAATTCCTTATAAATTTGTCATGAAACATGCACATACACAGAAAGAGGACTCATGCACATTACATCCAACGAATACTTATGAGTCCAAATGACACAAGAGCACATAAAATCAGAGGACCCTAAGATTGAAAAACAATTAAAAGGTCACAATTCCCAAAACCAATGAGACATGAAATTTAGTTTAACTGACCTGTACAAAAGACATGCTGAAAAATTAGTGTAAAGAGCAAACAAATGAAACGCAAACGCCTACTCACGTTTTCAACTTGACATTGAATTCGGAAAATTCCTTGGTTAGCAGGAGTCCTAATGTCAAGAACTCTGAAATTCAAGCGAGTATCCTGATTCACACGAACAAGCTGCTTGCCTTCCTGCATTTAGAAGCAAAACCATTAAAAAAAAAAACAGATAGAAGGGGTGTGTGTTCTTTACATTAAACAAAAGCACAGATGCAGTAAGATACCTGCAAAGCTTGTTCAATTTCAACGTCACTTCTAGCAGCATCCTCAATGTTAATAGGCAACGTGGGGAGAGCCTTGTTCACACAATAGATTTTCTTTACTTGAATTTCCACCTACAAGCATCAATATAATTCAGTCAAACCAGAAAATTTTAAACAAGAGCAGCATCATGCATAAAGTTATAATCCTGCCAAAGACAATGCCAGCAGAATTGATCAGGAACTGATAAAGAATGTAACTGATAAATAACTTCAGCCAATTTAAGCACAAATCCAAACACAGGATTACAAATCTAGCAAGAGTAATCAGGTAATTATTATTATTATTATTATTATTATTATTATTATTATTATTATTATTATTATTATTATTATTATTATTATTATTATTATTATTTTATTTATTTATTTATTTATTTTGCATTACCATACAAGGCCTGAGTGAACTAGTACTTAGGTCAAACCAATCACTAACATATGCAGTAAAGCTCAAAAATGCTAACAATGGAAGATATAAGTATATTCAACAAACCAGGCTACTCCTAATAATCATAACAACCTAAGTTAAGGCTTTCCATTCTATAAAATGTAACAACATACAAGTCATTTCACAACGTCAACACTATCCGATTATCATCCATTAAATTCAATGTATCAACAATAAATTCGAACGGTTGCAATAGCATATCCTAATTCCAGTAATTCATCTAAATTTTATTGCAGTAAACCACAAGCACACACCTGCTGAGTGGCGCCAGTGATGGCTTGACCAGGCCCCGAAACAACCCCTTCGATATCAACTATACTCTCCCGGCTCAGAGCAGTGGCGAACTTCACCATCTGCGGGCTCACCACACCTTCCGCCACGGTCAGAACACATTGCACCGTGAATCCCCGCTCCCTCACCACGAGAAATGCCATCTTCTTCCCCACGGCGCGGATCGACTGAGCGCGTCCGCGTATTAATACCTCCGCATCCTTCAACTCATTAGTCAAATTCCTAACCTCTGTCCACTTTCTCCCGGAAACTTCCTTCGATTGTAAGTCAGTTAGCGGTACGTCGCCGTAATTAGCCGCCAATGGATCATCTAGGGTTACAGCTGAAACAGCGGCCGCAGCAGATGCGGCAGCCGCTTCTTGGCGCTTGCGCTGCCGCTCTAGCTTTGCGAGCTCCTTCTTGGAGAGCTTCTTCTCGGAGTTCTCTTCCCCAGTGGGATTCTGCGAGGGCTCTTCGGACGCCATTTTTGGAGAAAATTCTGTGGGGCTGATGAGATAGGCAGAGAAATCAACTATCGACTATAGTGAAGAAAACCGCCGCCGAATGAAATGGTTGCGCCCGAGGTTTCAAATTCCGGTTTGGGCTACAAATATTGAGCTTAAGCCCAATTGACCCATTTCCTATAATTTTCTCTTTTTCCTTTTCTTTTTTTATTAAAAAAATTAAACGTACTTTTTTTTAGATTTTAATTATATAATAAAATAATTCTTTATAAAAAATATCATATTTAATAATTATTTTATATAATAAAAAACATAAATAAAATTTTTCAATTAAAAATAAAGATGATCATGTAAAAATAATACTCTCTTTGTTCTTAATATCATGTCTTTTTGTAGAAATGAGAAAATTTACGAGGAATATGATAATTTAAAAGGGTATAATTAATAAATAATTAAAAATATATTAGTGAATTATAATAGAAATAACTATAAATTAAAATTAAAATAATTAATTAGTTTAATTAAAATTATAAATTAAAAAATTTAAAATAATATTAAAATATATAATTTTTTCTTAAAAAAAGTAACAAAATAAATAGACAAAACGAAAATAGAAATATAGACATAGTAAATAAGAATGAGAGAGTAACATAGAATAAAATTAAATCGATAATTGTTGTGTTATACAAAATTTAGAATTGTATTTACAATATGACTTTGTTCTTTCCAATTTTCTTCCCCCAAGTTTTCAAAAAAAATAAAATTAATATATTACACACATTCATTATTTTTATATTATATACACGATTTTTTATAGCTTCCATAATATTTTTTTTTTTTCCAATAATCTCACAAAACAAACTAATCATATATTTACAAACTATGGAAAGATAGATCACAATAGGAAGATCAACATATTAATTATACTAATCTAGCATAAATATAACATATGAACTAAACATATACGTTGTAGCATAGACAATACATTTTATAAAAACAAATATTCCTTTCGTCCCACATAATTTGTCCCTATTTTCTATTTTCGTCCGTCCCACATAACTTGTTCTTTCTATTTTTGAAAATATAATTATGCACTTTAATCGTATTTTAAATTTTAAATTTTATAATTTTTTTAATTTTAATTAAAATATTTACTTATCTTAATCTTAATCTATAATTATTTTTACTAAATAATAATTATTTTTACTAATATATTTCTTAATTACTTACTAATTGTATTTTACCTAAATTCTCGTATCTACGGTAATAGTCCCATATTTTTTTGGGACGAGAGAGTATCGTATAAATTATATTAACATAATATAAATATAATACCTTATTGATAATATATTTATATAGTCATACATAACTCATGATATAAAATAAATAATGCTATGTAAAAATAGATAACATATAAATTATATTATTATAATATAAAAATACTATAGAAATTAACAACACGCATAGTGTCGTATATGGTATACTAAATTCTCTATTTTAGCTAATTTATCCACTTTAATTAATGTACGAAGTTTTAGGTATTATTTTATTAGTAAGTAATTAAAAAGTGTATTATTAAAAATAATTATCAGATAATAATTTAATTAAAATATAAAAAATTATGAATTTTAAAATATGATTAAAATATATAATTATATTTTTAAAAAAAAAAGAAATGAAAATATTATATTGTAAGAGGTGAACAAATTAGGTGGACAAAGTAATTAATTTCAATATAAAAATATATATTCAATACTCAATAAAATATGTTTTTTATTATATAATACTCTTTGATTGCTTTACACCTTTTAACTAAAAAACGTACTATATTTTAAATATATATATATATTGTAATATTGGAGTATTATTATGAGTTATTTATTTTAATAGGTGTCATTTAATTGTATATGTTGCGCAATATTATAATGCCAAGACATTAAAGGTGATGACTAATGCTTTGTACATGGTCTGTAAATAAAGTTATAAGGGATTATATCAAATGAAATTTGGGAGTATTATATATTAGATATAGTATTATTATATTATATATTTATAACAAGTATCATATTATGCAAAAAAGAAAAAATTATTGTAAGATTGAATTTGGTAATTTGTGAATACAATCAACATTTGATAAATAATTTTTGTGCACACGTGTGTTGCCACTGTTAGGACACCACACAAATTTTATAGCATAGGCTTCGTGTTAATAATAATTTTCAATCAACCAGGCAGTAGATCTGAGGACACTTTCGTCTTTTCAGTTTCGCAGACGTGGCGCGCTCGGAGGAAAACGATGCATTGATTGATTGGAATGAAATAGAGAGATAAAGAGAAGACAGTGGTTCCTTACGTGAATTCATGATCATCGGAATTGGATTGCCGGAGCGGTGTAGTTATGGTGGCATTGAAGCTGTTTCTATTCGCCGTGCTATTGTTTCCAATCTTCGCCGGCATCGGAGTCGATTCCGATGCTTCGATTCCGAACGGTGATGAACTGAAGGGGGACGCGAGGGTGGATTCGTCCTTATTGGAGCAGCTCAAGTCGAAGATCCGTAGTCTAGGTAAGCGTTCTGATTGTTTCCGAATTTTGTTGCTAACAATCGTCTGATTAAGAAATGTGATATTGAGCTCACTTTTCTGAGTGCGAATTTTGCTTCAAGCTTCTGGCTGTTTGATTTATGATTTATCACTGTTTGGAATTTAAGTTGTTTCGGTTTTCTGAGAGCATATGTTACGATGTGTTTGCCGACGGAGTAGATTGGACATCTAAATTATAAAATGAGTTATTGTTGAATTGTGGCTGTATTCATGTGAAAAAGCAACGTGCATAAATACAGGTAATGTAATCCAATTTGGTTGTCTGAGAGATTACGCCAGCATGGTTAAATTACTTCTTCTATTCTCTAGGTTAACGAGTTGATAACTGTCGCACAATCCCTGTCATTGCCGAATTCTATAAATATTCGATCTCTGTGTCTACTGGCGGTTGTCTTGGTTAGAAAGTTGGATGAAATTAATAAAGGTTATGTAACGGTGTTGTACAACTGAGGAAAAGAAAATGATTAAAATGATGCAGATAGAGAAATTATATCATCAGACGTTCTGATTTGCGAAGATGTCACCTGTGCTAGAAAAAGTTCTATAAGGCCTAAAGTGTTGTATTAGTATATGGTGCTCGAGATGGAAATGACGACTACTAGTTTTCATTCTCTAGTATTTATGCAGAGAGTACTAAAGATTAGTGAATAGGGTATATGGATTTTCCTCTTGCATTTATAATATGAGAAGTGACAGTCGTATCATATATACTCATTTATTCTTTAGTACTATCTTCCCATCCCATGAGAAAACTGTTATTAATTTAGAATCTCAACTGTCTCAACCGTTTGAACTTAGGCAACAAATGTACCAAACCATTTTTAGAGCAGTGCTTCTGATGTTATGAAGTTTGGAGAATCTGGCTGGAGTACTTTCTGGTTTGCTAGCCAGTACATGAATTTGAAATTATCTTCTTAACTACATCTCTTAATGAGTTTCAAGAAGAAAGTTTTCTTCACTTTATGACTAATTGGTGGTGTGTCTTACAGAATCAAATTATGGCTGACTGTTTATATTTTTTAGTTTTTTGAAGGTAGGGTTGATTTTATCTAAGTAAACTGTTGGATTCTCTCTTTTTCTGGCGATCTTGAAATTGGTTAAATCTGACTGGTTCTTAGTCATTCTATTGGTGATTGATGATTCCTGAATGAGCCTTTGTTAATTTTGTTTTATGCTTTACATGGAGTATGTTGCTTGCAATGAAACAATATGATTTCCTTTTCATAATTTAGTTGCTTCCCCTTCACTCTTTTATGTTTCTTGTTGTTGAATAAAAGAGCGCCAAGTAGAGGAGAAAACTCAAGAACTAAAGGATAAAGACACAACCATTGCCGATAAAGAGAAGATCATCCAAGAGAAGTTAGACAGAATTGTATCATTGGAAAAGCAAGTGGAGCAATTGCATGTGAAAATCAAGGAAACAGAGCAATTGGAAGCCCAAGTAGATAATGTAAGTAGTTTTCATATACAAAGTCTCTATTGTTCTACAACTATAAAAACTGATGTTAAATTTGTTTGTCCTCTAAAAAATGAACATGATGTTTATCACTACTCATGATAAAGATATAATAATGTCAGATGTATCAACTGAGTATGTACTTGATCTTAATTGAGTTACATCTTCTGTCTCTTAGATGAGTTCACGCCATGGTTGATTATTCTGATATATGATGAGAATATTCAAAGGTGACACTTTAAAGAATACAATTTGACTTTGTTGACACAGATCAAATAACTTGATAGATGATAGAGCAATAGGATTTTAAAAGTTAGGTGTGTAGTTTAGAATGCAGAGGTAGTAAGCCCCACTGAAACCTTCAGTCACTGACACAAGAAATAACTATATGACATATGAGTAAAAATGAGAATTAAAACAAGGACAAGAAATAAATTGGTTCAGGATACCTTAATATCTTTAGAATTCTGACCAAGCAAAAACCGAAAGAAAAATGATATGTGATGCAGCCATGTGGTTTTATTTGATTAAATGAATCTGTCTTGTAGTGTTGATAATATGATATATTTCTGTTTACAGCTTCAGAAGATCATTGATGAGCAAGAACAAGCACTAAAACTTGCTGAGGTAAGTAGGAGCATTGGTTTATTATTTATTATATATTTGCTTCATCTCCTGTGACATCCACCACAGGAAGAAATAATGAAGGCAAAGGGAAAGGCTACATCCAACACCAAAGAATTGATTAAGGTACAACTCATGGGACATATTTTTTAAATTCAACATTATATTGATTGTTTAAATACCAATCAATTTGTGAATCACCAGCAAGTAGTTGTAGAATTTTCATGTGAACCCCAAAAGTAGAGCGAGCTGTCAGTGGATTTCTATAAAACGTTGGATTTACATAGGCTTTTCAGTAATTCTGGCATTGATGTGTATACATACTCTGATCTGATTTCTTCTCAACAATTTCTTCCCAGATGTGTCACTTTCTACACCATAAATATTCCGTGACTGACTATATCCTATATCTAGCATGAATTGGTTAATTTGCTTAAAACTAGTAACAGAGTGTGATTGTTCATATCAGTTAGGAGTGTGCGTAGTGGTCTTTGTTATTAGCTGCTGAGATATTTCATTTTTATGACATATTTCAGCTTCATGAAGCTTGGCTCCCACCTTGGCTTGCTGTCTATGTTGCTCGCGGTCAGGTATTCAACTATTCATACATTTTTTGTATTATTGTTATTATTATTACATTTGCTCATGTCTATTTTTTGCAGTCACATGTAGAGCAGCACTGGGAAGTGCATGGGAAGCCTATAGTGCAGCGGTTGACACAGAAGGTTAATGTTCCCATTATACTTGTCTTATAATACATATCTCAGATAAATTTGTTATTTTAGATGCATCAATTATACATTGCTTTCCTAGATATCTTGCTTGATTTCTACCATGCTTTAGGCTATGGAGAAGAAGACTCATGTTGAAGAGTGGGCTGCACCTCACGTGGAAACGATTAAAGTTGTGAGTCATTAGGAAATCTGGGAACAGTTTTTCTTTGTTGGCGTTTGACTAGGGCGTTGAAATTTGTTTCTGAACTATGATCAATTATACATTTTCTGTCCCTTGAATGCTAGTTCTAGTAGATATATTTAGTTGATTTCTATGACATGATTCTCCACAGCCTGAGCCAGCAATTTCCATCAACATTTCTGAATGACAAAGTGAAGTTCATCTAAATTGATTTGTTGCAAGCTAAGGATAGGATCCCTATTTGTGAACCTTTATCTTATTTTTGGGTACTATTTTGTCCTTGTACTTTCTATAGTTCTGATGTTCCTCTTACCTATATCCTCTTTGAAGAAATTGGCACCAATTATAAAGAAACAGTGGGTAGTCATTGAACCACACGTGCAAACAATAACTACCAAAACAGTTGAGATGTATCAAACATCCAAAAAGACCATCTCTCCCCATGTAGTTAAGGTTGTGGAAACTATTACTCCTTATTTTCAGGTGATATGCGAAACAACTCACTTTGTATAGTAATTTTCTTTAACATCGTGTATCACATTAATGCATCTATTTCCTATGCAGGAAGTAAGGAAAGTCAGTGAACCATATATCAATCGTATTGTTGATGCAACAAGGCCTCATGTTGATTCATTACATACTGCTTTGAAGCCCTATACACAGCCAGCAGTTTTTACCTGCGGAAAGTTCCTTGAGTCAGCAACAACGTACCACCACCACGTTTGTATCTGCCCTTTTAGTTCTACTTCTACAATCGATTCTTTCTTTTTCACACTACGCTACTACTTTGATGATTGCTCATACTTAACATAAATATTTGCTAAAACAAATTCAAACTATTTTCTAAATATCCGATGTACTTGATAGGATGGGATTATAATATTTGTGTGTTATATAATCCCATCCTATCTTCCATAGTAAACAAGCCCGTATATGTATAATATTTCTTATTGATATGAGGATGCGTTTTTCTTTTATCTCGAATCAAGATACAAGAGAGAGTCCAAGAGAAACTAGACGGTCATGAGTTGACAAAGCCTTTTGCAACAAAAGAGCTAGTTTGGTTTACGGTAGGTTGCTGACAAATTTAATAGTATTGTGCTTCAATTCTTATGGTAAGACATTGACGATTTATAACTGATTGTTTATTTTATTGTATTTTTTATTTTAGGCCTCTGCACTGCTGGCTCTGCCCATTCTATTTCTCATGAGAATCTGCTCATTTACTTCTCGGTTAGTCTTATTTTTCTCTACTATACTACCACTTCTTTGTATGTAGTGATCTTCATTTTGGCGCAACTATTTATACATTCTTTTCTCTATCAATGTCATATTGCATGCGATATTGTGTTGATCGAAATATTCATTCATAAAATTTCCAACTCATGTCGAATCCTTAGCTTCATCTTCTCACATCTTTCTCTTATCCTTGCCACAACCATGTTATTAAACCTCCATGTTCTTGACAATTTGCAGGCACCCTTAGATCAACCTCCGAGAAAGAAAAGCCCTTTTAAATTGTAGTGAGAATCTAGAAAGAAGCTTTTGTCATGTTGTAAAAGTGTGGGGATAGGTTTCTTGCAGCATAATACATATATCCCGGAGAAGTTCCAAATAGCAATCGACTCGATCATACCTGCCATGGACCTTTTATCCGAGCAGTGCCGGTAAACTTTCTACATACTTTTGGCCTTTGAAAGTGTCCCAAACTACAACAATTGAATTGTTTTGGTGTTTGTTTGTGTATGTAAACTATTTAATTCGTTTGTTGTTCTTTATTTATCCTTTATGAGTTGTTGCTTGAGCTGAATTTATTTGGTTTGTTTTAACAATATGAAAGGTTATAAATGAGATCTCAACACCACTCTTATCGGTATATATATGTATGTACAATTAACATGCATGTCTCTTGCTTTAAGATGTACTGTTATATATAGGGGTGAGAAAGATTAAGGGTACGTTTACAATTTGCTGTTTATACATAAAATTACTATTATTTTTTAAAATATTTAATTTTGTTCATTTTGATTTAAAATTTATGATAATTTTTGTTATTAATTATTGAATATTATAAAATATTTATTTTTATTTTTATTATTTATATTTGAAAAAATTATTTTTACTAAAAAAATAATAATTTTGTATTGAAATTATGTAAAATATAAAATAATAAATCTTTCGTATATATATTTTTATTATGTTAATTATTGTTTTAATATATATAAATAAATTAATAACCTTTGTTTTTTCTATTTGATTTAATTTTTAAAATTTATAAATTTTACAAATAAAATAATTTATATGTAATAATTAATAATAGTAATTATTTTAAATTTACAAAAATAAATATATAATTTAATAAATTAAATATATTAAAAACAATTAATAAATACTGCTATAAAAATATATTTATATGTATAAAATAAATAATTAAGTTTTAAGGGTAAGTAAGGAATAACCAAAATTAAAATAAAAAAACTCTTTCAAAATGCTGGGTACATCAGCTTTTGAAATTAGCTTTTTTGGGTTCAAAAGATTATTTCAAAAAAGTTAATTTACCAAATACCTAATTTTTTGACAGTTTAAACAACTAAAAATTAAAAGCTCTTTAAAAAATTATTTCCCAAATACCCTCTAAATAGGAAAAAATAACAAGATTATTATGAAAGGAGGTAAGAAATGAAAAAGAACAAAAAAATAAAATGAATGCATAAAAAAATGATGTGAACTTATTTCTATTTGTTTAGAGGAAAAAAAAAAACAAAAGAGAGGATATGAGTAGAATTTACAATTTCTTTTATTTTTTAATTATATTTTTTTTTATTTATCAATTTTATTTATTTAAAAATAAGAATATAAAATATCTTCAAAATTAATTATTATTTTCATTATTATATTAATTTATCATAATTTTACATTATTAAGAAATATATATATATATTTATTTCTTTTATATTTTTTTTATATTATTCTTTACAAAATATCATAGTATTATATATATTTAAAATTTTTAAATATTATATAAAAAATAATGTAAATAGTAACTTGTGTAATACTATATTATTCATAAAATTATATTTTTAAATAGTATTTTACGTTAATATTTTTTAAAAAATAATAAATTATATTTTTACAATTAAATAATATAATAATAAAAATTTAAAAATAATTTGAATATAATTAATTTTAAGAAAAAAAATTAATATGTTATAAAAATAGTTTTTTAAAAATATAAAATTTTTAAATCATTGCATATAATCTCTTTCTTTTATTGAGCCTACATCGGCCCAACTTATTTATTTTCTTCACGGTCCATTAACATACACCGCAGATCCCTAATCCTTACGCTGGACATTCTCCTCTCCTCTGAAATCGATTCGTCGGTGTAACGATCTCTTTTCCGTTTCTAGGGATTCATCACCAAAATTCAAGCGTGGTTTGTGACATATCTGTCGATTGAGTTCGGATCTGGGATCCAGAGCTTTTGGTTTGGATAATTTGAAATCCTAACCATGTACAACGGAATAGGGTTACAGACCCCGCGAGGATCTGGCACGAACGGGTACATACAGTCGAATAAGTTTTTCGTGAAGTCGAAGACGAACAAGGTCGTCACTGATTCGAGCAAGGGATTTGAGTCGGGCCAAGGAACAGCCGGCGTTACTCGAAAACCCAATAAGGAGATATTGGAGCACGATCGCAAGCGTCAGATTGAACTCAAGCTTCTCGTGTTGGAGGATAAGCTGATCGATCAGGGATACACCGATGCCGAGATTGCGGAGAAGCTGGATGAGGCGAGGAAGTCACTCGAGGCCAAGGACAACGAAGATGGGGAAAATCTGTTAATTTCAGATAAGTATGTAGCTTAACCATATATCCACATATGTTTATATATCCATTATTTTTATCGGTAGATTTCATTTTTATTCCTTGTATGGATTTAGTGATAGACAGGAGATGAAATCTTTATGCATTTTATGTTGAAGACTGTGATGTAACTAGTTTTTATGGTTAGGAAAGCTGAATTCAAGGTTGCAATCCGTTTTTAGCTGCTGCTACTGTTTGATGCTCAACACTTGACTGTTTGATGGCCTTGATTTATTAATTATATGATTCAAGCAAACTTATGCTGAAGTTTATTTCTTCTGCTAAGTCTGTGACTGAATTTTCTCTTGATATGTTCAGGGTTTCTGAGACGCAGACACATCAGGTAGCTGCATTGAAAGAAAGGCAGATGGAAACACTAAAAGCTGCACTTGGCATAGAATCAGAAGCAGAAAGAGAGAAGAAGCGGCTAGATGCTGAGGCTCGAGCTTTTGGGGAGAATCTTGATGAACTTGAATCTGGGGGCTTCCGCCCAAAGGATGTTGCAGATGGTCAGAAACATCATGGGAAAGATGGAAGAGATGAAAATGAAGATATCCTGAAGGCTGTGAAGAAGAATGATTCTGGTAGAGATAAGTCAAAACGTAGTAGTAAGGAAAAAAACAGGAGAGCTTATGGCGATTCATCAGATTCTGATAGTAGTTTGAAACACGGAAGTAAGAAAAAACATAAAAAGTACAGCAAAGGTAGTAGTAGCAGTGGTGATGATTCTGATATCGATGTTAAGAAGAGAAGAAAGGATTCCCCAAAAATGCACAAGAAAAAGAAAGCTTCAAGACATGATAGCAGTTCTGATTCAGAATCTCTGTCTGATTCTGATTCAAGTTCAGAATCTGATTATGACAGGAAGCGTGGGAAATCTCGTGGAAAGTATGACTCTGATGATGACTCTAAATCTGGTGGAAGCCCGGATAGGAGAAAACAGAAGGTAAAAAGAACTTCAAAAAGCAGGCAATATGACTCTGATGATGACAATTCTGATGAAGGCCGTGCACGTAAGGGTAAACATGTGAAGAGCAGAAGGTATGATTCTTCTGATGATTATAGTTCTGATGACCAAACAAAATACCAGCAGAAAGGGAAGCAGAGGCATCCTTACTCAGATGACGACTATAATTCTGACAAAGGTCCCAAAGACAAGATGCAGAGGGGTAAAGAGCCTTCAAAGGTCAGACGGCATGATTCTGATGATGATTTAGATGCTGATAGATTAGAGAAACATGGAAGAAGTTTATCCAGGAATGAACGACAAACTCACAGATCAAAGGATTCTCCAAAAGATGATGAGTGGAGAATTGGGAGTGAAAGACAAAAAAAAGGTGGTAGAAGGCAGGGCCGAGATGCTGAATACGATTCTGATGAAATAACCAAAAGACGACATGAAAGAGCTGACAAAGATGACTATGAAAAAAATACTGGTTCTGGAAGACAAGAGAAAGATCACATAAAACACCGACCTCGTGATTCTGGTAAGGACATTGATCTCAAGAATGATGATTCTCGAGACCGGGGTAGAATTGAAGGAGTTGAATCTCTTGGGAAGAACAGAAGTGGTCATTATGATGATTTACATGGTAAAGGCAGGGACAGAGGTTACGGATATGAAACTCGTGATAGGGAGAAAGAGAGGGTAAAGGGTGATGATGCACTTGACACTTTTAAAAAATTGGAACAACTCTATAGCGTGAAGGGTGATGAATCTGACAACAGAGATGATGATTTTGCTAGGGGTGAGAGGAAAATCTATGATGGAAATGAGAGTGAACAGTATGAGAGAAGGTCAAGGAGACATGACTCAGCTAGAGAAACAGGGCATGGGCGGACAAAGATTGCATCTGAGATACACAGTAGCAAAGATTTGAAGCCAGCAAGATCTGGTGCAGACACTGCTGATGCTGATGGCCATGAGGATGCAATTCGTAGTGGGGATGCGTC
This sequence comes from Andrographis paniculata, assembly GCF_009805555.1. Classification (NCBI taxonomy): domain Eukaryota; kingdom Viridiplantae; phylum Streptophyta; class Magnoliopsida; order Lamiales; family Acanthaceae; genus Andrographis; species Andrographis paniculata. The sequence continues at coordinate 281,725 of NW_026137634.1, read as the reverse complement.
TCGGCACTCAGATAAAAGAGGTGATCGAGACCATGAAGGCTATGAACGCCGTAGAAGTGACAGAGGTGAAGCAGAGGACCGCAGGGAAAGAAAGCGTGAAAGGTATGGAGATGAGGAGGCAGTGTACAAGAAAGATCGTGAATATCGGCGAGATGGACATGGAAGGGATAGGGAAGATGATCGTGAAGATGGAAAAACTGGTAGAGATGAACGCAGCTCAAAGAGAGCTAGGTATGAAGAAGGGCGTTCTAGCGGCCGGAGGTATGATGACGACAAGAATGTGGATAGGCGGTCCCGACACAGATACTAAGTGTTAAGCTGTCCTTATGTTTGAGTATGGTAAGATTACCTGCTTTCATTAAGATTCAATTTAATGTTGAGTAATTTCTCCAAAGTACTATTAATGTCATGCTATTAATCTATGTTTTACTACTTGCATCAGTAGGTTTCAAATGAATATTAGTTATGTCATACGTATTATCCGGGACTGACTGAAAATCGCTTTCTCTGTTGCAGTGAGGTGAAATCTTACATGGTGTATCCATTATATGTTAGAGCTGAAAATCACAAGAGAAAGACTTATTACGGGGTTTGATTGATGTCTACTGCAATGATTTGCTTGCTGTTAAGAGGATTTGGATCGATTGAACGAACTCTTGTAGATGTATGAAATGTTCTTTAGAGATGTAAAACAATGTTCTATTTGCTATGCTGCTAAGATTGTCGAATAACCTTGCATTATCTTTGGAGCTACTTATTTATCTGTCGACTCGAATGAGATTGTGATATTTTGCTGCTCTAAAAATGTTTCTTCCCTTTCTTTCTAGTTGGAATAGTGATTTTGGCTCTTGGTGATGCTTGCGGATACTGCTTGAGTTCCATCAAGATCGACATTTCCTCCAGCACCATGGCAGACGCTAGCACAAATTTCACGGACATCTTTTCAGCTTTGATCCCACAGAACCCCAGCATCTCGACACTTTGGAGACGGGCTAGGGACACGGATGTCTCTTGTTGTTGCAGAAAATTCGCAACAAATCAGACTTTGAGCGAAAAGAGTTCAGAGATTGATTGTCTGTAGAGCAGGAAGGAACTCAATTGTGATCTTGAGCTTCTGCAAATTGGGGCAGCTACGCATGAAGCAAATGGCAGCCGACGCCTGTGTAGGCTTCTGGAAATACATATCGACGAGGTGAAGGCTTCTCAGGTGTTTCATAGACGTGGGGAGCCTCCAATCGATCTCAGCTACAGCTACAGCTACAGCTACAGTTACAATGAGAATTAAAATTACAGAAGGTGAAGAAATTATTAAGGGGAAGGGATAGTAATAGTAATAGTAATAGTAATAGAATGATAGATAATATGGATCGAAAGCAGAATGAAAGTTGAAGTAGACGACCAAGAAAACTGTAGCTGGTAGCTGGATACAAAAATATCTTTCATTTTGTATATAGGAAATTGTATTTGTGTTCAACAAAACTCATTCTATCAATATTATTGTGAATTTGCATGTCATTGGTCACCGCACTTCATTTTCAAATTTTGATTTATTAAATTCTGAAATATACACACTATCATATTTAACTAATTCATGTATTAGTCATCGTCCAACATCATTTAATAACATTATGCTATATATATATATATATATGTAAGAGCAAGTATAAAATTAACATTATTTAATAACACTCCATCTCTCACTCTCTTCATTTTAAGATTCACTTTTTACATTTTCTTATGAACAAAAAATAATAATAATAATAAAAATAGGGGTAGCAGAATCTTAAAGGAAGTTAGACACGTCGGCTGGAAAAAGAGAAAAAATTTGCGCTCAGGTCAGTTGGTTGGTCCTCGGTCGGTTGGTCAAGTCGGTTGGTCTTCGGTCGGATCGGCAGGTCGGAAGGTCTGCGAGTCGGACGGTCTACAGGTCGGACGGTCCATAGGTCGGATAGTCAGCGAGTCGGACGGTCCGCAGGTCAGAAGGTCCGCAGGTCGGATCGGCAGGTAGAAAGGTCTGCGAGTCGGACGGTCGGACGGTCTGCAGGTCAGAAGGTCCGCAGGTCGGATCGGCAGGTCGAAGGGTCTGCGAGTCGGACGGTCTATAGGTCGGACGGTCCGCAGGTCAGAAGGTCCGCAGATTGGATCGGCAGGTCGAAAGGTCTGCGAGTCGGACGGTCTACAGGTCGAACGGTCCGCAGGTCGGAAGGTCCGCAAGTTGGATAGTTAGCGAGTCGGACGGTCTACAGGTCGGACGGTCCGCAGGTCGGATAGTCAGCAAGTTGGATCAATAAGTCGGATGGTTTGTAGTCGGTTGGTTCGCAATCGGTTGGTCCGTGGTCGGACTAAGTAAAGTCGACTGCTACGGAGGTCGGGCTAAGTAAGGTCTGGTAATTGACTGCCTACTTAAGTGAACAGTAGTTTGGTCGCTTGGTGGGGGCGGCCAAGGAGTCTTTTGGTTTAGCGACCAGTTAGTAGCTTGATTAATCGGTTGAGTTATGCAGTTAGCGAGACGGTTGCTGTAACTGACCAGACGATGTTTCAAAACGTTTCTTTTGGGCGGTTGACGGCGGTTGCTGTAACCAACCAGGTTACGGTTCCAAGAGTTTTCTTTAAAGAATATTTAAGGATTTGAATTTTTCTGGAGAAAGACATCTTCAATTGACTTCAACAAAAATAAAGTCAAATTCGGATCACCACTTTAAATTTCCAGCAATTACAGTATTTTTAGAGATTTCTAATCTATTAATCAAATTTGAGGATATCTTTTATACACCATTGCATACGTATAACCAGCTTAGATATGTGTTTTCAACCTCTAGAGTTTGCTTGTTTATGATTTCAAACATAAATTTACATCAACATCAATTTTAAATTATAATCAAACAAATGATTTCTTCCTTTCATTAATAAGTTCCTCATTTAATTTTATAATTGTAAATATTAGTATTTTAAAGATATATATATATATTATAATAAAGTAATGTAATATCAATTTAATTTAAGGGAGACTTGGACTAAAGTCCCTGTCAGTAAAATTCACTTGTAAATCAGTCCCTCTTGAAAATTAATTAGTCTGTAGTCCCAACTTTAGAGATTAAGTTTATTATAGCTCCCCAATTTATTTTTTCTCTTAATTCACCGTTGTAAACACAACAAGTACTCGAAATAGATTAATAAATACTTCTAATGTTGAAATATATACCTACATTACTTTCCGCTCTACCCTTGTTATAATTTTATATACTTCTAGTTAAATGTCGAGTACTTTTTTTTTTGCGAATTAAAAAAAAAAATAGTAAAATAAAGACAGTTACTTACGATTTAACAAGAGTTTAGACAGAAAAACTTCCCATAACTCTCCTCATCCCGATTTTAAACCATACATCTTCCATTTTCAAGTGAACCAGTGTTCTCCAACGCTCGGTGATCAAGTATCGAACGATCGGTGCAAAAATAGTGAAGAAAACAACTGACCCACTCTCATCCCCAAAGACAAGCTCAAAAAAGTAAGACCTTTTTCGATTTTTTATTTTGTCTAACATTAGTATTTTATATCGTAGTTTGTTCGATTGTTTGGGGTATAAGTCTTAGTCCAATATTTGTATGCCTCGATCGGTTCGGTGTTGAGGAGCCCTGGGTGATCAGTGTAGTTGTGTTTGTTAATTGGGTTTGAAATTGTTCGTATGTTTGCCTACGTAGACCGAGTTGGGTTTTTATTTTGACACCAATTTTGGGTGATTTTATTTGTCTAATTTGTGATTTTAGTTAATTTTATAGATATACATTTTGTTTAGTTACCTGGAGTTGCATAATTTAATATTTTTTTGTTTGTTTGATTGATCGATAATTACTTATATTTGTGGGTTGGTAAATGCGATTATGTTAGGTACCCCGAATTGCATTTTTTCAGGTTTAGTTTGATAAGTAATAGACTTTTAAGGGACTACTGTGTACTCGTAATCTATTGTTACATACTCTTGATAGATTCTGACAAACTTTAAAATAAATTCAAGATTTGGATAATGTGTATTAATGATATTTATTTACAGATTGGATAAAGATTACATATCGGTTATCTATCGGTTTGTAGTACTGATTGGTCTGTATGTTCTCCGAGTGTTACATCCATGCGAATCCGGTAGTATCGGCAGCAAGTTTGATAATATGAAGAGCTATCGCGGTAAAATTAAGACCAAAATACTAAAAGGTCCACCGACCAACCGTAGATTTCAATGAACAACACATGGTAAGTGAATGTTGTAATGAATTTGGATGGATATGGGATTTATTTGAGTTTTGTTATTTGTGCTTGATTTGAGTAGTGTGTTATTTCGATTGAATTGTTGGTTGAATTGTTTAATATGCCTCATGTTCAATGATATTATATTAAGATCTATTGAGGGATTAAATTATAGGTTAAATTTGGTGAAACTTAAAGTTTGGAGTAATGCTATAAATTGTGCCGTATGATTAATTCTTCGCATGGTTAAAATTGCAATAATGCACATATTGTACCTCAACAACAGATTGATGTACCCGTCTAACTAGATCGAAATACCTTCAAAAAGCATATATATATATATGCTCATATACATGTTATTCATTAATTATGAAGGTTATCCTTGTATGAAGACAACAATAAACCAAAAAAGTTATGCATATTGCTTTTAAATTGGAATTAACTAATTCATTACAAGACCTTGCAATGATTGAAGTGATGCTTGCAATGAACAGAAGTGCATATATGGATACCTAACTACATTAGTGGTACACCTAAGAAAGAAAATTATATACATGTACTGCGAAAGTTTATGCCCTCATCACATTGATACATACTTCTTGTCAAACACGACAGACCTCGGTTATTTAATGATATACCTATATTAAGCTAGAAAATACTCCAAGTTAAGTTATTTATGTCTGGGGGTTCTAATACTTCATATCTCGAACATTAAGTAAAGTATAACATTATCTTTAACAATATTCGAACATGAGATGTATTCATCTTTAACATAGTCAATTATACCAATTTAGAAAATTAAAAAGTTGTTTATAAAAATTAACAACATGATCCATATAGGTGAATAATAGGCTATGGCGTTAGTTAGTTGTGTTGTTGGTAAGAGTAGTACTTAGTTATGATGCATATGCAATGGTTTTACAAATTAATAATGGAGAGTATTAATAATTGGAGAGTACTCTCTCCAATTAAATTCACAATAATAGATTTCAAACACTATGGGAGCGACATTATATTACAACATCTCATTCATTCACACATGTTAGCATCAACGGGTACCTCAGTCGTTTACCAATATACTCCGGAATTAGTATCTCATATGCTCATATAACTAGTATCTATGCCTGGACACTTGTGCTTGGAAAACAAGCTGTTCTCAATTCAAAATATTCAATTTTTGTCTGTAAACAGGGATAAATTCATCATTATAATATTTTCGTAAATTCTGTAACTGTATGTAAAGCTAAATAACACATATTTATTATGGATGACTGAACAAGTATTAAATAACTTAGATTTAAATTATGTTTTTTTGTTACTCATACATATTTTGTAGTCTTTCCATTGAAAAGTATGGTATGAGCTGTCAAATATAAACGTACAGTACTTAAATTTTTCCAACAATGCTAGGAGATGAAGTACTCTCACCGAGTTTGTGCCCCTCAGGGGATCAACTGAAATCAATCACATTCACGAATACCTTCTACTACAAAGAAAATACCTAAGCAATTATCATTTATACCTTGAATGTCGGTGTGTGTACCCAAAGCGCATACTTACATACCTGCATCAAATACGGACATACCTTGTCACAGATCTTGTGTACCTATAATACTGGTATTATATGCTTCAGTAACGAGTATATATACTCTGATAACATGTGCTTGGAAAACAGACACTTTTTGTTCAAATTATTCACTTGTTGTCGGTAACCAAGGATGAATTCATCGTGATAGTATTTCCGCGGCACCTTAAATTGTTTGAAAAGATAAATAATATATATTTACTATAGATGACTAAATAAGTCAGAAATAACTTCGTTATATTGTGTGGCATATGTACAATTATAGTCCAACCTCCACTTGTAGATGGCTAAACAAGTCATAAATGACTAAGTTAAATTATATTGGTTGTTAAGAGTAAATAATTTCTGCCAGGAATTGAAAATCTTTGGACCAGTTACATAGTAATCTACATCGTAACATACACACAACAACAACATTCAAGTGAAAGCGCGAGTTGTAATCTACTACTAGGACTTCAAGTGTTTTTTGTGTAATAGGACAAACATATTTTTTCTAAAATATTTTGACCCATAACATAATAATCTAAATTTTCACACTCATAAACTCAAATATCAATCAATCAGAAGCTTTTAACAAAATAGTAACTCAGTTGAGTAGGAAAGTACTCCAATAGAGCTCCGATGTACCTCTGTTAAATTTTCAGAAACCTTTGTTGTCAACAAGTCATATATAAAATACTATCTCACATACCCATAATTTCTGTTCATCTACCATAATACATCAAATTTACAAAAGAGCTTCAATGCAACAATTCTCTTATTGTTGTATATTTATATACAACATTATATTATGTTTAGCACGCTAAAAGTAATTACAATGAGAGGATTGATGGACATTCTTTCAAAATAAAAAAAAAATTACACATTTAAATATTACAACAATTGTGTCTGGCTTTAACCAACTATCACGGACCAAATTGAGTACTTCTGCAGCTGCAATTAAGATATCAGCGTCTTGATTTGTTCTGAGTTTTTGGTAAATGGATGAAGAATAGTCACTTTAGCACGATGCTTCTGCCCATAAATAGATAAAATATTAATGTTCAGCAACTTAGGAAAAAATATGTGATTATATAATAAATTGTACAATTAGAGTACATGAATATAATATTTTACACACTAATCTAAACCTACTGGACTATAATAAATTATAATTATATATACCATATATAAATCAATACTTGAAGAAGTAAGGCTGTAGGCAATCCAACAATGTTATTTTACCCATCACTATAACATTGTTTTCTATAATATCAACACCAAACTACAATAGATTATAAATGCACAAAAATAACTAGTGATGACAATATTGAGGATATATTTTTTATTGAAACTCCAAAATAGTGCATATTCATGAAAAGTGAAATTATAACTCAATACTTTGAACAAAAAATTATTAAATTCTCTTACACTAATACATGTAACTTTTTTGAGACATTTTATCGAACATGTGAAGTGCATTAGACATTTACCTTACTACTATTAACATAATGTGTTTTCCAAATGGGAGATAGGAAAAAAGATGAAAAATGCATCAGGGTTGAGATTTGGTATTCATTCACCACACATAATATATCTACAATCAATCAAGAACAGATGTTCTAACCTTTCGAAAACAATAAGGTGGGTCTTCTTCGAAGAGAAATGGATTGTTGTCCAATGGCCGTAACAAATTGGGATAGATGGGTCTTTGTGTTTGTCGGAATCTAGGCCAGTGATCTGTAATTACAATTTCACGTTCACCGGATTATGGGCGAGTAGATTCCCCTTCCAATTTTGTGCGAAATTAACAAGAGATTACAATAGGAAAAAGTGTGAAGACGAAATGAAATAGAAAATGAAGGAGTGTTGCGCTAGTAAGATTTATCACAAAATAATCACCTCATGAAACATAAACTACCCATTTTAAAATAGAGGTCCTAACCTTTGTAAAATTCCGACGTCGCTCTTCGCCGGAGAAGAAGGGCTCGCAGTGGCACGAAAATATCAAACAAGAAAAAAAAATGGTTATTCGCGATTGTTGGCCTATGGGCAACGCGGCTATGGTGGTGATTTTTGATCCAATGATTCTGGACTAACATGTTTTACTCCCAATTCCGCGCGAAGAATAACCAACGTGTGAAAGGGATTTGAGAGCTAAATCAGAAATAAAGAAATGATAGGGAGTGAAGAATGAGTGAAATGGAAAAATAGAGACTGCAGAATAAGAATTTAGTAATGGGGACTGATTATTAATAAATTAGACAAAATAGGGATTTAAAGCTAATTGTGCCTTAATTTAAACAAATTAAAATAATAAAAAGAAATTTACTATTGCATATATAATGCATATACATATTATAATATTATTACTCTAGACAATATTATATTAAATATTTATTTTCATTTATATTACATTTCAATCGTTCAAATTTTAATTCTTTAAAATAATAATAATAATAATAATAAAAATTAAAATCAAAATCAAAATCAAAATCAAAATCAAAATCGAAGCATATCTAAAGATAACATAATTAAAGAGGAATAATCAGCAAGAAACGTGCAAATATATTCAAAATGTAGAGAGCAATGTTGCGAAGAATTTAACATATAAATTTCCCATGGACAAAGAAGGGATCAATCTTCGCAACAAAATCAAAACATCAGAACACTACAACAATAATAGTTACCAAAATAAATAAATAAATAAAGATTAATTAAAAAAATATTTCCCGAAAAACAACCTCATGCTTTAATTTATTCCAACAACACAAAACATAAAATAACACAAACAAACGAACAACATACTAACAGATCTTCAAGACTAACCAGCGCCGCCGCCGCCGGAAAAGTCATTGCCGGGAGCAATCCGCAGGCTGGAAGGTAACCTCCTTGTTCACAAGATCATACCCCACTTTATGATTCATCTGGTGCAGATTCCCAAATATCGCCATGTCCGATCCCCTCAAAATCGTCAAACAAACCACCGATTTCTCGACGTCGGCGAACACGCCGCCGGCCGGAATCACCACGTCCGCCCCACTGAAGTGCATCGTTATCTTCGGCTCCATCACCGGCGGCTTATAGCAGAGCCCGAAGTTCCCGCTTGACTCCCTCACGCGCTGCCCTTTTACAATTTTTTCGACGGCCGCTTCCAGGTGGCCGACGAAATTGTCGTCGAGAAACGTCGCCGTCGTGCCGGAGTCGATTATAATGTTTCCCGGCTGGGTACCGGTGGTCTCCGATTTGTAATATAATTTTTGACCGTCGACGGTAACGGCTTCGAGGGTTAGGTAATAGAACGTGTCGGGGTCTTTTTTGACGATCGGAGTTTTGACAGCGCCGGAGCCACTGAAGACGGCGGCGGCGCCGAAGCTTATCTTGCTGGTGGCGTTGGAGGAGACGGAAGTCAGGCAGTAGGAGAATTTTCCGTTGATCGAGTGGTTTAGCTGATTGATAATCGAAACGGTGCCGCCGCCGAGGCCGACGATCCCCGACCCGACGTCGGCGAAAGTTCCGGTGGTGTCGTGGCCGCAGCCGAAGATGGTTTTAGGGAAAGTGGCGTTTACGAAGGATAATGTGTCTTCCGACAGGTCGCCGGAGCTGGCGGAGTTGTCGCCGTAGAGGATGTTGTAGCGGCAGCGGCGCTTGGCGCCGCAGTTGGTGTCGCCGGCGGCGTTGCAAATGTCGGTTTTGCAGGAGATTTTTTTGTAGGTTTTGGAATTTCTAGGGTTAAAAATTGGGGAAATTTGTTTGTAGCAGCGGGTGCAGGGAAGACACTGCATCCATGTCAGGTCGCTGGCGGTATCGGCGATGCCGTACTGCTCCACCGCCGGCGTTCCGATGCTCACCTTCATTATATATTCGCCGCCGCCGGATTTTAGTGGGGATCCGAATAGTTTCCCTGTCGTTTTTGCCGAAGTCTCCGATTGACGAGATGCTAATGAGAGAATCGATTTGCGGTTTAAAGATCGTTGGATTGCGTGCCGGAGTTTTTCGTAGGGGTCGCCGGAATCGTCCCGGCGGATTAAGTCCAGCGTGAATCCACCATTGTTGGTCACCGGAGTTTCTGCAACTGAAGAAACCCTAAAAACGGAGAGAAATAAAAAAGGGTAAATTAGGAATTGGAAAATGGAAGTTTCAGTGAAGGAAGACATTTCGGTTTAATTTTGGGAGTGGAGATTTTGGGCTGAATTTAATTTATAGGCAAATTTTATGGATTATGAAAATGGGAAATATTTTAAAATTTATTGAGAAGTGTAACAAATAAATGGGAAGTTGGAAGGATTTTTTATTCATTACATTTAAAAGATTTCATATTTGGAAAGTAGATCTGTAAAATTGGGATAGAGATGTTAAATATTTGATAGTAAATATTATTATCATTCATGAATATAATAATAGTAATTCAGGGAAAAAGATGAAGTTTGTAATAATAAATTTATAGAGAGTTTTATTTATTTATTATTATTCTTTTTGATATTTGGGCATTAATTTAATTAAAACAGTACATTCATACTTACGCGTCTATAATGTAATAATGTTTCTACTTTCTACATAATAATACGTTAATTATAAATTGCATTTAATATATTTATTATAAAAATTAAGTGTTAGTTTAGATGCGTAAATTTGAATTCAAAGAAAAATTTTAAATTGTTACCATAATTTAAACGCGTGTTTACTTGTCATATTTTTGTTTTACTATTCCATTTTTTATTTTTTTCAAAATATCAAATTAAATAATTGTTTATATTTATTAATATTACATTGAATAATTATTTTAATTTAAAATTTTATTATTCAAAATTTAAGAAATAAATACACTGTTTATGTATAAAATATATAAAATTATATGAGTACTAAAAAAATAAGCGAATGTATTTAACATATTTTTGTATAAAAGAAATGGATTGGTTTGTTCTCATGGAGCAAACTATTATTAGTTTTTATAATTGTAAGTATTTTGGTTGACATACGGTATAAAGAATTGTAAAATTATTAGAGAGAATGAGATTTTGTATACAAAGTATGTATTTTGCTTTTATTGTTATATAAACATATATTGCTATTTTTTTATTATTCGAACACAATATATTGATTTTTTCTTGTTGTATGTATAAACTCCCATGTATATTATTATACATATTTTCACTTTTATACTTATTTGCATAAATATGTTTATATTAACATGTAAATAGTCTCTATATATATCAAAATTATTATCAATTATTATTAGTATACAATATTTATTAAATTATATAAAAAATAAATTTTTATTTTTTAAATGGACAAATATATATATATACTTTTCTTGTCTATTTGGTTCGCTTTGATTTTTCTTTTAGCCAGACAAAAATCATAAATAATAATGTTTTAGAATATAGAAATAAAATAGTAAAAATTTAAATAAATGTATTATGAAGATTTATTAAAAATTGATAAAAAATAAATGGATAAATTAAAAAAATAAGTGATAAATTAATTGTTATTTATTACTATAAAATTGTAAATGGATCTTTTATTGAGCAATATGAAAATAATATTGAAAATAATGTAAGTTTCGGTTGAATATATCAAATAATACATTTGCCCCAAATAAATAAAATTGTATGCTTAATATTGATTTTATTATGTAAAGTCACTTCAATATTTATATTGCTAATAATTTCAAATGTCTAAATACAATAAAATTATTGAATTATATATTGTTGTTGTAAAAAAATCGGCGAGGACTTAATCGGAATAGGATGTCGGAATTGATTTGTTCAAAAGATTTCCGACCTCTTCAAGAAAGGATCCGAGCTATCTCGCGATGATAAAAAAATAATGTAAAAATAAAGCTAATAAACAAAAAAAAAAAAGAAGGTTGAAAAATAAACTGAAATTAATAAAAAAAAAACCATAAAAATCTTGGAAAAAATTATAGGAATAAAAAATTATAGAGAAAAAATTAAGAAAAAAAAAGAAGAGGATCATGATAGAATGGCGTCTTGTGCTTTGGATCTGATGCTATTTATTTTGAATCTTCTTGAATAAAACTCCTAGCTTCCATCTGCTTCTTTTACCGCTAGGTCAACTTGATCACTGGGGAGATCAGGTCCGCAGGCCCACTTGCCGATCTGGACCTTCTGCTGGCTGCGAACCTTTGAAGGCTTGAGCTGTACTTGTACTGAATCAGCCCAATTAATTTTGGGAATGTACAAATATATATATATTGACAACGTGCAATAAAACAAGATTTTATCGAATCCTATTTTACATTTTGTAAAATCATAAATTGGCTGTTTAAATCGAAATCAAGGTTCGAACAACTTGGACAAGTCTCGCGGGACCAAAACAAAGTCGTGCTAGTTAGAGTGCTGATTAGAACTAGTCAATACAAAATAAGACCTAACAATATCACTAGTTTATGCTCCAACACAAACATTCGGATCTTTAAGTCAACTAGCTTGCATTTTGGCGACAAAAATAAACATATGAATTAAATAGTTCGAGAAAAAGAGATACTATGATCAATGACTACATTGTCTAAAACCTTAGACAGATAGAAATGCCACATCTTAAAAAGAAAGGTAACTCGATCAAGTCTAAACAATGAAACAAACTAAACAAAATGTAATAACCTCATCGAACCAAAGCAGCAAGACAGAACAGATTCATTAAACACTTTCATGTAAATATAATCTGCAATAAAGCCATATAATCTCACCCCCTATATTCATACCACATTGGCATTCTTCTACACTAAATTGAATCATTGGACATAGATTGTGCCATTCTAGTAAAAAACATGAAAATTCGACCATACAAGACTTATGCTTCTCATCATGATCACAGCATTGGATCAACATTGTTCAAGATTTAACATTACTTATGATTCTTACCACACTCAAGAAATCTTTCATCCCCCAAAGATCAACTGAATTTATGATTCTCATCATCATCACTCAAGATATCTTCAATCCCCGAAACTTCCATCCTCGCCGATGCCTGCTTAGCCCACTTCACAATTTTCTCAGCTTCTCTGCAAATTTTCTCCTCTTCTTCCATAGCCCGTCTGCTCATCTTCTTACTATGAACTGAGAAATTACTTAAATCAGTTAGAAGATCATCATCATGCTTCCCCCAATTCAGCCCCAAATCCAACCCCCTGTTCTCCTTCTTCCCTAATTTCCTCGACGATTTCTTAGGGGAGCACAAGAAACAACCACTCTTCACTGGCGGAGAAACAGACCTACTCCTAGTCGAGAAATCCGCCCAGAAATCAGGCGAATTTGATTTCCTCCCATTTCCCCCAATTTCAATTCTAGGGTTTCTGTTCACGCCTGCACTATCACAAGGGGGCGAGTTATTTTTCGAATCGGCGCATTTCGGCTTCGATGTAGGGGAATTTTCCGGAACTGAATCGGAATTTCTCGATGAAATCGGAGAATCGATTTTCTTGACGTCGCCGGGATCGGAGACGTGGAAACTTTTCGTTGAGGGTTTCGTCTTCGCTGCGGCGGATGGGAAGGATTTAAGCCTCGCGAAGCGGGCTTCGAGGTGGCTCGGGAGGCCGCCGGAATCGAATCCAGCGCAGTTAATGGCGGCCACCTGATCGAGAACCGTCGAGTCCATGGCCTGAGACAGCAGCTCGTCCACCGCCTTGTCCTCATCGCTGTCGGAGAAGAAAGCGGCCATTTGGCGGATACAGTCGGAAGGAATTACCGAAGTTTCGTGTGAATTCGGGGATGAAACTGGAGCTCTCCTCTTTGCTTTTTCTTTTGGGTGTATCTTTTGAAGGAATTTTCTTGAGGTGATGACGATGATGATGGTAAGTTCGTCAATGGAGTTCTAACGGCTAGCTCATGAATTCGGCGCTGATCGTCAAAACGTGGGATTTGTGGGACCGTTGCCTTCGCCTCCACTGTTACTGACATTTTTAAAGTTTTGCTGTTTGGTCATTCAAAATCTTGTTCTTTGGACTTTGACCCCTTCCACATTTGTTAATTCTTAACTACTACATACTAAATTATTTAAAATCAATTAGGTCTCATTTAGTTATATTTCTACTGACAAAAACTGACAAGGTCGAAAAGTTGATCCAAATTCAATACGGAGAATTCGTGCTTGAGTCTAAAAAAAAATATTCGAAAAAATTCAAACTGTGCCGAGGCTCGACACGATGATGAATCGGGTCATATCCGGACTTATGAATGTTAGGTCACATAGAGTCCGATCCGACCCAAATTTTGAAATAAATATAATTTTAGAAAACAAATAATTATATATTAAAAATAAATGTGTAATTTAATGGTTTAGTTTGTATAACCTTAGATATAAGGTCATGAGTCCAAAACGCCGGAACTATACTTTATAAATGTAGAAAAAGCTTTGATTTATTTAGGTGGTAAATCATCAAATTTGTATTACAAAGACGATACTTTAGTTTAGGCACAATCCATTGGTTCGAAATATACGATTGATTTTACAAGATCAAATCCAATTCGTACATCTATGGAATGAATATTTCCCAACGTAGAAAACTTTTCCTCCGTTGGTTTGAAAGTGAAACAGAACACTCGATCCTCGACCTCTACGAAATTGTACCTCGGCGGCAACACCAACTCCCTGTTTTCAAACAAGAGCTTTATGGACGGCGATATTAAAGACTTGCGGCGCCTATACTTCTCCCGGAAGCACAAGTTTGAGTAGCTGTTGGAGACACGAGGGCGTTTAATGTGATGTAGCATGGCCTCCTCCAAAGGTACATAGTAGTTGTTTATTATCGTCGAAATTGTTTGGCCCATGTCTAACATCAAAGCGTCTCGGATACGAGGCACGTCCATTTCGCGTGATGTGTTAGCTGATATCTCCATTTCTACGCCATTATAGGCGAGCTTAATTCCGACCAAGCTAGCGAGATAGTGTGGTACATCGGGTACTTGTATCAACGGGGATGAAATTCTTCCCGTTACCACCGCATCTTTGCCAAATTTCAACCTTCCTGTTAAAATTAAATACGAGCATACATAATATTAATTACCATAAATTAATGCCATAGTAACAAAAGTGAAAAAAAACAATGGATGAATGCCTAGCAATGTAGATCTAGAATTCTACGAAATAAATTATAGTGCACACTCCCATGCTACACTCAATTCAAATAATTGAAACTGATCTACATGAAATTTGATCATTAGTTCGATCAAATTGATCTGGATATAAGATCTTGCAAAAGATAATCAAGAATTTTACTACTTGAAATCATAATACACTCTCATGCTACATTCAAATCAAAGTAAAAATATATGTATACATATAGAGAAAATGCTAACTGAAGTACTGTTTTAAAAAAAATTTCTGTTGATGAACGTTCAAAAAATATGTACACAAAATATATATTGTACAATACATACCCGGTTTTCTAGAAGTATGCGGCGTTAGGCAATGCGCGAATTTGCCACCGACGGCATCGGCAAATTGTTGCACGAAGGATTCGCTAGTATATCCAAGGCCAAGCATCCCCGACTCACCGCCATCGACACCGCCTGAATTCCTCGTCCCGCACCCAAAAGCGAAATTATGAAACGTCGCTTTTGGGTCCCCATTACGATAAAATGATATAGAGTCAGATACGACAAATCCTGACGTCGAGGCCCCGTCTTCGTACCCTACCTTGTACGAGCAATCTTGGTCCTTACTCGTACAAGTCACCGTGTCGGGATCAAGTAGCAGGCATTGCGATTGCGGATCGCGACATTTTACCGGCGCAAAAGTGGTGCTGACCTTAGGGTTGTAGAAGGGAGGGTCTTGGCTGTAACAATCAATGCACGAACATTGGACCCAGGTGAGGTCGCTGCCGGTGTCGACAAGGAGCAGCTGCTCAACGGGCGGCGTTCCTAAGTAGACTTTTGTTAAGTAGTCGCCGGCCGAGAATTTGAGCCCGGACTGTACATCACGAGGTTGGATAAGGGAGTCACGTGCGATGGACCTTTTGAATATGTTTTGAGCGCGCTCGAATCGCGACATCGACGCATTGTACAGCGGCGACGACGGCGAGTCGCGGTGGAATATGTCAATGGTGAAGGCATTGATCGAACATGTTGTTAAAAGAATGTAGAAGAAGAAATCTAAGAGGTTCTTATAGGACAAATTCATTGTTCGATCGTACGATTATTGATGTTCTAATTTTATATTTTTTTGTTACATATTTATATTAGGATTTATTTAATGGGTGCACTCAATTTTGGGTTTGGAGAATAGGAAACTTTTGATCTATTTTGTTATTTTGTAATATGTAGTGCGTCTTAGTTGTTATGTCTATATATATAGCCCATTCATTAAATAATAGTATTGAACTAATGTTGAAACGTATAACAATATGGGAAACGTTTTAATACTCTTTTAAGTCATTTTATTAGTTTACCATATTACCATTTACATTGGATCGATTTTTCGATTTCGATTTTGATTTTGATTTTGATTTCTGTTCTTTTATTAAGGTAAGCCAATTTTACAAATTAGTGAGGGTTACAATAATTTTATTACTGCTATCTTTCTATTGTAATGCTTTTTTTTTTTTAGATGTCTTTTATTATTTGGACTCATATTTTTCAAATAATCTTACACAATAAAATTTCAAATTAAATTAAATGATTGTTTAAATCAAAATTCAGAATTACCCCGATCCAAATTCTTTGAACCATATACAAACAATACTCAGATTTCTTGCAAGCCACATGAATTATCTAAAATGTTACATACAAATTAATTTTGTTAAACACATTTCAATGAAAAAATTCATATTATTTTATTAAAAAAAGAGTATTCAATGTTATTTATTAATTATATTTTTTTGTATCTACAAATAAAAATCGTTGTTATATTGTGTTGGTTTGTCTCTGTAAGGTTGATTTAATTACGAAATAAATAATATTATTATGGAAAGTTATCATCAACACACGCAATTAAGTTCCAGCAATTTAGAAATAAACGGAAATTTCTGCATGAAGACAATCCCTATTTGACAAATCAACGTACAAACAAAACCTTATCGAATCGTATAAAACCAAATTTTCAAAAATTAATTAATATATAGCTCACTTAGTTGAGTGGTTGGAGCAGTTAAAGGAAGAATGTTTCTTAATCCTCAACGACACAGGGTTAACACATATTTTTCAAACTTAAAAAATAATTCCAAATGCTTTAATGAAAATATTTTAATTTAATTTAATTTAGTCATAAAAAATAGAGGAAACTATTTCGAGATGAAATAATCGAAGAAGACAAAGGTGATGACCATCAAAGCTGTGTTTCATTTTAGATTATTGCCATTGTAGTATTGAAGAGTTCAAAATAATAACTATTTTGAAAAAAGTACAATAAAATTTAATTTTATATATTTTTATTGTAAATTTTAAAATTTTTAATTCTGTTTAACTATATTTTCAAAAAATTTGATACTATTAACTAGCATTCGTTTTTTCAAAAAATATTATTTGAAATATTTTTTTGATGTAATATTATATCAAATACCAAGTTTTTATTATTTTTATTTTTTAAAAATTTAAAAACTTTTAAAAAATCTATATAAACAAAGCTTTTATTTTTCATGAAATGAAAAAATATATATGTCTACGTATAGATACAACATTTACTCAATCGGATTCAAACTCACTAATTCCTTCCTATGCCGTATTTAACATATTTGGGGGAAAATTTTAAAAAATAAATATTTTATTGAAAAAATAGAAAAAATTAAAACGTAGTTTGAATTTTTTAAAAAAATCTAATTAGTAATTAATAAAAATTAAGAGAAAGTGTTATAAAATTAACGACATTTTTTTAGTTTTCCAAATATAATAATAGAATAAATTCAATTGATCGAATGGAGACAGAAATTGTGAATAAATTTTGTGAATTAAAATGTAGTATTATTTATTTCAAGATGAACTATAGTTACAAGATAAGATTATTTAATCTTCATATACTAATTTAATCTTGGACCACATACACACCATAATCTTTCTATATGTATTCTCAAGAAAGTAACACAACAATCTTATCATTCTTCCAACTCCCCAAAACCCGACAATGAATGATCAAAAACCATCGAAGAAGCCGCAGCAAAAGCCATGGAGGCCCTATACAGCGAAGTGCTGCTCAACCACCGTGCGAAAACTTCCTATTTTAGGAAACCTAAGCCGATGTAAGCTTTCCAAAACAAAGCCAGCTAGGGAAGCAGAAGCTCCGGGGAAGGTGTCAATCTCTGATCTCAGCCGTTCATCTTCCATGAGGATCAACGAGGATCTTGCGCTGTCATTTGGCGCGGAGTTGCATGAGTTCCAGCTTAGTGAATTACGAGGTATCACACAGAATTTCTCGAGCAGTCTCCTTTTAGGAGAGGGTGGATTCGGGAAAGTTTACAAAGGCTACGTAGATGAAAGGTTACGGGAAGGCCTCAAACCGCAGCCGGTAGCCGTCAAGATTCTTGATCTTGAGGGCCTCCAAGGCCACCGGGAATGGCTAGTAAGAATAAAATTATTTACTTTGATATAATTAATAGATGTTGTATTGATATGCTGTTTTAATTTGTATCATATTTGGTTGTATGATTTCATAACATGTAATAACCGTGTATATATATGTTGTGAAGGCAGAGGTAATATTTCTAGGGCAGCTTAGGCACCCAAACCTGGTTAAGCTCATGGGATACTGCTGCGAAGAAGAAGATCGTCTTCTTGTCTACGAGTTCATGCCACGTGGCACCCTGGAAAATCATCTCTTCAGGAGTAATAATAGTATTTATTAATTTACTTATTCAAATTTGGTTTATATATGCAATTTATTAATAATGATATATATATATATATGGGCCAGGATTATCAAATTCATTGTCCTGGAATACCAGACTGAAAATTGCAATAGGTGCAGGCAAGGGCCTTGCATTCCTCCATGGTGCCGAGAAATCCGTCATATATCGTGATTTTAAGACATCAAATATTTTACTGGACTCTGTAAGTATTTTTGCTTAATTTTAATTTATTACATTAGTTGCTAAATAATACTCCATTGATTTATTATCGATTAATTATTCTTGTTAGAATTTCAACCCTAAGTTGTCCGATTTTGGACTCGCCAAATTTGGGCCGGGAGGATCGAACACCCACGTCAGCACTCGGGTAGTCGGCACGTACGGATATGCTGCCCCAGAATACGTAAACACAGGTAACATACGATTCATATACGACAATAAATAACTTGCAATTATTTAAATTATTTTCTTTTGTTAATTAATTTTACTTGTAGGCCACTTGACGACAAAAAGTGATATATATAGTTTCGGGATAGTATTAATAGAGTTGCTAACGGGTCGAAGGGCAGTGGACAAAGGGAGGCCCAAACCCGAGCAATATCTAGTGGATTGGGCCAAGCCTTATTTGACGGGCAATCGGAGCATACAGCACATAATGGATCCAAAGCTAATGGGCCAATATTCCTTGAAGGGAGCTAAAGAAATGGGCCTTTTGGCCCAAAAGTGTGTGAGCTTGAACCCAAAAGATAGGCCCAAAATTTTGACAATTATCAAAACTCTAGAAGGTCTTCGACATTTGAAGGACTTACCTAACAATTCGAGCCACCGGCCCAATTCCGGTAAGTCGGGCCCAAGACGAGGAAAAGAGAAAGGGTTTGGATGTAAAAATATTTCCGTTGAATCGAGTCACAAAAGAAAGTAAATTTGTAAATGATCGAATTTAAAATAACTAAGTGCTTTTTAATATAATGTATATATTCATTTTTCTAATTATTGAGGATCCGATTTTTAATTTGTTTTTAGTACAAGACAACTTATGTTAAAAATATATAGGCCAACATTACGGTGCTGATCGAGATTAATGAAGACCGAATTGATAATATATAAAAATGTATAACTACAACATCTAATATATAAATAAAAAATATATTATTCAGTGCGCATTTTTTTATAGCGACTAGCTTCCTGAATTCCTATGCCATCCAAATATATATATATATATCCTATAAAGATGTGGGGTTGATTTGTGAATATTATGAGTATGAATTGAATCCGTCTGAACCCTGAAGGCGGTGGTACTGAAGGAATTATATTTATCATTATCTTCGTAGTCAGTCAATGCATGTTGGACACGTGGCGGAAGACGTGGCGCTTGCTTCTACCGCCACCGCAAACCCCCCTGACATACAAATACAATACCCATATTATATATTCATCCAATCCAATCTCTATATTACAGCAAATTAAATGATCCAGAAATTGAGAATATTAGTAAAATCGATCAAGAAATTAGATATATAATTAAATAATGTATGCAGCAAAGCAAAAGGCGGCCGACGCCGGCGCCGTCGCCAAGGAGCACGTCGATATCCTCAAGGCCAAAGCCCAAGAAAAGGCATTTATATAATTTGTATAAATTAAATTGATTGATTAATGAATTGGTTGGTTGGTTGGTTGGTGCAGGCAGAGAGAGCTGCGGCGAGGACCAAGGAAGGCAAAGAAATAGCCAAGGAGGTAAGGAAAGCCAAAGAAGCCGAAGCCAAAATGGAGATGCACCAAGCCAAAGCGCAGCACTTGGAGGACAAGCTCCATGGAAAGCACCGCCGCCTCTTCGGCGGCCATCAAGCCGCCGCCGCTGCTCCGCCGACGGGACCGGTGGCTCCTGCCTTTCCTTACGGCGGACAGCCGCCACCACCGCCGATATGATCGCCTAAGTAATTAATTTAGGGTGATCACCAAAGAATTAATGTTATTCGTTAATTGTGCCTTAATTTGTCCGTTTTTGTAACTTGTGGGGTTTAATTATATTCATTGTAATGCATTTCTTTTGTCTGTTTAAAGTTATGTAATTATTATTTTTTTTTTATAATTTATAGAAGCAATTAGTTACAACATATATAAAAGAAATTGATAATTGATGAGTATACGCTGTCCCAAAGTCTTAAGATCTCAATCGTAAGAAAGTACGTTTTTAAATAATAAATAATTTCTACAAGTTTATTGTTTTATGATATTGTCGTCTTTTCCAAAATGAAATAAAACGTAAACAACATATGTATCAATGTTTGTTTACTCTAATTCGAAGGATTCTTCAATTCAAGGCAATTTTATTAAATATATATGTTTTAAGTAACACTACACACACTTTATAAATTATAACTATTGATTTAAATGTGTTAATATTATGGTTACATTAATTTTACTAAGATGAAGTGCAATTTCCTTTTGCAAATCAAATGTAAGCTTCTAAGACATTGATTTTTGTTGGTTTGTAAGACAATTAACTTCTCCTCTCTAGCATTAGTTTAGTCCGGAATACTTCATCATATTGTTAACAAGTATTCATTCCGTCAGTGAATTTAGTAGGTAAAAGAATATAATTACTAATTAATTAAAATTATATCATTCTGTTCTAAAAAATAATAATAGATTAACATTTAAGATAATTAGATAATTTAATTAAAATTTAAAATATAATTATTTTAAAGAAAAATAAATTAGGAGGAATAAACGAAAATTAAAAATAGACATTTTCTCTTCTCATATTAGTCTGGAATACTTCAAATTTTTGTTAACAATTATTTTCTCTTCTAGCATGAGTTTGGAATTTATTTTTGAACACTTACAAATTTACTAGGTGTTGATGTTAGCTAGGTAACAATTCATCACATTTTTCTATTTTGATTGTTCATTTAGTTTATTTCATTATTTTCTATATAGTTTTTTTGCGTTTACTCTCAATGTATTTATTTTAGTAATTTAGTAGGCCATTCTCAACCTATTTGCTTCTTTTATTAATATTTGTATTTCTTGTTGAAATAAAAAATATATGTAAATAAATCGTCTACCATGTTGGATGCAAAACGACCGTTTCACCCAAAAATTCGAATTATTAAAATAGAACATCATTAATATATTTATCCGCAAAACAGGAGTCCTAATAAATTATTAATAATAAAAGAATTATGTGAAAAAATAAGCAGATATATCGGGAGTATAATTTAAATTAACATTTGATTCAACTACGCTTATATATTATATAAATGTTAGAATTAAATTAGGAAAATAGTTATTAATGTTATTGACAAATTTATGCATTTTTTCCCCAATAAAATCATGATTTTATAGCAAGTAGATCTGTAAAATTTTTTACATGTAAATTTATATGAAATAGTATAAATTTAGGCAACGGCATGGATTGGGTGCTGAACCCATGCTGAACCTTATAATATATTATATATAATTACATTATTTAATTATATAAATTAGAGTAATTAAATTTTAAGCAATTCAACACATATGATGAAAATTTCAGCATATGATCCTTCTCCTTTAGGCAATTACTCTCTTGTTATCCAAACTTAATTTCATTTCTTTTTAAGTTATCATTCAAATATATTCTCGTTTCGTTTTTAAGTAAAAAAAAAAATATATATATATTTTTTAACTTTTTTTCTATCATATAAATTTTTTTTCTATTTTTACCGATTCTTTTAAAAACTCAGGCAGGCATAAGTTTACACGAAGGAGGGAGTAGTAATTAAGGCAGAATTAGGTGTTTGGTAATGCTCACTAATACAATAAATTTCTTTAATTTAGTGGATGTATATAAAAAAATCAACGAAATCTATCCAAAAATATTTAATCCAGACATGTTTTTTCAGAAAGGAAATAATAATAACAGCTATAAACATTCGATATCAATTTCTCTCTTTCTTTAAATGTCACTTTCCATTTTTCTGATTTCTGAATTTTGAATTGAGTTGAACAAATCTGTTCAAAAGTTTGATATTTATATGCCAATTTATGAATTAAATAATTATTAGTTAGTGTGGTATCCATATTGAAATCTACTTACTATATATCAATATACATATATATACACACACAGGCTATTGAAAAATAATTTAGTTAGATGTGATATTTAGGTTTTGCGATATTAATATATGTAAGGTTTGAAGATTATTATTTATTTTTTTCCCAATTCTTCGATTGTTTTGTAAATTTTGATTTTAGAAACGTGGGATTTATGCAGAGGAATAATGGATGGGAATTTGGTGCAAATGTTTGTGGTTTTTATTATAATGATTTTGGTGCGATCAGCTGAAAGCTTATTTGTTGAAATTACTATTCTACCAAGTGCTGTGGCCAAAGGAGCAGGTAAAATAGACAATTGTTTGATTGACAATTTAATTGAAAATATATTTTATGTTATGTGATGTGATAAAAAAGATATTCAAAATATTATATCAAATATTTATTAATATTATATAAAAAAAATTACTCACAAAATGCATCCAAAACATATTCTTGATTTATGCGTTTGATTGTTGAATTTTTTTTTTCTCTTTCTTTTGGGATTTCATATAAATTATATTTATTTTTGTACATGCACAGTTTGTTTGGATGGAAGCCCGCCGGCATATAATTTCGACAAGGGATTTGGATCTGGAATCAATAATTGGCTTGTTGATATTGAGGTTATTTTCATATTTTCTCTTTTGATCCCATTTATTAATTACTTGATTCGGTACGAATCTTAAGAAAAATTATACTTTCGGTCCAAACGGGCCTTTGGGGTTTTGTAATATTTCAAAAAAAAAATATTTTATAAGGTATACATACGATTACTTTTATTAAAATAGAAAATTAGAGTAAGACGGACAAAAATGGTAAAATGAATACTTGACAAAGAAAGTATAAACAAAAAAAATAATATTTTTTTACTAAAAAAGAAAAAAAAATTTGAATGACAATAAAAAGAAATGGACATAAATTTGGATGATATAAAGCTAATATTGAAGATCATATTCCCATTGTAGTTTTTATAAGATTAGTAGAGCCGTCAAAATGGGTTGTCGATATTTCCGATTTAATCTTCTTGTTCATAAACAAAATCATAAATCAAATAGATTCAGAGGTGGGAGTTTAACTCCGAAAGAAGCACTTCATGAAGCCTCACCTGAATCGCCCCATGTATCCTCCTGAGGAGAGGTTTGAGCCCGTCAGATTGGCTCGCTCTGCCTTACTTTTAAGGAGAGTTGAGTTGTGATTTTTTAAGCCCGTTAAAATGCGGGCCTAAATGGGCTAACCCGCATGGGCCGTGAGTTGAGGGTGGGTTAGCCCGCAGTGGGACGGGTTAGGCCGGGTCAAGTAAATATAATAATTAGTACTCACTCCTCTAACTAAATGTATTTTTTTACTATTTTTTTACTGTCTTATTAAAAAATTATAATAAAACTAATCAAATATTAATATAATAATATTTTTAATTTTTTTATAAATTACAAACATACCATTATAAATAAGTTAAGACGAATAAAATAAAATTTATATTGTCGTTAGCTTAAATAAATTATCAATATTGTCTACACGTTGTTTTTCTTCTCTAACTATGTTATTCATAATATTGTTATTTGTTTTGATTTTTCGTCATTTTTTTGTTCGTTTTTTATTTTATTATTTTATAATTTTACAAATTTATAAAATTAATTATGATTTATTTTTAAAATGAAGTATTTCTTATTATTAATTTTTTTAAATACACCAATTAATAATATTTAGAATTGAGAATTTTTATATTTTTTATTTATTTTAAAATATTTATTATTTAAATTCTACGATAAAACTATTTTTAGCTATTTTTAAATATTAATTCCGAAACTATTATAAAATTAATATTCTTTTAATATTTTTAAAAAGCCTGTGGGCTAGCCCGCTTAGCTCGCCACCTGCCGGTGGGTTGGGTTGGACTGATAAAATTTTGATTCGCCCTGCCGCCACAGGTTAGCCCGCAAACAACCCGCTTATTTGCAGGTTAGAGTGGATTGTGGGCCAATCCGCCCCACTAACCCATTTTAACATGTCTAAAGATTAGTAACACATTAATTAAATTTTGTAGGGAGGAGGGTGGTGCCATAATCTCACGAGTTGCTTGCAACGAAAGAACACTCGATTGGGTTCATCGAATCTAATGGATAAACAACGTGCATTTTCTGCGATTCTTAGCAATGAACAACAATTTAATCCTGGTACTATTACAATATATAACCTTAAAGATCACTACTTATGTATGTGTGTACTAATCATTTCAATGTTCTCTATAAACTAGCTAGCTAATGACATTGTCTTGATGTTAATTAAAATCAAGACTTCTACAATTGGAATAGAGTAAGTGTTCGATATTGTGATGGATCATCGTTCACCGGTGACATAGAAGCCGTCGATCCTGTAAGACATTTAATTTTACATTTCATCCTAAGATCGTCTATTAACTTTTATAACAACTTTCATGGTAATTTTTAATTCATTTTAAATTGAATGGTACCAGAAAACTAATCTTCATTACAGAGGGGCGAGAGTTTTTGTTGCTATCGTGGAAGATTTAATGGCAAAGGGAATGAAAAATGCCCAAAATGTGTGAACATCTTTTTCAGTGATTTTTCATATAATATTATAATATTTTTTTGTTACTAAACATTTTTGCTACTTAATATGCATGCTCGAATTTTTTCCTAGGTGATTCTATCGGGATGTTCAGCTGGGGGATTGACATCGATGCTTCATTGTGATTATTTCAAATCTCTTTTTCCTGCAAGGACTAAAGTAAAGTGTTTTTCCGATGCTGGTTTTTTCATTAATGCGTAAGAACTTTATCCTCTACTTAATTTATATATTTCGTTCAATTTTACTGATGAATTATATAAGTATAAGAATAATTATTACATCATTATATATTTTTATGTCACTTTGTATAAGTCACCTATTACTTGTCAATGTTGTAATTTAATTTGCTTAAGTTTGTTTTGTCCTAGAATGATTATTATGGGTTATCAAAGTAACAAGTGAACATACGAATGAAATAAAAACTATATCTACACATGACATAGCTTGTCTTATTTGTAAATTTATAGGAAAGACATCTCCGGAGGTCCCCATATCGAAAGATACTTCAATGATGTCGTTACGACTCATGTAAGAAAGCTTTTTTCATTTTTATTTGCAGAATATATATAGTCATTTCTCGACACCTGATGGTTTTGCTTGTTCTATATGATGGTTATAATAAATTCAGGGATCGGCCAAAAATTTGCCTAAGTCATGCACCTCAAAATTGAACCCAAGTCTGGTATAAATACATATCATTCAGTAATCTTGGTGATCGATTAATTATTATGTGTACTTATTTGTTGTGCTGATCGATAGCTTATGCGAAAATGCAGTGCTTCTTCCCACAAAACTTCGCCGGAGGAATTCAGACGCCTCTTTTCATTATAAATGCCGCGTACGATTCATGGCAGGTTTGTAAGTTTTGCGTATTAATTAAGGCATGCTTATTGAATTTACGACCAGAAAATATTGTACCATATAACATCATAGGAGATAAATATTTCTATGTAAGTCTAATAATATAACAAAATTTAATGGCAAGATTTTGTTGATTAAAATCCCTACTATATGTTTATTACACAATTTAATAAGTAATTTATAATATAAAGATAGATTAAACAAGCATAGTAAAAATATTGAATAATCTTTGTGTGTTCAGCGATATGTGTATTTTTCATAAAACCATGAATATTAAGCTTTAATTTGTTATCTATATGAAAACTTTTTAACATTTGCATTATTCATTAACAATATTTTTTTCAAAAAAGATAATAAATGTATTTTTTAAAATAAAATATCATATCAAATACTTAATCTTTTTATTATTTTAAAAGTTCTTCAACACTTTTATGTAAAGGGAGCCTTAGATTCTCTATTACAACGTTACCAACAGGTGAGGAATATCTTGGCACCCGGTGATGTAGATCCACGGGGTACTTGGCAAGCTTGTAGGGATGATATTACCAAATGTTCGCCGGCTCAGCTACAGACATTGCAAGGTTAGTCATAGACACAATTTCTTGGACACTTTTTTAGCAACACTCCTATGATATGCTTAATTATTACATGAACGGAGTTTATGGGATTATTTTTTTAGCTTGGAGATTTATGGGATGATTTTATTTTTTTACTTTTTTGCATTCTTTTTAGGATATAGAAGGGAGTTTATAAATGCATTGAATGGATTAGGGCGATCTATGTCGCGAGGTTACTTCATCAATTCTTGTTATACCCATTGTCAATCTGTCTTTCAAGATACTTGGTTTTCCGGCAATTCTTCCTCTTTAGATGGCAAGGTAATTATGCAAAATATTATTTATATATATATATATATATATATAACATGTAAAATTTTGTATGCAGACAATTGCCAAAGCGGCCGCGGACTGGTTCTATGATACAAGTCCATTTCAAAAAATTGATTGTCCTTATCCTTGTGATAAAACCTGTCACAATCGTATTTAGTGAGGCCAAGTGTAATCGACACATATGCATGCCGAGAAAATAAATTGATATCATTTCGATCAATTTGAAAGAAAGGGTTGAGATGTGTTTTTGTTGAAATATTGTCAAAAGTGTTGATGTTCTATAATTTACTAGATTATCAATTCAAATGGCTTCATTGATGGTGTTCATATTCAACATAGGTGAATTTTTTTTTTCAAAATTCTCCTCAATAAATATTCATGTTAATAGTCTAACTTACAAGTAAAATACTAAATATATAAATTTTTGAAAATAATTTTTTGTGCACATTATTAGAAAATTTCTAAAATTTTTAATCGGCAATCTTATTTAATTAATTGTAATGAAATTACTCTTATAATATCCACGCAGTGTTTACATAATAAAATTATGGATTTCTAATGCCCATTGACACACAATGTGGGTTCATTCAATAAGTTTTTTAATATTTTTTATAATATTATAATATACTATATATAAAAGATGTACTTGTAAAAAGAAAAATCAACAGTTACTTTTTATATTATGGACATATTTTTTGTACTTTAATTTAAACCATGAAATATCATCATGTATATAATTATATACATATAATCTAAACATACTTCGTGATAGCTAATTACTCTTTCTCTCTCTCTCTCTCTCTCTCTCTCTCTCTCTATATATATATATATATCTATATAGACACAGATTTACAGTCACTTGCAAGGTAGGTTAACTGTCTTGGGATTGCTTTTGTTACATGTGTAAGGATTGTTTGTTTTGTGCACTAATGTCGTATATATGTTGTGCAGAATAATGAAAATGCAATGGTTGCAAATGACTCTGGTTTACATGGTGATTCTGGTCAGGCCATCTCAAAGTTTATTTGTTGAAACTACCATTCTACATTCTGCTGTGGCCAAAGGAGCAGGCAAATAATCATTTTTATTTCTTATTTTTATCCCCAAAATTTGTGTTCATTTATATATGTAAATTCTACTACTTAAAACTATTTTATATCTTTGATGCAAATTCTAGATAAGGGAGGGACTAAATATATATTCATTAACAATAATTTTTTAAAAAATTGCAAAATATTTAAATTAAAATCGTTGTCTAAACGGAGGCTTAATTTGTACAGTTTGTTTGGATGGAAGTCCGCCGGCATATAATTTGGATAAAGGATCAGGCACAGGAGCCAGCAATTGGCTAATCGATATTGAGGTGTATTTAATTATTTTGGAACTTTTGCCAAACTAAATAAACATTATCATATGAGCTTAATTAAATTAGTTAGCTATGTGTTTTGTGGATTAAATCAATTAGTTGAATGTCATTTTCATATATATAGGGAGGAGGATGGTGTAATAATGTGACAAGTTGCCTTGCTCGAAAGGGGACCCGATTGGGTTCCTCGAACCAAATGGTTAAGCAGCTTGCTTTTTCTGCAATTCTTGGCAATGAACAACGATTTAATCCCGGTATATATATATATATATGTGGTTTATATCGATCGATGTTTCTTTCAACTAATGACACTGTCTTGATTTTATAAAAATCTAGACTTCTACAATTGGAATAGAGTCCGTGTTCGATATTGTGATGGATCATCGTTCACCGGCGACATAGAAGCCGTCAATCCTGTAAGACCTCTTAGTACGTTAATTTCAAACATACGGAGATCTACATAAATTAAACAATACAATTTATTTAATATGTGGGTTTTATTTATTTATTTTGTTGTCTTAATTAATTCATGTGTCTAAATCTCGCAGAAAACTAAACTTTACCACAGAGGGGCGAGGATCTTTGTTGCCATCATGGAAGACTTATTGGCCAAAGGAATGAAAAGTGCTAAAAATGTAAAAACTAGATTATCATAACCTTATATATATATATATATATGTATGTATATAGTAATTTTCTTGCAATAATTTTAGATTTATTTATTTTTATTGTACATAGTTGCTAGTCGACATTACTCGAAATTTGTCTGTAGGCAATTCTAACCGGATGCTCTGCCGGTGGATTAGCATCGATGCTTCATTGCGATAACTTCAAGTCTCTTTTCACCACACACACCAAAGTGAAGTGCCTTTCCGATGCTGGTTTTTTTATTAATGCGTAAGTTTTTCATCCTTGATCGATGATATCAAGTTCGATAAATTATGTTGTATAATGTTAGAAAATATTCTTAAAAGTGAGAAAAGAAAATGTATATGTTACGCTAAGATGTCCATAAGTACTATTAGCCTTATTAATACAATATATAATCTTAAGAATGTAATAGCTTCATGGAAGCTACATTCACTTGGCATAAATTAAGACTTGTGTTCTTTATAATTTGTCTAGGAAAGATATTTCAGGGGCACCTCACATTGAAAGATACTTCCAAGATATTGTTACTACACATGTAAGATATTACTATATTTTTTTTCGAATAAAATATATAAATTTGATTATAAATACATGTTCGTCATATAATTTTGAATCATTTTAAAATATAAATAAACGAGTATAATAATTTACAATTTTTTCTTGTACAAAAAATATTATAGTAGTATTAAGTATTTAAATTTTTGTACTGTTTTTTTTTCTTTTCAAAACTTTTTCCATATTTATTTTGAAGACATTGATGATAGTTTGTGTGGTTCTAATGTAATAATTTCAGGGCTCATGGAAGAATTTGCCCAAATTATGTACCTCAAGATTGAAGCCGAATTTGGTAATAAATTCGGAGCATTTTCTTTTGTAGTATTTCTTCCCTATATATAACTGATAGATTTAAAACATTATATGTTTTTGCCGATCATTCAGTGCTTTTTTCCACAAAACTTCGCCGGAGGAATACGCACTCCACTTTTCATTATAAATGCTGCCTACGATTCATGGCAGGTTAGTACAAAAATTAGTCCGAATTGGCTTTCTCATTGCACAAAAAACAATTGCATCCGCTTACATCTAACATTTTTTGATGTTATAATGTGGTAGGTGAGGAATACTTTGGTGCCCGTCGATGCAGATTTGCATGGTGCTTGGCGCATTTGCCGGGGAGACATTACCAAATGCTCGCCGGCTCAGCTTCGGACATTACAAGGTGAGGTGGGGTTAGTCGTGGAAAAATATGTCGAGCTTATATCTTGGGGCGGGGCATAATTTATCGGAGCCACTTTTGGGGGCTACACTTAGTTCTAACATGATCCCAAGATTCATGGGATGATGATTTGGTCGAATGAATGTTTCAGGGTTCAGGTCGGAGTTTATAAATGCAGTGAATGGATTAGGGCATTCTACTTCGAGAGGCTACTTCATCAATTCTTGTTTTACTCATTGTCAATCCGTCTTCCAAGATTCTTGGTTTACCAACAATTCCCCGTCTTTAGATGGCAAGGTACTTACGCAAATATCTTATCTTTCGGGTGCGGGTGGGCACACATATATTTTTATATATTTTGGATGGGATGCAGACAATTGCCAAAGCAGCTGGGGATTGGTTTTACGACACAAGTTCATTTCAGAAGATTGACTGTCCCTATCCTTGTGATAAAAACTGCCACAACCGGATTTGAAATTGATCCTTGCAAAACAGAATGATGAAACAATAAATATAACGTATGTATGAAGGGTTGTTTGCTTTTTCAAGGGGTTTATTTCAATAAAACAGCATGGGAAAGAGAATCTTGAACAGATAGATATCAGAAGGTTACCATAGGAGCTAAGGTAAAATGTAATTCTAGCCTGAAATTTGCCATAAATAAAGCTATGATCATTTCAATGTATCTGTATAATCAAACAAAGCAACCACAATGATGAATGAAAGACAACAGATAATTAGCCCGGGCCATATATTTTCATGGAAGAAGAGACGATGAGAGCAAACAGCCTCTCATCTAAAGTAGCCAATTCCCCAGAAGCAGAGCCATCCATATTCGTCTCTAGTAGTTAATATCTTAAGGCTGGTCGAGAGTTTTTGCCATGTAGTTGAGTTTGAGCCAAAGCCTTGATTGCAAAATTTAATCAATTAGGATGAAGAAATCCATATAAAAAGTAAAGAATGATGCCAAAAGCTCAGGAACATAAGCCATAGAGAAATAATCAAATTCAAAGTGTATAACATATCTTAGCTTTGATATTCAGTTGCTACCCCCAGTTCAATTTCCAATTCTAATTTTGGATAAGATGTATGTATTATGCATTATCACACCCAACAAATTAGATCAGGAAGCATATGCCCCAAATTAGTTTATCTTATGTGAATATTAACAAAATGGGATACTATGTTGTCTACCTTTTTTGTTCCAGTTTCGTGGAATTGGTTCACGTATGCATTCATCGCAGCTTCCCCGACATAAAAAGCATGTTTTCCATACTTTTCACCAGTAATTCAGTGCCTGGAGAGCACAACCAAATTTAGGGAGCATGCAAGTTTAAGAAGCGCAGATATCGAGAAAAAAGATATTTCTTAAACGAGATGAGAGCACACGTGTTCCGTAAGGGAGTAAGATCCAAATACGAACAAGGCCATAAATGCATCAAACAGCAGCAGCAAGTCAATCAGGATATTACGAATCAAATTTCATAGACATAACAAATCCTTATAACTCATTACAACTACAACTGTTCTGACTTTAAGCAAAAAACTTCACCCTCACATTTATGGCAATGCAACGAAATAACATCCAACAAATCCACTTTTCAGAAGGCAGTTTCCATTACATGACACAAGAAGTAAAGTAGGAAACAGGATCCCGTAAAGGGATTCCGACAAGAAGAAGACAGTTTGATTCAGTTAACATTTGAATTTTCCAGTAGACTAGGAGATGAGACACAGACAAGATAAAGCCACGAAAGACATCAACAAGATCTTAAATTCATATATACCTTATAACTTAAATTAGTTTTATTTCTCAATCGAATAAAACAAAAATAATACCAACTGAGATCAGCAGAAAGACATCATTAATGCATTAAAGCACACTTATTTTCTTCTTACTAAGCTGATCAAGACATGCATATAAAAATTGCTGCAATTATCTGTTATGTTGTGAAGCCAAGTGAAGCCTAGAGGAGTATTGTACATCCAAAATCTATACCGCTGTTCGACCGGTCTGTACAGTTTTCATAGCCACAAACTTCCTATGGTTTTACTTTAACATACTTGTGACAATAAGTGGTTTGGCCACCTTAGACGTAGATTCACCAATGTGACCAGAAAATTCTTTCATGTGTCTGTGTTCATTTTAATTTTACTTAATTTCGTTAGATTCTCTACCTAGAAGTATAAAAATCTGAACATGAATATTTCATGCAACAAATTTGAGCTAGAAAGCAATTTTGCTGATTCCCATAACAAGTTAACATAATTATAAGAAAGCCAAATTATCTCCTATAGAGCAAGCTGACTCAACCTCTTAAACTAGATAGACAAACACAAAGAACTCATCATTTCACATGTGTCACAACCAAGATTCTTTTCTAATAATCGTCCAAAGACATATAGCCATAAAACAAATTATTGAGAAACAAATGACGACATAATCACTAAAATAAACAGGCCAGTAGTGTTAAGAAGAAAAGAAATTGACATCACTGGCACTTTCAACAGCAGTCAACATCGATAAACTTTAACAAAGTGACAAATAGAAAAACGCACTAAAACAGAAAATTTGAGAAATCTTTATCGGTTCAAAAAAATCTCTTGAGATCCAGAAACAACAGGGTGCCACTAAACAAGGTAACTATCATAAATCATTCAATTTTATCTATTAAATCATGCTTGTACTTTCATAACCACAAATTTGGCCTATCTATCCGGACACACCTCCCTACTCTTCACAGGGCATAAGCAATAATCTGTGCCTGTTTTGGAAAAAACCAATATAACCGTATCTGCTAGAAAACTATAAATCGGATGTCTCATGGTGTGATTTTGAAGGCGGGGAGAAAGGGTGAAGATAATTCAATCATTCCTGAGCTCAAAGATGTCAGATCCATGAATATTACAACAGATATAACAAATCGAATGCACAATTACGCATCGAAATCAATAAATCACCATCGGAATCTCGCATAACACTGCATCTTATACCATCACCATCGCCGCGGTCTCCAATTCAGTTGATGCAAGGCGGGAACCTTATTTTCGACACAAGGCCATCAACAAACAGCCCAACGCATACACGTACGCATCGGGGCTGCGTTCCTTGACAGCATGCTTGGAATTTTCATTGCTCAAAATCAGCGATGGCGAAAAATGTTCCCGACCTGCACCAAGCGAATCAGAAACCGCCGCAACATAAACAAAAAGCAGCACCGATCGAAGAGCAGCTCTGGCGAATATGTGGAAAGAATTCACAGCGACAGATAGATCTAGAGACAACAAGAGACCCAGAAATCTGACTGAGAATCCAAAGAGGGTTTGCAGCGAGGAGATAATAGCCCACAGAGGAGTAGGGCTTTTATAGCGAAAATGGACGCTGAAGATTTTGACACGTGTCATGACCTAACCGCCTTGATGATCGAAAGTGCGATACATGCGCCGTGACCAAAAAGTGATATATTCGTCCCCGGATTTGGAGCAAATTACGGGAGGCGTCCCTGACTTAATCACACACAACTTGTCGGCGTCTTGCGTAAACTTCACGCGCCACTGTTTAATTTCTTTCTGGAAAGTTTTATATAATTTTTTATTATTAAATAATAATTAAAAAAAATATATTTCGTTATGATTTAAAATTAACTAAATTAATGAAGTTATTATTATTGTTGTTTAGGTAAATTTTTTAATATAATAAAATATACTTATGTGTATAAAAAATCATTTTAAATATTACTCAATGATGAATTTCTTTAATATAAATATCTAAGATATTTATTTTGACGGAACTTTTTTTTTTTTAATTTTTTTGGTGGGCATGAAAGTGTAAGTAGGTAGAGATTAACATCTCCAAAGTCCAAAAGATTGATTTCTAAATCAAAGAATCAAATCCCATTGCATCACAAAGCAATCATATTGTAAAGCAAATAAAGTAAATATTGAAATATATATATATATATTATAAAAGTTGTCAACTTTTTTATGATAAGAAGAAGACAAGTTATATGAGTTGGATTAGGTGATCCATATTTAATTATCTCACTAAATATAATTTGTCAATATATATATATATATTATTGTTCATTTTTGGATTTGTTTGGTTAAAAGGTTTTGCCTAATTATCAAATACTAAATCAATGGTGACATAAGTATTATTAAATCGTCTTGTAATTTATTTTGATTTTGTTATTGTTTGTAAATTGATGCAAAGATTCTTATGAATATTGATTAAAATTTTGCAGGCGTTCAATGGTGTCAATTTTCTAACTAAACATTGTTGTTTTACTTATAAGATAATAAAAATTTAAATACCATGAGAGAACAAATTAAGAAACCCCCTAGTAAAAATCATAATTAGAAAACAAATGAATTTGACAATTCAATAAGCAAAATACTAAAATTTCGACTAGGTATGCCTATATTGTTTTAAAACTACATATATAATTAAATATAAAGAAATAAATAAATCAATCAAATAATTAATTTATATCTCTATATGTTAAAGAAGAGGCTTATTAATTGTTGGTAGAAGGGCAATGTGGATATACCCTTGTTCCATTGACGGGCAGCTCTAGCCGACAATCCAAGTGCAGCCAGAAGCTAGCCGAGCCGACAACCCACACTCTCCAGCGCGCCTTTGTCTTCCCTTTCAGCTCGAACGCCATGGCTCCGCCCCTGGCTCCCAGCGATCGGCTCACTTCTTCGGCTTCGTCGGGGCTCAGCGGGATGGGGCTCGACTCCGCCACGTAGTTGAATTCCACCAAGCTGTTCGGCTCCACGGCGAACGGCGCCGCCAGCAGAGTCGCGATCCTCCGGCCGCCGAAGCTTAGCCCGAAGTTGGTTTCGGAGAAGCCGGCGCGGGTCTTGGCGTTGCGGTTCTCGGCTCGGACGGCGGCGGCGACCTGCACCGTCAGGAGGTTGCTCTGGTCGAAGTAGACGGCGTGGAGCTGGGCGGCGGCGACGCCAATTCTGGGGACTTTGGGCTTTGTGACGAGGTAGGAGATGAAGACGATCACGGCGGCGATGATGGTGGCGACGGCGGCGATGGAGCAGAAGATGGCGGCGCACCAGATCAAAGGGTGCGTCCGGCGGTGGCGGGGGCTGAAGATCGGGCGTTGCATTGGCGGTTGGAGGAAGTTGGGTTCTTGAATGGCCAGGATTGAATTGGGAGAGAAGGACGGTGGAGATTGATTCTTGGATGTAGTAGAGAGCCAAGGGTTTCGTATCTTCTTTCCCTGGAGCTAATCTATGAAGAAGCCATTCCATTTCCATGTTAAGGAATCTCTTATTCCTAGGGTTACTTGCCCCCAAACTATATACGATATGTGTTTCCAATGTTTGGAATTTTAATATGATAAGAAAATAATATTGGATATATATATATATGATTTTTGTGAGACCAAAATATATGTATATTTTTAATTTGATATTTTTTAAAAATTAATACTACATTTATGTTTTATAATATATTTTTCAAAAGTGAATAATATCAAATTTTCAAAACTTTTCGTATAAACATAGCCTAAGGGTCTGTTTAATATATAAGGTTTTTGGGATTTAAAATTTTTTGAGAAATGTAAAAAATTGAGTATCGAATATAGTGTTTTTTTCTTTTTGTTTAAGAAGAAAAAAGGTACTGTACTTAATAGTATAAAAATTCAAAAGATTATATATATATATATATACACGTAAAGCCTAATATATTTCAAAATGTAACGGCCCGTTGCAAAGATTCAAATGTAAGCATGCCCGGTTCCTTAAGTGGCAGGCCCATCCATTTGTAAAAGTCTGGCCCAACCCATAATTATCGAATTTTAAAATATTATATATTATTGAATGGAAAAAAATACAAATCCTTAAAAATGTCTTAGTTGTTGATGTGATCGATCGTTAAGCGATTTACACGTGACTGATAATTACATGTACAATTAGGATTACTTATAGATAATTTAAATTTATAAAATCAAATTCCTATGGTATATATAATGAAATCTGGAAGATGATTACAGGGTAAACGTGATTTGAAGCACGTAAACATTTCAAATGAAAAATTAAATTTATATATGTCAAATAGAAGTAAAGTAAAATTAAATTAAATAATATAATATAATAGGAGAATAGATATTATTACCGCACATTATATATAATGAATTGATGATCTATAAAATAAACAGCAAGATTAAGATGTAGTTGACTTTAATAAAATAATATATACTCATCTTCGTTAGCAATCAACTCTCACAAGTCACAACTAAATAATGATGTGTAACAATTATTTGAATATTCCAAATAGCCCCAAATGACATATTTAAGCAATAATAACAACACCAATTTAAAACATATAATAAAATAAAAATTCCCTAAATTTAAAGATAATTTAGTAAACAAATTACTATACATGATGAAATATTTACAAAATTTAGCGTCAACATTGATTTAAAAGTGTATTTAATAAGATGTAAAATTCATATATATTAATATATTTAGATAACATACACACGCATATATATATTATTTAGTTAAATAATATTTACCACATGCATGAAGTATGCAAGATATCACAATAAATCAAGATCCTTTATTATTATAATAATAATAATAATAATTAGTTAAGCTACTATATGTTTAAATTATGTATATATTGGTTTTCATTATGACATAATTGCAGATGCAATTCAGTTACACATTCAATCAAAAAATTAATAAATTGACCCGCTTCGAATTCGAATTAAATAATGGGACCAAATTATGCAATTTTCAAAATATATTTCCAATGTTCAAATTAATTTAATGAAAGGTATGCATTGTAACGCACCTGCATGACATTAATTTAATTACTTAGCTGTTAGTTGTTTTGTTTATATTGGTGACCATAATATCTTGTGATACGTGTCACTTTTCATTGAAAAATATAAAAATTATTTCTTTAAGGATTTGACTTTAATTATGTAAACAAGATGATTATGACTTGTTTGGGACACCTACAATTTCATTACCAACACGTGGCAGATAATATTCTTGTTACCGAGAGGGATACTTGTCATAATTTTTTGTAATTTTTTCTTTAAACTAATATTTTTATAATAAGAACTTTTTTTTAAAAATAAAAAATAAAAAAAAATGATACAACCAAAATGTCAAATCAAATAAATAAAATTGATAAATGGGGATTCAAAGGCTGAATGAGCACTTCACCATAAATGTAAACCACCCACTTTGGTCATAATCTGTTTATTATTGCTTTTGAAAAGTCAATTTTGACTAAAATAAATAAATAATAATAATTTTGCATAACCCCATTATTTGATTGTGAATGTATGAACATGTGAAAATTATTATATATTTCTTCCTGTGTCAATAATTATTATGTTATTTTTTTTTGTTTTGTTTTGTTTTTATTTTTTATTTTTATAGTTTATTTATAATATTTCATTTTAAATTTATTTATTTTATCATTTTAATTTCCATATTTTCAATGTATTTGTTTACTTCTTATTAGTAATTGTATACTATTAAACAATAAATAAATTATTACCTTTTTTCGGTAATAGAAGAGTTAATTATATCTATATATGAAATGTTATGGTAATATATTAGCCAAAATTATAGAATACAGATATATTTTCATATACGCGGGTGGCAATTATTCGTTTGTGAGTCATAAAAGTTTAATAATTGACTAGAAAATCAAATTGAATTTGGACTTTGAACGATCAATTCGTAACGAGTCAATTGATTGACCTAAATCCAAACGTTTTAGATATGCGGATTCATTCGTATTCGTATTCATAATCAAAATCAAAATCAAAATCAAAATCAAAATTATTGATGTTACGATCAGAAGAAACTAATACACGAAGAAAAATGAAAAAATTGCAACACATCATGTGGGCAACGTTGCAACGAAAATTGTATTTATCCTCCACCCTATTTTTTAAAATATGTATATATATATTCTAATATTCCCAACATGAAAATTAAGTATATAAATTAATTATTATTATTATTATTGTTGATGTTGTTGTTATTACTTCTTCCTCAGCTGATGAGCGAACTCCTGTACAACTTTCCTGTAACACTGTTGCATTGCAGTTGTCTCTTTCATAGTTTCTACGCTTTTAAAGAGACGCCAGGACTGGAGCTCCAGAGCGACGACTGAACCGCACCTCGATCGTTTCCGGAGTCGGAATCCCGGGAGCATGTAGTACTATTCCCTGAGGTAGAGTTTGATGGGCAGACCGTTCTGGGGAAGAGCAAAGGGACCATACTGTATACCATTTTGTGTGCTCTCCATAGACCACCTGCAAAATATAATTATTTCAAAATTGAAAAGAACATTTCCATAAGAGATTGGAATTGAATGTGCTGAATCACACAAGTTGTTGTTTTTATCCAAATGGAAAAACTATTTTATTGTTATCAAGTAAGTGGCAAAACCAAAAGTGAAGTAAATTGAGAGAGAGAGACCTGTACTTGGTGGTGAGATGGTGCAGGAGGACCAGGATCTCCAATTTGGCGAGCTCATTCCCCGGACACGAGTGGATCCCGCTGCCGAATGGCAGGAAACTATTGGGTTTTGGAGCCACCTGTCAGATCAACTCAATTCATTATTAATAATTTCATCATGTTCATATAAGAGCAGTTAATTTAAATTTGATGAATACATATATACCTGGAATCTTGAAGGGTCGAATTTTTGGGGGTCGGGGAAATGCTCGGGATTGTGGTGAATGTTTCTGAAGAGGGGCAGCACTTTCCAGCCTTTGGGAATCAAATATCCTGCGCATCATATATATATATATATAATAATTAAATTGGAATTAATGGATGATGTCTAAAAATAAAAGAGGCAGATGAATGAATGAAAGTAAGGTTATCCACCATTGAATTGGACGTCCTGCACAGCCTCCCTGAAGGTGAAGGACAGAATAGAGGCGGCCCTGAGCGTCTCCTGGATCACCCGTTGGCTCACGCTCATCTTCTTCATGTCGTCCCATTCCAGTTCCTGCTTTGATTTCATGATCGCCTCTTGCTCTTCCTGGTAGTATTTAGTAGTAGTATATATGTATGTATATCAATGTCATAATGTAACAATTAATTAATTAAGACTGGCCTGTGTCTGTGTCTGTGTCTGTGTGGCTGGCTGTCAGTCTGTATGCCTGTCGTCAGGCTTTGCTATTTGTGTTTTGACTTGCCTTACTTAATGGATCGACTGATTTGTAAAATATACTAGCCATGAATGAATGAATGGGTAGTATTAGTATTAGTATTAGTATACGTACGGTGACAGAGCGCAGGACGGCGGGGTTCTCGGCGAGGTATTTGAGGAGCCAGGTGAGGACGCTGGCCGTCGTGTCACGTGCCGCGAACATCACCCCGATTATGTTGTCCACGATTTGCTCCTCGCTCAGCCTCAGCTTCTCCCACGCCGACTCTGACTCTGGCTCCAATTCCAATTCCATGAACGACCCCAGCAGGTCCGTGTACTTGCGCTTCTGCTGCCGGCGGGAGGAGAGTATTCCGGCGACGATTTCCGAGAGCCGGCGGCGGGCGGCCATGGCCTGGCGGAAGAGGGTGCCGGGGAGGTTGAGGGGCATGGAGTTGTAGCCCTTCTCCATCATGTAATAACACCGCTTCAGGTCTTCCTTGTACAGGCTCATCTCCTCCCTCCCGAATATCGACACCAGCGCCACGTTGAACGCGTACTAGGAATTCAATTCAATTACAGTAATTCAAATCAGGAATTCAATTCATGGACTATATTAATTCTTACAGTTTTCATCTCATGGAAGGCGGTGATGGTGGCTTTGCGGTGGCAGGACTGGAGGGTTTGGAGGGCTATGGAGTGGAGGTCCGGGACGAAGTGGCGGATGGCGTCCGGGAGGAAGGCCCGGAGCAGGATCTTCCGGAGCTTGGCGTGGTAGGGGCCCTGGTGGAAGAAGACGGCCTGCTTGCCGAGAATGCGTTCCTTGGTGGCCGGGAATGTGGGCTTGAAGAGGTGGGCCTTCGACACCAGGACCAGCTTCGCCGCTTCGGGGCTCGCCACCATCACGCACGGACATCCCAGGATGTGGCTCTTGAACACCCCCCCGTACCTACACATATATTCAGATTCTGATTCCGATTCTGACAGCAAATTAGCAAAAGATTCAGATATATATGGTTGATTAAAATTACTTTTTGATTTTGGAAGCGAAGAAAGTGTTGGGGTTCTGGGAGTAGAGTTGGAAGGTTTCCCCGATGTACGGCCACCCCATGGACCCCGGCGGGAGGGGCAGCCTCCGGCTACCCAATTGCCGCCGGCGCCGGAATATTTTTATTACATTAAAGATAAAGAAGATTGACGACGCTGCTGCTGCAGCTATTAGAGCCGCCAAACATACAGACATAAATTCCATCTCTTCCTCTGTTGGATTGATAGATTGTTGGGGAAGACAATTGGGAATGAACTGAACTACATATCAACTAGTAGAGATGACACGCATGTATGTATATATCCATATCTATATATAGAGGGAGATGTACGTACGTCGTATGTATGTATGTAGGAGACGGGACACCAGGTGGGAAGAAGGTCCCGTGCCGGTTGGGAGAGCGGTCAGAAGGGCACGTGTCGGTTGCTGGCAGGGTGAGGGTGATATCCGAAATGGTTGACCTGATTAAGAAATATTTAGACAAAAAGGGAAAAATCTCATTATACTTACCTTAATTATTATAATATTACCCGTAAAGTTAAACTCTTTGGAAGAATTCTAAAAAATTGAGTACACTTACCACAATTAATATAATTTTATACGTACAATTATACTTATTCAGATAAGTCTAACAAAATATATTGTAGTTATCATAACTATGATAATAGTAATACATAAATCTAAACTTAATCGGATAAGTCTAACAAAATATATTATAGTTATCATAATTATGACAATATTATACATAAAACTAAACATAATCAGATAAGTCTAGCAAAATGTATTATAGTTATCATAATTATTATAATACTAATTTGAAATAAGTCTACAAAAAGAAAATGTATTAATATACTTGCCATAAATTTTGAAATATTATTGGTAGAATTAAAACTTTTTTGAAGACCCACAAAGGGCTAATTAATTTAAAATATAATAATAAAGAAAATCTACGCATATTTATATATATATAAAAGATATTAAATGAATTTTCATTTAAACCATTATAATTCACTCTAAAAAATATTTCAAAACTATTCATTCTGTCAGAAAAACCTCTACTGCGCACGCACTTGGCAGACCTATGGCCTTTTATTTATTTATTTATTTATATATATGAATAGTAATAATAATAAAAGGAATAAATTGATACTGATTTCCAAAAATAGAAAAGCAATGAATATGAATGGGGAAGTGAAGAAAGTGGATGCAGATGCAGAAATAGGAATGGGAGAGCGACGTGACGTGACGTGACGTCATCGAAAAAGGGAACAAATGGCTGATCAGCTGCGCATTATTGAAGTGCGATTTCTGCATTTATCCATTTCAAAAAGCGCTTTTTCCAATTTCCAGTGAGAGAGAATCGAGATGCATGCATGCATGACACTCGTACGGCCTTTCCGTTACCCAATTCAATTCAGTCGCTCTTCTATTTTTAGAGTATGTATCTCGCTGGCGTCACCTCGTCCCTATAGTAATAGTAATACTAATACTAATACTAATAAATAAATGAACTATCTGATGGAAATTCTGTAGAGAAAGCGTATGCTGCATGCACTGTATGTACTGTATTCTCACTCACTCCAAATAATACTAATAAATAATTCTAATATATAAATCATCTTCCATGCGTGAACATGAATATGGATACAACTACAAAGACAAACACATCCAACATATGTCAAAAAGCATAACTGTTGAACAAATATGCAAATTTCAACTTCATTAGACTTGATAGATAGAAAAATTGAATAAAGATGTGCACTGCACTCGTATGCAAGCCAAAGAAAGTTCGAGTCATTGCCCTTTGTTTTATTAACAAGTCGGGCATGGCATAATAAACACAAGAAATTTAAATAAATTATGGTGATTGATGAACCAACTAAACCTTTCAAGAGTTATTATTATTATTGATGTTGCCCAGAATTTTATCCGCAATTGGGAACTCCGGCAATATATCCACTGGAACCTGCAATCCACAAACATAAATTATTTGATAAAACTCTCATATAATATTCCACAAAATAATGTATTTATATCAAATTACAAATTATTAATTATTATTGCCAGAAACTCAACACAACACATATTATAGGCTTTTCATTAAATGACTATAGTTTCCCTCATCCAATCATCACATTATGTTTATATATCATTCAAATATAATACTAAAATAAAGCAAATATAACAAAATCATATACACTATACAATCTAAGCTACATTATCAAATCACTATATAATATTTTATAGATTTACCAACATCAAATAGATGCATCATTCCCAATTTTTTTCATTATTTATAACGTACATTTCACAGAGTTAAAACTCTTTAACCAAATCAGCATCGACAATTCTTGCATCAATAGCACATGGAGATCGTACCTGAATCTTTTCTAGTTTTTCGAGTGCATTTTTCAGCGGTTGAGTCATTGTGCCATGCTTGGAAAGAAGAGTTTTTGCAGCCCCTTTGTCGCCTCTTCCTTGTATGGTCAGAATTTCGCGACTCAAGCTTTCTACAGCATCTTCAACCTAAATGAATGCAGGTGCAGCAGATCACTTCGCCTGAAAAGACGTAAATGCAGAAACTTAAATCAGATATGGTATTACCTTGTCAAAGTCAACTGAAAATGTTCCATCAGGGTGCAAGACAAAGGATCCTTTCTCAAATAAGTAGTTAAACTGCAGTGCTTGCCCTTTCCTGACATGGGACAGAATACAGAGAGATCGGAATGTTAGTGCATCCCTGCAGGCAGCAAATTATGGTAGGAAAAACAAATGGGTGTACCCGTGAGCTTCCTCTAAGCCAAAGCGTACAGAACGGATACAGCCAGCAAGGAATGAGACATACATGGATTTGAGTAAGGTCCTTGGGAGTAAATTCTGTGTGCTCACAGGAAAAAATAAATAAATAAAATTGAACAATTCAGCAAGAGAGAACTATGTATAACTTTGATGACAATTTGACAACTTCGTTCATTCAGCAACAACTTCCATTTATTAAATGACAGGAAATGATTTGAATGAGACTCGCCCCTGATGCTGATCGGTCTTTAGGACAGCTAAAGTTTACTTAAAGACGAACGAGGAGGAAGTGATGATGATGACAAAAATGAAGAATTGGATTTATTAGGATCCAACCTACTATAATTCAACATCATTGACACATTCAATAAGGAGTTCAGAAAAACATAATCTTCAAGCCACAGACATGGTAATTGGAAACTTCATGAACAGAGGGAAAGGGGAGAATGGAGATTTCACTTGATAGCATACCTGGTTGACTAGAAATCTTAGGGCCCAAAGTCCAACAATGTCAGCTTTAGCTTCTTCAAGAGCTGAGTGAAGTTCTTGCAACTCCTGCATTGTACAAGCAAATAATCGACTTGAATGTTGGGAACGCATTGCTTCTAAAGACAATGATCACAAGAAAGAGTGATTTGGCCAATGACTACTTAGAATAAAAATGACAACATGAAGATATAACCACAAAACAAACACTCAAATCAATGTCAAGTAAGGGTATTAGACTCACCACAAATATCTCCAAACATAAAATTTACTTTTTCTTATCTCAATTGAATAATGTTGAAGTATTAAAACAAATGAGAAATATAAAATACTATGCCTCTCAATTAACTCAAATTTTAAGGTGGGTGGTCATTCAATAATTTTAACATAGTGATAGTAAGGCGTCAGTGTCGCC
Source organism: Andrographis paniculata (assembly GCF_009805555.1). Taxonomy (NCBI): domain Eukaryota; kingdom Viridiplantae; phylum Streptophyta; class Magnoliopsida; order Lamiales; family Acanthaceae; genus Andrographis; species Andrographis paniculata. The sequence goes on along the minus strand of NW_026137634.1, from coordinate 237,576 downwards.
AATGACTTTGAAAAGAACACTATTGGCATGTGAGGAAACAAGTTTGATGAATTGAATATACACAATATAAGTATACACATGTGAATGATATACCTCCCTATTAGATGAACATTTTCATTTGATAGGTGAAGTCGTCATTGAATAATCGTAACAGAAAACAAGGACAAAGATAATGAACATCCCATCATTTAAACAAGATAGAAATGAGAAGTGATTCTTCAATATCTTGGAGCTAAATGTACAAGGAAATGAAGAAATATGAATTAATGTTAACTTTGAGCTTTTGAAGGAAAATGACCAAAGCATCACTTTTGGCATTTGGATACAGAATTGGGGAACACAGTGTTACTTTATAGCTATGGATTGCAATTTCGGCACAAAGAAGATCAGTGTAACACAGCGATCTTTACGTTTTTATCATGTTGACAATAGCACCATGATGTACCATAAATTCACTGAAATAGTCAACCAAGACTCCTACCATTATAAAGAAATCAAATGAACATAAGAGAATAGTCAAGAGTTATAGTATAACAATGCAGCTTACCAATCTCACAGTAGATTTGTTACCATTAGGTAGTGTTATTGAATGAGGTCCAATACCATGGCAGCACTCATGACAAATTGTGTGTGTGAAGAATGAGTCAAAGTCTACATATTCACGTTGCTCCTCTACTATGCATACATTTGCAATCGGCTCAAGGATAAGTTTGAACCTGAACAAACGAAGACGTAATTGATGAATTACAGCTAAAGTAAAATGCATCGGCAAAGATCTCTAAGAATCAATACATACTTTGCTTCAGAGACGTTTTTGAGCATGACCATAGACGTTCCTCTGTCCTTTACTATGCGTTCGTCATTTGGAAGGTTAAATGCAACAGTTTGTGGACCCTTCACATCCTACAGTAAGATGCATCAAAAGAGATTTAGTGTTACCACACATATCAGACCTACTACACAGCTTTGCTGCAAAACATGGGCAGCTTCTTTGGAACAGAGTGCACAGTAGAGAAAAGTATTTGATCCTATGTCAGATAAAACTAAAGTGAGTTAATTGAAAAAAGTCAGTTTAGAAACATCTTATCACTCCACGAATCCATCAGAACATGGATGGGAAAACTGCTGGACAAACATCACTAATTGCCGTGCCTCTAAATAAAAACTCACCCCAGAATTATAAATAAGCTGGACAACTCGAATTGGGGCTGCACTGACATCCTCAGATTTATAGGCATCATCCATAGGAAGATTCTTCTCCAAAACCTAAGGAGGGTCCTTTGAGAATAATTATCAAATTATAAAATTATAAACAAAGCTTTAAATACACACACCTGTAAATTATCACCAAATAGTTTAAGTTGAGCTGTTGCCTCATCATCCCGAATTCCAATGAAAGCTTCAAACGTGGCCTAGGGAGCAATACAGAAATCATGAACAAATATATACCATATCGAAAGAAGAGAACAATAGAGATGTAAAACATAACAAAGTATCTAAGACATGCAAAACTCAAATAGGTATTTTTAAACATCTACTTTATATCATACTTCTCAGTTATATTAAAAAATGCTGCAGAAAAGAGATTTAATTAACTAAATCATAAATCAAGCTAAGTGGGGTCAGAATACCTTGTATCCAAAAATTGAATCTTCATAAGTCTCGTAAGGGCCAATGGTCACATCTAGCTTTGAGTCCTAGAAGATAAGCATAGAAACAATACAAATATTCAGCTCAGAAGTATGTTAAAGAATATGTTCTAGATATCTCGACTTCCGTAAAATATAACACACAACAATCATGATGCTTCACCTTTCAACTCATTTATAACTCATCTACTTTTTTAAGAGGATCTTTCTTAAAATTGTTGAAATGATGTATTTCGAAGGCAGATTATTTCATTCACACTCAAGTATGTTGTTAAAATAGCTGCTTTGTGATTTATTCATCAGTGCAGACCAAACCAAAATAATCTCTGTGTGATCTTAGAAAGTAAACATATAACTGTATAAGAAAACTTAAAACTACATTTTTCACTGGAAAAAATAGATTGAACTAACCAATTCCATCCAGGCGATATCTGAATCATAGTATTCATTTGACAAGAATGCATCAGCCTTGCTGTGCAACAGCTTCTTCAAGCTGCACCAAAAAGATTCACATTCTTGAGTTTTCTTTGTTTGCTTCTTTCACCCACCTGAATCTAATGTCCTCTTACCTAGGTGAACTGGCCAAGTCTCCAGCTTTGTGCAGTAGATCAGCAGATTTTGAAAGGTAATCATTGTACTCCTTAGAATAAGGGACAATATATAGATCAGGCACATGAATACTGCAGCTAGCTGATGTGGGTGACAGTGACTCATCCAATATTCTTTCACTTTCCCTCCTTATAACATTGAAAAACCCAGTTGCCTCGTTCTTCTTGTCTTCTGATAGATTATTTTTCCACAACTCAAACTCCTATAGAGAATAAAACTTCATATAAACCTTTGGATGTTGAATCAAGAGGCCTACTGCAAATAAAAGATGACATATTCTATACCGTTTTGTCCATATCTGAAGGATAAAAATTTGCACCTGGCGGTTTCACACTGGGAAATGCCGCCCTATATTCAAGTCCTTTCCACCCGGTCACTGGCTTTGTAGCTTGGGGAAGCAGCTTCACAGCTGAGTCAGCAGTTGTCAAAAAGGCTTCATTTTCATCCAGACAAGACCTTCAAAGGGCGAAATAGTGTGAAGCTTAGAATTTAAATGAAGTTAACAAGAATGCAGAAAGGATAAAAGTTTAGAGTGAAGATATCCTCAAAAGTTCCAAATCTACATTGCTGGGACCAGCAACCTAATGTAAGATGTTTGGTGATAAATTTCAATTATGTATGAATTCTACAAGAGAAATCATCTTAGAAGAGTTAGGTTATTTACATCCTCACAATATGGTAGCAAACAAATGGACCAAAGTCACCTCAGAAAGCAGCATATGCCTGTAACTTTATCAAGGCGTTTAAAGCTTGAATAAGAACTCTTGATAGAAAGTGTCTACTAAGACAACTTATACAAAACAAATAGATGAAAAACCAAGACAGAAAGGGCAAGCAGAGAATCGGTATTTGGTTAAGATAATATACCACGGACTTTTGTTGATGCAGTAACACATCCATTTTAATTTGCTCAGTTGGGATTCATCAGCATGCTGCTCTAACCAATCTCTTAAAGATGGATTGCTGCACCAAACCTGTTTGTTCAAATTCGACAAAACACAAAAGAAACTTATGAATTGTCAGGTTCCAAATGAAAAGAAAAACTAACGGACAATATGTTCAATGTATTCAGAAGTCTGAACTAAGAAGAAAAATCAATAGATTATTTAAGGCGAAGCATGATTCTGTACTGAGAAAAAACCACACACGTGGCAAAAATAAAATTAAACTTATATAACATACGCAGATGAAGTGATCTCTAGGGTTGAAAGAATATATATATATATATATATCAAGTGCATACCCCCTCATTGTCAATATAATAAGAAGGCAAAAGGAAAGGTTTGATTTAAGGAATTCATGCATAAATATGGCTATGGCAAGGAATACAACCTGCAGAAAGAAAATTTGATCCATTATTTTTGCAGCTTCAACAATTAGAGATAAAGCTTCCTTGTCTGCACTGCTAAGCCCAGTTAACTGTTAGACATAAGGAGAACAGTGTTAATATAGCATAGCAACTGCATCAGCATATTTGATAATTCCTCCGATCCCTGAACCAAAAAATTTATTTTCCATTCTAGAGGATAAACTCCCATCTAAGCACTATCGTTTGAAGACAACAAGAGAACTATCAGACAATTTAATGTGAGCTTACAAACTCGTCCTCAAAGAAACCACAAGATCGAGTACAACATTCATAGGGTATAAATGACCATAGAATAAAAAATCAAACACATGGCTCGTTAAAAGTATCAGAAGATTATTAAACAGTAGCCCACAACATAGTTTGCTACCTTTCCTATCCCCGAAATTACAACTATGGGGCACACATTTAATTACAATTATAGATCACATATGCTATCCCTGTCTCATTCATAGAATCCAGCATGTAGGGAACAGTTACATCAATTCAATAAGCTTATGCCTTATAACTACTGATAGCTGAAGTGGCCAATTGATTTGGAACACTGTTAGCATTTCATTTAACCAGCAATGTTTTTCCACAATTCTATCAAATGAAATATGAATATCTAAAAGGTATCAGGGACTGGTGGCTTTCAGCCAGTAGCAATCTCTTCGATAGTTTATGACATCCCATAAAGTTTTATTTACACACTGAAAACTCAATGAAGAAAGTGGTACAATTTATAAAACACTGAAGATTTTGCCATCACAAATTCTACTGATGTTAGAATGTCAATTCTTGAACCATATAAATACATTACTAGAAAACAAAATGTATAGAAGTTAAAACCTTTGCATCAAGAGAAACATGAGCATAACAGTTCAGCTTTTTCTGTAGATTCAATGAACGTGCTTCAGCATTTTGTTTGTACCTGGAAAAACATAACCTAGGTTATCAGCCAAAAAAAAAAAGTTTAGGTCATTAACTAGAACTCTTAATAAAAAATGCATGAGGAAAAGTAAAATACACACGCATTGCAGGTATTGGCACAACATCAGTTGTAGGTATTATACCAAGCAAGGTTTTACAATGGGATATCAATGGGGAAGGAGATATGAGCAAAAAGGAGATCGGAAGATAAAGAATTGAAAATGAAACGACAATATACTCATTACCAAAAAGAAATAGAAAGTAATCAGAACAATTTGCCGCATACCTTTTGGCCAAGATTTCAAAGAGTTGGCCATATTGATCATTCACATCATAAGACACATAATGAGGATCTTCATTCACAAGCAGCCTCCTATACTCCTCTACAGATATATATTTAACGGCTGAAACTTCAGATTCCTTAAAATGGCAAGTGTCAATCGAAGGGGGTGAGAATTTGCCAATAAAATAGCATATAATAAGTTATCAAGGATTCATACAAGAAGAACCCACAAATATGTCTTCTTTCCTTCGAAGAAAATTGTTAAATCAGTTGGGTTTTTATTGATCTTCAACTATACAAGGAATTATGGAATAGGATGATTGCCATCATGGAGGTTCTCAAGGTATTAGTCTACTTCACATATCAAAAACATTCTTGTCAAGGATTGAAAGAAACAACATGGAGCACCCCAACAATGCAAATCACGAAAATTGTACGTCTAATGTGAGTCTAATTAGCAGCATTATAAATCACTCAGTAATGGCAATGTTCTAGCAATGTAAATTAACTTATAATGACAATAGGAAAGATATAAGTGGCAATACGAATAAATTCAGAAGATAGTGTGAGGGAAATGATGCTAAACACTCAAGCAAGATCAACCGCCTCTAGTATAACATGGCAGGGAAGCTCCATAGAATGTCATAAATAAGAAATTGGAGACATAAATAACCTAAAGCAATCCATATTAGACTCCTTTGGATGCTTAGAACAGATCAGAAACTCAGGTCCACGGTTGAGTAAGACCTCATCTTACTGTGTGACTTTTGGTGGCAATTACCCATTTTCATTATAAAAATATCACCAGCAACAGAAAAAAAAAAAAAAAAAAAAAAAAAACCTCAGTTAGCATGAAAGCAATGAGAATAAAAGAAATGGTCAATAGACCAAAATGCAACAAACTAATAATGAATTAATGGTAACATCAAAAGTACTTTTAAAAACAGATAGAGAACCCTCAGACCTGAAGAGTAAAGGCCTCCAATGGAATCGGATCTATCATTGTGACAAGGTAGACATCATTGTATTCGTTGTTAATGAACTTTCCATCATTTATGACACTACAAGAAGGTGCATAATATTAAAGAGATGGCAGAGAAATGATACTCATAGATAAATAAATAATTTGGTTAGCTCATCACAAAAAAACAATTAACAAAAATTTCATTTAAATGAAAATTCAAGGAGATCATTGTGGCACAATCTAGAAATAATAGTACATCAGCATTACCAACACAGTCAAAACATTCCAATATCCATTTCTTTATTCTAAGAACGTCCATTTAGATGCTCAAAACAGTTGACATATGAATGCACTACAGCCAAATAATTAAATAAATCGAGGAACTAAAGTTCTACACAAAGTACTTAAGTCAAAATAATTTCATCTAAGGGTAAGACACAAGTTTCCACATAACTTCTCAATGCTACATGCCCAATCACCAGGCAGGGGGTCTGCTCAATAACTAGAAAAATTTCTATAGAAGTTTTATCATTATGACGACTTCTCATTAACGCAGTCTAACCATCTAACCCACTATCTGTAGCCAAAAGACATGTTTGACTGTATTCAATCAAGACATATTCTCATCTAGATATAAATGTAATTATGTAAATCTCTTCTTATGGTTTCAATTTCAATACTTGTTAATAACTTCCATCAGAAAATGCTTACACATGAAGGCCCCACACACATTGAAGAAAGCTAATAGCTGGTAACTACAAAAGGAAAACAAAGCAAACAGAAATTTTAAAACTGCTATCTGCCCACTAACCACTCTTGAAGAAAAACAAATAGCAGTTCAAATGCATCCTTTGGGAGTTTAATACCAAGCTCTTCTTGAAGCTCCTTCCTGCAAATATGAAAAGTTTTTTTTAAGGCCTAAGCAATCCTACACAACCAAGTCATCAAGAGTGTCCCGATAGAGCTAAATGCATTAGGAATGGTAAGGAGTTATCATAAATTGGAAACGGTTGTGTTTCATGCATTTAAGAAATCAAACCCACATAGATTAGATAGGCACCATGAGAGCTATCTTGTCTTTACAAGATCACATTTCAGCCTACAACATGCTGCTCAACTGTAAAATTAAAAAAATACATGAACTATACCGAGCTGTGACAAGGGATGAATCCCCAGCAGATATGTGACCAGCACTAGAGATGTCCCAAAGCCCAGCCCAAGAATCTTTGCAATCAGAACGTTTTTGAAGCAGAAGTTCTTGTGTGCTTTCAGCAAATATCCACACATGAACAGCTCGATGGTAGTCACCATCTCTATGGACATCTCCCCTATGAAAGAAAAGAAAAGAAAAATATATATAGGTCTCACTCTCACATAAGTACTACCAATACAATATGATTTTATGTTACTTCAAAGGTAAAATTAAGCATTAACACGAGTTGCGTTCAAGAGATGAAATAAAGATAACGTCTTGACTAATAAATCTAGAGGTCCCAAGCCTTAAAACTATAACTGATTGCCATTCAGTAAAAGTGCACAATTCTACATATATAGACACTATATAGACACCAAAGTAGAATGGAAAACAAGTTTTATCCAGCTTAGTTCAAGAAACCTATCCAATAGTCAGCGGATAGCAAATGTAACTACCATAAGTTGACCCATAGTCAGAAGTCTTTTGGAAGAAAATATAATACAGTATCTACAAATATTAAAGCAGGCAAACTGAATATGAATGAAGTAAACCATGCCTTTTTGAATGACACACGCACGTATCAAATTATACTGTATAATGGTATATCTACGAAATACTACAAGGAATCAAATCAAATATATTTAAAAGAACTTCACTGTCTATACAACATAAGTTAACCGAAAAAAAACAATTTTTTTTTCTTTCCCAAACTTTTAAATACAGAAAAACAAATCGATTATATCAAACTTTAAGATTAGAATTACGTAAACCTTGATGCCACCCTAATGATCAGCCTTTAAAAATAAAATAATAAGTGAAATAACAAACAGCCAGCCCACGCACAGAATTGTTTTCTTAATTGTCTTGACTTCGCCGCAGCAAAATCCAGGAAGAAAAACAAAACAAAAAGACGTGGTCCACGCAAATCATCCCAACCACGAAGAAAATCACACGTATTAATTGAAATACGGTTATAAACTTATAATCAATCACTAAAAGAACCAAAAAATTAAAAGTCGGCAAATTTCTTTCATGTGTTGAAGGTTTTGAAGGGGAAGAAGGGAAGTCCAACCTGGGCTTAGAGACGCCGGTTTTGTCCCCAGCTTTGGTGAGAACGTCAAGATACTCTTCGTGCGGCTGCTCATTCACATGATCGGCCATTTTCTCTCGATTCAATCTGAGAAGGCGAAAATCAAGGACTGAGAGAGGTCTTCAACTCAACTGGCACAATGGTCAATTGCTTAAATACTAGGCTCTATTTATTTTACCTTACGATTATTTATAAATCACATATCACATCATTTATTTTATTATTATTATAATAATAATAATACAATAAATTGTATAATACTTTATTTTAGCATAATATATATATAAAAAAAAATTATTTATTGCATAAAGTTTATTAATTAAAAAATATATACAAAATACTATTTTTGTTTAAATTGATATTTGTTGTAAACACTTATATGTTTTTTTCTAAAATTAGGTAGTTCATCTAATAAAATTATTAAATAAAGAACAATATTTTATTTATAGATGTGCTAGGTAGTAAAGGTGAATAGTAAATATATTGAAATAAATAAAAATATACTTGCATGTTCTGTTTTACAGAGCAACGGCAGTATAATTAAGTACGTCCAAGTTGTTTGCCATGCTTATGCTTATGCCTATGCTGGCTCGACTCCTCCCTCGGCTTATTACAACAAAACATCGACGAAAATAGCAATAACGCGGACAAAATAAAAAATACATCCAATCCAAGATTATCCTTTCAAGACCTATATTTGTTCTTGCCCAGAATTTTATCTGCAATTGGAAACTCTGGCAATATATCCACTGGAACCTGCAATCAAATACATGTAGAAATTATAAGCATTTCTATACAAAACATTTTGATTTAATACATAGGACAAAGTCCCAAGTTTTATTAGCCAGAATTTACTCTAAATAAAATTTCTTTTAGCTGAATTTTTAGAATAGAAAACCCGGCCGCCATGATATTTTTTCATGATTAATGGAGTGAAATAATAGGCAAAGATCATACCTGAATCTTGTTAAGTTTCTCAGTGGCAGTTTTTAATGGCTGTGTGATCATACAGTGCTTTGCAAAAAGTGTTTCTGCGCCCCCTTTGTCTCCTCTTCCTTGTATTGTCAGAATTTCGCGACTCAAGCTTTCTATTGCATCTTCAACCTAATATACTTCTGTAAATCACTTCATCTTGAATCAAAGATTTTGATAAGTTATTGTTACCTTGTCAAAGTCTACAGAAAATGTGCCATTTCGGTGCAAGATGAAGGATCCTTTCTCCAATAAATAGTTAAACTGCAATGCTTGCCCTTTCCTGGATGTATTCAACAACATAAAATTATTGATATTTAGATGCGCCTATTAGTCATTTCTTACAATTTTGTCTCTTAGTTAACAAAAACAGTACAATCATCCAAAGTCATCTTTCAAACTTGTTAATTATGCTAAGGAGTAAGGACATTTTGTATAAATGTGCTTCAAAAGTATGGATGACAACGCCAAGAAAACCACTGATCCAACAAAGCAAAAGCATCATTATTGCCGTCAAGCAAAAAGAATTACGGTAGCAAGGCAAAGCAGGCATACCCATGAGCTTCCTCCAAGCCAAATCGTGCAGACCGGAAGCAAACGACGAGGAACAAGACATATATAGATTTGAGTAAGGCTTTCGGGAGTAAATTCTGCGAAGCACAAGAAAAAATGCACTTTAAAACCAAGAATCAAATGGAATGAACCATGTCTAGCATAGTTCATGTAAAGATTCGACACCTGTCATGATGAAGCCAATAACAGGAAATAACTGATAATAAAATGGGATTGAATCAACAAATAGGCAATTATTGAAAACTTTAAAAGATGGTAGGATAAAATGATGAGAAATAAAGAAAGCAATCGATCAAGATCCAAATTATCAAAACTCAGGCCGAGCCAAGGGGAGATAACAGAAACCATGAATTTTCAATGGAGATACTGAAAGCTTTTGATAGACAGGAAAAATCTCCAACAGCACAATCACTGGAAACATAGAGAACAAAGAGGTGTGGAAAATGGGAATATCAAACAATTATTCACCTTGCTGACTAAAAATTTTATGGCCCAAAGTCCCACAATGTCTGCTTTAGCTTCTTCTAGAGCTGAGTGAAGTTCTTGCAACTCCTGTGGCACACCAAAAAAAAAAAGTATGTCATCTTGCAGATTACAATTTACACAGAAAAAAAGATGTATCAACATATAGAGGACCAAAGAATTACTTTGCCAAGCGACTCGTATTGCTATTCAATAATTATAATACAACACAGCTTACCAATCTCACAGTAGATTCTTTCCCATTAGGAAGTGTTATTGAATGAGGTCCGATACCATGGCAACACTCGTGACAAATTATGAATGTGAAGTAAGAGTCAAAATCTGCATATTTTTGTTGTTCCTTCACTATGCATGCGTTGACAATAGGCTGAATAATAAGTTGAAACCTGGACAAAAAAGAGGACGACTGGATGTATTACAGCTCAACAAAAATGCATTGAAAAACTATATCTAAGAAAATTAAAATATTTCATTCCCTGATTAACTTAAAGAGGCAACCCTGGATCATTTAGTCCAGAACACAAATTGCCATCTTAAGGAAGAAATATACTTTGCTTGTGAGACATTCTTGAGCATGACCATGCATGATCCTCTGTCTTTAACAAACTGCTCGTCAGTCGGAAGGTTAAATGCAACAGGTTGGGGACCCTTCAAATCCTGCCAATAAGATGCATTAACAACAAATACTTCACTTTATGGGGCAATAATGGAACAAAGCTTAAGATCAGACAGATAGAACTAAGATATATGGTAAAGAAACTCCAGTTTAAAATCATGAAGTCAGTTCACAAACCCATCCCATGTGAAACTATTTTATTATGACAACATAGTGTATCAGATTAAGCATAGCCGTTACTACAGCTGCAGGGATAGAAGAACTGGAGGAGAGAAGCTTTGTTCTGAAAACATTCTTGTATGAAACCTCTCTATTAGCCAAAGCTTTACATAAAGTAGTCATCTAACATGAAATCAAAGTGGGAGATTGTTCAAATTTCAAATTTGACAGCATATCATTATGAAAAAGTGCTCACTACAATGCCACAAAAAAAAAACTGTTTGCACGTGATGAGGGGATCCATAGGAAAATAAAGTATAAAATGAAAGCTGCAGATAAGGAATAACATTATAATCTATCTCACACTTTCAAAACTAAATTTGATTTAGAACCACAGCTACCAAACCAGTAGACAATTGCATTCATTTGCTTTTTCGATCTAATTTGAGGGAGATCATAACACAATTCAACATTACTAGTGGATATTGCTCTATAAAAGCACTCACCCCAGAATTATAAATAAGGTTGATGACTCGGATTGGGTAAGCTCTCACATTCTCGTTCTTATAGGCATCATCCATCGGAAGATTCTTCTCTAAAAACTAGGAGCACGTGGTCACCAAATAATATAACTAATAAGGTTGAGAAGAATGAATCCAATTATGAAATAACTACCAAAGATTTAAATGCAACACCTGCAACTGATCCCCAAATAATTTAACTTGAGTTGTTGCGTCATCATCCCGAACTCCAATGAATGCATCAAATGTTGCCTAGCGAGCACAATGACAATCATTAAGAGAAAGATGTATATGTACACATGTAAAGGTATTTAAACAACATAAGCCAAATTTCTAAATAGTTCTCTCTCCATTTTTATTTTTTCTTCAACTTCTCAATTATGTTTGTACATGCCGATGCCAGAAGATTAATTTAACTTAACCATACCATAAAACGTAGCCAGCAGAGTAGGAATACCTTGTATCCAAAAAGTACATCTTCATATGTTTCATAAGGACCAATGGAAACATCTAGCTTTGAATCCTTGAAGATTACCATCAAAACAATACAGATTTTCAGTTCAGATGTAAACAGAGAATAATAAACATTTAATTTTCCGGTAAAATTTCTTAAAGAATGCTTTCTGAAACTATATTAAGAAGAAGCTGGAAAAATTGAATATCATAACTCACTATCACACACCCCTCACCCACCCCAACCCCCAAAAGATGGTGCAACTTTTAACTTCAGAATCAACCACCTAATTCAAGAACAAATTACATGTAGAGAAGGGGATCAGTTGCAGGTGTTAAAAAATGTAAGTTTGTAGTTACTCCAAAACAAGTATACCTGAAGGGGAAATCACCCAGATTAAATAATAGCTTCTTACAATTTACCATTGGGGCATAGATGTAATATATATTTAGGGAACTTATATAACTCCACTTAATGCAACCGAACAGCTACATTTTAGCCGGTTTCAACACATCCAAATATTTTTAATATGAACATTAACTACAATTATTGAACCATTTAAAATAAAAATAGCGAGCTATTGTATCATGCAAGAATGATTGAATCCTAATAAATATACCGAAGTCCTCATGTCTATTTTTACTGGAACCCAATCCTCTTCACAAATGGAATGCAAATTTTCCTTCACAATTAGGGCCGGCCCTGGCCCGGACGACAATCCAAATAGGACCCATTATATATTTATGTTATATATAAAATATTTATATATACATATTATTTGATTTTTATGTACTAATTGAGGAATATAACTTGATAATTACATGTTACATGAATTACTTATCTAAATATATATATATGGACTTTATTTTATTCCGACACACGCGTGTTTAAATTTTTTGAATTTTTTACACTTTTAATTAATTTGTTATATTTTGTTTTTAAACATATTGCTGAGATTTTGGGTTCAAATCCATGTATCCTCAAAATTTGAAAGTATTTTTGTATGCATTAGACAAAGTTAATATTAATTAATATTATTATTAATATTTTACATATAAAAATGTTAGAAATTTTATTTTATTCAATTGTTTGCATTTTATTATAAATAAAAAATATATTATTTATAAATATGTTTAGACAAAATTAATATTAATACTGTTATTGATGTTTTATCTAAAAATTACTAGAAAAAATTATTTTATCTAATTATTTATATTCTTTTATAGGTAAAAAATATATATATACTTCATTGTCCCTTATTTATTATGTGTTTGCTTTTTGCGGTAATACATTTGTGTAATATATTGTAAGTTGTATAGGTATTTTTAATATTAGTAGAAAGTACCGTTACTTAAAAAAAAAATTGATACTTTGTTACGGAACGGATCAAAATAAAAAAATTGATAAATTGTTAAGAGACGGAGGGAGTATATCATTTATAAGGGGTCTTTTATTTTTATTTTATTTTATTTTTTTGCATTAAGAAGAAAATAAGTATTAGGGAAAATTGTCAATAACACTCTTGTTATTTTGAAATTTAGTATAAATCCTCTCTATAATTTATAAATTGCATGACGCCCTTTTATACTTACAAAATTGTTAAATAAACTCCTTTTTATATTTTTTGGATGATGAGAAGATGATTTCTTCCTCTATATTTTTTTGTATGGTGTGAGTTCCATATAACATTTGTTAAAGTATAAAGGACGCCACACAATTTTTTAAAGTACATGAAAATTTTATGCTAAGTTTCAACATTACATGAAAATTATTTACAATTTTGCCTTATTATTATTATTGATATTTTTGCATAAAAATACTAAAAAAAAATAAAAATTTATTATTTATATTTTATTATAGGTAAAAAGATATTATATATATATATATATTTAAGGGCTCCTAATTTTTATTTCGCCTTGGGCTCTTCGAAAGTCAGGACCGCCCTGTTCACAATGCCATAGTATATTGTTAAAGAAGCTGTCTTGTAATATAGTTGTCAGTGTCACCATTGAATATAAGAAGTTTGTAGTTACATGCATGCAGACGAAAGGCATAATAAACGATGTCCAAATTTAAAAAATAAACAGCCATTAACTAAATATAAGGGGAAAGGAGTTAGAACTAACCAATTCCATCCAGGCAATATCTGAATCATAGTATTCATCTGACAGGAAAGCATCAGCCTTGCTGTGCAAGAGCTTCTTCAAGCTGCACCAGTAGAATTCACTTCCTCAGTTCCCTTCTTGAGATTCTTTTCATAAACTTCAAATTCTCATCTACTCTAAAAAGCATCTTACCTTGATGAGCTGACCAAGTCTCCAGCTTTGTGCAGTAGATCAGAAGCTTTTGAAAGGTAAGCATAGTATTCTTTAGAGAAAGGGACAATACATAGAGCAGGCACAGGAATCCTGCTGCTAGCTGTGGTGGGTGATAGTGATTCATCTAAAAAAATTTCACTTCCCCTCCTAATAACACTGAAAAAGCCCGTTGCTTCTTTTTTCTTGTCCTCTGGAAGGCTATTTTTCCACAACTCAAATTCCTATAAAAATGAATGCTTTAAAGGAACCATTGATTATTGCACAAAGAGATGTATCACACACAAGGCATGAGACGTTTTTTTACCAATTTGTCCATATCCGAAGGGTAAAAGCTTGCACCCGGTGGTTTCACAATAGGAAATGCCACCCTATATTCAAGTCCTTTCCACCCAGCCAGGTGCTTTGTCGCTTCAGGAAGCAGCTTCACAGCTGAGTCTGCAGTTGTCAGAAATGGCTCATTTTCATCCAAACAGGACCTTCAATGGGAAAAGGACATTGTGGAGTTTAGGTGAACTAAATGAGCATGCAAAAATGAAAAAGTTAACTTAGAGCTACTTTCAAAAGTTAAAAATCACACTGAGTTCAGCAACCTAGTTGTGTTTGATATATGATTGCAATCAATAATAATGTAATACATTTACACTGTAAAACCACTTTACAAAAATTTGGAAAATTCTTTGCATGATATAAATGTTTGTGATTAGGTGGTAGAGAAATCAGACAAAGTCACAGCACAGTGATGCTTACATCTCTACCTTTAGAAAGGCATGTAGAACTCAAACACATACTCATGAGAGAAGATGTTTTATAAGTTCATGGAGATAACATATGTAAAAAAAACAAAGGGAAAAATCAAGCAGTAAGATCATGCCGAGAAACCAATATTTGGCTAAGACAATATACCATGGGCTTTTGTTGACAAGATAATACATCCATTTTAATTTGCTCAGTTGGGATTCACCAGCATGCTGCTCTAGCCAATCTCTTAAAGAAGGATTACTATGCCAGACCTGTTTGTATGATGTTTTAATGAGGAAATATAGAAAGAAACTTATGAGTCATCACACTCAAAAAATAGACCTAAAATTTATAATGAGGCATAGGAGAAACCTCAGGTTCGGGAGGGGAAGAAATAATCAGGCACATGTCCCATTCCATTGTAAAATAGATAGATAAGAACACCAAAAAAATAATAATAAAAAAATGTATGCTGTATGGTAAAGCAGTGAAAAATGGCCAGGAATACAACCTGCAAAAAGAAAATTTGATCCATGAAGCTTGCAGCTTCAACTATTAGAGACAGAGCTTCCTTGTCTGATTTGTTAAGCCCTGTTAACTGCTAGGCAAAAGGGGAAGAATGTTAGAATAGAAAAATAACTGTGTCACACGTCCTTAAAAAACACAGATTGTAATTATCTGTCAGCTTAAGTAGTGCCAGTGCCACAATGCATGAACACATGCATCAGAGTAGGTTAGAGACAATGAAAGTCAGAAAGGAGTAAAAGTACTACTAATCTGCTTAACAAGCAAAGTAAGCATTCCCCATGCTAAGACACCATGGAGATTTGTTGTCTCCCATACTGAAGATTTCTGAAAGCATGTTCACACATTGACTCCCAAACGTTATTCTATCAATCATGATATAACTAGAAAACATAATGCAAATGTGTTAAAACCTCCGTCTCAACAGAAACACGAGCATAGCAATTCAGCTTCTTCTGTAGACTCAGATATCGTTCTTCAGTATTTTGTTTGTACCTGGAGAAACACAACCCGAGCTTATAACCTTGAATCTGTTTAAAAAATAGCACATTAGGAAAAACTAAATGCACAACTGTTGCAGGAATTGGCCCAACATCAGCTTTGATGACAAAAGTATTATTATTATAAAGGAATGAGAATAGAAAAGGAAAACTAGCCTTAAAATTCAGAATTTGTTTAAAACTACCACATATACTTCAACGTGGCACAACATAAATCTACAAAGATTCTAAGGTACAAGACATGTATTCCACATATACCTACATGCAAACAAGGAGTTTTCAAAAACTTCTACTTTCAACTTCAAGATAAAACCAGAATTAGAAGTTAAAATGAGAATAAAAGGTAATAATCAAAAAAATTTGGCAAATAAAATCAGAACATGGGGAGAAAAAGTTGGATGTTTGTGAAAAAAAGACTAATGTATAACTATTTTTAATGTTAAAGGCCATTTTAAATCTGATTGTAAAAAATAAACTTTTTAATGATATCCCCTTGGAAATTCAATCAAATATATTATTACTACTTGGTATTAAATTGTCTAAATGAAATTATTGTATTTTCAAAGAAATCAGGAAGCTGACTGGCTTCTAGCAGAGAACTACTTTATTTAAGTGGTAAAAGGCATTTAGGAACTTTCAAACACCCTCCAACTGATTTTTTCTAGTTGAAACATTATAATGCTTTTAACAATAATTTTGAAGAAAGAAGAGACGGAACTTTGTGACATACCTTTTGGACAGAATTTCGAAGAATTGACCATATTGATCATTCACATCATAAGGCACATATTGAGGATCTTCTATCCTAAGCATGTTCCTGTACTCTTCTAAAGCTATATATCTCACATCTGAAACTTCAGAGTCCTTCAAACAGTAAATGCCAAACCAAGGTTAGCAAGCATTGCAATGGAGTAGCATAGAATAAATAATGAGGCCGCAATCAAGAAGGATTCTCAAAAACCATATACTTTTTCTTGGAAGTGGCGTTGAATTTACGAAGGAGAAATCTGAGACATGAGATGATGCAAGGTATGTGTAAGAATACCTTGGATGCTTAAATCAGGTCTCAAACTCAGGTTCAAAGGTGAGTAACTCGTCTTTATTTCTTAGCTTTTGTGGCAAATTCCCATTTTCATTAATTAGCAAGTTAACAACAGATATAAATATACTAAAAGAAAGATCTTTGTCAGAGCATGAAAGTTTCGAGAACACGGAATAACTGAATTGCAACTATTTAACCAAATGTAGTGCCAAAATACAAAAATACTTCTAAAAATAGATAAAGACATACAGACCTGAAGAATAAAGACCTCCAACGGAATTGGGTCAGTTGTCGTGATCAGGTAGACATCACGGTATTCATTGTTAATGAATTTTCCATCATTCATGACACTACAAGAAGATACATACAAATTACCATGCATCAATATAAAAAGCCGGAAAAGATACTAAGGAACAACCCGCATGCATCTTTTCTTTTACGATAACGTTAATTAACACAAGGAAAGAGAATAGAACTAGGGTAATATGCAACCTACTGTACTCCATTTCAATTAGGTCCAGAGCTAACTAATCAAATAAATATATATCAAAATGTATTACAGTTTCTCAAAACTAAAAAAATTGATGAGTTAAGAATCAGTTTTGCAGGTTGGCCTGGAGTTTATTGCATTTATTATGGATAAGTGTGAGAATATTGTTGGCAATAGTAATAAACAAAAACGATGCCTTTTGTTTGGGTTGGTCATTGAACCTAGTAGTGAGGCAAGGAGGTCCAAAATTAACTACATGTACGGGTGTGTTTGTTTGGGGGATTGAATTTTAAATACACTATTCATCTCATTTTTTTCCCCCAAAAACATCAAATCAAACACCTATTTTTCATTTTTTATATTATACTAAAAATCAAATTTACATTCAAAACATCACATCAACATCTATTTATATCACATCATACAACTATTCAAATTCAAAATTTTTACTATTCAAATCCCAACTCAAAATCCAAACCCCCAAACAAACACACCCGTAGCGTATAACAGTAAAGCATGGACTTTACTAACATAACATCCAGGTTGGACCTAGCCACATACAAGAAAAAAGTAAATATCAAAACTCATTGAAAAGACTAATAATTAGTAACCGTAAAAGGAAAGGAAGGTAGAGAGAGAGAGGTTGAAACTTGTGGCGTCCCTTACCGCTCCTCAAGGGAAACAAATAGCAGTTCAAATGCATCCTCTGGAAGCTTGATACCAAGTTCTTCATGAAGCTCCCTCCTGCAAACATGAAAGATATTATTTTCTAGCATATGAAATCTTAAACAACCAAATCTGCATCAGTGTGATGGTTGAGTTAAGTACATTAAAAAGAAAGGGCTACTAACACAACTATGTTGCAGAAGAAGTGGAAGATTTAGTCTCAAGCATTTAAGAAGTCAAATACGTATAGATAGGCATGACATGAAGAATATTAGCATACCCAGGTATAAATGGAACTACAATAACAGTAGAAATTTTTTAAGGAGCAGTATAACTGCAGGCCATCAGGCCATGTCTTGCACTCATATGATGAAGTGTGGTGCGATCTTCTTTTTTTTTTTTTCGGGGGGGTGGGGGGGAGGGTGTTATTAGTATGTTGGAATACATAATTGCAGGGCACTCACATGTATGAGTCCTAATGGAATTACCATCCAAGATAAACAATCATAAACCCATATCTATAGGCATCAATAGGATGGAATTACAGCTAAATCCATGCGGAAAAACCATAAGACAAACACAAGTTTACACACAGAGGCATGTTCCGTCTCCAACATCTCAATCAAGAGGAATATAAAAGAAATGCATGAATAGTACCGAGCAGTGAGGAGAGAAGAATCCCCAGCAGAGATGTGACCAGCACTGGAGATGTCCCAAAGCCCAGCCCAGGAATCTTTGCAATCGGAGCGTTTTTGAAGCAGAAGTTCTTGTGTGCTCTCAGCAAATATCCACACATGAACAGCTCGATGGTAATCACCATCTCTATGGACTTCCCCCCTACGAAAATATATATATATATATATGTAAGTGACACGTAACACTAACCTATAATAAATGCCAATTCATTTATTTTTGCTCCATAAAACTAGGGTATAGTAACAATGAATATATAATAAAAGCCATAGCATAACAATATGCAGCATACCAAGAACAAAAAAGACAAATTGTTGACTATTAAAATCATGTGTCCCATCAGCTAAAATGTACAACTGGATGGTATGCAGTAAAAGTGAATGGGTAACATTATCCAGCAGTCATTCCAGAAAATTTATAGACATTAACAATAAAATACAGCAAAAAATTGGTTCAAAGGCAAAAGCTGATTCAAGAACTTGTAGAATGTTTAATATCACATTTGACCATAAATTACAGATAATAAATAAATGATAAGCTCTTTCTGCACAGACAAACACCAAGCACAAGCTTCTGTAGATTCCATGTCTATTAACATCAAAGCAAGCAGACTGCTTAAAGAGAAAAACGCTGTGAACCAGGAAAAAACAGAGAAAGGGAAAGCATGCCTTTGAATCAAAATAATCAGATAATTAATTATATGAGTTGGCAGAGCAACATATGAAAAGCATTATATTCGGTTGAATGCTCTCTATCCACATCTCCCCAAAAGTACTTGGAATTTTTTGACTTTATAACTAGAGAAACTTTCACACGAAAAGCTCATTGAGCTCATCCAATCAAGGTCAAACTTAACTAAGCTTGTGGAATTTCACTCTTCACACTTCATTATTCAACAAATATCCCAAGTACAAAGACATGACAACGTAGTAGCTAGGTATTGTGGGATAAATCTAAGATTTTGGAATGTTTAGAAGAATCGAAAGCATTCTCCAATCAGCAAGGTTGCAAAGCAAAGGACATGAAGCACGCCCAATCCAAACGCAGTTCAATGTCGTGACGGTGAGCTTTGTCACTGTTGTATCAAATTGACCAATTGTCTTGGACTTGCATATAAAGGTGTGCTCCCTCATTTGTAAAGCATCCAGAAGCCTTGAGCGATACTACTCTCTAACTTCTCACTACTTTCTCTCTATAATTATTGCAAGGTTCTTACATGGGTGATCATGGAGAAGGCCTGATTCAGTGTCCACAGATTTGAGTGTACCATGGCACATGGCATCAGAGCCATCAACATTTGAAACATTATTGTCATGGCAGATTCAAATACCAGCAACACTTCTGGAGTTGAGAACGTCCATGTGCAAGAGGCCAAAAGGAAGAAGAGAAGAAATGCCTGAGGCAAATCGGTGACGAGGGAGGCATCACCTTTTGAGGCAAGACTTACCAGTTGGAAATGTCATTGGGAGAGTCCTTAGAGAAGCTCGACACCTAGACGGATTGGGTTTTTATTGGGTGCAGACTTGGTTAAATTTCCCCATACACTAAATTCCAAATGTACATAGGACATGACATGAGAGTGCAGAAAACAAATCTGGGTTTTGCCAATCGAGGTGAAGGGATTATATATTCTTCAAGAAGACAGAAAACCTCAGCGTCTCTTAATGTTAGAACTAGACTTGCCCGTAAACATCAAAACCTGTTATGCTATAAGAACTCCATTTACCAGAAGAAATCCAAAAAGGAACAACAAAAATAGACCAGTTTCCTCTTCCTAATTCCCTTCAAGGCTTCAAACCCAACAAAAATGATGAAAATTGAGATATACATATATATAAAGGCTCCTCACGCAATACGACCATCACCAAGAAAACTACATGCATAAAACAAAATCCCATCATAAAATTTACTTGAGGTAAAAGAGTCTGTAAGTTGAATTCAATAAGGAGAGAGATTCCAACCTGGGCTTAGAGACGCCGGTCTTCACCCCAGCTTTGGTGAGAACATCAAGGTATTCTTCCTGCATGGCCTGTGGCTGCTCATTTACACGATCCGCCATCTCTCTCAGAAATTGCTGCTTCAAGCTGTGTCAAGGCTAAAATCTGGAGAGAGTGCACCTGTTTATTCAATTTTGGTTGGCAGAAGAGTCAAATAAACATTTTCAAACAGGAAAGCGAAAAATAACTACTCTGGACCATTTGTACATGTGTTTTTATCATTAATTATATTTATATCTCAAAGACAATATACATTGGAAAACGTCTCAGTCTTCGCTGGTCAAAGAAAAAAAATATGTCCTTTCACAAGTTCAAAATATAAAATACATCTTCCTTTCCCAATTAAATGTTCCCGTTGGGTAAACCCCCACTTTTTTTTTTTTTTTTTTTGATCGGAAGGTAAACCCCCACTTTTGATTCAGTGTAAAATGGTCCTTGATGAATCTGATGATTATGTGCGACGGTGGCGATGGCGATGATGTCGTTCCCTAGATCGATGACGACGGCGGTGTCGACTTCCATGTTCCTTGTCGGAATCTGAAGCCTCAGAGGAACTTGATCGGCGACTATGCTTGTGTCTGCTTCTCTTCTTTCTTCTTATCCTTCGTCTACTGTCGTCCTCTGAACTTTCTGATGAGCTGGATTCTGTATCATAAAGCCTTGGCTTCTTTTTCTTGTGTCCTTTGGTCAATTTTCTCCTCCTATCATCGTCAGACAACTTATCACTCTCCTGTCGATGGTCTCTCATTTCATTGCTTGTAGGAGAAGACATTCCTGTGTGCTTGTTCTTTCTGGACTTTTTGGTAGATGAATTGTTTGTTAGCAGCTCTGGTATGATTGTTTCTCCAAGGAAACCTGCACTTGCAGTTAAGAGAGCATTTGGGTTTTTATTCTTGGTAAGTATGTGGATGCTAATGTGCAGAATATTGAGCTCTAACCTCCGTATTCATCGAATATGTCCTCTGCAACAATCTGTTGGTTGGGGTCATCAAGGTCGAACCCTCCACGAGGAGGGCTCATTCCTGGTTTTTGCTTCAGCTCCCACTTCAGTGGCTGCAAAAGATAGTTATCCAGGATTTTTTTAAAAAAAAAATCCTTAAGAGTTAAGGTAATAAACATTGGCAGCAGGAGGTTCCGCCAGCAGAATTAACTTAATCACATAATTGAAGCTTCGACGGATTCCATTGTTTTTTGACATGCGAACAGATAGGAATATATCTTCTCCTTTTTTCCTTTTTTATTTTTATTTTTTGTTTTCTTTTTTTTCCCTATTATGCTGATAGATGATCTCAAGAAATAATTTAAATTAATCGATATAACACCACTGAGGCTTCGGGAAATATTACCTAAAACGGTATCACCTTTGATTCTTTATTACCTGTGTAAAGGCAAACTAGAAAAGGTATCATGGTGCCCTTTATCTACCACCTTTGATTCTTTATTCTTATATGATTTCCCAAAAAGTACTATTTCTATGATATTGACAGTATATCACCTACAACATTTTTCAAATGAAGAAACAGGTCAACCACATTATTCATGCCAATACACCTAGACAAGAGAAAGGGTTTAAATCAACCTATAACAGGAAATCAGAAGGCATACAAATGAATACCTCACTGGAATCAGTTTGAGCCTGGATGGCTGTTAAGGGGTCATCCCGTTTCAATCGACTTTCCTCATTGGGCATTATAGCATCTTTCATAGGGCATTCACGGTCACCGCTTTGGTGTCCGAAGTTACCACATCTGAGGCATTTCACGTTGCGAATCTCAACACCAAATGGTTTTGACCTGCCAGCAACTCCAGTCTCTAACCTGGAAAAGAAAGTCACTATTGTAAACATCAAACTATAAATTAAGAAACAGAACATGAGAGATTGTTCATCACGCAAGTTAGCATTCTAGAAGCCTAGAACCATAACTTCGCTTCATTCCATCCAAAACCCACCTCAACCTCATATCTACTTCAACAAAAGGTAAAGAGCTTAAAAAATCCAACCCCTAAATGGATCCTTCACAAGATGAAAATGATCAGCAATTCCATACTATGATGCCTACACAGCCAGTCAGCCATATTTGAGAGAGAGAATAACTTGCAAAACAAACCTTGGAGCATTTTTGAGGACTTCAAATTGTTCTTCTGTTGGCAAAGCACGGCCAAAAACATCTTTAGGCCTTCCCTTCTTTTTATCAACTGCAGAAGGCACAGTGCCCGCTTTCCTAGAACAGATAAAGATAATTTAGTCTTATAGCTATAGAAACAGAAATTTAAAAATGCATTTCATTGAGAGACAAAAAAACAATGGAAATTTATGTTTTCGCTAAAAAATTAACTGGATATCTTATGAGCCACCATCAGAAATGATATACATGCATCAGGCATAAGATGTAAACCATTACAATGAAGATGAAGCACCATCTAAAGAAGGATCTTGAAGATTTTTCTCATCGTCTTTCTTTATCTCATCAGCCATTTCAGCAGCTTTAGCACTTTCTGGATTGTAACCCGGAGGTTTCACGTACATGAAGCTAACAGCTTTCATCATTTCTAACTGGGAATCAAAGGCAATAAAAATCACAGCAAATTCACTCAGTCCTTGCACATATATAAGAAATGCAAGGCAATAAGATTATATTGTGCAGCTAGCCCGAGTAACCCACAACCACACAAGCATAAAAGATGCATGATATGAAGTGTGACATACTGGCTTAAGCTTTTATATATATATATAAAGTCTGCCACAAAACATCCTGCCCCAAGACGAAGTTGTCCGAACTCCTAATGCTGGCAGGATGAAGATCCCTTTTATAGACTAAGAGTTTATCAGCAAATAGGAAACCTAGTGGAGTTAGGAAGCTAGCAGAAGTAGTGAAACTAATAGGAGCCCTAAACTAACTGGGAAACTGGATACCAATAGTGGACTCTCTCATATCTTGTATCAGCTCCTTCTATTAATATAAATTTCTTCTACTTCCATATCACTCCCCAAATCTACATCATGCTTTTATTGAGTAAATGGATGTGTAGACAGAATTGTTCCTCAAAAGCAAATGCGGGGCTCATTTGTAAGCACCAAGACTTCCTTTCCAAGTTCATTTAAAATTACCTTTTCTTTCTCCTTTTTGGATACGAGAGCAGTCTGCTTGAGAAAATCCTGTTCCTGCGCATACTGTTAACAACACCAAAAAGGGGCAGAACCGTGAGCGTATAGTTCAATTGCTGCTAACCAAAGGATTATCAAAAACAAGAACCACTTCAAGAATAAAGGGATAAAATCAAGATCTGGCGTACATACGAACTCTGAGATAGATCATCAAAAGGCATACAAAAACATAAAAAGGCAGTATTGAAATTTTCATTACAATTAAGTTTCAGAAATAATAACAATGCACTGCCCTGGCATGGACGAAGAAAATAAAATAAAATAAAATAAAACAAATAGTGAACTTCAAGAACCTAAGCTAATGAACTTTCAGAAAGTAGAAGCAATATAGAACTAATGCCAGAATGGAGGCTCCTCAATGATACAAAATAATTTCATTTCTCGAAGAGAAAAAGACGAATAATCGCGCAATCGGAAAGTAACTAAAATCAAATGAAGCGAGGAAAGGACCTCTCGAGATATCTCCTCGGCGCGGCGCTGCTTCTGCGCGTCGGTCTGCTCGGCGATCCACTTGCGGCGTTGGTTGGGGTAGGAGAGTGGATGCCAGGGCTTCTGGTTGAGGAAGGAATGCGACCAGGCGGTGCCGGCCTTGGTCTTGTAATCGACTTCGCCGTCTTTCTCCCATGGCTTCTTTTTGAGTGGGAATCGTCCTCCTTCCTCCTCCTCCATGCTCTGAGTTGGAATTGGAATTGCTTGCTGTCTGATGTCACGACTCGACCTCTGCTCCAATTTCTTGCCCTATATTTTTTATTTTTACACAAAAAAAAAAAAAAACAAGAAAAAAAAAAGGCCTGAGCCGGCTCCGGGTTGAGGCAGGCTCGGGTGGGTCGGTCTTCGACCGGCTCAGTTCAAGTTGGGTTGTCTAATATTTGCAATTATTAGGCCCGAAATAAATTTCAGTTTTGGGCTGAAGCCCAAATTTCTACCTCGGCCTCAAACGGATAGAGTTTATTGGACTAATTTTTTCGATGTTACCGTGCATTTTGGTAACTCAAAATTTTTATTTTTTTTGTGTTTACCACTTTTTTCCGTCTCAAAACAATAGTTTTATTTCTATAAATAATCATATTACCATAAAATTACTTCTATTTTTTCATTTTTATTACACAATTTACACTACTTTTTACACTACTACACTCATAAGGCAAAAAAAATTTGTATTCATACTTTTTACGTACTACCAATATAATATCAATATTTCTTAAATCTCGTACTCAACCCAATTACGAAAGGAGTATTTTTTAAGTATTGTATTAAATACTATATATATATATATTGAAAAATAATTAAGTTTTTTTTTTTTTATTGAAAATAAATGTAAATATTAAAAGACTATAAATTTTAATATGCAAAGTTACAATCTTGTATCCATAATAGTTACTAAATTATACTTTAAAATTTTGGATCTAAGTGAATATATAATTTTTTTTTCATGAACAAATAAAAGGATAGTTCAATTTGTATTTTATATTATTTTCGTTACTACTGAATTATTTTTCTCTTAGATTAGATTCAAATATATTGAAATAAAATAAATGTTAAGATGATATATAAATGCAGCCTTTATTAATGGTAGGAACTGTACTGACTAAACAACACATTAATAGCCGCACAAAACAAATAATTCTTCCTATGTCATTGAAATGTTTGACAATTTGATCATATATGAATTTTAAGAAAAATATATAAATATAAATAATTTTTTTTATAAAAAAATAAAAAATAACATTTATTTACTAAATAAAAAAATAGAAATAATTTTCGATAACAAAAATAAATAAATTTAAATTTAAATGATGGAAATAATATGTACATATGGCCCTGTTTCTTTACAATAGTTTGGGGAAAAATTAATATTTCGTCACGGTTGGTCTGGATTTTGGAGTCAGACTGCAAGCACTATAAATCTTCTGACCTATTAACTGCTACGGTTACTTTTTCTTTTCTTTTTTTTATTTTTTTTTTAAATTAAAATATTATTTAATATTTATTATAATTAAATAGAAAAAATATATATACAATATATATGTTATTTTATAGAGAATAAAATTTTTTATAATACAAATAAATGAAAATTTAAATATATATATGTTGGATGTAATATAAATTCATAATCAAATCATACAATATAAATTTTATCAATTAAATTTAATATATATTTATATTATTTTATTCATTGTCCATCGAATCAATACATATCAAAACTCCTCAAATCCCAACCAAATACAAATATAAATACAAATACAAATACAAATACAAATGAAACAATAAAATTCAAACTCATCCAAAACTCAAATAAAAATGGAACTGAAACTCAATTTTCTCTAAAGACTCTTGCAAAGAAACACACCCATAATTGTAGTTTGAATGTAAAAAGTCCTACCCTATTCTGTGGGGTAGAATGGGAATGGCACGGTACCCTAGGCTTCTACTATTTTGCACTGCCCTTCAAACTCAAACTACTATTAATTGAGGCCTATCACAAAGATGACCATTCCGCTAAAGTACTACCTGTTATAAAATATAACAAAATAATACTCCCACACAATATATAAATAAATAGGTAGACATCTGATTATATAATATAGATATTATAGATATTGTTGAGTTACTTTTTTAACAAATAAAAATAAAATTCAAAGATATAGAAAATATCTTTAAATTTGATTAATTGATTATGAATCCTACACTGTACATAAGAAAATTAACTGGAAATAAAAATGCTGAAAATTTAAAGTGGTGATCCCCGAATCTGACTTTGCTTTGTTGAAGTTGATTGAAGATACCTTCTCCAGAAAAATCTAAATCCTTAAATATTCTTTGAAGAAAACGCTTGGAACCGTCGCCTGGTCGGTTACAGCAACCGCCGTCAACCGTCGAAAAGAAACGTTTTGAAACGTCGCTTGGTCAGATACGGCGACCGTCTCGCCAACTGCCTAATCCAACCGACTAATCCAACGACTAACTAGTCGATGGACCAAAAGACTCCTGCCCCTACCAAGCGACCAAACTACTATTCACTTAAGTAGGCAATCAATTACCAGACCTTACTTCGCCCGACCTCCGTAGCAGCCGACTTGCAGACTTTCCGACCTATGGACCATCCGACCCACTAACAAACCAACCGCAGACCTTCCGACCTATGGACCATCCCACCCGCTAACCAACCGACCTGACTATCCGACCGCAAACCTTCCGACCTGCCTATCCGACTGAGGACCTACCGACCTGCCTATCCGACCGCAGACCTTCCGACCGAGAACCTACCGACATGCCTATCCGACTACAGACCTTCCGACCTGCCTATCCGACCGAGGACCAACCGACCAGACCAACCGACCGAGGACCAACCGACCTAACCAACCGACCTGAGCTCAAATTTTTCTTCTTTTCCGCGTGACTTCGTGTCCAGTGATGTTTTAGGAGTTTGCAGGCCGTCATCCGAGGCCGCGTCAGCCTCAGATTCGGCCTCCATCTTTCGAGGCTACGTTGGACCCGACCTCCATTGATCATAGACTGGCGGTGGCCTGCGCGTTGTTCGACCTTGCACTTCTATTTCGTCAACACCTCTTCTCTGACAGAAACCGTGATCATTTTCTTTAAAAAGGGATTCTAATCTCACTGCCTTGGACACTAAACTGACCAGATCTTGAACGTCGTGAGCCGTCAAAGCCTCCCGTAATGGTGCATGCATATTCCTGACCACCAAATTGGTCATTTCTTTTTCATTGATTATAGTAAGACAACGTCCTTTCATCAATCGCACCCTTTCGATAAACTGTGATGCTGACTCTTCTGGATATTGTTTCAATTCCAATAAATCGGTAAGAGAAACAGTCGGCAAAGGAGTGAAGAATCTAGCATGAAAAGCCATCTCCAAACCCTCCCACGTTTGTATTTGCCCAGGTGGCAGATTTACAAACCATGAAAATGTTGTCCTGGTGAGAGACAATCCAAACAGTTGTAATTTGTAAAAAGGATTGTTACCGATTTCCCCTAACTGTGCAATGAACCGACCCACATGCTCTATGGTGGAGGATCCGTCTTCTTCTGAGAAAGCATGGAAGTCTGGCGGTCGATAATTCCTCGGGAGAGGATAATCGTTGACGATCCTTTCCGGAAATGGCCTCTGATACACCGGTTGGTTTACCGTTTGCGGATTCATTCCGAACTGTACCCGCAAGGCTCGAGCGATGTCCTATGGATCTACCCTGGGTGTAACAAAATCTTCCCTAGAGAAGGCTGGCTCGTCTAGGATGGGATTATGAATCTGATCTCCCAATCTTTCTTCTCTAGGGACGGTTGGCTCGGTTGGGTGTTATAACCCTCGGTCCCAAAGGAACATTATCTGGGAAAGTTAGAGTAGTCTTCCCCATATCTGTTCAGTTGAAAGTTGTGACGCTTGGAAATGTACTGTCAACGTACATTGGCCCTGGAAAAGTCACCTGAAAACGAGAAGGTGACACGGCTGGAAGCATGTTTGGATACAGGGTGAATCTGGAGAACGCCTGATCCAATATGTTCTGCATTTGTTCACACAACATGTTCTGTTGCTCGCGCAACATATTCTGCATAGTCAAAGTTTGCTGATTGTTCAATTGTTGAACATAAGACAACCAATCGGTAGGTGGTTGGGGAATCTCCCCTGGATTTGGCATGACTGGTGGTGAAATATTTTCTCCCACAAGTACTGATGATGATTGAGGTTGTGTGCCTGCCATATTGATTTTTCTGATGATTCGTCCGGACCTCAGTCGTATGAAATTCTCTGGTAATGTAGGATCAGCAAGACCAATTTGTTAAGTTATTTTTTCAACAAACAAAAAGTAAAATTCAAAGATATGGAAAATATCTTTATCTCTAAACACTCTACAGTACATAAGAAAATTAACTGGAAATAAAAATGCTAAAAATTTAAAGTGGTGATCCCCGAATCTGACTTTGCTTTATTGAAGTTGATTGAAAATACTTTCTCCAGAAAAATCCAAATCCTTAAATATTCCTTGAAGAAAACGCTTGGAACCGTCGCCTGGTCGGTTACAGCAACCGCCGTCAACCGCCCAAAAGAAACGTTTTGAAACGTCGCCTGGTCAGTTACAGCGACCGTCTCGCCAACTGCATAACCCAACCGACTAATCCAGCGAAGCGACCAAACTACTGTTCACTTAAGTGGGCAATCAATTACCAGACCTTACTTCGCCCGACCTCCGTAGCAGCCGACTTGCAGACTTTCCTACTTATGGACCATCCGACCCGCTAACCAACTGATCTGACTATCCCACCGCAGAACTTTCGACCTATGGACCATCCGACCCGCTAACCAACCGACCTGATTATCCGACCGCAAACCTTCCGATCTGCCTATCCGACCGAGGACCTACCGACTTGCCTATCCAACCGCAGACCTTCCGACCGAGGACCTACCGACCTGCCTATCCGACCGCAGACCTTCCGACCTGCCTATCCGACCGAGGACTAATCGATCAGAAACTTCGTGTCTAACTTCCTTTAAAATCTTGTTATCCTTATTATTATTTTTTGTGCGTAACATATATATATTGTATAGGAATACAATATGTATATGTATGTAGTAATAAATATGTTAGTTTCTTTTACCATCAAATTCATATTTGTACTACTTCATTATAAACAAAATTTTTCACAAATCCATCAAAAAACAACATACTCATATATTAATAACCCTGTGGATTTGTTCATATTATTAGCGAATGCGGTAATGAGAAATTCATATCATATCATTAAATCATTCTATTTATACATATTCTACATAACAATTAGTCACCCAACTTTGGCCACATGTCATGATACTTATACGACACCTAATATAAAAGTTTTTTAATTATTTATCAATTTAATTACATTTGTCATATCTCTCTCTCTCTCTAAATATCAATTATAAATACAATATACACGATATACATCAGCATTCTTCTACTCTCTTACAATATATCTATCATCATATTGTGCAAGTAAGTGAAATATATACAAGTATTAGTATTGTGTTCTCCTCAAGAAAATGAACACTCTCCCTTCTTCACATCTTCTTTCGAATATTCCTCAATTATTCAATATTACTTCAAAAAATTCATTTCCTAATCCTAATGTAAACAGAAGGAATATCATTTCTACGGATATAATAATCTCCTCTCCATCGTTTCCTCGCAAGCTCCTAAAATGCAACGTTCAAAGGTTTAATCTCGTCACCATATTGAATGCCTTAGATGAATTCATATGCAAATTTCTTGACTCCCCTCTTCCAACTTGTGTCGATCCTGGCCACGTCCTCGCCGGAAACTTCGCGCCGACGGACGAGCTTCCGCCGACCTTATGCGACACTATCGAAGGCTCCATCCCGAGCTGCTTAGAGGGCGGAGCGTACATCCGTAATGGCCCCAATCCTCAATTCATCCCTAGAGGACCTTACCATTTCTTCGATGGCGATGGGATGCTTCACATGATCAAATTCTCGAAAGGTAACGAGGCTACGTTTTGTAGCCGCTATGTCGAGACGTACAAGTATTTAGCCGAGCGTGAGGTCGGGTACCCTTTCGTCCCGAGCATTTTTGCTTCCTTCAATGGCGTTCCGGCCACTGTTGCTCGATTAGGTCTAAACATGGCGAGGGTGATTCTAGGGCAATTCGACCCGATGAATCGTGGATTTGGCGTGGCGAACACGAGTTTGTCGGTAATTGGGAATCGACTCTACGCGCTGTGTGAGTCGGATCTTCCGTATGAAGTGAAACTGACGTCGGAAGGGGATATTTTAACGGTTGGGCGAAGTGATTTTTGTAGTGTGGAACCGTTGTTGAGGATGACGGCGCATCCGAAAGTCGATCGTGAAACAGGGGAGGTTTGTGCATATAAATATGATGTAGTACCTCCGTATATTACGTTTTTTTGTATCGACTCGGATGGGAGGAAGCAACGGGAGTTGCCGATATATTCGATGAAGGAGATGACGATCATCCATGACTTTGCGGTGACCAAGAGTTATGTGGTGTTTCCCGATCTCCAGCTTGTGGTGAATCCTTGGAAGATTTTGCGGGGAAAGTCTCCGGTGGGGGTGGATGCTTGCAAAGTGCCGCGGCTTGGGATTGTTCCCAAGGATGCGACGGATGAGTTTGGGTTGTGGTGGATTGATTGTCCGGGGTTGAATTTGTTGCATTGTTTTAATGCTTGGGAAGAAGATGACGGCGACACTATAGTGATGATCGTGTCTAATAGTGCATCGGTGGAGCACGTTCTTGAGAAGATACAGTCTTCGCCGGAGTTGACGATGGAGAAGGTCACAATAAGTGTGAGGAGGAAGACGATGGAAAGGCGCAGATTGTGTAGTAGGTCGCTTGACTTTGCAACCATCAACCCGGCGTATGCTACAAAGAAGACGCGGTGAGCTATTATCGATTGACTTCATAATATACAAATAGATAGTGAGTATTCATTTTAAGTTTAGATTTTGATGTGAGATGGTCCTTGAACAGAATTAATGATGTTATTACAAGTCAAGGCACGAAATGAACAAGCTAAGCTCGCTCAATTATGGATGGATTCATTCCATTAATGATTAATTGAGACAATGAATTAATGTAGGTATGTTTATGCCGGGATGGTAGGAGAAATGAGGTGGGAGGGGGTGGTGAAGCTAGACTTATTATTATCTGGTGATGGTGATGAATGCACGGTGGCTAGCCGGGTGTACGAGCCAGGGTGGTGCGGAGGCGAGCCATTCTTCGTGGCGAGCAACAGATCTACAACGACAGACGAAGAGGAAGAGGAAGATGAAGACGAAGACGAAGACGACGGTTACTTGGTAACGTATGTGCACGACGACAAGTGTAATGAGTCGATGTTTCTGGTAATGGATGCACAATCGCCGACGCTGGAGACGGTGGCCGCCGTGAAGCTGCCGCATCGGGTTCCCAACGGCATCCACGCCATCTTTTTACTCCCAACGCAACTTGATGCCTTGCATTGATCAATGCCACTCATCCCTACTGGCTAATTAATTAATTAATTAAGCTGCAGTACTGAAGGCGCATGCAGCCATGAAATGAAATAACTATATACACATATTCAGACCATACTGTAGTCTGTGGATATATACGGTACTATATACGTTCTTCAAATTATTTCCAAAACAAAATTAATAATGTCCTCTCATCATCATTTAACAGTTTTGGACAAGTGTGGGGTGGGGTTGTGGTCAGTTTCCACATAGGCAACTGCACCCCACGCCACGATTCATTCATTCATCACAGATAACAACATGTATGTGTCAAAATAATTGAACTTAGCTACAGATATTTATTACTCCTATATTATACTAGTATTTTATTAAAACACAAGCAATTGTATAATACTTATACACTAAGCACAGCCATAACACAACTTCGATCCTAATTTTTATTATTAGTTTTAAAATAAAATAAAAAAAAGTACACAAGATAACATAACAAAGCAAACCTTTAATCTCACTCGTAGTCTTATATATATATTTATCTGTTAATGTTAATGTTAATGTCAGTCAATTATCCACAGCTACTTGAACGTTTAATATACTTTTAAAATACTAAAAAATGTATGCATGAATGCTAGTAACTGATAAAGAATTTTGAGTGAGCAGTTAATTACCCGCATAGCGTTGACCTAAGCACCGACAGCTCATCTTCTCCCTTTCAATCTCTTTCTGCGACTCACTCAATGGCCAACGCCCTTTCTTCCTCCTTCCTCCTCGGAAGCTTTTCTTCAATTCCCCCTTCACTCTTACCAATACCATCACCA
The DNA here is from genome assembly GCF_009805555.1 of Andrographis paniculata. Lineage (NCBI taxonomy): Eukaryota > Viridiplantae > Streptophyta > Magnoliopsida > Lamiales > Acanthaceae > Andrographis > Andrographis paniculata. The sequence continues at coordinate 204,793 of NW_026137634.1, read as the reverse complement.
TTGCCACCGCTACTCACATTCCATCATCCAAAAAGACCAATACAGTCCTCGCTTACCTCCATCGACGATTTGATTTGCAGGTTCTTGGACCCTCCACTGCGACCCTCCATCGACCCCAAATTCATCCTCGCCGGAAACTTTGCTCCTGTCGCCGAGCTTCCACCCACCGCCTGCGAAGTCGAAGGCTTCCTTCCGGCTTGCCTGGACGGCGCCTACATCCGCAACGGCCCCAACCCCCAGTTCGTCCCCCGCGGGCCGTACCACGCCTTCGACGGCGATGGGATGCTTCACTCTGTCAGAATCTCCGGCGGACAGGCGGTATTCTGCAGCCGCTTCGTGAACACATACAAATATAAAGTTGAGAAGGAAATTGGCGCTGCGGTTGTTCTCAATAGCTTCTCGTCCTTCACCGGCGTCGCAGCTTCTCTGGCGCGCTCCGCCGTTGCTATTAGCAGGATGTTGTCGGGGCAATACGACCTACGGCGAGGAACCGGCACGGTGAACACTAGCTTAGCGCACTTCGGCGGGAAGCTCTTCGCTATTGGTGAATCTGATCTTCCTTATTCGATTAAGGTATTGCCGGACGGAGATATAGTCACTTTGGGCCGCCACGAAGCTTTCGGCGACGAGTTGATGACAATGACAGCTCATCCGAAGGTCGATTGGGAATCCGGCGAGGCCTTCGCGTTCAGGCACGGCGTCACGCGGCCGTTCCTGTCGTACTTCAGGATCAACTCCGCCGGAATTAAGCAGCCGGAAGTGCCGATATTCTCGAAGCCACAAGCCTCGATGGTGCACGACCTTGCCGTTACCCAAAATTACGTCGTCTTCCCCGATACACAAATCGCCATCAGTCTGACGGAGATACTCAAGGGGAATCCGATGGTGAGAGCAGATCCGGCGAAAATCCCTAGATTGGGGATCCTTCCACGGTACGCGGTGGACGAGACTGGGATGCAGTGGATCGTTGTGCCGGGATTCAATATGCTTCACGCGTTCAACGCGTGGGAGGAAGACGGCGACACCATAGTTATGGTGGCGTCGAATATGTTGCCGGTGGAGAATTTTCTGGAGAACGTGGAATCGCTTCACACATCAATCGAACGAATCGAGATCAACTTAACTACAAAAACCGTCAGAAGAACGCCAATTTCGGATCAGTGCCTGGAATTAGGAAACATCAATCAAGCATACGTCGGGAAGAAGAACAGGTACATTAAATCAATTCATCAGAATCATTGACGACAATGCAGCTCTAGATCTATTATATTCTATTCTTCCTAACTTGGAATTAATTTTCGCGAACACATGCCAGATATCTCTACGCGGCAATCGAATCGCCCATGCCGAAGGTAGCAGGAGTGGTGAAGCTCGACCTGTCGCGGTACAACTCCGGAGACTGCACGGTGGCTACTCGTCTATTCGAGCCTGGATGCTACGGCGGCGAGCCGTGCTTCGTGGCTAGGGATGCTGATAATCCGGCGGCGGCGGAGGAGGACGACGGATATCTGGTGAGCTACGTGCACGACGAGAGGATCAACGTATCAAAGTTGATAGTGATGGACGCGAAATCCGCAAGTCTGGAAATCGTGGCGGCCGTGAAGCTGCCGCAGAGAGTGCCGTATGGCTTCCATGGAATCTTCGTGAGCCAAAATGACCTCCATAAGCTACTACTCTCTACAAATTAATTACTCGGTTTTGAACTCCATTTATATATCTGTTCAACGTAATGATAAATTTAAATGTAAATGGTATAACAACTATCACTGAAATAAATTGCAATTATATTATTTGCATATCATTTATTACTATTCATATTAAGCATATATGGATATTATAATTTACTATTTACTGTATTAATTTTCATAAACTACTGTACGGCTCTTGCTAATTAAAAAATATTTCTGTTCAATTTTTTCTTACTGGGCCGTGATGATTCCATTTTAACAGGCTCAAAAAGTCCATATCCGAATTTTTGGGCCAAACATGTAACTGGTCCAAATTTAATTGGATTGCTTAATATGGCCCACATAAATAATGGTATGAGATTTTTTTGAAAGATTCGACTTATCTTACACAAATTTAGTCTAGCAGTTTCTTTCCATACTTGTGTAGCGTAGCCTCAGAAGCGTGTTCTCCCTAACCCAAAAAGAGGTTGGTGTGACTCTGACTTGTTTATTATAGATTATTAGGTTTAGTCGGGAAAGAAATTAATACAGTAGAATGAATGGAAGAATTTAATAATACAATATTGTTTGCTTGTAATTTAAAATTAATTTGAATTTTATTTTAAATTATTTTATAAGAAGAAAATATTTTTATTGAGAATCTGAATTGAATGGTAGTATTCCCACGTTAACTAAGCAATAAATCATTCCCAAAGTTCGGAACTAAATAATGGACACGAAAGTAGATAGGATTCTTTATTCCTAGCACATACTTGTACATACTACCGTATCACGTGACAATTTCTTATCTAAAATGTGAAGAAAAGAAAAAGAACATTCAATCACTTCAAGGGCAAGTAATGCAAGTCATTTTCCTTTTCCATGAGAGAGAGAGAGAGAGAGAGAGAGAGAGAGAGAGAGAGAGAGAGAGATTCTTTCTTGCGGGATTGAGGGACCCCTAAACCCACCCTACCCTACCCACACCCGCACCCACACCCACACCCACACCCACCGTTGAAACCTTATCCACTTTTATGTCCAAATCTCCAATTATTGAAGAAGCCATTAAAATATACTACTATTACATAACGTGCAGCAGGTCCATAATCAATTCAAAACACCCCACTGATTGAGAGGAGATGAGATGAAATGCTCACCCTCTCCTTCATCCTTATGCATATCATATCATATCATATCATGTTTTAATTTAACCCCGCTTCTTGGAAGCTCCAGGGATCCCAACACCAATGAACACATTTCACACATTCAAGAACACAACATGAAAACCAGATATGCCATTGTTAAACTGCTCTATCTCATATGTATGTATATTGATTGTTTGAGGTTTAAATATTCAAGGACTGGATAATATATACAACTCACTTTGGCTAAGATCTTGTAAGAGGAGATAATATGTAAGCTGACAGTTAAAGAAGGCAATAATAGATTTGAAGGAATTCATTCAATTCAAGTTCAAGGGAAGGTTAACTGTGCCTTTCGGTTCGAAGGATTTCCATGATGCTTCCAGTCGCATCAAGTGCAACTTCTCGACGAAAGGCTCTAGAACCTCAGCCTCCTCTTCGGGTGCAAAGGCCATACAGATGCTGAGCTCTTGGACTGCAGCCTCGTACTCCCTGAAATAAGTGGAATTTAGTTGCACAGGAACATCAAGTAGAAATGGGCGGGTAGTCGGTACCTGTTATAGTATAGCATCATGCCATGATCGCGTCTCATGGTCCAATCATGTGGCTGAAGGATTAGAAACCGCTCTGAAGCCATTATCGCAAGCCTGAAACATAATGTGACATTATAAGATTGACTTTGCTAGGGGAAAAAAATGTCTTTTTTTCAACAATGCAACCATGTTTTGATTTTTAAAGAGCCATGAATGAAGATCTTGATACCCATTTAGACTTTGTAATTATAAAACCAATTAATAATGATGAACAGAATCTATAATGACGGGGTCTAAAAGGATAAAAAACTACTATTAAGTGAATCTCAGTATGACCCCCAACACATCAAATGAATTGGGATTGTAATATACTGAAATTTTCTTTTTCAGATCAAACATATATATATATATATATGCAGATATTAATGAGTCCGGATTCACAATTTCTGCACTCATGCCATTCTTGGAATATAAGCATCTCAAACCTGTATGACAGACAAATAGGCACCTATCGAATCAGAGGAAAGCAACGAGAGCAATAATCTATCCAGAAAGAGAGTAAAATAACAACCTTAGCTCCTGGGACCTTAACAAAGGAAGGCATGCACTATTGCTGCTGTTGAATTTTCCATCATTGTAAGTGGACCTAAGCGGAGAAGTCAGCATCAACCCATAATGTTTTCTTGAGGCTCGTTTCCAGTAAAGCCTCTGCATTATATGTTCACATTTTTACAAGTTAGATATTCCCAAGAAAAAATTGCAAAAGCAACGTCTACAGATAATTTCGTGATTCCAGGATGCATAGCAGAAAGGTGTCGGTAAAATTTAACTCACAACTAAATTAGCCAATGCAATCCCAATGATATCTCTATTTGTTGCAATATCTAGCCCTAAAAGTGAGTTGCTGGTTATGTCCGAAGCCCTACATCGAGGATCATCAACACACTTTCCATTGACCACCCCAAACAAGCTGTGTCCGGATGTTACTTTGAATAACTCCTATGTTGCACAAAAAGTGTAGAAGTAATACAATGGGAAGTTACAAACTATAACAATAGCATGAATTGGTACATGAACTAAGATACGAGATTATACCTCGGGATTCCCGGTTTGAGGCCATATCAAAAAATCTTCCCCAACGCGAGACCCCACAATGACGAGATTAAGCCTTTGGCAAACTTCAATGTAAATCACGCTAAGCAAAATTCCTGTTTAAGGTTAAGTCATGAAATCAGCGAACATCTTGTAAAGTTAACTAACAAAAATTAAAAGTAAAATAAAATATCACGAATCAAGTAACTATAATGTATTCAACTTAAAAAAACCATACCGCTGGCACATCCAGAGCTTAACGCAGAGTGTAGATATGAATACTTTGAATCAACGAGCACAGGTAACCTTTTAAAACCTCTAAACTCAAAGAGGACTCTGTTTACAGCCTCCACAACTTCTACGAAATGACATCCTATCTCTCGAGAAACTAATTCAGCTGCAACTTCCTTTGCTATAACGTCAAGCTCAGCCAACCACTTATTCAGATTCTTTCCGCTGATTGGCATATCCTCCACACCCTGCCACTCTTGGAAGTCAGACAGTGGTAACGCATTCTCCCTCTCGATATGCATTGAATGTGCGTCTACCTCTCGATTGTATGCCAAAAATGCCTCGTCTTCAGCAGCAACATAAAGCAAAGCCTGGAGGTGGTCTCCCAACAAAATTATTAAGACAGTGGCGACAAAAAGGAAACAATGCTAAGGCAGTGGCGACAAAATGGAAACAATGCCCGAAAAATATATCTATTAATGTATGCTGCTTTTGGTATGCTAACAACTAATCATTTCAGTACTCGTGGCAACTCAGCACCATACACCACAAAGTTGGAAAGTAATAAATTAAGATAAGGTAATCTAAGCCAATCATCAAGAACAACAAAATCTACACATAGTTTGATGATAAAATATTACCTTTGCGAGAGATATATCTTTATCCTTAGACTGGAAAGAAATCTCCTGGGTAAATTTATCTCTAGCATCCTCGAGCACCTTACATATAATAGCAATAGAGATCAAATACTCACATGGTTGTATTGATCATAAGAAACATGCTCTAGTAAGCTCTAATAGAAGTACTAAATGCTAGTAAAAAATGGTTGAAAATCAATAGCTAGATCTCAAACATGTAAAAATTGAAAGATCACAGAATAAATTCCAACCTTCTTATAAATCTCAGCTTTAGCAACACTGGGGGACTTGGTCACACCAGAAGCCATAGGGGAAACCCCAAAGCTCATCCTCTTTGCTGCAGAATTTCTAATTGTTGCACCGATCATACAATTCAACTTTACTTGTCCATAACCACTCCTAAATCCACCACGACCATCTAAATCATACCTGATGATCGTAAAGAAGAAGAAAGGGATATTGGGGATTTCCATGTAGTAGTAGTAGCACATATGCTTCTCCAATAACTTTACATCAACAAGTAAATCAAATTCGTTTCATCAAATCTCCAATCCACAAGAACAATCAAATGCACATAACAGCAGACCAAGTATCAATTAAACCTACTGAGATTACCTTAAGCTACTCCCGAGAGAGTTGATGGCTAAGGTAGATGCACCGCTTCCTGCAGCACTCACCATCCTCATCGCCGTCTGCTGATTACCTAAACCAGGCAACAAGACACAACTCATTTCTCTCAAAAGATGAAGAAATAGAGCTCCTCGCCGCAATCGCACACTGTCTGTTGAAAGTGAGTAAATGCTCCCAGCTTTTTCAGAAAACAACAAAACGGTTGCTGAAATTGTGTCAATACGCGACAACGAACATCAATCAATTTCTCCCGAAATCAGCACCCAAAAAAAAAAAAAAAAGAAGGGTCTTAAGCGAAATAATCGAGAAAACCAACAAAAACTAGGGCAATCCAGGGAATTTAACAATCAAGCAATCTCATCATCGTGATCGCGTGAAGAAACAAAAACTTCGGGGATTAAATAACTCAAAGGATGATTAATTGAGGGATTAGAGGACGCCATTTGAGCAGACGCGGACAATGTTGCTGATGTTGAGCAGCAAATGCAAACACAAGAGTTATAGTGGAAGCTGACACTGCCACGAATTTCAAGATCCATAGAATCTGAAGGATTCAATTCTAGCATCAACTCTCCACCCTCTGTCTTTGTCTCTTTGTATATACTCACAGAGGTTTGTATGTATTGCTGAATTCTGGGTGATCGCGGAGCAATGGCATGCTTTGAAGGTTCAAGCACCTCTACTCTACTCTCCCATAGCCTACTCTATTATCTCTAAATTAATTAATTATATATATATATACATTGTATATTTGTATGTATATGTGAGGCGGTATTTTGGGTTTTTGTTAATATTTTTAATTTAAAGTATTTTTCTTTTAAAAAAAATTAATATAGAAAGCTTATTGGAGTATAATTATTTGTTTATATAAATAAATAGAATATATATATATATAAATATGTAGTGTTATAGTCCTTCCGTGTTACCTATTTTTTATTTTGAAAATATAGAAAGCTTATTGGTAATATAATTATTTGTTTATATAAATAAATAGAATATATATATAAATATGTAGTGTTATACTTCCGACGTGTCACTTATTTTTTATTTTGAAAATATGATTTATACGCTTTATCATATTTTAAATTTAAATTTTATAATTTTTTTAAAATTTTAATTAAATTATTTAATTATCTTAATTTTAATATATAATTATTTTTATTATATAATAATTATTTTTACTAATACATTTATTTATTAATTATATTTTACCTAAATTTTTAGGTAAATTCATATTACAGGGGAGGGAGGGAATAATTTATTATAACATTAATAAAAAATATTTTAAAAGTTTTTATCAAGTAACATAAATTTAGGTTTTAGAAAATTTTTGATTATTTTGTATTTTGGTATGAAGTAAAAAAAAAAAATTGTGTGAATATAGAAAATTATATATATAATATAAATAAAATGAATATGTATGGGTGTGCTTGTTTATAGGGTTTGGATTTTAAGTTGGGATTTGAACACTAAAAATTTTGAATTTGAATAGTTGTATGATATGATATAAATAGATATGCGATGTTTTTTAATGTAAAATTGATTTTTAGTATAATATAAAAAATAAAAAATAGGTGTTTGATTTGGTGTTTTTTGTTGGAAAAAAATTAAATGAACAGTGTAAATCCAATTCAATCCCCCAATAAAATTATTTTAAATAAATTATTAAAATTATACTCCCGTCCACAAACTAATATTCTACTTTCTTATTTGGGATGTCCAACAACTATTATCCTTTTTAAACGCAAATTTTACATTTTTACATTTCATTCATTTATTACTTTTAATTTCTATAAAGTACACCTAACACATCTTTTAAATAAATAGTAATACATAATAATTTTGTTACCAAATATTTTTAAATATTATTATAAATTATATATCATAAAATATTATCTTATTGTCTGACATATTTAAAATATCTAACTTGATAAACAAGAGTGTTAGAATAAGAAACTGAAATCGTTTGTTCAATCATACAAATCTGTAAACAAATGCAAGAATTTACAAATATCTTCGAAGACAACTGTCATAAATATAATATATTCTCTCTAAATATATATATTTTTTTAAGAACGAACTTCATATTGCAAATTAGCCCAAATAATTTCGAACTTTATTGTAATTTTTTAAGAACGAACTCCATATAAAAAGATTATCTAAATAAATTGAGAATCCAACATTAGTTCACTAATCTAATGAAAAAAAAATTATAATTACTCGTTGAAGAAGCTATGATTTTCATGTTGGGACTGGAATTTAAGCATAAGCCCGTGTTGAGATAACTGAGATATGAGATAAAATAAAGCAATTAAATCTAACCTTATAAGAATAAAACAATTAAATCTAACTTTATTCGGATCCGCAAATAATGGAGAATTTTGTTTTGTGTTCTTCAAGCCTATAAGCAACCCTTTCTCATAAAACTTCTACGATCACAACCTTAATTTATATATGCGATTATTAATGGATCTCTACTGTCAGTACTTACTAAATACAGTTAACCCCCAATAAAATTAATAGGTTACTTGATGTAGATATAAATTTAATCGAACTAATAACCCAAACAGTTACTTTTAATCTATTTTTAATCCAACATTTTAGGCACAATTAATAATATGATATAATTAAAGGGTTAACTATTTTGAATTTAAACAATGTGATAGTCATAACAATATTGAGATATATTTATATACTTGATGTTTGGAGATGCAATATATGTTAATTGATCTGAACTAAACTAAAGTAATTTTTGTATGTAAACAAACCATCAATTTAATTATTTGTAACAATATTAAAATTTGAATCCCAACTAAAAAATAATAATCTTCAAAAGTGATTTTTATTTATTTAAACACATATCAACACTATTTATCAAAACCAAACACGCCCTATAAATTAACATTTATTAATTTTTGTTTCTAAGAATTGACTTAATTGGATGAGATACTATATATATATATATATATACACTAGTGCCCGATGACGCGCTACGCTGCGTCGGATTGGATGATATATTTTGTAATATAAAATTTGATGTATATTGGTATTGTAAAATTTAATTATTAAGATTCTATGTATACTAATTAATTTAATAATAAATATTGTTACGATAAAATATCAATAATTATGTGTTTGTTCTTTCAATAATTTTATATGATTATCAATATAATATATATATATATTTATTATCTCATAAAAAATTAATATTTCATAAAAAAATATTTTCTCCGTACGGCTCTAAAGTTCTCATTTATCTTTTGTGTTATTGTATTTAATATTAAAAATATTTTTATATTTGTATAATTTTTGTGCAAATATCATTATAATAATATTATAAGACACGAATAGACGTATTTTTGTCATTTTTCTTTATTTATATTACATTTTGATATAATAATTAATATTTAAAGATCAACACGCAAAAAGTAAATGAAATCTTTAAAATAGGATGAAGGTAGTATTATTTTTATATTACTTACGCAACTTTCATACTTCATATAAATATATATATATATACAACAAACAAATCCTATATATTTCTATTATTACTAAAAATCGATTTATTTATGATTAATGAGACTTAATCTATGTAAGAAAGAAAAAAAGAAATATAGTTAGTGGACAAAATTTAAATTAGACACTTATGAAATCGTACAAGAATAATAATATTAATCAAAAAAATGCTTATGTTCTTGATAATCATAATAAATTGTTGCTTAAATTTATTAAATATTTTAAATAATTGGCGCAAAGATCACAAAAATAAAGGTGTGTTTGTTTGGGGGTTTGGATTTTGAGTTGAAATTTGAATAATAAAAATTTTGAATTTAGATAGTCGTATGATGTGATATAAATAGGTGTTGATGTGATATTTTGAATGTAAAATTGATTTTTAGTATAACATAAAAAATAAAAAATAAGTGTTTGATTTGATATTTTTGGGGAGAAAAATGAGATGAACAGTGTAAATCAAATCCAATCCCCCAAATAAACACACCATAAGGGGCTGTTTGGTTCAAGGATTTGATGGAATTCCATAGGATTTGGATTTTAAAATTCTATTAAATCCATGTTTGGTTAAGAAAAAGAAGTTGGAATTTAAAATGATGGTATTTGAAAAATGGTCTAAAATCTTACAAATAAGGGATTTTTTGTAATGGGATAATCCTGTTACTTTTAAATCTCATTCTTGAAATTTTAATTTTTACATTTATATCCTCTTATAAAAAAAATAATATTTTATTTATATGAAAAATTAAATAATTTTAACATTAATTATTATTTGAATTATATACTTGATTGTACAATATTTTTTAAATAAATTAATAAATTCATTGTTTAAATTATTATTTATTACAAATTTTATTTGAATTATAAAATTATATGGACGACCATAAGTCGGGTTCAGTCGGAACTGATATTCATCCCAAATATATATTGTTAAATCCGATATTCAAATTGGATCCGATTATACTAGATCCGACCGAGACTATACCCGGTAAGACTTGATGGATCCGAAAAATCCATTTTTTATACAATTCTTAAATTTTAATTTAAAATTACATATGTACTGGATCCAATGTATATTAAAATTTATGTATTTTATTAGAAAAATATTATAATAAAATATTGAATACGTTAAACTCAAAAAATATTTTTAATATAATTATATTATTCGAAATTATTTTTTGATATGTATGGTTGATATATTATTATATTACCCTAATCATAATCCGTATCCAGGCCTAATACTCAAATAATTGGACTCAACTTCAAATAAATAGGTCGGGTCTCGAGTTTACTCGAATCTATTGTCTTCCTATAAAATTATTGATATCTTTTCAATTTATATTAATAATGAATTAGGGGTTTAATTTGTCAAAATAAATAAAATTCATAAGAGGACAATTATATCATTTAAAATATAAAAAATCCAAATCGACTAAATATAGTTCCCACCACATTTTACCAACCAATCATAATATGGGATTCCAAATCCTAAATACAATAAATCTCATCCCATATAAATACCTTACTGTGAAATCCCAATCCCAGAAAAAAAAATAAAAAGTCCATAACCAAACAACCCCTAAATACATTTTTTCTTGTTAAGGAATATCATAATAATTTTATTAAAAGTATAATTAAATATAAGCAAAATAGGAGATGGTGGGTTGTTAAGTGGAGAATGAGTAATTAAATTTTTTATTTTTTATTTCTATAAAAAATAATTCACCATATTTTTTAAAACAAAAATCTTTTTTGTACTTCATATATAAAATATATATTCAAACTATTTCACAAAGCAAACACATAGTTGCTTATAAAGCAAAGATATTGTTAGTGCAATATCTAAAATATTAGTGCAATATTTGATATGTCTATATTATTAATGACAACAAATATGGGTGTGTATGTTCGGAATTTGGATTTTGATTTGAAATTTGAATAGTAAATTTTTGAATTTAAATAAATGTACGATGTGATATAAATAGTTATTGATGTAATATTTTAAATGTAAAAATAATTTTTAATGTAATATAAGGAATAACAATGAAGTACTTGATTTGATATTTTTTTAAAAAAATATTAATGAATAATAAAATTTTATAAACGAATAACAGAAATTCAAGAACCAAATAAGCGACAATAGGATAGTGTAGAAAGAAAAATGGAAACAAAGATACAAATGGAATAGAAAAGCAATGCTAAGTTGCAAATAATAAATAAAAATAAAAGTATTAGAGTCATTTCAAGTGTCAAAAAAAAAGATGATAGGTATATATTAGTATTAATATATATAAACTCTTTGGTAAGTATTCTAACTAAAATGATCATTATTCAAATTCATATTCCCAACAATCGGTTAGTTTATATATATATATATATAATTGTTATTTGAATAATGTTAAAAAAAATACGCAAAATATTACTATAAAGCAAACAATTTTATATATTTGATTATATTTTAATATTTAAAAAATTATTATTTAATCTTAACATTAATAGTTATTTAAAATAATATTTAAATAAAAATCAAATTAAGCATAGAGATTTCATATATAACCATAGCGAGAGGCGGGTGGGCCATGAAATAAATAAAGAGGTGGGCCCACACTCGAACCCGATCGACCGGCTGGCTCAACCCGGTCTGAGCCGGCCGGGTACGCCTTGATATCCGTGACAAGTGATTGATACACAGCCAATCATTGAGAATCACTTTCCACTTATTAGTTTAATAGTTTAGTTGATGTGATGTATTCTATTTCTCCCACCACCGATGCATTTATGCAGAGAGTTGGACGTATTCCATAGGCAACACTTACTTTGCCACTCCGCCGCTGCTTCTTGCATCAATTCCGTTCCATTAACCTTCCATGCTTCACCCAGAAACCTCCTCAATTCTCTGCTGATCTTCAATCCTGCGTCCCGTTGCAGCGCCAAAGCTGTTGCAAGGGGTGCTCTACTTCACTCGATCAGGTCAATTTGATGCGCAATTTCAAAGGATTCTCAAGTTATATATATATATATATATATTTGCTGAAACTCGAGGGGGTAGAAGCTTTGTTAACTTTGTCGACATTTTTTTTCCCTCGGGAATAGAGCTGCGTTTGTATGATTTTACTAAAGAAAGAGGTGCCTAGAAATATCTTCCAGGCTTGATTAATATTTTTTCATTTGTTATTTTGGAGTTTCTTGACTGCTTAATAGCTTTTTGTGGTTGTAAATGGTACTTTACTAAACAATGATTTGTGAACACGCACACAAAAATTTGGTGTTTTTTTCTTTCTTTCTTTGATTTGTTTTTTCATCTGTATATTTTAGTACTCACTTCGTACTTTTGCCATTGAAGATGGTAGACTTTCATTTCTATGTTAATTTTTTGACTGTTGCTGATCAACAATGGCTATTGTTGAATATGTCCTACATTGAGAAAAATGTGGGTGGGAACTCATTGGCTAGGGCAAAGGACCACTCCACCTAGTAACTATTGGTTTTAAGCTATTGGTTTTAAGTTAGAAGCCCAAATCATTTCTTAATATGGAATCAGAGCCATTGTGTAGTGCCCATATTTGGGTATTGATCTTGTATGGATTTTTGGTCCATATTGGGTATTGATCTTGTATGTATTTTTGCTAGTATTGGGTATTGATCTTGTATGAATTTTTGAGATTATTATCTCGAGAAGGAGTGTTGAATATGTCTCACATTGAAGAAAATATGGGAGGGCCAATCCACCTAGTACCAATTGGTTTTAGGTTGGAAGCTCGGATCTCTTCTTAACATCAATTTGGAGGAGTTTTTGATATGTTGCTTTGCATGCAGGAAGACAGCAGCTAAAAGGAAGTTGGTTGATCGAAGACCAATAGTATTATCGATGATGGCTGGGCATGAGGGGACACCATCAAGTTCTGAGGTGCGATCTGGCAAGATGATCTTTGAGCCAATTCTCGAGGAGGGGGTTTTCCGGTTTGATTGTTCTGCAGATGACAGAAATGCTGCGTTTCCAAGCTTCTCTTTTAAAAACCCAAATGTTAGGGACACGCCCCTTATGAATGTCCATAAGATTCCAACCTACACTCCCAATTTTGAATGTGCAATGGGACAACAGGTTGTCACTTTTGAGGTAATGTAGCATATGAGCGGGCTGTTAGCACAAAAGTACAATTTATATATCTTTGTTTGCTTGGAAACTAACATGCTGGATTCAAATTTTAGAAAATTATGGAATATTAAGATTAAATCTGCATGTATTCAGTTTCCACCAAATACCTCGTTTTATGGGACTGGAGAAGTAAGTGGGCAGCTTGAGCGAACAGGGAAGAGGGTGAGCCCATAAAATCTACTATTGTATACATGCCTTTTTTCAGAAAAAAAAAGGTAGTTCAATTTGCTGTGATTAACTTGTAATAGATTTTTACCTGGAACACTGATGCTTGGGGATATGGCGCTGGAACAACTTCATTGTATCAATCACATCCTTGGGTTCTAGCGGTTCTTCCAGATGGTCAGTCGATAGGTGTTCTTGCAGAGACAACTCGACGCTGTGAGGTATTTGTGATCTCGATTTTTTATTTTTTATGATGTTAGTTATACAAATTTGACAGTTGATGATTGTCTGAGCAGATTGATTTGCGGAAAGAATCAAATGTAAAGATCACATCTTCATCAGCCTATCCTGTCATCACATTTGGTCCATTTGCTTCACCAACAGAACTTTTTATCTGTTTCTCACGAGCAATTGGTAATATATTAAACTTAATTACTAATTTATTTTGTTTACAAAGGCTAGCATGCTCATGCCTTCCTTGTATCTCATACTTCTCTACGTGGACCTTCAGTGAATTATTTGCTTATATTTTCAAAGAAATTTATTTTGACACTCAACAAAGAAATTGTTCATATGATTTGGATGTAGTCCAAGGGAAACAATTAGTAGCAATTAGAAACCATGCAATTTGACAGTCCTTGGAATTATCTAGTTAATCTTATGTGGCATTGAAAATCTCTTGCTCTTGAAAATTTGCTGAAAAATTCATTTGTTTCCAATCAACCTTGGATCTTGTACGGTTGCTTGGTAATATATACTGTGTATTTTCGGTCTCCTCATTTGTGGTTGTCATTTGATGGTTGTTCTTTCGGGGGTTGTCAACAGGAACTGTTTTTATGCCGCCCAAGTGGTCCTTGGGGTATCATCAATGTCGTTGGAGTTATGATTCTGATGCTCGAGTTCGCGAGGTTCAATATATATATTTTGTGATTTATTTTATGTTCCTCCTGCATCAATTCATATGTCTTTTGGTTGCACAGTAAGCGTTAGTCTTACCTATATTTACAGCCTATGATAATTGGCAATCCATCATCCACTTCCCAAGACGAGTCCTTAAAATGTTCTTACTACTTATTTGAGAGGTACAATAGGCTTCAAAAATAAAATGAGGAAGGCGGCGAAAGAGAAGAGATAACTTCATCATAGACAGTACAAACTAAACTAGTTAAAAGACTCCACTTCCATCTCTATTGTGGTGTCATTCAATCAAGGTATCCAATTGGATGGAAGGAGCTTATGCATGCATGATGCATATATTTCTCTCATCCATATTTTTCCCAGCAGGAGCAACAAATTGTTCTTTTTATATGTCATATGCATTTAATTATTATAATTATGTGAGCTTACAAGTGTATCAGTAAGCTTTTTTACTGCTCTTTTCTTATCATTGATATCATGTAGTCTCAAGCTTGTGATATTTAATATTTGGCTTTGCCTTTACTTGGCCATTTTGTTTCAGATTGCAAGGACATTTCGTGAAAAAAGTATACCTTGTGATGTTGTATGGATGGACATAGATTACATGGATGGCTTCCGCTGCTTCACCTTTGATAAGGCATGTTTTCTTCACATAATTCTAAAAAAGGCAATAACCTTTAGTATTATCATAATTCTGTTCCTTTCCCTGCTCCCCTGTTGTTTTCAAAAGCAATAACACTAATTTTTCATTTTGTAAGTTTTGAGCTTTTGATGGGTGTATGAATTGGGTTTTAAATTGTCCAATTAATCTGGAGCCAGAAGGGAACTTTGAATGATGTCTAACTGCTTCTTTTTTAGAATTTGTTAGAAGGCTTGCTTGCCACCATGTTTTTGTTTTGTTTTTCTCAAATGATCAAACAAGCTCTTGTTCTTGCTTTTAGGAGCGGTTTCCAGATCCTAAATCTCTGGCAGATGATCTTCACCAAATTGGGTTCAAAGCAATCTGGATGCTTGACCCTGGAATTAAAAATGAAGAGGGCTATTTTGTTTATGATAGTGGCTCCAAAGAAGATGTCTGGATCCAAACTGCAGATGGAAAACCTTTTGTTGGTATGTAATATATTCATACTGGTCTTCTTTATCTTATACAGAAAAAAAAAAATTACAAGCATTACATATACTTATAATGAACCCACATATTAATCAATGTGGACAATATTCAACACTCTCCCTCTTGAGATGATAATTTCAAAAATCCATATAAGATCCAAATCCAATACGGACACCATGGCTATGGTATATTAAGAAGGGATCCGGGCTTCCAACTTAAAACCAATTGGTGATAGGTGGAGTGGCCTTTCAC
The DNA here is from genome assembly GCF_009805555.1 of Andrographis paniculata. NCBI lineage: Eukaryota > Viridiplantae > Streptophyta > Magnoliopsida > Lamiales > Acanthaceae > Andrographis > Andrographis paniculata. The sequence goes on along the minus strand of NW_026137634.1, from coordinate 188,745 downwards.
CATTATATAGTAGGGGAGTTCCCACATATTAACCAATGTGGGACAATATTCAATAATAACAATGTAGCTTAGTCCAGCTTATGTTGAAACATTTTCTTTTCTCATTACAAATAGGCGATGTATGGCCTGGGCCATGTGTGTTCCCGGATTTCACACAAGCAAGTACCCGCTCATGGTGGACTAATCTGGTTAAAGACTTTTGCTCTAATGGTGTAGATGGCATATGGAATGATATGAATGAACCTGCTGTCTTCAAGGTGGAGTCAGACCCATTTATATGTAAAAACTTTATATTCTTCATTCTAACTGTCTATTGTTGCAGACTGTGACAAAGACAATGCCTGAGAGCAATATTCATAGGGGAGATCCAGAACTTGGAGGTCATCAGAACCATTCACACTATCACAATGTACTACTTGTTGGCCTTGCCATTGATCTGATTATTTTATTGTGTATTGAGTTTCTTACAACCTTACAAGACTGTTAAAAATTTACACAGGCAAATAGTTTCTTTCCTTGTAAGCAAACTAAAAATATTTCAGTGATGTAAGTCCTTTTTCTACACTAGGTTTATGGCATGCTGATGGCCAGATCTACATTTGAAGGAATGAAGCTAGCAAATGAACAAAAACGTCCATTTGTTCTGACTCGAGCTGGGTTTGTGGGGAGCCAAAGGTATGCTGCAACATGGACTGGAGACAATATTTCTACTTGGGAGCACCTCCACATGAGCATATCCATGGTTATTCAATTGGTAAGGGCAGCAGAGAATAAAAACTAAATTTGATTATCCATTTTTCAATTCTATTTCTTCTGTCATCATCTTTGCTTTTAGTCATTCTTTAGGTTTTTGAAAAACAGAGAAACAATGTACTTTGGGAAACAATGGAAGAAGAAAAATAATAATAATAAAAATAAAATAAAATAAAATAAAAAAGAAGAAAACCTTTTGCCTATTAGCATGCTAATTCGCTTAACCTGTGTACCACTTGTTTGTATGCTGCTCTATCAGCACACTGCAATCATAAAAATCTCTGCTGTATAACATGCATGTATACACTTCGAGCAAAAATTTGCATATGCCTCAAGTTTATCTTGTACTAACCAAGGACTGTTTCGGTATTACATTTATCTTCCCTGGTGCCGTGAAGATTGTAACAACTGCAAGTGTGCTATCTTAGGGATTTTCAGTACAACATGATACTTTGATAAAGGATGATCTTGTTTATAGGGACTGAGTGGCCAACCACTCTCTGGACCAGATATTGGTGGTTTTGCTGGTAATGCGACACCAAGGCTGTTTGGAAGGTGGCTTGGGGTTGGTTCCATGTTTCCTTTTTGCCGTGGACATTCTGAGACAGACACTATTGATCATGAGCCATGGTCTTTTGGGGAAGAGGTTTTCTTTTTGGCATTCTATTATGATGTTTCATAAATGTTGTCTTGAATTTTAGGCATACAATTATCATAGCATACGCCAAATATATGCTTTTCATTGCAATTTGAAGTTCATTGATAGGTTAAGCTGGGATGATTTATGAGTGCTCCGCTGGGGACTAAAAAGGAAAATCAGTTTTTGGAAACAGGATTCACACATTTTCTTTTTATTTTTAATATGTGATCTAAGTATGCTGATCAAGTGGTAGATTTTGAATTTTCTGACACATTTTGCCACCATATTGGTCTTCTTTGTGTGAGTTTCCTTTCCATTGTGTGTCTGTGTGTGGGGGGCTTCTCAAATATCTTCCTCAGCACTCTGAAAGGTAGCATCAAGTATAACTCAGCTATCTCAGTCTGGTTATAAGCTTCAGTCAGATCAAGTGTTTCATTTGTTCAATTTATTTCTAGTCTTCCCGGAACCTACCAGTCAATTCTATGTTAGAGACCCGATGCTTTCTTCGCTGTAACTCGCTATCTTTCGCTATTTATAAAATACCCTTTTCTTTTCATGTATAAATATATATTACATAGTATGCCAGTGCCTAATGATGTCAAAGATGGATCTTGGTAGCAAAATCACGTGAGATCGTATTGATAATTGAATCGTCATAAAATCGTAGTGGTGCAAAATAGAAGTCTAAAAGCATTTTCTAATAAAAAAACGTTTATCAACGAATATATATGTATATTTTCTCTTTCAGAAGTTCTGTGGTATTTAATCATTGTACTTTATTTCATTCCCTAATCTCCTGCACTGCTGTTTTCATAACTTATTTTGGTGAAAACTGATCAATAATTTTAGCAGTAGTCTCAGAGTTTGTACTTGATTTTTAATTTTTTTTTTTTTTTAGTGTGAAGAAGTTTGTCGACTAGCATTGAGGAGGCGATATCGACTATTGCCCCATATATACTCTCTCTTTTACATGGCACATACATTGGGTGTTCCAGTGGCGACTCCCACATTTTTTGCTGGTATGTTCTTTTGATCATTTCGATGGCATTGGTGTATAGAAGATTCTTCTATGTTCCACAGGTTATAAAACTTTTAAATTTCCTCAGATCCCACGGATTTGGAGTTACGAACTCAAGAAAATGCATTTCTCTTGGGATCACTTCTCATATACACAAGGTTGTAAGTTTCTTATAAAGATAAACTGATGAATGTCTTTATTATCAATTTTCTAATGCAATACATTCAACAATTGTAAAGACTATACCCACAAATTGTATCAAGCTCCTTTCCCTTTAATTTGCACGCAGGATTAAAGTCAGATTTCTAAATTATACTGGTTTCATATATGTCGTCTTGTAGCACGGGAGAAAATCAGGAGTTATACCAAGAGCAGCACAAGTTACCAAAAGGCATCTGGTCCAGTTTTGACTTTGACGACACTCACCCAGTATTCCCCCACAAAATCTCCATATAACTTTATTTGCCTTTATAAATTGCATCATCACCAATTGTGCCTTCACTCTGCCAATTAGGATTTGCCTGCATTATATCTTAACGGTGGATCCATTATTCCCGTGGGCCTTCCCTATCAGCATGTTGGAGAAGCTAATCCGACGGATGATTTAACCCTTTTGGTGGCTTTGGATGAATATGGTAACATTTCTAAGTTCTACCTCCTCCTTTTGCTGTTTCCAATGGATAATTAATAGCATTAGCCTGATGTTGTGGGGTGACAATTTTTGTAAATGAAACTTGATCAGCATGTTTGATTAAAATTCCTTTGTTTTTCAAAAATAACACTTATCCTCCGAGCTAAAATTTTACTGGTCTTAATCCTTTGCTGAACCTGTAACATTTTATTGACATTGAGTATTAAAAATTGTTTCAAGTTAATAAGATAATTTAACTTCTTGATTTAATCATTTTTATTTTACTTCTATGTTGTAGTAAAAGAAGACACAACTTTGAAATAGTATTCAATAGTATGTTCGATAATTTTCTTGTCGTATCCAGAAGTATCTAGAATATGAGAATACAATTTGGAAATCTTTTTAATTCTCCTAGAATAAATTCACTTACAAATGCCTCCGAAGTTAAAGGGTGTTCGAATTAAGTCGCCTACATTTTCCATATATCTCGAGGCTATCATGCATCTGCCACAATGTTTAACGGCACTCTTGTAATCTCCTAATTACAGGTAAAGCTGAAGGTATTCTGTTTGAGGATGACGGTGATGGGTATGAGTACACAAGAGGAGGATATCTGCTAACAACATATGCTGCCGAAAAGCAGTCCTCTGCTGTCATTTTGAAGATTTCAAAAACTGAGGGATCTCTGAGGAGGCCAAACCGTCGCCTACATGTGCAACTACTGCTTGGCAATGGTGCAATGGTGCGTAATTTCCATTTGATGAGCTCTGCTGTGTGTAATATAAACTCCATTTGACTAGTTTATTTTGATAGCGAGATTTGTGTTGCTTATATTGTCTAGGTTGATGTGTGGGGTAATGATGGAGAGATTGTGAAAATTCCACTTCCTTCAGAAAGTGAAGTATCAGATTTATTGATATCCAGTGAAAAGCGACTCAAGGCTCGTCTAGGTGATCTGCCCTTCTGCTATAATGCAGTTTTTGCTTGGTCTATCATAATGAAGTTGCATAATAAGAATATTCTGGATTTACTTTTGTGTTGCCTTTAAGTACATTATGGTTTGTTACAGAATCCCTCTCTTCATCGCATGTAGTGTTTTGTAAGAATAAACGTGCGTTCCAACATTGACTGCAGAGAGTGCTAAACGAATTCCCACATTGGACAATGTTTCTGGACATAAGGGAACAGAGCTATCAAGGACACCTGTAGAAATAAAATCTGGGGAATGGGTTCTTAAAGTTGTTCCATGGATCGGTGGTAGGATTCTTTCCATGGCGCATCTTCCTTCAGGTAATGTGATATTTTGTGAGAGAAAAAATGTATTTGATATGATGTTTTTGAAAGAATAGTACCAAAATTCCGATATATATATATTGTATAAACAAAACCCAAGGTCATTCAAATTTCATACCCTACCAATTCCCTAGCTAAATTATTCTGTGGAATTTGAAATCGCTTGATTGGGACCACAAAACATTGTGTCATGTTGTGTTCTTCTTTCATCTATCTAAGTATTGATCCTTTTTCTGCGTCTTAGCGTCAGAAAACTTTAGTGTGTTACTCGTTTATTGCTCTTACTCATGATAGTTGCTCCTACTTTCTTCCAACTCAATTTGGACGATCAACAGGCAGGCAGTGGCTTCATAGTCGAGTCGATATTGATGGCTATGAAGAGTACAGTGGCATTGAGTACAGATCAGCCGGATGCACAGAGGAGTATTCTGTGGTTGAGTAAGCAAATAGATGATGATTTTATAACATAGCAATAAACATTGCTGGAAATTGTTATATCATTCAGTTGTCAATTGCATTTTAAACATTTAAGGAGTAAAAAAAAAATATTACAGGTGAATTTACTTGTTCTCTTATTAACCTGTGTGCGCTAATATTTTTCTGGATCTAAATGCTTTATTTATTGTCAGAACAAATTTCACTTGTCATATTATATTTGAGCTCTGAATAGTGAAAATATGTGCAAGGTAGTCTTGAACAACACTTTTGCAATTGTAGCTTTAAGGCCATTTGAGCGCTGATGAATCTCTAAAGTAGGACTATTTTTGTCTTTTATTCTCAGGAGGGATCTTGAGCAGGCAGGAGAAGTGGAATCACTGCAGTTAGAAGGTGATATTGGTGGCGGCATAATTCTTGAACGCCGAATTTCCATCCCGAAAGACAACCCAAAAATTTTCCGGATTGACTCCGGCATTGTAGCTCGAAAAGTTGGTGCTGGATCTGGAGGATATTCAAGGTTGTGATTTTTAGGCTTCTCTCATTATGTGGTTTGTTTTTAGTTACTATTCTGTGGTTTACAGTTACACTTTGTTCTTTGTCAGGCTGGTGTGTTTGCGAGTGCACCCGACATTCAGTTTGCTGCACCCTACAGAGACATGTGTTAGGTTCACTGCCATTGATGGATCCAAACATGAGTTTTGGCCAGAATCGGGTGACCAGGTGTTTCAAGGGGACAGTCGACCCAATGGTAAGTTAGTTAATGGTATATTTATCTATTCTATCTAGAATCAGTGACAAGTGACAATGACAGTAGCTCTGAGCTTTATGTGTTTCTCAAGATTGGTTGGATCAAGTTGCTAGTGAGTGAAGTCAGTGTTGTACTAATAATTAATTTGTTCCTTTGGTTTTTTCCAGGGGAATGGATTCTTGTGGACAAATGTGTAGGCTTAGGACTGGTGAACAGGTTTGATGCGAGGGAGGTGTTCAAATGCAGGATCCATTGGGGGACGGGAACAGTGAACCTGGAGCTCTGGTCGGAAGAGAGACCGGTATCCAAGGAATCCCCGCTCAAAGTGTCCCATCACTACCAGGTAATAACCACCGCTGCCTAAAATGATGGCTGATGAATGATAATACACTCATACATACTAAGACTGCATGGTGTTTGGTGTTCCAATGTAGTAATAAACAATACTAATACTCTATACTAATACTTGATGTGTGCGGGTATGGTATAATGTGGTGTTTTGTTGTTGGACATTTCCATTGAATAAAATGCGTATGTGTAATAAATTATTAAATAAATGTATTTTTGACGTATTGCATGTTGCGCTAGCTATTATTGGTTCTAGTATATCCCCGTGCATGCAAGGTTGCTGTTATCTTTTGAATATTTTGAGGTCAAAAATTTTGTATAAATGTTGGATCTTTACCGGTGGTTCTTCAAATTTACTGATTGAGTTGGTCATGATCTGGAAGTAAATGTGAGAATAAGGTAGTAAGAAAATCAATCCAATTGGAGAAGCATGGTTTCATCCTCACTTTGGGCAAGTTTGTCTTTTTTTTTTCTTTTTTTTTTTAAGTTGGGACTAATTCCTAGGAAGAAAAAGGATAGAAAGAGGGGAATGAATTGAAAGGGGCATCCAATCACACTCCCAAAAATTAGTTATTTTTCCCTTCCCCTCTCCCCTTTTTTTTTTTGTTGCTTTATTTTTTGTGATTTTCAATTCCATATTTGATCATCATAATCGACATAGTTCTTTTTTTTTTTTTTTTTGTTTAGTTTCTATTGCACACTATATTCGACATTGCTACAATTCAATTATTATTATTTAAAATGTTTTCATTCGGTTTGAGTTAGTTTTTTGATATGACACAGTTCTAGATTTTTACTTAAGCAAATTGCAAAACTTATTTAATTGTTTAGTTTGCGAAGTTATAAAGTTATAAAACAACAACAACAAAAATAATAATAAATAATAATAATAATAATAATAATGTTATAAGTATATCTATATATTTGTAATGTTCAATAGGAGTATAAGAATATATACATGTTTTTAAAATTACTATATCCAATCATTCTACCATAATTATGTCATTTCTTTGTAGGGAGTTTTTTAATATTTTTTATACTCCTATAATTTTATTGGAACTATGACATTTTTAAATGGAACCAATCACCATAAATATAGGTTTGATTTTTTATTTTTTTTTATTTTATGTGAATTAAAGTGAATTACATAGGTAATATATGCTAGATTTTTTCCCAAAAAAATACACAAATAATACAATATATATTTTATTAACTTACAAAAAATTAAAGATACTGGTTTTCATATTACTAATACTATTGCTTTTGCTTAATATGGTATCTGAAAACATAAATGTTGTGTTTGTTATAAATAGAAGTTAATACAATATTTTGAATATAAATAAATTTGTAATATAATAAAAAAAAATAAAAATTGATGTGATATTTTTGAAGATAAAAAGAATCTAAATAATAAAAATATATCGGAAAACGAACACAACCATAGTTTTTATACTTCATTTGACAAAAATTAACCCATAATTTTGCAACAAAATCTTAGACGAGTCGCGCTGGATTCAGTGGGAATTGGGAATAGTGAGTCCAACGACTTTTAAATACGGTACAATCTCCATTGCACTTCGTACAACCGTCGATTAGCAGGCCCGATTTAAAAACTTTTGAAACGGCTGCTCACTCTCAAATTCAATTACGTACAGATAAAATTCAAAATAAAACTATGTGGATGGAGTTCTGAAACGACGTCGCTCGCCGCCAATTGCCGCTGGAGCACCTCAAGCCGCCGCCTAGTCGCCGGAGTTTCCGGCTCTTCCCTTTACACTGGTGCTGCCGTATTTGCTTGGTCAGTTTAATTCCCAACCTGAATAGGATTGAAATCAGTGACTATCCATGGGGTTTTAGGTTTTGGAGTCATTTAACGCACAACATTTTTCGCATTCCTTTTTCTAACTAATCTATGGGTAGAGGGGTTAGATGAGTTTTACCCCATCGATTCGTATTTAATGTTCTGTGGAATTGGGGAGCGAGAGCATGTGAATTTAGTCAATGTAAGTCAAATTGATCTTTGTTCTCCGTTTCCAGGTGTAGCTTAAATTGGACAGCGTCGAGATCATGTTGCTGAGTAGATTCTTTTACAAAAGGCCTCCGGATGGTTTGCTAGAGCTTTCTGATAGAGTATATGGTAATATGTATTATCAATTGACCTATTGAAATTGAAATTATCAAATCAGGTCATGCTCTGGGTTTTATGCCTGTGCATACTTACGAAAATAAATGCTAATTTATGCAGTTTTTGATTCATGTTTCTCGACTGAGGCGTTGCCTGAGGGAATATACCAACTTTACTTGCATGAAATCATCACCGAGTTACATGAAGAGTTTCCGGAAGCCTCATTTCTTGCATTTAATTTCCGAGAAGGTGAGAAAAAGAGCCAATTTGCTGAAATATTGTGTGAATATGATGTCACCGTTATGGATTATCCTAGGCAGTACGAGGGCTGCCCTTTATTGCCATTATCTTTAATTCATCATTTCCTTCACGTTAGTGAGCGATGGCTCTCTCTTGGAGATTGCCAGAATGTGGTGTTGCTTCACTGTGAAAGAGGGGGCTGGCCACTCCTAGCATTTGTATTAGCAGGCTTCCTGATTTTCAGGAAGTTGCACAGTGGAGAGAAGAAAACTCTTGAAATTGTTTATCGGGAAGGTCCCAGAGGCTTGATGCAATTGCTGTCACCGTTAAATCCCTTCCCATCTCAGCTTCGATACCTCCAATATGTATCTAGAAGAAATATATCCCCGGAGTGGCCGCCCCCTGAGAGGCCTCTTTCATTAGATTGTCTTATTCTTAGGGCAATTCCAAGGTTTGATAGCCAAAAAGGTTGCAGACCTATTGTCCGTGTTTTTGGAAGAAATCTCCTTAGCAAGGATGGATTGTCAACGCAGATGCTTTACTCCATGCATAAGAAGGGCAGACATGTCCGCCATTATTGTCATGTAAGAAAAATTTTCTTTTTCCTTTTCTTCTTGAACAATTTTCTACTGGGGTTGATACATTAGCTGTATTGCTGGAAATTTTCATGCAGAAGGAAAGTGATGTGATCAAGATTGACATACAATGTTTGGTACAAGGAGATGTAGTGTTGGAATGTGTTCATTTGGACTTGGATCCAGATAGGGAAGTCATGATGTTCCGGATAATGTTCAACACTGCTTTTATTCGGTCCAACATTTTGATGCTCAACTGTGATAACTTGGATACTCTTTGGGACTCGAAGTCAAGGTTTCCTAAAGGTTTCCGAGCTGAGGTAATCTTTTAAAAAGTTGATACCATGAAGTATTGTTACTCTGCGATAGTACTATTATGCAGTATATATGTTTTTTTTGTAAAACAGGTTTTGTTTGGAGATGTTGAGAACAGATCTCCTGCCAAATCCAATACCCTAATGTTAAACAGTGAGGAGAAAGGAGGACTTCCTATTGAAGCTTTCTCCAGGGTCCAAGAACTTTTCAGTGGTGTAGATTGGGTTGATACCAATGATGATGCTGCTTTATGGGTTATCAAGCAATTGTCCGTGTTGAATGATGTCAAAGATTTGTCCATGCTGCGTAGGATGAGTGGTTATTCATCACCTCTTGATTCCGAGGAAGAAAACAACACTTCCAGTATTTCTGACAGTCTGGATTATCTGGATTCTGATAAAGTCAGTGCACCAGAGCTCAATATGCTGGATGATCATTCATCCCTAGATTCTACTTCAGATGAGATTTCTGAGCTCAGACAGTCTGATGATCTTGGGAAGCTGGTGTTATCAAATGGTCCACATCATTCCACAACTTATAGTGATAAGCAGTTTGATCCTCATGATGTATCTGAGTCTTCAAAGGACATGGTAATTTCAGGTTCTGAAGTTTCAACTAATGCTTTCTCAGCATTGCAGGCTTCATTGCAGAGCTCATCTGTTTCCAGCCAAGGTTCTTCTCAAGCACCTCTTGTTCATAATGGGGAAGAAGGTCCTCCATCTTCTCCCACTGACTTGATTAGAGAACCATCATTGCAAGCTCCTCTTCCTCCTGTTTCGAGTAAAATTCCTCCTCCTCCTCCTCTAGCTTTCATAAGAAGTCCTCAATCGCCTCCCTTGCCACCTCCGCCACCCCCACCCCCACCTGTTCCCTTGCCTTCCACCAACAATTGCTCTAGTGAAGAAAGCCCTAACCTTTCAATTGCTATGAGCTCTAATAAGTCAATACCCCCTCCTCCTCCTCCTCCTCCTCCCCCTCCCTCTAGTTCAAACGAAGAATTTACCCCAACTCATCCACTGCCTGCCAAGGGCAATCTTCCTATACCTACCCCACCTCCACCTTCAAATAATATTTCAAAAGCACCTCTACCCCCACCCCCACCCCCACCCCCTCCGCCTCCTACTAGCGGTACACTGGTTTCTGTTCCACCCTCGGTATCAACTAGTGGTTCAACATCAATTCCATCACCTCCACTGCTGCCACCTCCATCAATTAGTAGTTTATCACCAGTTCCACCACCACCACCACCGCCACCACATCCACCGCTGCCACCACCATTGGTTCCACCTCCATCCCAAGCCCCACCTCCACCTCCACCTCCACCTCCACCACGCCCAGTTAGTTCAGCCTCAGTCCCATCACCACCTCCACCACCGCCACCACCATTGGTTCCACCTCCATCCCAAGCCCCATCTCCACCTCTACCTCCACCACGTCCAGTTAGTTCAGCCTCTGTCCCATCACCACCGCCACCTCCTCCAATTCGTAGTTCAGCTCCTATCCCTCCTCCACCACCACCTCCACTTGGTCAACGGTTGGCTCCTGCTGCCCCTCCACCTCCACCTCCACCTCCACCTGGTCAAAGGTTGGCTCCTGCTGCCCCTCCACCTCCACCTCCACCTGGTCAACGGTTGGCTCCTGCTGCTGCTCCTCCTCCTCCTCCTCTACCATCACTTGGTCAGGTGTCAGCTCCTGTTGCACCACCACCACCTGGTCAAGGATCAGCTTCTGCTGCACCTCCACCTCCACCACCACCTGGTCGAGGGTCAACTCCTTCTACACCTCCACCTCCACCGCCACCTGGTCGAGGGTCAGCTCCTGCTGCACCTCCACCACCACAACCACCTGGTCGTGGCTCAGCTCCTGCTGCACCCCTACCGCCGCCTGGTCAAGGTTCAGCTCCTACTCCACCACCTCTTGATCATGGTTCAGGCCCAGCTCCACCTCCCCCTCCTGGTGGAAAAAGCTCTAATGTTCCTCCACCTCCATCAATTGGAAGAGGAAGAGGTTTGCCCTCTAGAGGAAGAAGCTCTGCTGGTTCTTCAATCCCCCCTAAAAAATCATCACTGAAGCCTTTGCACTGGGTAAAAGTCACTCGAGCAATGCAAGGGAGTTTGTGGGCTGATACTCAGAAAGAAGATAATGAATCAAGGTGGGTAAAGTGGGACTCTCATGTTTGATATATTAAGTAAATGTGTAACCTTAGTAGCTGTTTGACTCTCATGCTTTTGGCAGGGCACCTGAAATTGATATATCTGAGCTTGAGAGTCTTTTCTCGGTGGCTTCTGCTTCCGATGGTGCCAATAAGGGTGGGGCTCCACGTGGTCCTAAAATTAACAAGCCAGAAAAAGTGCAGTTGGTAAGTGATATATTAGTATATTTGGAGATTTAGCAGCTAGAAAGTGCAATTTTTGTCTGAAATGCAATTGATAACTCTGGGTTTGCTTTGGAGGTGGTTTGATGTTTTGTAAATAATAAAAATTTGAATTGAAATAGATTTATGATGTGATTTGAACAGATGTTTTAGGTGATGAAAACTATGTATTTGATGTTTATTTTTTATTTTTTTAATTACTTTTTTAATAATGCTCCTAATGGTCCTAATGCTAGAAACACGTAAAAATGTGTATAGCTTAGTGGTAAAAGTGTGATGTAATCACCGATTCACCATTCATTTGATAAAAAGATTTCTATGTTACTCACTGTGCAAATATAAATGAGCAACCTTCTTACGACCATAAATACAAGATTCGAAGACTTGGTTGCTTTTTTGACAGGTGGGAGATTAAAGACCTAGGAATGTGTTACACTATTTTAGAATGCAAGTCACCTCCTGAACTTTAGAACTTCAAATTAGAGGGCCTTAATGTCTAACATTAGTGTCTACTGAATTGGGTTTAGATTAATGCATTTGATATTTGTATGTAATTTCAAATAGACAAATATTAAGTTTATGATCAAGGTCATTACAAAGTGAGATGTCAACAAGTATGAGTGTTTATGAGAGTCATCTTCTGGGGGCAGAGTTCTTCAAATTTTTTGTTGCATTTGATTTACCACTGACTGGGGTTATTGATATATATATACATATAATATTGTTTATCAATGCAAAAGTCTGTTTTACCTATCTCTATCTTTACAGTAATTATTTCTTATTCCTAAACGATGTTTTCTTCCGGCAGATTGAGTTGCGGCGAGCATATAATTGTGAAATTATGCTCACAAAAATTAAGATACCTCTGCCAGATATGGTGGTACGTTCTTTTAATGCATATCTCTTCGTTGTACTTGAGTTATGAGAAGCATGCTGATGAGTTTGGCAAATTTCCTTCCAGTATAAGTAGGGAAAAACCTGGTATTTGAAGTATATTGTTTCATGTTCAAATGTCTTCCAGATGTAAATGTTCTTCCTTTAAATTTCATCAACAATTTTCAACTTTATGTTCTTGCTTCTGTGTTAAATCTATATATTACCAGATTTTTATTGTCTGGAGGTTCTCTACCTAAATAGACTATTTCCCAGAGCTAATCTCTTAATCTTTGCATTTTTCTAACTTTTAGAATGCCATCCTGGCTTTGGATTCTTCTGCCCTCGACATTGATCAAGTGGAGAATCTTATAAAATTTTGTCCCACTAAAGAAGAAATGGAGTCATTGAAGGTATCCTTTTCCCTGTCCTTTTTGCTTCCCTCTTTGTAGAATAATTGGCAATGCAAACACTTTGGGTACTGGGTTGTTGCTTTGTGTCCTCTGTACCTTATTTCATGTTAATTCTACAATCAAGAGTCCCTTCTCATAAATGTTTTATTTTAAGTCTTGTATTGTGGTTTTACTTGGAGTCTTATGTGCCCATCGCATTTATTATCATTCTCTACCAAAATCTATTATCTTCCTCTTTTATTTTTGTGTTTATGTTCCATTATGTCCATATCAATTTTGTCCTTTTGCAGAATTACAATGGGGACAAAAGTATGCTGGGAAAGTGTGAACAGGTTTTTTGAAGTTTTGTTATTTATTTGAAAATTGCATAATATTAATATTTCGTAACATTTGAGCTTCAAATGTTTCAGTTTTTCCTGGAACTAATGAAAGTGCCAAGAGTGGAATCCAAATTAAGGGTGTTTGCATTTACAATAACATTTACTACCCAGGTTCATATTTATGCATTCAATAAGTAATTGTTGGATTGTGTCTATTGTTGAATATAGTGTTTATTATCAGCTTTGATCTTCAGGTGGCTGACCTGAAACGTAATCTGAACATGATTAATAATTCTTCTAAAGAGGTACCCTCCCTATTGGTTTGAGCAATTTCACCTATTATGGCACCGTTCAAATCAATCTTTCTTGTTTACTGAACTTATAGGTTAAGGAATCCTTGAAATTACGCCAAATTATGCAGACAATTCTTACGCTGGGCAATGCATTAAATCAGGGCACTGCTCGAGGTATAATCCGTTGAATGAACAGTACGGTCTTATTACTGTTTGCTTTTTCTATGATTTTGAATTTTAAATTGGTTTCTCTCTTGACTTCCATTGCAGGGTCTGCTGTTGGATTCAAGTTGGATAGTCTTCTCAGAATTTCAGATACACGCGCTAGAAACAACAAAATGACCTTAATGCACTACCTATGTAAGGTAGGTTCATCAACCTGTAAATTATTGATATCAACATATGCTGTCATTTACCATTTTAATCAGTGATGCCATTATATGCTGTTACGTACAGCGCACATTACAACAGATGGATTTGTTCAAGGTTTTCAGAAAACTGTTGGGTTACGTGTTTTCTTCTGTTTACATATGCAGTTATGTATTAGCACTGCTATTGTTCATCTCCGCTATCTTTTTGTTGGCCCTGCTTGATTCTGCTAATAAAGGTTTTAGACTTCAAAATCTACTTAATGACTGGATCATTTATTTTGTTTTTATTATATGTTTTCATTATACTTTGTTATGGCCCTAGGGAGCCTTGCGCCATGCATCCCTCCAATATTCTAAGCCAATAGGAGAAACGCTTTGTCACTAATTGATATCTAACTGTTTTTACTTCTTCTGCAAACTTCACCACTGTCATTGACTCTTTGCTCTAGATTCTAGCTGAGAAAATGCCAGAGCTGTTAGATTTCAGCAAGGATCTCGTACATTTGGAACCAGCCTCCAAGGTTTGTCCTTTTCCTTGTCGTGTATGGTCTTTGGGAACAATGCCTTACTCGACTGCAGAGGATGTCTCTAACTTTTTGGTGCTTGTTTATCTACTATGAGTTCACCAGATACAACTGAAGTCATTGGCTGAAGAAATGCAAGCAGTCACCAGAGGGCTTGAGAAGGTTGAGCAGGAACTCACTGCAGCAGAGAGTGATGGTGCTATATCATTAGGCTTTCGAAAGGTGTGAAAAGTATTTTAACTTCTTCTAGCTTCCCTCTTACTTTGTTCATCCTCTCTAAGTAGTGAAAACTTGGGTGTTAAGCTAACCTAATATTTGTAGTACGGTCATAATGTCTTTCACCTTGACATTTAAATCTACTATCATATAGACCTTACCTGTCCTCTATGAAATCGTTTTTCTTAAGGCTGATAATGATGGATAATGAACTTTTGTGTCAAAGATCAGTTTAACATTCAGCAGGAGATGTGATTATGCTGCCTTATCAAAGAGGTTCTATTATTGCTGCAAAAGCTAGTGTTATAACTAAACCTCATGAATTGATAAATGCATAACCAACCACTGACCTGAATTTTAACAGGCTTTGAAGAGTTTCCTTGACACTGCTGAGGCTGAAGTTAGGTCCCTTTCCACCCTCTACTCGGAAGTGGTAAGCTTGATTGTTAATCTATTAAACTCTCTCCTCACCGCATTTTGATAATAATTGCGTAACAAATGTAAAATACAGGGGAGAAATGCCGACACATTATCACAATATTTTGGTGAAGATCCCGCCAAATGCCCCTTTGAGCAAGGTTCTGATTGCTTCAAGTATTTCTTATTTCCACGTTCCGTATCCATTTTATCCTTGGTTGCATTCAAATGCTCTTGTTAGAAAGATTGGCGTTGTACTACATTTGCATATTCCTTTGGATTTTTCTTCTTGTGTGCAGTGACGCAAACTCTGGTTGTCTTCATGAAGCTCTTCAACAAATCTCATATAGAAAATGAGCAGCAAGCTGAAGCAGAAAAGAAGAAACTGGAAAAGGAAGCTCTCAAGGAACAGGCAGCAGCTGCTGCCAGTTCCCCTGCACGCAAGGAAGGCATCGATGCCCTTCGTGCAAAACTCCACACACGTAACCAGAAGCAGGCTTCATGAAAGTTCTACCTCAGAACATACTCCGGGGGCTCTCATATCATGTGTGCACAGAAACAACAATCACCACAATGTAATTCCAACAAATGTTTCCACTGCTGAATCTGAATCAGAATCGACCGGGACCTGATCGCCTGGCTATATAGCATGGATCTGAAGATGTGCGATGAGCAAACTGAAGATGATGTCGGCTGAGGAAGGAGTTGTGGAGGCTATCAATCCAATCCAAGGTACGGCCAATCTTCACTCCATCCTTGTCCATGTAAGAAATGTGATAAAATGCATGAAACTCTCTGTTTATGTATATATACATTTCCTTCTCTATTATCACAAGATGGCTTCTTCAGTGATTTTTGTGCAATATTCGACTCTAAGTTGGCAATTTTTCTTACCCAATTTTTTTTTTTAAGAAAATATTTATAGACAATACAATAACAACAAAAATTATTATTACTTTATTTTATATAATTTGTTCATATTTTATATTTTTGTTCCGTGTCATATAATATTTTTTTTAAAATAATTATATATTTTAATTATATTTTAAATTTTATAATTTATAATTATTTTAATTTTAATTTAATTAAATTAGTTGTTTTAATTTTAAAATATAATTATTTATATTATAAATTGATTATACCATTGCTTAAATAATCCTATTTATAAGAAATCCAACAATTAAGTTTGGACGGAGGCTGTATAAATATGCATTTTATTATTTCATTTGTGTTCATATTATATTTAGTAAAAAAATATAAATTTATTTAAATATTTACTTGTTCTTCATGTGTTTATAATACTATCTTAAAATGATGTTCACTTTGTTTCTCTTAATTATTTTTTTTCATTTTAAAAAAATATATTTATTTTAAACTAAGTATTCCATGGGTAGTATGTCTTTTTAACATTGAATTGAGGAGTGGTAAAATTAGTAAATTAGAAAAAAAATTACAGTATATAAATTAAAATTATGATAATGGATTATTATTATTTTTAAAATTTATAATTTAAAATTATTTATTAATGATATTTTTTGAATTCCGTATCTACCTTAATTCAAAATTTAAAACGTTAATGTGGAGCGAGACGGAGAGTAGTCATATATTGGATAGAATGATTTGTTGTGGATATTTTTGTGTAAAAAAATCATAAATTTGATGGAAGAGTAATGAATTAATAATAATAATAATAATAATAATAATAATCCGGGGCGGGTCCTCCGTCCGGCCACGGACACAAATGTAAAGTGTCACAAAAGGTCGTCGTCGTCACATGCACTCTCCATCTTCTTCTTCTTCTCCAGCAACATTTTGTCTCACAGTCACAGCCATGTCGGAGAACCAAAATCCAAGCCTTCACCCCCGAGACGAGGACGGCTGCACTGGCCTCCTCTCCTCTTATCTCGGCCTCAGCTTTGCACTCTTTCTCGGGACATTCCCCAACCGCACAATCCCACTACTCCAAACCCTCCAAACCCAGAACAAGGCTCTGGCCTTCCGCCTCCTACGGGCCGAGGAAGAGCTCCGCCAGCTCCACTCGCGGCGAAAGGAGGACTCCAAGGCCAACGCCAGGGTCGTTGAGATCTTCGCTTCCCACAGGCACGCCTGGCAACAGGAAGAGAAGCGGCTGCTGCAGCAGATCGACGATTGCAGCGACGAGATCGCCTATCTCAAGGCCAAAATCGAGGGTCTCGAAGGGGAGGAGGCTGACCTCAACTCCAGAATTGACGATTTGAAGCGGGAAATTGGCGAGCGGGATGAGATGCTGAGTTTTGTGAGTAGCAGCAATTGCGAGATGGAAACCAGGGTTCCCGATGCCTGCTGCTACGCCGATTTGGGGCTCAGATTCGGCAAACAGGCTAGGATTTCGGATTTGGATTTGGCCACCGAGGATTGCTATGATGAAAATGGAGTCGATGATTTGGGGCATCTATTTCAGCACAACAACAATGGAGGATATCCCTCAGATTTCTTGAGCTCTGCTGCTGCTGCTGCTGCTCCTAATTTCTGGTCGGAGAAAGCATCTCTTTGGCAGGTAAAGATTTCTCAATCCTTTCTGGCTTTCTGCTTATGGATTTGTGATCTGAAAATGGCTGTGTTTTCCATGCTCATCATCAATATTTGTCTTAATGATCTTCAAGGGCACACACACACATCTCATATATCTTAATGGATTCTTGTAAAGTATGAACAGTCCTGTAGGGCAATGTAGTTGAAATTATATCTCTACATGATTGTGGATTTTGTTTTGTCATTTTGTGTCATTCTACTGGTTTTGAACTTGGTACCAATTTTGGGCGGGGCCTTTGATTTTGTGACATTATGGTGCTTACACTATCAGACAAGATGATCTAGTTGGCGGTCTAATTTGAATTTAACTTCTTTTTACCTTACATTATTGAAGTTTGTTCTTGTGGAGTGCCACAGTTTTGTCTTGTTTCTATGCTCATTTGTCCTCAGTTTTTTCAATTGATTGATAGAACTCTCTGTCCTTGAATGCTGCTGGACTTCGGCGCGTCTATTTTCCTTCCCATCAATAGCTAGTTGGACATTTATTTTCTTTGATTGGCCTTGCATTTAGGCATATGCTCGGTGGTCTGCAAACACTCTTTTGTCACATGAGATCACATGCTTTCTTTCTTTGATGCGACCCCCCACCTTTAAAATATAGTGGTCTGCAAACACTCTTTTGTCTTCTTATTTGGATGCTCGAATCAATTCAAATATCGGCTAGGTCTCTTGGTTTTGTTACAACCTAAAAAGGGTTTAAAAACCCCTATAACCTCAATGGAGATTAGGGGCTTGGCCCAGCTCCATTGTTGCAATGTGTGTGTGTGCGTGTACTAACTCGAAATAATTTAATAACATCTGTTAGTAAGATCGTCTCTTATCAATTTTGACAATATTCGGTGCCTTCACTACTGTACTTAGTGTGTCATACTTAACGTTGTGAAATAGTCATCAGAAGCAGGTGTGTGGTAATTCTTCGGCTTCCACAGGTTTTATTGGATATTGATTTTACATTATGCAGGATATGCAATATGAACCTGTGGAACCACTTTACCACATGAAGCATTTTACGTCTAGGTAAGTAAAATAACCATTAGCTGTTGTATTGCCCGGTGCCAAACATACTGTGTGCCTAATACGAATGTTGTGGCTGTTTCTTCTTCAGAAGGGAATCCCCTTGGAAGGTTGATGGCGACTCAACTGGGGTTTCTACTAAATTGAAATTGCTTGAGCAAGAACTGATGAATTTAGAACGGGTTGGGAAAGCGGATTTGTCGAAGCTTCCATCACAAATGCGGAAACAAGCGAAACGGTACCAAGCATTGGCTGGAAAAATTGATGATCTTTGCCGGAGAATGGTAATTGCTTTATTTGAACCCTTCTTTCGATTTTACATGTTATAATTAGGGATGTTCATCCCGATAATCAACTTTGCTAACAAAAATGATGCATGATTGAGTGATAATTATATATAGTAAGCTTGTATTTTTCCATTGAAAAATTTCACAAATATATACTTGTCGTCATTTTTTTCCCTATATGACACTGCACTTGGTTGAACTCAATTTAATCATGTAATCTTTCATGCTAGCTCAATTGCTCATCTGATTCTTTTCCTTTTTTGTTTTTTTTTTTTCACTTAAAGCAAGCTAGCGATCCATGTGAGTCCACCCTCAGCTCAGAGTTCCGAACACAAAGACAAACCGAGTTCTTGCTGGAAGCCTTTCGACTGCAGCAGCGAGCGTCCGAGACCAATCAGAAGCTGATGTCGTTACAAGCTGAGAGCACAAAGAATTACCATGGAGGGGAGGTGGAATGCCATGCCAAGCTAGCCACGCGGCGATCACTTGACTCCATCAGGAACAACTTTAAAGAAATCCAAAGGAACTTGGAGATTTGGTTGGCAAGAATCATAGGTGACCTTGAAGGCATCCTGGCACGGGATGGTGCTTCCCGTGTCAGGGAGTATTATCTCTCCAGGTTCCCATTGGTTCAGTAGCATCAAATTACTGATCTGCTTGATGATGTTGGTGGTTCGTCTTCTTGCCGCTGGAGAAGCAGAAAGAATGCCCCCGTCTGACGCTTGGTGGACCTTACCAGCAGCAACTTTCTTTATGTACACACATAATACGCAAGGTTCGGGCATATGCCATGTGAGTATGCCCGCATTTGGACAGGACTGGGATGCGATAAAATTGGGAAAGTTTGGAGGAGGAAGAAGAAAATTGGAAGGTGTTTATGAAGGTGAAGAAAAGGACCAGAAAGTGGAGGTTTGTCTGGTTCTGGAGATGAGAATGATGATGCTGGAATGACACAATTGAAGATGTTGATAGACTGACAGAGAGTAAGAGTCGAGACGAGACGAGACACTCACCTCACTAGTGGTTATTGTCCAAAGTGAGGTTTGATTCTTATTTGATATTTGGATTGGTTGGTTGGTGGGTAGTACTTAGATTTTAATTATTGGAATTATTAAATTCAAGAGAAGTTACTTGAGCATTTTTAATTAATCATTATGAAAGATATTGTATGAAAATGATGATCTCATCCATATCTTTGTTCTTCTAATAGAGCTAGTATGTAGTATATAGGTAGGTATTTGTGTGTTAATACTTTTACTATGTGTGCTGTGACTGTGATGTGTCATCAAACGTCCATTGTAGACCTTACCCTTGTGCGTTTTACTTACTTGTACAATGGATGAGATGTATAATAATAATAATAATAATTACTCTATTTTGTATTGAATTTACTTAAATTATATATCATCTCTGGTTTCTTGTTTTTTGTTTGAACACCTGAAGTGAATGGTTTGACGAGGGGGAGAGCTATCTATCTATCTACTTTAGCCATTCAATGGTTTTGTATAGAAACGAAATGAAATGAAATAATGGAGAGATAAGCATGGTGATATGCAATAATATTCTGATGTGAAAAAAGCAAGGTTGGTTAATAATAATAATAATAATAATAATAATAATAATTACTATTATAACAAAGGGGGTTAGGGAAGTAGTCTTTCTTCCTTTTTTGAAATAATGAGAATCGATTTTCAACACGCGTGCAGTGCTAGTGCTGCTGCTTCCTTTTGCAATATTAACTTGGTACTACTAGTTTCTTTTTTTTTTTTTAATTTATAAACAACAATCACAATTTTACATTTTACATTTTAGACCACACCACCCTGTTTATTGATTTATGTTTGATTGTTGCAATTTGCGGAACCCACCCTTTAATCAACACACTTCCACTACAGTCTCTACCCACGCACACGCATACGCATACGCATACTTATTTCATTGAATCATTTCACTTCAATTGTTGCCCATCACTTACTTTATATATATATATATATATATATGTAAAACAACATGATTTTAACCAAAAAAACAGATCCAATGTAATTGACAGTATGAGTGCAGAAAATACCATCAGCTCCACAACTTTGTGAATAAATGAAAGTCCAAATTTGACTTTAAGGCATGCAAAAATTGACTCACACAAATTAAATAAATAATTAATTAGTATATAATTAATCATTCTACGCACTCACTCGCATCGCACACATGTTCTCTTTTCCATTCGCTACTCATTCTGCATCATTTCTTCTTCTTCTTCTTCTTCTTTAATTTACATGTCTCTCTCTACTCTCTACTCTACTCTATGTCAGTATAACTTAACTACATATAACATCATATCATTTCAGTATTCTTTTTTCTGTGTTTTTAATTCGGAGAGGCGATTAATAGCCTAGTTTGGCGCGACTTCTTCTCACTTCCTAAACTACTATTCTGCTTTCACTTCTTCTTCTCACTTCCTAAACTACTGTTCTGCTTTCACTTCTTCTTCTGCGTCTGATAAGCGATAATAACAATAATAGATGGAAAGTGCAGGCGCTAAAATGATGCCAATTGCAGAGAAAACTACCAAGAGCGAGCCGGCGGCGTCCATAGAGATCTCCGCCGCCGATGCAACAGTGCAATCGGCCGGTGCGGTTCCTGCAGTTACTGATGCTTCGAAACCGCCGCAGCTGACGTCTCCTCCGCCACACTCTCACACTCACCCCCAACAGCAACAGGTATTAATCATTAACTAACTCCTTTCATTCATTCATTCATTACAATTCCACGAGGCAGGGCTGTAGCTAGATAAATCATTCCTTCATTAATTATTTATTTGAATTCCATGCCGCTTGGCCTGTTTGTCCGTCCCGCTCATTTTTACCAACATTTTTTCTAGTATATATTATATTCCTTCACATAAGTTATGGTGGGCTTGTATTTTTTTATTTTTATTTTTATTATTTTTTATATAAAATGTAATAGATAATATAAAAATAATAAATATTTTTGATATTTTAATTTTTTTTTAAAAAAAATATGTTAAGATTTCTTGAGTAAAATAACAAAGTAATATTAATATAAAAAAGTGTTTTTTCGTACTTCATATACAAATACTTCAAATTAAGAGACAAATAGTGAATTTGTAAATACCACCATAATATTACACTACATTGTGTGTGTGATGAATATATATCATATAATATGATTTTATTATTTTAATAATGTAAAGATGGATTTTATTCATCATTAGTAGAAGCTGCTTAATCTTTTTATTATTATTTATTCTAATAATTATCACGTGAATATTATACTATTATTATATTATATATAATGCCAGCGTGTATATACGAAAATATGCATATGATGTTGAATTTGTCGTTTTTAGTTGGATATAATATTTTTTTTATATCTTTTTATTGAGAACAATTATATATTTTTTGTAAATTTGTCTGACTTTTGTATATTTATATTATTGCATACTTATATGTATAGTATATTACTATATATATATTTTTTTGGAACAATAAAATACTTACATAATGCAATTAAACTAAAATATAGTATATCATAAATTTAAATTATCCAAAATAAAATGATTAGCAATGTTTGGTGATGGTCATACTAATGAATCGAAGAATGGCCACTTTTGTCTCTCTGTCTCATTTTTCTTAACTAATGAATGTCCTCACAATCATTGAATCCTAAAGTACTTCTGCTACAACTACTACTGATATTAATATTGTTTTCCTTTATAATTATAAATCTCAAACTGTAAATATCGGGTGTTAACTTTTATGTAAAAATAAATATTGGATTAGTGTATTTTCAATAATTAAATAAATAGTGAAAGAACAAAAGGACATGGTTTAAATGATATACTACACCAATAAAAAATATTTTCGTATTATTTTTGTTTATTCCACGCGAATTTGATAAAAAAAAATACTTGTTGTTGATTAATATATATTTAATTCTACTTACATTACTATTATTTGTAATTTTTTTTAAAGAAAAGCAGTATTAAATTGGCGCTCATAATTCTTGGATGTCATGCGCATCATTTCCAAAGGCAAACCGCGCGTGAATACCACCATTCATTATGGGCCTTTATTTGGGCCCATCAACTATTATTATTATTATAAAATAATATGAAAATTATAATTAATAATAGTGATTTAGAAGTAAAGATTTATTACTGCTATAAATTAAACCAGAAATATATATGGTATGGGAGAGCATATTTAATTCAATCAGTTAAGTCGCGGTGCGCTGCGCCTAATTCTTTGTTAATAAATCATTATTAAAATTGCGTAGTGAGTGAATGAAATCTGAATGGGCTTGTAGAATACAAGTCCATTCGGAGAATCCCCAATTTCCGTGGAGCTTCCGCTCCGTGGAGGAATGGCTCTTCGTGGAGCCCAGAGCCTCGGCAGCTTGATTCCTTCAATTTCATGGTCTATCTCTGTCTCCACGATCTCCGTTTCTTTGCGTGTTGCGCTCTCTCTCTCTCTCTCTCTCTATATATATATATATTGGTGTATTTTGATCTTAGAGTTCTGGATCTTAGCTGTAGTTTATTTGGTTGACCGACAACTTGTCATGGATGATAATGGATTGGGTCTTGAGGTTTTGGGTTTACCAGTTGCATAGCCTTTTGTGATCTGTGAAGGTTTGATTCTCTTACAGATTCGGATAGTGATGATTAATTAATACGAAGCAGATAAAAGTTTCTACATTACAAAAACGCTTGACTTTTGGGTCATTAGATGGTTATCTCATACAGTCATACTATGTTGAATTCCTCAGTCAGGACTGATGCTTTAATCACAATCATAACATGTTTTTCCCTCTTTATAGAATAATTAACTAAATCAATGCTGCATCATATACTGTTTGTTTGTTGTTCAATTTTTGTATCTCAACTGTGGATGAAATGCAGAAATTGAGGGGACCAGCAAGTAGGCAAACTTCCATAGCAATGGGGGAGTACAATGGCTCCGAGTATATTGGGATTAGGGAAGCTCCTACGCCTAGCACAAATCATGGTAAGAAAATCTCGGTGTTGCCCCTCATCTTCCTCATTTTTTATGAGGTGTCAGGGGGGCCGTTTGGCGTTGAGGACAGCGTCAAGGCTGCTGGTCCTCTTCTTGCTCTGGCCGGATTTCTGCTGTTCCCATTGATATGGAGTATACCTGAGGCCTTAATAACTGCTGAGATGGGGACGATGTTTCCTGAGAATGGTGGTTACGTGGTTTGGGTCTCGTCGGCATTGGGGCCTTTCTGGGGGTTTCAGCAGGGTTGGATGAAGTGGCTGAGTGGAGTCATCGACAACGCCCTGTATCCGGTGCTATTTTTGGACTATTTAAAATCAGGCATTCCTGCTTTAGGTGGCGGTCTGCCGAGGGTCATTGCTGTGCTTGCTTTAACAATTGTCCTGACCTACATGAATTACAGAGGGTTGACAATTGTGGGGTGGGTAGCTGTGCTTCTTGGCGTTTTCTCCATTCTCCCTTTCATTGTCATGGGATTCATTTCAATCCCCAAGCTGAGGCCTGAGAGGTGGTTGGCATCGGACCTTCACAATATAGATTGGAATTTGTATTTGAACACACTCTTTTGGAACCTTAATTATTGGGACTCGATAAGTACTTTGGCGGGAGAAGTGGATAACCCAAAGAAAACTCTTCCCAAGGCATTGTTCTATGCATTGATCCTTGTGGTCCTTGGGTACTTCTTCCCCCTTTTAACAGGGACTGGAGCAATTCCCCTGCACCGTGACCTGTGGACTGATGGATACTTTTCGGACGTGGCGAAAATCCTTGGTGGGGTTTGGCTAAGGTGGTGGATTCAGGGTGCTGCTGCCATGTCCAACATGGGAATGTTTGTGGCAGAAATGAGCAGCGACTCATTTCAGCTTCTTGGCATGGCAGAACGGGGGATGCTCCCAGAATTTTTCGCAAGGAGATCACGCCATGGAACGCCTCTTGTTGGGATCCTATTCTCAGCATCGGGTGTGCTTTTGCTTTCATGGCTTAGCTTCCAAGAGATTGTTGCTGCTGAAAATTTTCTGTACTGCTTCGGAATGATACTTGAATTTGTGGCATTTATCCGCCTCAGGATCATAGCCCCTGAAGTCCCAAGGCCTTACAAGATTCCAATGGGGACAATTGGGGTGACCTTAATGTGTGTCCCCCCGACAATATTGATCTGCGTTGTCCTGGCATTGTCATCCCTGAAAGTGATGGTAGTAAGCCTCGTCGCTGTAATGATGGGCTTTGTCCTGCACCCCTGCATCGTACACTGTGAGAAGAAGAGATGGCTGAGGTTTGTGGTTAGTTCTGATCTTCCGGTCATCAATCAGGCATCTCGAGAGGGTGAAACTTTGATCGATGGATGAAAATGATTGGGTTGGGTGCTTGATTGGATCTCTTATCTAGGGAAAGGTCAGTTTGTGTTCTAATTTATAGCCTTGTTTGACTGCTGCTTTGTGTACTTACTTGTTAGCTTTGTTAAGCAGAGTAGCTTTCATCTTATTGATCCCATCCAAGTGTGTGTAGAGTTTGTGAAAAAATGTGTGCTGCTGCTGCTGCTTCTTTTTAACTGGTCATTGTCTGAAGCAGGCTCTCTCTCTCTCTCTCTCTCTCTCAATATGTTTATTCTAATGGCAATCTCCTGTGCTGTGCTGCTGTTTGATTTTGCAGAGAATTACGACTCGAAATGATTCTCATCTCTGTGGGGTTTGATTTTAATTAATTAATTAATGTCACTATAATCATCAAAATTCTCTCTTCAGCATTAAGATTAGGTGCTGAATCATAATTTAAAATTCAACAAAGATGCACTTGAGATATGGTAGAAGCAGGCAGGTTCCAAAATAGAAGCAATTTCAAAATCAAACCCTACACTTTTGGTAGAATATGGTATACGGACGGATATGATATTTAATGATATATTAATAGAATATAATAAATAGTAACATTATTAGTGCTACCGTGTTGTTTACTATGATCCCACTAGATTGCTGCTGCTGCTGCTAATTGATTGATATCTGAATTAGTTAGTTAGTTAGTTAGTTAGTATGTATTGATTATTCAAACCACCTTGGATGAGATTGCTGGAAGCCACTCACCAAAACGGGTTACAAGTTCATGTGTCCTTTCTTACTCAAACACATTCCAACTTGGCTGGGTACAATTAATTTGGTTGTATTTCATTTGATAAAATCATTCGGGTATTGATTTTGGGATTTGGACATTCAACCATTCCCGGGGTATAAGAGAAAGATCTGTTTGCAAAATTTTTGAAATTAAAATTAATAGTAAAAGATTTCGAAATTTGGAGTATAATATGGAAAAATAAAGTTTTGATTGGGTTTGATTTGAGATTTGTGAGTGAAAGAATTGGATATATAGTACAAACAATATCATCTCAAAGCAAAAGAGCCTTGCAAGTGACACTGACAATGCCCAGCTATTTATTCATATTAGATGGGCCAATTCTGGGCTGGACTTTGCCATGCCGACGCCGTCCTACAAAAGCGTCAATTCTATTTGAAATCGTTGGAAACACACATGCGACTCATGTTCTTTCAGTAAAAAGGAAATCCCCGATTCTGCCTCCTCGCGATATTTACCGCAGTGGTGTGGCCTGTGGAAGGACTATCACTGCACTCTCAACTGCTCCAACTCGGAATGGGGAAGAAGCCGTCAGCAGCGAGCGCCAATTCCGTAAGCGAACAACTTCACACCGCGGCGAGATCCGGCGACCTGAAGGCGGTGCAGGCCATATGCGCCGCCAATCCACTCGCCGTCAACTCACGCGACAGGCACTCTCGCACTCCGTATCCTCTCTACTTATAATTATTCCCCCAATTTGACTGGTACAAAGTGTGCTAGTCCTTTTATTATTATTGTTGCTGTTGTTATTTGGAGGTTTGATTTCGTATTTGGTTTTAGGTTTTGATTTCTAGATCAGCTCAAACCAATAATTGAAATACATGGAGATATTTTCCGCTGTTTTACGAAGCTCTTTAAGTTTTTATGTAGCATCTTTTTTACCGGAAATTTTTGCGTAGGATAAAGAATGATGAACAAGTTAGCGGTGTCAACATGTGCTTTTACATATGTTTTCTGGAGCTTTGGTAGTAGTAAAAAAGTTAGTTATTTTGTATTTGATTTTTGAATAGAAAATAGTGCTTGAGAAATAGGTATTGGATTTATTTAGAGAGAGTTTGTATGACTAAAAAAAGTTGAAAACGTAAGTAAAGAGAGACGTTGTTGAGGAGATATTCTTCATTATTAGTAGCATTTATCTGGTAATAACATGTGTATATATTTCATTGACAGTTTTGACGCCTTACTTCTGAAAAGGTCATGGTATCTTTCCTACGATTATGATACATCTTGTCCTTGAAATTGTCTTTTTGCACTATAGGGTATGAGCTTGAATGCAATTCATCTTGAATTTTTTGGCATAAGCCAGGTTAATTTATTGTTGCCTCGAGTCGGTTCTTGAAGAACTTGAGAGTTATATGGCTAACAATACAATAAGATATACTCCCTCCGTCCCACATAATTTGTCCCTATTTTCTATTTTCGTCCGTCCCACATAATTTGTCCTTTCCTTTTTTGGAAAATTAATTATACACTTTAATCATATTTTAAAATTTAAAATTTAAATTTTTTTTAATCTTAATTAAACTATTTAGTTATCTTAATCTTAATCTATAATTATTTTTACTAATACATTTCTTAATTGCTTATTGATTATATTTTACCTAAATTCTCGTGTCTACGGTAATAGACCCATGTTACATGGGACGGAGGGAGTATATGGTTAAAGATAGGATATACTTCTATCTGCGCCAATGTTGTATGTGTGAAGAGCATGTCATTCTTGAAGCCCGCGACATACATTATTATATAATAAATGTAATGTTTGTATCATTTAGAATGTTTACTAAGAGGAGTGTGCACAAGTTCTATACAGTAACAATAATTTTATGTTTCTTTAATAAAATCTAACATGTGTGTAAGCAATTCGAATATTTCTACATTAGGACTCAGTGGCAGTGGATTGGTGCTTGTGGGGATCATGACATGCCCCATAGAGAACTATGTTCAAAGCTGGTTTCACAGCTCTCTTCTACTTCAAGTCTTTATGGTATATTATTTCCTTAAGCGTCATTGAATTATAGACTGCATCTAGCAGCATGGTCAGGGCACGCAGAAGTGGCAAACTATCTGTGCAAGAACAAGGCTGAAGCCAGCGCTGCTGCAATGGATGACATGGGCGCAATCCACTTTGCTGCTCAAAAGGGTCATCTAGAAGTTATCCAGATCCTCGTGGCGGCAGGAGTCTCCATCAAGTCCACCAACCGGAAGGGCATGACTGCCCTTCACTATGCTGCACAAGGATCCAACCAAGAACTCATCAAGTATTTACTAAGGAAAGGTGCTAGTGGGGATTCTCAGAACAAGGCGGGGAAAAGCGCCGTTGATCTTGCCAGCAGTGAAGACATCCGTAAGCTGTTAGCTGAATACAAGTCAGTGTCAGACAAGGTCGTTGAAAATGGTAATGAGAAAAGCGAGAAGAGTGAAGAAGAAGGGTTGAAGATGGAAGATAATGAGAGTTTGCAGGGACACGAGGAAGGGAAGGATGAACCAGGAAGCGTGAAGAGACGGGGTGCAGAGGAGGATGCTGAAGAAAGCCAGAGGGAAACTAAGAAGTCGAGGGTTGCTCTGAGTCATCTTCTAGCTGCGGACGATGCTGACGACGAAAATGAAGAAGGTTAGTGTAAACTCTAGTGTATGCTTGTTTTTAACAGCAGTTGGATTATTATTATTAGGGTGATTTTGATATATTGATGTGCGCTAGCTAGTGTTGTAGGGATGAGCTAACGCATATTATATCTATATATATATATATACATTTGTCTTTGTTCCCCAAATTTGTAATTACTGTTTAATTATCATTACTCGTTAATAGAATGATACCTTTTATGCAAAATCAATCTAATCTAAATATAATAACAATAAATCTGCGGCTTGGTTTACTGAGTGTACACTCTCGGATAACGGCTGCGGGTTCATGTTATAAAAAAAAAAAAAAAAACAATAAAGGTTGCTGCTTGTTCTGCTATAGAATAATTCATTACAAATGGTCTCTGCTAAAATTTATTTATCTAATTAAATATTACCAAACTATTTTAGTCATTCATAATTTCAATGCATTATATGTATATATATACTCAACATATAATATAACCAATTAATGATTTTTAAAAGCAACTAATTTAATAGTTATTAAATAATACAGTATATTTTTAAAAAGTAGCCAATAAATATATGTATAAAGAAATCAAATGATATTGGAATTTAAATATTTTAAAAAGTAGCTAATCAATAGTATTATATTCATTACCTTCCGATATTTATTTGTGTTTGCAAAGCAAAAGCCCAATACATTGGGCTTCAAATTTGCTGTGCAACAACATATATGTTTTCTTTGTCGCCTAATCTTCCCACAGTTCCTCCGTCGACTCGCCATGGATACTCTTACCTTCTCTGCGCCTCTCAGCCACCGCTCTTCCCCTGCTGTCCGCCGCCCCTCCGTCCTCAAACCTTCATCTCCCTCCTGCCTCTTTCTTAACAGTAAGAAAAACCTAGCTTCTACGTTCAATTGCTCCGTCAATTCCGTCGACGGCCCTACTATTTCCTCCCCGAAATTGGCTGAATCCCTACTTTTCCACCTCTCCGCTTCTTCGCCGCAGACGCCTGCCACGGCTATGCGTGGAGCCGAGGCCGATGTCATGGGATTATTGCTCAAGGAGAGGATTGTGTTTTTGGGGAATAGCATCGATGATTTTGTTGCTGATGCCATTATTAGTCAGTTGCTTTTGTTGGATGCGCAGGACTCCACTAAAGATATTCGCCTCTTCGTCAATTCTCCGGGAGGCTCACTTAGGTGCGTTCGTGTCATATGAATTGATTTTAACTTAAATTCAAATTTGAATCTTAGTTCCATCATCTGCAAGTTTTCATAGTTGCTTGGGATACATGGCAAAGTAATGTGAAGCAATTTTAATTTAATTGTATAAAACCCAAACAAATAATTCTTTTTGGGTGTGTATAGATAATGTCCAAACCTCAGTTTGGCTATTGGATGTTTCCTTTCAACACAGAAGGAATGAAATCATGTCGCAAAAATTAGTATCTTGGCTATGATAAGCATGTGTGAACAAAATTAAAGTTGAGCTCAACCAACGCAGATGGTAAAAATGGTTACTTGGAAATCATGGTCAACTTAAATGCTTAATTGAGTGGTTAACGACTATGCTACTTCTCTTTCTATTGAAAACAGATGCATAATTTCGATCTTAAGAACATTAGTGTATTTGAATTGAATTTTGCAGGGGTTATTGCTCATATTCGACTCAATGATACTCTGTGAACAGTGTTAGTGAACATGGGCCTTATATGGTGTGCAGTGTTGAAGCTTGAATGCTTAATTGGTTATATTTTTGCCCTAACCTGTTTGGTTTAAATCCTTTGGCTAATTACCTTCGCTGTTAGTTATTGTGAAACGAGAAAGAAAGGTGGACATGGAAACAACAGTCTTTATACATCTTTTCTACGTTGTAAATTTTCTTCATCATGATAGTGGTTATAAGGATTTTTATTTATTTTTTCCTTTTTTGGGCTTTTAAGTGCTACGATGGCCATCTTTGATGTTGTGCGGCTAGTGAGGGCTGATGTCTCGACAGTTGCACTGGGCATATCAGCATCTACAGCATCCATCATTCTTGGCGGTGGTGCCAAGGGAAAACGCCTTGCGATGCCTAATACTCGAATTATGATTCACCAACCACTTGGGGGTGCTAGTGGACAGGCTATAGATGTGGAAATTCAGGCACGAGAAGTCATGCATAACAAAACAAATGTCACCAAAATTATATCCGATTTCACGGGAAGACCGTTTGAACAGGTTGAGAAAGATATTGATAGAGATCGGTACATGTCCCCAATGGAAGCAGTTGAGTATGGCATTATTGATGCCGTCATTGATGGAGATAGCATTATCCCACTCATACCAGTTCCTGAAAAGGTTAAGTCATCAATGTTTGATTATGTGGAGATCAGTAAGGATCCCAAAAAGTTCTTGACGCCAGATATCCCAGATGATGAGATATATTGATCAAAGCCATACAGGTGCGCAGCATTTTCTCATGATATTTCATTTTTGTGTACTTGGCACGAACCTGCTTCCATCTCTTTGAAGTAAGACCATTTCAGATGTCATACCAATTGCCGATTTATTTAAAAAGAACATGTAAATGGAGAAAAGTTTCCGTAGGCTCTCTCTTTTCAAGTATACTGTTCCTTGATCTTCGCGTAAACTGATTGCTTTAGATGGCAGCCCAATCACTTTTTAACAATTAGAGATGTATCTTTGAGAACTCTCTCTACTCTGTATCCTGAAACAACAGATGGTGCAATTTTAATTCTTTGTCACAAGTATCAGTTTTTGAACGATGAATGAAGTAAAGTAGAAGAATTCAACGAAGTATTCGATTGATATCTCTGTTAACCATTGTTTTACTATACAGTTATCTGACAATGTGTTGGCTTTCGCCATGTTTAAGTTTTTCTACAATGGTCTCTACTTGTTTCCTGAGCATACACTGTCAGTATATTTCAGACGCAGAAGAGGGATTCAGGATAGGTTTGATCCCGGCAACAGCCCCAGCCCCAACACGGCCATTTTTATCTGCTTTTAGGTTTTACGTGCGGCCAAATTGTTGGGTCGCATCGGTAATAGACTGAGATTCATTTTAGCTTATCAAGGAGTGACAAAATACATTTACGTCTTTTGGCTGAATTGTCTTGTAAAGATTATTGCTATATTTGATTCTTACAATTGCTTTGCCTTCTTTTACTTGGAATTGTTTTGCAACCCAACGGGGGCTGTGCTTTTAATGGTTAGATTGGACCCTCCTTTCTTTAAATTCAAATTCACTCTTGATTCCTCTAATTAATACTCTAATTCTAATATATATATATATATATATTTGTAAAAAAAATAATACTAATAATAATGAATGAATGAACAATGATTAAAGTGATGATTAATAGATATAAATGGTTGCCGATGAACATTTATCAGATAGTTCAATCTAGCCTTTTGTTTGTGACCAAAAGAGCACACCCGAAGAAGTGGGACTAATGGCAATTGGAGAAATTAAAAAGACATCTCATTTTTTTTTATTATATGATTGATGGAAGATGAAATTGTTGCTGTGGTTGGACTTCCGTTTTTTTTTTTTTTTTTTCTTCCTAATCCAATCCCACAGCCACAGCCACAGCCACAGCCACAGCCACGTACGTACCAATACCATTGATATTTTTTTATAGATTGAATTGTGACTTTGCCGGTCCAGTCCGGTCCAATTCAAAAGGCTCTTTCCAGGCTTTTGCCGATTATATTTTGATTAAAATTAAAATAGTAATCGTTTCCCTTTCGGCTTCCCCCAAACGCAAGAGTCCACAGACACTCTGACGCCGGGATGGATCTCCGGTGACGGGGACTCGGCGGCCGAATAATCGCAATATTCTGTAGGGAGGAGCAGACTCCCATGGATTCCCCGGAGATCAACGAGCCGAGAAATAAGGGCAATAGGAATAGTCTTCGTCGCATGCTTTTCCGTTCCTGTTTTGCCGTCCTCTCCTCTCTATTAGTTTTCCTTTTAATTTTCTTTGCGACGCTGTATACAGCTCTTTTGGTTGGAAATTTATCGTTTTGGAGCCCGATTTCTGTTCACTCGCGTTGCCGAATAGTTTCAAGCAGTGAGTCTTCCGGTGTGATTGTATTCGTCTGAGGTGTAGAGTACTTGGCTTTTGCTTGTATGTATGCGATTTCCTTGATGATTCGAAACTGAGATGAATTTTTCTGGTGGTTATCGAGTCATGGTAGAGGAAATATGAAAGCTTCGGTTTCGAACTTTGAATGTGGGTTTGAGGAATTTGTATCTGTGGCTAATAAATTGGTTCTAGAAAGCTTTAACCTTGTTTGAACCAGCAGAATTATCCCAATCTGTAGCTTTGTTTTTAGAACTTGTGATGTATAATCCATTTTTTTTTGTGAAATGATGAATTGATATTTATCATTAATTTTCTGTTTAATGAATGAATGCAAAATTTTTGTGCATGCTTGGATGGTTTTGGTGATTTTAAATTTTCGTTATTTGGTTACTTAACAAGTCTTTTCCCCATAAAGCATAGACATATTTATTTAATGCAATTTATGAAATCTTAATTTGAAACCAACTTGACAAATGATTGAATGTTGTGACATTTTATCCTCATGTTTGAAATTTCTCTGAATCAACCATTTTGGCCAGATTTTAAGCAAATATAGCTATAGATGATGTTGTATAATCGCCAAACTAGTGGTTCATATCAACAAAAGGTATCTGTTATCTCTAGCAATGAGTTATTGTACTACCCTGGCTAACGGTACTATAATTGATGTTTTTGCAGGTGTTGATTTAAGGTCATCCAAGGTCTGTGAATTAGGCCTTCTAAATTACAAAGCCAAGAATGTGTTCTATCCATTGGACAGGAAAAGATATCGATGCCATTACGACTATTACTGGGCATCTGTATTTAAGGTGATTCCTGCACTTCTTTTTAATAGAAAATAGAAAATAATCCTTTATATGGCCTGGTTTTTACTGAATTCTTGCTTGGGATTACATTTTTACGGAATTGTGGAAGATTATTTACTACAAGATTCTTATGTATATTTTAAAATTGGCTGTTGGTATGAACATGAAGAATTTCACACTGAAACAAGCATTCGTTTTTGATGTTCGCAACTTCAAGTAACTTGACTATAAATGCATTCGGATGCCCTTCCTAGTCACTACATTTAACTATTACTAAAATTTGTACCCGGAATGAATTGTTTGTGGAAATATTTTTATGACAATAAAGCGGTAATCCTGATCCGGTATGACAGAAGACTTCTGTCTTATCATGTAGAACTTACCTTTTTCATCTATAACATCCTGCAAAACTACATCACCAATCAATAGTGCTTTTAACTGCTGATTGCATGTTCTTGTTGGGCTTATAAACATACATTCTATATTATCTAGATGTCCTTTGTAATTTTTAAGGTTTCTTCAAATTTTGGGTTGCACAAATAATTTGATTTCAGCTGGCAGGTTGAATACATAGATCATGCGGGCCAGGCAAGGTTTGCACATGCTGAGGCCCCAGATGAAGCCCTTCCGAACAACTGTCGACCCAGTTTTGGTGTTGCATGGTTAGCCAAAGATAAATTTAAGGTGGTCACTGTAGGCATGATCTTTGGCATTGAGACAGGAATTTCATTTGATCTTGCTGTTTACTGACTTTAGGAGACTATCCTTCTTCTAAATGTGTTACACATCCTTTTTGTGTTTGCCTACCCAGGTAAATGAAACATATGAGTGTTGGTACACACTAGGAACTTCTAAAGTAAACATAAACTACAAAGGTTTGTTTAATTGCCAAGCTGAGAATCCTTCTACTGCTGAAATGCTCAAGCGATGTTCTATCCTGTGAGTAGTATGAATTTTTATTTTATTTTATGTTACTTTTCTTTTATTCTACTTATTTTTTCTTTCCTGTTTTTTTTTTTTTCTTGATGATCATAAATTCATTTAGAATCAATAAATTTGTAGTGAAAAATTGTTGTGATACTCAAAGGTTGTGGTTAATTGAATTTCAATGATTTGGATATAAGATTACTTGGTGCCTCCTGCCTTATCATTTTATGTATTTTATTTTGATATATTGACTAGAGTCTTAACTGAAGTTTCAGCAGGCAGTTGTTCTGGTTCAGCAATTTGTGACTTTACATGCTGAAGCTTCTTATAGACTATTTCTCACTCCACCAAGGCTTTTACTCGTTTATATGCTAAAGGAAGCAGTTTTGCAAATGATTTTATATTTGAATTCTTTATAACTCAGATATTCGTTAAAATGAAAGATTGTCATCAGTTTCATGCATGATGATTAGAATGCGTTCAATTATTCCCAGTTAACAATCTCTTTAGTTCCTAAGTAGGGCTGTTACATTGTAAACCAAGAGAATTTTTAGGCAAGACTCCAGCACTGTTATGCATATTTTCTGTTTTCTTTCCTTTTATTTCCATTTGCTGCATAAGTAAGTTTTCCAACCGGAACTAATTTGTGCATGTAGTTGCTGGACAGGAGATGAATAATTAATGCCAATTTTTATTGCACATCATATCTTTAATCGTGTCAAAGATGAACTTGATATTCTTGACCCAAATAGCGTGTCTGATTCTTCCCTTTTGTTTGGCTACTTTACCTTAATCAGATGCATGGATGATTATTACAGATATTTACAGAAACACTTCATAGTTGGATGTGATTTTAGAATAATTCATTTACCTTTCTTTCTCTGTACTCAAATGATTTATTTTGCCATGCCAGGTTTACTAGGATATTGAAGTCCTCATTTTTTAGTTCGGGATCAGTAACACTGTGGAGGTGGGATTTATTAGCTGGACTCATAAGTGGCTATATAACGGCGTTGTTATCCGTCACCGTGATTGGATTTCTCCCGTCCCTAGCATCTGTTATTCGCAGACGCATTAAATATTGGATGTCCTCTCTTCATCCAAGTATGATTTTTCTAAAGCGCACTTGTTTCTTTGTAATGTATTTTTCCTTTATGAGTTGGGTCACCATTCAATATGTCAAACGACTTGGCCTTTCATAGGCACATCATTGATATAGGGTGCACTCAATTTTCCTGGAGTCCTACTCATGGGTGCAAATCTGCATCACCAAGGGATTTAATTATGTATACCTTAATGTACCGGTATAAGTGATTGTGAGCAAATTGGTTCGCTTGTGCTGTTGTAGGTAGACTTGTCCCGAAGGACAGTACTTTTTGTACAGATGTAAAGTATTATGTTATGAGAGTATAATATTGAGAATTTTGTGCAAGTAGATTTAAGGGACTACTTGATTTTATCTTTGCTTAATTATTTAGACAGTGCACTATAGCACAATGGAAATACTTATGAAAAATATTGTTTTTTCAGACAATGAGAAACATATGCTAGAAGTGCTATAGCAGTGAACGGTTGTGATGATGATTAACAGTCACATGTTTCCAGTATCTGCAATAATCCTCTCAATTTCTTCTAGAAGTCGTTCCTTCTCATCTGACAACTCCTGGTTCTGTTTCTGAAGTTCTTCTATCTGCTTAGTCTGCTCAGAATCCTTTCTGAAATTCATAATCATGAAAAGCAAAGAACATGCTTGCGTTAGAAAGTAAGAATGATCTAATTTAGAGAAGCACAGATAGTTGGGAGATGGTTTTGTTTATTTCTTTCTTTCCTCTTACCTATTCATAAATGACAAGTTCAGTTTAAGTGATCGGACTTCCTTCTCAAGATTCTCACATCTCTTCAAAATGGATTGCATGTCTGTGGGGACTGCAGGTGTCGAACTCCTTTCCTTTGCTTCTGCCATCCTTAATTATCCAAAAGTACATACACACATATGTGTGTATATATATGTGTTTATTAGTGCAAAATTGACTTGAGTTTTGAAAGCATAACAATGCGAAAACATGGAAACTCTTACAACAAGGGGGTTAACGTATGGTGATGTTAGGAAATTGAATGCTATTTATTGTTTTTGTTTGGATTGACACCAAGTGATTGGAGGAGTTATTTTGATCCCAATTGACATCATGTTGATTTCAATCTTTATATTGGAACTAACTGCTTACTAAGATAATTAATATTGAAATCATTAATAATAGTTTAAGAATACTACTCAAGTGCTTCAGGAAGCATATGTGTGCACAGAGAGATTTGATAATTAGATCTTAAGGCATCCAGATATAAAACTGAACTCGATAATGCTATGGGTTGGTATATGCTATGCCATTCTCTATGATCGAGAGAGTGTGCATTTCCAAAGACAGGATAAAGTAGTACATACTTTCGTGATCGCTCCACCCTACGCTTCTTTGTTGGATCTCCTCTGTCCACTGCATTAAATGGGTGAGTTAGATACTGTTAATGGTATGAATGCCAGAGCGCCAGAAATAATGTGGTGATGACAATGCTTGATTTATGAGGATTCCTGAAAACTATATTTTACTATAATTTGTAGATGAAAAGAACACGGAAATCGACTATTAGTTTGAGTTTTAATACCCTCAAGGAGAGTAGAAATATACATCTGAAGCACATTCATCATGGGTTTCAAATACTAACCTGAACCAGCTGAAGTTACAGATCCGTATCGGATTAATCCTCCTTTCTGCTTCTGCTGTATGCATAAAATCCAGGTAAAGCTTAACTTATGAGTTCTTTTGCAGAATCAAAACTATTCACTAGACTCAATATATCTATTTTATGTCTTTGACAGAGGATAAAAAGATAGTCATGAATCGTGAAAGTACCTTCTGGATGTCTTTTGAGTTGTCATATGTATGCTCTTTGAAATCTTGATTCCTTCCAATTCCCCTTTGATTCCTAGAACTCTCGCAAACTGTGGGAGCTTGTGCAGAGATGCAGGGTTCATCGCACATGTCTACAAAACCATTCAAAATTATAGGTGGAGCAACTGATGACTCGCTCTGAGAAGGCTCCCGGGACACCATCCACATAGGGGTTGGGTTCGTGGGGCTCATAATATCCTCCATTAAGGATTCCTCAATCTTCTGTAAAACTCCAGTTTCTGCAACTCCAAGCATTGGTACATTCTGAAAGGTTCCTGGACTTTTATATGCTCGAATTTCCTGGGCTTGATTCAAGCCAGTATGGCCTAGAGCTTCTTCAGCACTATAGTACTCGAAAGAACTCTCCTCTTTCTCTGCCATGTTGTGGAGCTTCTTGCGCTCAAGTGTTCCCTTGAGCATGTTCACAACTGAAGAAATCTTATCCACACACCCTGCCTGAGGGTTGTTGAAAGCCGAGGAAGATGAATTAGATGGAGACATGAATGTAGTCAACTGATTGGGATTCTCGTATATTGGTGAAACATTGCTAAATCCATTTTTTTCCTTGGTTTCGTGCTTGAAATTGTTGACTGCAGTCGCAGATGCCTCATTAGTTACCTCGCTCCCTATAGTTGGTGTTTGTGATAGTTGCATAGCAGCATACCTCCTCCTTCACGAATTTGGAAAGGACTAATATGAGCCTCTGAAGACTGAAATCATGTTGTTTTCTGAACAAAGTTTACGATTCAAGCATGTACCTTAGTTCAGAGGATCGACTTCTAGTCATAGGTTGAGAGCTGTGGAACCATGCCTGCGCGTGAGTAAAGAAAGTGCTGCTCAGTACAAAAATGTGGAGTTGATTAGTTTTTTCAGACCAAGTATCTCTCACCTTTGCCAAAAACAGGTTACTAGCCTGCATTCCCTTCCCGACTCCAGCCCTGATGGAAAAGGAAGTCACAGTTATCCAACACGTGAAATGGGCCGACTACCCAAGACAGTAGTTACTGAGTGTACCTCGATGTGTTGAGATCGACTGCAGAATCAGCAGGCACAGGTATGGTCTCTACACTCACTACGTCATCATTTACCTTCTTCTGGATTGCTGCCGTGCTTTGATTAGATAAATTTGCTATTTCAGTTGATATCCTGAACTTCACACTAAATTTCATCAGCATAGATTGAGGATTGTGTAAAATTTGAGTTTTGAGGTAAAATGGTTTTACATTCTGTTACGGAATGAATGAAGTTAGGACAGGACATCTTTTACCTTCTTGATGGCTGTCTAGAGCGATGTGCTATCCCTGCTGGATGGCAGCCGTTGTTCTGTCGAAAGAAAGAATGGAGTGATATTTAAGACACATAATTACACGTTGGTTGAGATTGACTCTTTTCTACAAGATTTAAGCAATAAAAAGTTTTGTTAGTTGCTTGCCTCGCCGGTAGTGAGCCAACTCTTGAAGAGTTCCTCGCTGTCCGTTCGGAAATTTTGTGCTAGATTCTTGAACCCCAACATCTCCATGGATGGTGCGGGCATGCCTACCGTGCTCTCCATCACGGTCTTTATGAAAAGCTCCTCGCTCGTGTTCCTGTAGAACTCCGAGTATCCCCTTCCATCTAAATCCATTAGCTAACCAACCAACCAACCAACCTTAGAATGAACTTCTTATGATTGCATTTGAAAGACAAATGCAGTCCGTCAATGGCGTGTAAGAAAACTCGTTACAAATAAATAAATACATGTATTGTATAGTATAGTATGTCAACATTAATCCCATCGCTGTCGAATGTGTGTGTTTTGAACTTTTCACCAACACTGCTTAGGGACTAAAATGAAAATGAAGTTAGGAATCGAGAAAGCGTGATTTTGCACGAGATTCCAGTCAATAGATTTGTCTCTATGTGAATTATTCGGTCAAGCACGAAATTTGATCAGGAATAAGTAAATCAATTCCTGATTTAACATTTGTATGCATCATCATCATGTCTATTGGAAAACCTAATCCACCATCTTCTTCACTCAGCACAAGGAAATAAAATTAAAAAGACAACCTAATCCTCCACTAATTGTTGACTTGATTCAAATTATTTTATGCATAGCATAGCATAACATTTTACAGAACTACAACTAGTTCATTGCTTGATTGATTTCTTCAAAGTTTCAAACCGTGTCTGCAATAGTGACCCATTTACTTTAGTTAGAAGAACGACACAATTAAAAACATTAATACAGTTTTCTTGGTTACCTTTGACTGGAGCCTTTTTTTTTTTCAAATGGGTCTTAAAATACTAATTAGTTTAGTATAAATCCGTGGTTAGTATTATTGGGCAAGATGTGTGCCTTGAGAAGGAGCCAAAGAAGCACTTTTGGCACTGTGTCTAAAAAGGGGAATAATATCATTATCATATTATTAACATTTACACATCAATTCGAGTCAACTGCCAACCACGGCCTTACCGACAAAGAAACGTTCGAGCAAGCCGGCACTGCATTTTCATTTTGGTTGCCTTGTCCAAATTTTTAATCAACAATTACCATTTGGTTCTTAAGTTTCTAAAAACCACAATTTTTTATATGTATATATATTGTGATGATTTGTTTCTTTGCAAGTAGGAGTATTAATCAACAATGAAAATCGTAAAAGAAAATGATGGTTATCATGGTTCCATCTCATCACCACCAGTATATGATCTACTTATAAATCAGCATATATAATGTTGTGAAAAAACAGTCCATCAAACCCTAATCATGTACCTTAATAAATCATTAAAAATATCCAATAAATGATAAAAGCATGCCCTCACAAAAGTACTAAAGGGATTACTATTTCTTTTTTACTATTATTATTATTATTAATCAAAACAATATTTGGGAAAAGACTAGTTTCAACTCATTTTTGCAGGATAAATTCTACAAAATTGCAGGGATTGATAGAGCAATTTTTTTCACCCCATCATCAAAAACCTCCTCAGTCGTAGACTGTAGCTTCTATTTGCTTGTGTATAACAAGAAATCATTGGTTTGTAATTGAAAATTAATATAAAAAAGAGTTGGGTCAAGCCCAATTAAATTGGGCCTCAATTGGTGGATCGGGATATGGCAGGCCCAATACCCGGAGAGCGAATGGAGTTCCGTTTCCTCCATTTTCGATACTCCCAAGGACAAGGGAGGTAGCTATGAAAGGACAACACGCAACGGAGTTGTCTTCATCGTGAAGGCAGCAGTGGAGGAAAGTAGCGCGCCGCAGAGCAGAGCGGAGCGTCCCTTCTCTCATTTTCCTTGTGTGCAAAGCCAAGTCTCCCACACCTGATATTACCATGTTTCATCCATCCCCAACTACCTACGCTCCCAATTTTCTTTACCCATCCGCCCCTGGCACTTATCCTATTGGAATCGCTGTAATATGTAGGGAGGGTGGGCTGGCTCGCAGCACCGGACGTGTTATAGTATTATTCTAGTCATAGCAGAGGGGGAGGAACTTCAAACAAGTGCCTCGCTGCGTGATAGGGTAATGCAGTCTTCCTTTATGGTATTCTCTTTTTATTGCTTTGGGTTTTGATAACCGCGATGTATTTATATGGAATGGGGCGTGGTTAGATTGGGATCTGGTTCGAATTTCGATGGATATGGGGTGGTTATTCGCATCTGGAATTCTAATTTTTTAGCTTTTGATCAAGGGTTAGGGTGGTTATTCGCATCTGGAATTCTAATTTTTTAGCTTTTGATTAAGGGTTAGGGTGGTTATTCGGATCTGGAATTCTAATTTTTTAGCTTTTGATTAAGGGTTAGGGTAGTTATTCGCATCTGGAATTGTAATTTTTTAGCATTTGATTTAGGGTTAGGGTGCTTATTCGCATCTGGAATTCTTATTTTTTAGCATTTGATTTAGGGTTAGGGTGCTTATTCGCATCTGGAATTCTTATTTTTTAGCATTTGATTTAGGGTTAGGGTGCTTATTCGCATCTGGAATTCTTATTTTTTAGCATTTGAGTTAGGGTTCGGGTGGTTATTCATCTGGGTTGTTTCGTGTAATTCCCATTTTTGAATGCTGGATTGTGTTTGGAAGGAATAGATTAGAGCGGTGGTGGTTATTAAACCTGCAAAATGAAGAGGGAGGGGAGAGATACTTTCGATTAAGAGAAATGAGAAGTGTTGTTTGAATTGTTTCTTGCGAGGGTTTTCTGGAAATAACATTGATTCTTGATATAAAGTCCTCGCCATCTCATCACAGGTCAGGATAGATCCCGTTGTTGCATTGTAAGTCTAAAAGAGAGAGAGAGAGAGAGAGAGAGAGAGAGAGAGAGAGAGGAAAACCAAAAAAAAAAAAAAGGAGATCAAACCCTAATTTCCACATGAGTGTATCCATCTGCCAAAATTCTTGTGCTGGTTGTTTCCTTTGATATGTAGCTAATTATTCTGTTCTCTATTTTTTATTTTTTATTTTATTTTTTTTCACTCATTTAGCCTTACAGTAATGATACCCTTTGTCTTTGCTGCCAGGCTTCGATGAATTACGGGCTAAAGAGATTAGTATTATCTAGGACATGGATCAAGTCTGCATCTGGTCATATAGATGCCATTATCAAGTTTTCCCATCACACAAAGTCCTTGACCTGCAGTCTCTTGTCTCTAGAAAATTTCTTGTTCCATTTTGTCAACCGCTCTTAAGTAACAGTTTGCTTCAGTACATCATTACCGAGGATAAAGACTGGAAATATCTGTTGGATGGATTCATTCGCTAATCTTCTCTTGCAATTCTGTCGTTGTCAGTGCATTGCAGTGACAATCGTTATATCCTTTGGGAAGCAAACTTGTGGCAGAGTCAGGACTGCACGTAATGGAATCTGTCCGTTTTTACTCGTATCTGGGAATTCTACAATTTTGTGATCCTGATGCTAGTTTTTTGTTGCCCTCACTTCCAGTATTTGTGATCAACGCATGCTTCTAAGGCTCTGAATTGCATCTGTGGTTGCCCTATAGTGGGTTGCTTTCTCATATGTTGGAGTACAGCTGAAAATTTGCTGTTGAATTTTGTTAATTTAACCCGTCTTGTCATTTACATGTCATAGTGTAAAGTTTAACATGTATAGAAACTTCATTCCTTTTCTGGGAAGCAATATCATCTCCAATAAGTAGTGGTGGTGCGCCACACAACGTTTGAATTGATTGCAAGAATGGAAAGGTTTGATTATTCATAATTTCATGTATCTATTAAAAGATTTCTTTTTACGTAATGCATTTAGTTATCATAATGGTATCTGTAGGTACACAATAATTAAGGAAGTTGGTAATGGTACGTTTGGAACTGTCTCACGAGCCCTAAGCAAGCAGTCTGGTGAAGTGGTAAGTGTGCTAATTTTTTGAAGAATCTTACATTTTAAATGTGATAATTGTTTCTTCCAATTTAATGTAGAAGTACGTGATTTCAAAATAATAGTCATACTTCACTAATTGCTTGTACAGGTTGCAATTAAGAAAATGAAGAAGAGATACTATTCATGGGAAGAATGTATTAATCTGAGAGAGGTCAAGGTAAAAAAAAGGAATGCATTTTATCACCTTTTTTTTTTTTTTTTCTTGCTTGATGTTTATGGGAGACGAATGATGGGCTCTTTCTTGGCAGTCTTTGAGGAAAATAAGTCATCCGAACATAGTTAAGCTGAAGGAAGTGATTCGAGAGCATGATGTGTTGTACTTTGTCTTCGAGTACATGGTCTGCTTTGACTTTTTCCTCGCTTTTCTGGCATATTTTTGGAAACTTTTGTGTTCTATAAATTGATAAGTTGTGTTGAAATTTCAGGAGTGTAACTTATATCAACTTATGAAAAACAGAGTGAAATCTTTTTCGGAAGTTGAAGTGAGTAATTGGTGTTTCCAAGTATTTCAAGGTCTTGCATGCATACACCGACGTGGATATTTTCATCGTGACCTTAAGCCAGGTTATTAGATATGATTGATTTGTTTCCTGTGGATTCTTATGGTGTGAAATGTAGTTAATAATTACTACTCCAATCCGTTTTTTTTTTTGGTATATCTTTTAGCAAAATATCTTAAGTTAGTGATATTCGATATTCTGGATTCTAATTATGTTTGTGTGTGTGTTTTAGGACAGTATTTTATGGAATAATTTGGTTTATTTTTATTCTTTAGTGTTGCATTTTATTTAAATGAGGCATGCATGCAGTGGCTCCCGTTTACCTATTTTATCGGAATTTTGACTTAAGTTTTCCGCTTTTGTTCATGGAAAGTACATTTTATCATAATGTTAGCAGTCAAGTTGAATTGTGCTTATTTGCTGCTGCTTGTAACAGAAAATTTGCTGGTATCTAATAATCGGATAAAGATAGCTGATTTTGGACTCGCTCGGGAGATCAATTCCCAACCACCTTTCACTGAATATGTTTCCACGCGTTGGTGGGT
Source organism: Andrographis paniculata (assembly GCF_009805555.1). Classification (NCBI taxonomy): domain Eukaryota; kingdom Viridiplantae; phylum Streptophyta; class Magnoliopsida; order Lamiales; family Acanthaceae; genus Andrographis; species Andrographis paniculata. Next base: position 145,011 of record NW_026137634.1, on the reverse strand, counting down.
GATCATACACTGATCTTTCTCTCTTATATATACTAATATTTTCCCAGAAACTGATTTGGTTACTTTTTACAGGTACCGGGCCCCAGAAGTTTTGCTGCAGTCACCAATATATGGTCCTCCCGTCGGTGAGTAGATTTCAAAAAACAGAAAGACATTACTTTTTTTTTTTTTTTTAATATATAAATTGTGAATGCTTTACCCAAAGATGATAATAACATTGTTTTTCAGACATGTGGGCAATGGGTGCAATAATGGCTGAATTATTCACGCTTCGTCCTCTATTCCCAGGTTTAAGGTATGTTATTCATTTCTGGGAATCCTTACTTTTTGTTTTTGTCTTCAATTTGTGCCTTTATGTGATATCTCTTAATTCCTTGTGCTATGCACGTTTCGTACAGTGAGGCAGACGAAATTTTCAAGATATGTTCTGTGATCGGAAGTCCAACACAAATTGAGTGGTCTGAAGGGCTTGAACTTGCTAGTGCCATCAATTTCCAGTTCCCACAGGTAAGTCTTTACTTGCTCCTTAGAATTTGTATCTATAATTGAATTTAATATATTGAATTACATGTATTTTTATTATTCCTTTCCTATTATGTAAGAGATCTGAATGTGTGATCACAATCATCTGTATCTTAGGTTTTGTTTCAAGTCTATTGCTATTTGCTCTACTTCTTCTCAGATTGTTTTGTTTATTTATTGTGGATTAATTGTATTCAATTATTCAATCCCTACTCAGTTCTAACTTTACCCTAATCAAGTATGAAGTTGAAGGACTAATTGCCCTTTTATAATAATCATTTGCAATGATACGAAAAGGAAATAATGGAAGAGAAATGCATTTATGTATTATGAACTTCCCTTAATATTTCTACGAAATCCTCTTTTAAAGAACAATTTTGTCTTCTAAGGAATCATTATTTTTTAGAGAACTATAGATCCAAAGAACAAAGTTTTCAAAATAATGACGAATATTCAGCATATAGTGTGAATCTTTTCACGGTTCATTTAATTATGTAATATATGTTCACCTTAGCAAAAAAAAAAAAAAAAAAAATGATGTAAAATTATAGAATTTATTAATGATTTGATCTTCAATGCATAATTCAAATTAATAATGCCTGCGTTTGTTTACCATTCAACTATATTTTGGCACTATGTACACCCGACCCCCACCAAAAAAATCACATCCAAGACCTAATTTTCGTTTAAATATTACATAGAAAAAAAAATGTATGTTTTATTTAAAGTATTGCATCCAACACTTATTTTTTCATTCAATTTTTTACTATTCCCAAAACAACCCAAAATACGAAAACACTTCCAAAAAATATCTAAATTCAGCCAAAGTTTTATCAATAATTACAAGATGTGAAATTGGAAATGTATTATGAATTGAATAGTGCAAAAATGAAGATGAAAAAACAAGCAACATACCCATAGATTTGTGTCATTTCACTAATTACGAGTTATTACAAGTGTCATTTTCCACCTTAAATATTTAATTTGATGGTTTAGGGTGTAAGTGCTTAAATTTGAAGTTATGGGGATAAAGTAGCAGATTGCTTTATGGGAATCAAATACAATTTACCTTTCTACTAAAAATAAAAAGCTTCCTCTTTCCTCGGGATTTTATCTTTAGGAAGTTTTGTATCGATGGCCTGTATTTCTCTTGAGAATAATGATTAATTTTTGTGCTTGTTAATTTGTTTAATGTGGTAGGTTGCAGGGGCGCCTCTCTCTATGCTGATGCCAGGAATCAGTGAGGATGCTGTTCATCTAATAGCTGTAAGTCTTCTTTGAACTATCAATGCACTGTATCTCCACTCTTAACACTCTCTAATTCATATCTTTGAGTTTTTCATCTGCATTTCACATTCCCAGACTTATTTCTTTTTCAAGTAAGCACCTTCCTTGAATGTTTTCCCTGAGTAACCATTCTAGTTTATTTTTATATGTTCCGAAATGTAGTCGCTGTGTTCGTGGGATCCATGCAAGAGGCCAACAGCTGTGGAAGCCCTTCAGCATCCACTCTTCCAGGTAACATATATATTGGTCATATTGTAAGATTCTCTCCTTGGGGCAAAAAAAAAAAGGTGGTTTACAATGTTGCAGAACTGCTTTTACATTCCTCCATCTCTGCGTTCCAAAGCTGCTCCTCTAAGAACATCTCCTGGTTAGTGTATCACTTTTCGTTCATACTGTTCATAATTTTTAATTTTTGATTCTCCTTAACACAAATTAGCACGCTATGCTTGTGTAGTTAGAACAAAGGATGGTTTGGAGCAAAAATGTAGTAACAGATACCCAGGAAGTTTATTGAACCAGAAGCCCATGAATAATAGCTTTTGTTCCTCTCAGTCTTCTTTAACATCAGGTATGGTGGTTTTAACATACCTCTGTTCCCATAACTTCTGCATCTGGTATCCTTATGTATCTTTATTTCGGTTTTTATTGAATATGGTTCACCTAGTTCTATGCCCTATCCAGGAGTGCAGAGAAAATTGGACCTAGTACATGATGCCCCTATAACTGGCAAAGCCCAAAAGAACTATGTAAAGCAAGCTGGGAAGTATCGGCTCAAAGGTATGAATGGAATTTGCAAGTATGTAGGGTTATTTTATTAGTCTAACCAAGTCGAATATCTTAGTTTTTAACTTGACTTAGCTCTTATTGTGTGACATCCTTGCTACAATATAGCATAAAGTACCTCTTTGGTTGTTTTTAGGGTGTTTCATGCCACATTTTTCGGTAATAATAGGATAGACTACATTACAAATTGCATGTATGGTATTTTACACTATTTCAATATAGCACCTTTCTTTTTTTTTTTTCCTCTTCAGTATATACCCTTAGAAATAAAATAAGATAAGATAGATAATATAATTGTATGGTATTTTAAGATGGGGAGAAAGGGGCTGGTAGAGCAAGCTACTTTTTGTGTTTGTGTCTTATGATCAATGACTTTTCATTTATATTTTTACCAACCGCTTCTGATGGATCTGAGATTTGAAATAAAATAATTTAAGAGCTTAAAAGTTTCTTAACTAAACACTTAACAGTGTCAACTCAAGCAAATTTAATTCTGAGTAACTTGTGGTTCAGCAGCCGGTAACTTGGGAAGTGCTCGTGGTGTTTCTGATGCATCTGAGAAGTTGGCAAACATGACGGTAGGCACAGGTAGGCTGTTGGCTAAGCCATCAGTGCCACGGTGTGCGAAGGCCGGAGGTTGGCGTGAGAAATCCAGCCTGTACATTGGACGATCACAAGAACTCGCCGGAAGATCATATTCCCGGAATGTGGTTGAGTAAATTAATGCAACCCCTGTTTGTTTGTCCATGTGGATGGAGGGAGGTAATCAATCTATGTTTGTCCGAGAAGCAACATTTCAATAGCATAGCATCTATAGAAGCCTCTGCTGTCATTGTGGTATATTAGAGCGTGGTTTGAATGTATGGATTCATCTGTGATGCCTGCTAGTCGACCAGATGTACTTGAGTGCATGCTGTTTTGGTTGTAATGTTTTCTCTCTGCCCTTTTTTTTTTAAAACACTGTTTGATAATCAATAATAATGATGAAACTCTTTGTTTGCGACATTGAAGGGTTTACTTACACCATAGAAAACATGTGTTTTGCTAATGTTTGGTCGATAGCTACCACAGTAGTGTGCATGTCTGTGCTTTCCAAAGACTCGGAGTCAGAGAAAGAGAGAGAGGTAGCCTGCATGGCCTACAAAATCGAGAAACACCAAGCTGTCCGAAACTACTACACCAACGCAGGTCTCCTCCGTATTGATTGATGGATTATGAGATGATGATGATTATGTTGGGGAGTTAGGAGAATCAATGATTTAAAAAATAAATAAAAGAACAAAAATGTAGCAGATTGGATAATTGATTATTGCGTAACAAATATCTTTAGAAATAAAAAATAAAAATTGAATGCATACATACATGCCTCTTTAAATAACTCTTAAAACAATCAAACGTACATACGGTGGGAACTTGCTAGTCAGTCCAGTGGGTGAAAATTGTTAGGAAAAGCATAATTTTAAATTTAATATAATCTAAACAATGATGAGTGATGAATTGTTTGTTATTTCTGGGCATCCAAGATCTGAGAAGAAGAATCAAATCTAAATTTAAATCTTCTTCTGTCCATGCAGATATATGCAGACGCGACGGCAGCGAGAACACACAAAACATGGGCAAAGAGCTGGAAATTTGCGAGCAACTCGGCTCGTGCCTCGTGGAGAGTCGAGCGGCACACAATGTTGTCCCCCTTGAGGAGGCAGCCGTCCGGCATCATGGGGCCATAGAGGGTGGCGGCAGTCTGGCAGAACCAGAGGCCCTGGAGAGCCACGGAGATGCCGCAGCACAGATCCACGGGGAAACTGGTGGGCATGATGGCGCCGGCAATGGAGGACGCTATGCAGAGGCCTATGAGGACAACCAGGATGAAGTGGTAGTACCCCTCCAGGCCCTTGTGATTCGTCGAGTGGAACTCAAACAGGAGGTATTCTGCTGCAAATGCTGCCGACACCACCAGGCATAAACCTCCTTCAGGCAACGGAACCCATCTGTTACTTATTAGTTAGTTAGGTAGGTTGTCAAAGACATACATACACAACCAAGTCCAAGTGTTTTACACGACATAATGAGATAAAGAACCATCCATCCAACACTACAAAATTCGACAGAATGACTGACCTTGTCTTCTCAGAAAGCAGCGCCACAACACCAAAGATCAAGAACATGAGTAGCATCCCGGAGTGCTCAAAGTTGTTCATATGAGCAGGATTCAGCGTTCCATCCACGACAATCTTGAGATGTGTGGCAATCAAGAACTCGATGCAGAGATCAAGGGTGCCACCAATTGTAATAACATAGAGCTCCAAGTACTTCAACTTTCCTTCAAAGCCCGGCACCGGGTGCCACACCCTGACCCTAAATGATTCGGGGCTCCATACAAATCGGACCACGGCGCACCACATGTGCCACAGGCCAACAACGAGAAACAGCGTCCCAGGAATGACATGGCCTATGAAAGAACCCATGGTATCCAAATCGTGTGAGCAAGGGGAATAATGGAGGTGAGATTGCAAAGATAAGGCAAGTTAAGTTAAGTTTCACTGTTGCTCTGAAACCAATCTTCTAACTCTAGTTGCCAAATTTGACAAGTGGCAATCATGGCAAGCAACACCTTTTTTTAGCAATCACTGCTCGTACCAACAAAAACGAGCCCTACAGAAAATCCTCTTTATATATGATTTCTCAGTTTGATGATGATGATGATGATTCCCTGACGCAATTCAACAATCTGATAACACTAGATCGGGCTAATCTTATCTGACCTGACCTCCTCTCCTCTCGGGTTACCCTGTTATCAAACATCTTGGTTTCTAGATAAATATCCAGTGAGAGGAGAAAACAAATTAACCTGAAAAACATAAACGAAGATAACAATGTGATGCGAGTAAACAAAGAGAGTAGTAGTAGTAGTAAATAATACTGAGATCAAAATGACACCAGAAACTAGAAAAAGTGTTTTTTTTCTTCTCGTTTCTTTTGCTGAATCAAAAGAATAGATTGAGTAATGATGGTGAAAAGTGCGATGGCGAGCTGACGCACGCCAATTATAATGACGTCATTGAATGGAGTGCCTGCCAAAAATCGTCGGTTCGACGCCACAATGATTCCGCCTTTGATCTGTCAAATCAAATCCAAATCCAAATCGGAGACGAAGACCAAACCCGTCAGCCAGGCTCTTCTTTCTGCTTCTTCCTCGTTCGTTAACAAACAAACAAATAAAGATGATGATGACGAGGGGTGCAGAAAAGAAAAGCGTCTTTTTCGAGATCTGATGAGCCCTCCCTCCGTACCGGTTGGTTAATCATTCATTCATTCAGTCGCTGGCTTTGCAGATGAGTGTGTACTGGTTTATGATTATCAATATCCAATTACCAATTACCAATTACCATTTTTTTTGTATATACTACTGCAACTATTACATTGCAGCATGTCATGTCATGTCATGTGTACAACGAAACTGGACTATATTTTATACACTACTTTATTACTACTACTATTTAATTTTATTTATTTATTTTTAATTTCTATTACTATTTAATTTAGATTTGTTTGTATGACAGACAATGGCATTGACCAATAGTCTGGGCGGCCCCTTCCTAACCATTTTATAGGCCCAAATATAAGCCCACTAATTTAGTACCCGCTCGTTGTTTATCGTAGTAATGTCACTCATAATACTACTCTAGTTCATTTCATTCTTTATTTAATTATACGCATGTATATGTACGTGTATGCATTATTATTATTATTATTATTACTATTTGTTGTCTTTCAAATTCTACTCAACTTCTTCTTCCCGGCGTTTGATCGGCAGCCCAGATCGCATTATGTATTCGCACTGTTAACAAGAGATTAATTTTAATTCCCTATGCTCTTACCAACGCTACATATCTTCCATGCGTTCGCATAGAAATTCGTTTCTTGTTGAACACCTTTTGTGTTTTTTCTCGGCATACTTTTGTGAGCTGACGACATTTTGTTGCCTCCCTGACGAATGTATGTATGTCTAAATTTGGCAATCTCTTGTTTGTTTCTACGATGATTTTCTGGCGTACGTGCTTGATCTAGATGCGTGGCTGGCTGTGGCCCTGCGCATACGTGCGTGTATCCATCGCCTCGCTGCATTGCGCTTTGAATTTTGGCAATACTGGTGTTCTGGCGATTTGGAGAGGAAGATCAGACGGAGGTATTCAAGCTCATGTTTGATCATTCGACGACGATGAGCGATAACTTTTGTGCAATTTCAATCCCAATATCGAGAATTTCAGGGTCCAATTGTGGAAGGTGATGGATCCGATATTTCCGAATTTGGTACTTTGGGAGCTTTCTGCTTTTCATTTTTGACGGTGAGTAATCAATCCTGTTCGAGCGGCATTGGTTTTGTTGGAATTAAAGAGCTCTTCCGAGCTTACAGAATTTATGATGATTTTGCGTTTGGAGAATTCTGAAAGTACTGATCAGTGTGTTTTTTAAGAGATAGCTAGAAGATTAGTGTGACAAAGTGTGTGGAGATGTCAAATAATAAGGTGGTGGTGTATGAAGGATGGATGGTGAGGTACGGGCGCCGGAAGATTGGGAAATCATTTATTCATATGCGATATTTTGTACTTGAATCTGAATTGTTAGCATACTACAAAAAGAAGCCCCAAGATAATGTGGTAATTTTCTTAATTCTTTGTTAATTAATTATTTCCCCGTCTATATCCTTCATGTACTGTCATGAGATATTAGATCAGAGTTTTATGCACTTACTAGCTAGTTTTTCTTACCAGGCTATATGCAATTACAGTCAATGTAATGTATCTTAGTAGTAGAAGATACTGTTTCTTTCTTCTTTTTTTCAATGCCAGCATCTGCTTTGTTGTACTACGCAATCAAATTCCATTGAAGCATATTAATTTACTCAACCCATTTATAATTTATGTTCACTTGTTTTTACCTGAAAAGGTACCTATCATGACCCTTCCTTTAGATGGAAACTGTAGGGTGGAGGACCGCGGATTGAAGACTCAACAAGGACATGTGAGTTTGATTAGCTTTTGTTGTCTTATTTTTCATTTACTGGATTTTATCTTACATGGTACACAAATGTGGCGGGACATATCACTTGACAATTTCCTAGTGGCCACTTGGTTTTCAAATTTGTTTCTCAATCTGTTGGCTTGCCAATAGGTGGAAGATCATTGCCAAATTTTCATTTTCAGAAACTCCTAGCTCCAGCATTCCAGGGATATTCCTTCCTTTTTTTCTCATTTTCTTGTGAGAGTAGCTTTAGGTTTATGGTTTTTGATGAACGCTATTTGAACTAAATATTATGGTTTTGGTATGGCAGACGTTTGCTCTGATCTTATTCAAAGAGTTGAAAAAACATGTTTCTTCTAGTTAGCTTCTTACTATACAAGCTATGGTTTTTGGCAGATGGTTTATGTTCTAACTGTTTACAGCAAGAAAGAGAAGTACCATCCAATTACGGTGCGTGACAATTGAATTTTATGATAATGTCCTAACTGTTATATTTGGCAGCAATGTTATTGTGTGAACTAATTTATGGATAGGCTATCTCACTGTATATCTAGTTTTCCATACGATATGGTTAATGGTAACCTAGTGTCATGTGTAAATAGGATCTCAGCCCTGCCTATTCAATCCCTTTAAAAGTAAGTCATGTTTGGTGGATGATATCATGGAGTTCAGCCAGCATCCTAGTCGGACTATTATATGTAGACAGTTCAGAGTAACCTGCTTAAAACTAAAAAAGTTTAAGAAACTCTAGAGTCTGGATATTAGCTATGAGGAATTTCTTTAATAGGAGCCGCAATGATATTAAAGTCGTTCTGCTGGAATTTTTAAATTTTTTTTTTGTTATTTATCTGTTCAGATTCTCTCAGCAGTTCTCATCTTTTCTCAATGGAGTCAATTTTCTTTAGTTCTTGTTCCTAACAGTATGATGTCAAAATGCAAGAGCAATAGCTGAAGTGTTTCAAGAAAATGTTTTAGAAGATTCTCTTCCCAGGCGTTTTTCCTTTAATTTTTCCACCCTAAAAATTTTTATATTTGAATTTACTCCTGTCTATGCATTGCATTCCTTGTTCAGATGGCTGCATTTAATATTCAGGAGGCACTCATTTGGAAAGAAAAAATTCAATCTATTATCGACCAGGTTTCTAAATCTTGCTCATTTCCATCTTGATTGTTTTTAAATTGGCTAAATAAGTGATGCATCTTGGTCATATGTAGCATCAAGAGCCACAAGCTGCTAATGGTGATAACTACCATTCTTTTGAATTCAAAACTGGCATGGAAGTTGAATTATCAGATCAGGAAAATCGGTAAGTATTTGCATGGCACAGTTTCAAGTTGCGGCATGCCTCTACCCATCTACAAGTGTAAAATTTTGACTTTATGTTAGTGGTATTATTGGCTGGTAAGTCAATAGAATGGGCTTATGAAAATTTCGCAAGTCCTCTGCTAATAATTTCTGTGAGAAATAAGAATATTTTCTCAAGTCATTTTCATTTTACAACCGTGAAGGAAGAATCATTCTCAAGACTTTATGTCTTCAAAACCGGTAATAAAGTGTAAATATATATATTGTAATTATATGGTTTTCTCTTTCTTCTTATCTTAGCATTGTCTATTTTGAGTTTTGATATCATAATTTATTTCTCTTACTACTGCTTTCTGTTGAAATGGTTGACTCACACTTCTAATGGCTTTAACAAGCTCAAGTTGACTGATTTCCCGCTACTGTTATCCTATAAGATCATTTGACTGAGCCTGTGTGATTGACGGACTATACGTTTGCACAGGTTTAGTGATGCGGTGGATGAAACAGAAAGTCATCGAAGTTTGTTGCGTAGGACAGCTCAAGGGAATGGTCTTGCATGGTTCCCCCTTTTCTTTACTGTGAGGATTACCTGTAACATTCATGTATTTCTGACCTTTCATTTCAAATTTTTATGCCGCAGCTCCTCCTGATTTTGTTTTCGATTGGACAAAGGAATTAGATTCAAACTTGGATTCTCCGAATCCTAACAACCAAAAATTTTCTCAAAAGTACTGGCGTCTTCTTCAGTGTCAAAATGGTATGTTGATGTTTCTGCCTCCGCGTTAAATGTTTGTAGGTCTGACCTAATGATTTGTGAAAATTATCTTATTGAGTAATTATTCTGTGGGATGCAGGACTTCGAATCTTCGAGGGGCTTCTTGAAGTGGATTTTCTTGTAAGGAGATTCTAGTAGTTTTTCCCATATATGTTTACCAAAAGGTTTTCGATATACTGGAATGGATGCATGAGGTGCTATTCCTTATATTTTCATTATGTAGCCAAAGAGTTGTAATCGAGCAATGAAAGCTGTTGGGGTAGTAGAGGCTACCTGTGAAGAAATATTTCAGTTAGTAATGAGCATGGATACGACACGATTGGAGTGAGTTCCTTCTACCTTTGCTTGAAATTGGCTTTAAATTTTAATGTTGTGTTCCCTTAGATTTTAATAGTCTGACATTCATTTCTTAGATTTTTTCCCTTAGATATCAAGATGTTGTTAGTAGTAATTTGCACATAATATATTTTAAAATTTCAATTAGTTAACTATTCAGTACTATACTGAAGAGTGTCTATCACATTTTGAGAGCTGAATTATATTATGTGAATAAAACTATGGCAATGAATTCTTTGGAATAATTGCAATATGCATGTAAATGATATCTCAAATTGGCAGGTGGGACTGCAGTTTCAAGGATGGTAGCTTAGTTGAAGAAGTGGACGGGCATACTGCTATACTTTACCACAGACTTCAATTAGACTGGTTTCCTAGGTATATATGTTTCTTGCATCTCTCTCAGCTTTTACCTTTGAAGAAAATATTCAGCAAGTAACTTTTCTTGTTATAAATGACATCTTGTATATATTCGATTCCCCAACCTTAAACCTGCAGAGATGCATATAATTGGATTTATCAGGGTGCAAACTAGAATCAACATTATAGATGGATCTCTTCATATATGTTATTGATATTATTTTCTGTATTCGTGATTTCTCTATTATTTCCTGTGGCATTCACTACCAGCGTTGGTAACATATCAAAATTAAGTAACTGAAAGACAGTTAAAACCTCAAGTCATTTGTAACTATTGCTAGCTTTGCCAATCACCAGAGCTCAAGTAGTAATCTTTGAGCGGACCATTATCTTGTTTTATTTAGTCACAGAGGAAACATTCATTGAGTTGTGGAACATTACAGATTTGTATGGCCACGTGATCTCTGCTATGTACGCTACTGGCGTCGAAATGATGATGGGAGTTATGGTAATTGTGTGAGGCCTTTTTCCTCGTCCATCTATCTGCATTTAATTTTTCCTAAAAGTGACTTTCCTTATGTCGTCCACATTATTGTGCAGTTGTGTTATTCCGTTCCAGGGAGCATGCGAATTGCCGTCGACAACCAGGATATGTGCGAGCTCATATAGAGAGTAAGTTTGACTGACTTTTTACACTTCAATATCAACTTTTTCACGAACTCCTCCTCAGAGGGAAATGAATCTTATTTTGAACTTTTTTTGCAGTATTCTTCATCACTTCTATGTTGCTTAATTTCTTCCTAAACTCAGGTGGAGGATATAATATATCTCCTCTAAAACCTCATAATGGGAGAGCCAGAACAAAGGTTCAGCTTCTTATGCAGATGAATCTGAATGGATGGGTAGTGGGTTATACTTCATCTTTTCAGCGGCACTCTCTTCTCCAGATTTTAAACAGCGTTGCTGGTGAGAACTTTAGTAGTTTGATTTTACCTCTTGCAAAGTATTGATGTTAGCTGATTAAATTAAATGGTAGGGGATCATGGGCCAATTAGGTCCTTGGCTCAAATCCTCAAACCAACATATCTGATATATGTTTTCCGCCTTTCATTTGAACTGTAAAATGGCATACAAAAGATTGATAATTTTATCCATACCATTTTCTTTTATATGTAAAGGATATTTTAATATATAAGTACAACCCCTTTCTATCTAATTATCAAATCTTATTAGAGGCTTCTGGATTCAGAATGATAGGAGTAGGGAGGGATGATATGTATGGCTCCGCCATCCATTTTCTGGACGGCGAAGTGGACAGAGGAACATAAGGGATATAGATAGGATAGAGCAAGCTTGATAAGGTTATAGAAACTTGGACCAGGGTTGATGTATGCAAGATTATTCATGGGGACTTTATTTGTTTCTAGATTTGGAAACTGTCAGTCCTCTTGAAACCTTTTTGTATAGATACTCTCTATATGTTATCCTGCTGCGCCTTCTTGATGTCATCAATGAAGTTATCAACCTTATTTGATTTCCAAAAACAAAAAATTGTTAAATATTTTGTGCTTGTTGTGTAGCACAACCATGCTAGGCATATTGATATAAATTGCATGACAGATTTAACCATTCAGTAAATAGTAAACACAGCCATGATCGAGATCCATTGTCTTACAATTAAAGGACAAAAGGAACACAAAAGGTTAGTATTTAGCTTTTTCTCCTGAAGGTGGTGATCGGTTTCAGGTTTTTATCATGACAGGATTGAGAGAATACTTTTCTCAGACCGATGGGAGGCCCCCAGCTCCTAGAATTCCTGTTCTAGTTAACATGACATCAGTATCTGATTCCCCAAAGAAGAGTGAGAAACTCGACTCACCAGCACCTCGTATTCATCACCGAACTCCTTCTCTTGATCAAATGCATGCAGCAAATCGAAATGCTTCTTTGATGGACGAATACTCTGATGACGATGAAGATTTCCAGTTTGCTGATCAAGATGTATGTTCATTATTCCTGTTGATTTCTCGAGGGTTTACTATACCAAGTTTTAGTCTTTAGTCTACATGACCTGCTTGTTACAGGTTTCAGAATCTGCCATAGAGGTTGGAGACAAAGCAACTGGTGTGTAATACTTTAAAGTATTCACATTTTTCATTTACATTGATTTTCTTCCCGATGTGACTGATGTATTTGTTATCATGCACACATATTGAAGACCTTGAAGATGACCCTCAAGACCAAATAGATGCCTCCATTTTCACAGGAAGCCTTGGCCGTGATGATGATGATAACGCTTGTGATTGCTGGACACTGTCTGATGGGAACAACTTCAGAGTTCGTGGCAAGAACTTCTTCACTGACAAATCGAAGGTAAAATCTTGCCTTGTAGAGCAGCCAGCAGCCCCCTTTTTAGAGTGCCTAAATTTGGTCAGCTCAATCTTACAAAGTTGTGCGCATATGTTTGAAGTGTAATGCAGGTAAACACCTTATGGATCTTGTGGCTGTAGACTGGTTTAAAGATACAAAACGAATGGATCATATTGCCCGACGCAGTGGCTGTGTAGCACAAGTAAGTTTCTGCTACAATGGCTTTCTTTTCGCTCAAAATATGCCTCTTCTTACGTGACTACACTTTTTGTGTTGTAAAATTTTCATATTACTCCGCTCACACCCATTCCCAGGTTTTATTACAAACAAGATGACCATTTTGTGCTTTCTTTATAGGTTGCATCAGCCAGAGGATATTTCTCTATTGTTGTTAATTTGCAAGTAAGTCCTATTCTGTTTGGTGTGGGTGATCTCCTTTCCAGCTACTTGTCTGAAGATTAACATACACTGTTTACACTGGCTTTAGGTGCCTGGATCAACACAATACAGTATGATTTTCTATTTTGTATCAAAGAAACTGGTCCGGGGATCGCTTCTGCAACGATTTGTTGATGGGGATGATGAATTCCGCAATAGCAGACTGAAGCTTATTCCATCAGTGCCAAAGGTATCTTTCTTCTTCTTCTCCCCTTCCGATTTGCGCCTCTGCTGTATTCGCCCATGTAGCTGAAAACAGGCCAAGTCCATACAGTAGAGATAAACCTTGTATTCTGGCGTCCTTAGTTGCAGCCATGAACCATGCAGGGCTCGTGGATCGTACGCCAGAGCGTTGGAAGCTCCGCCTGCTTGCTAGGGAAAGCAGTCGACTGCAACTATTTCCGCGGCCTCAATTACCTGGAAGTAAGACCATCTTTAGTGTAGTTGTCTTCGACAAATTTTCCTAGGTGAGAGAAGAATGAGAGCGCATTTGACTGTCTTTCCATTCAATCTGTGTAGATTGATGTTGACATCGGTTCTTCGACCGTGGCAAATGGAGTCCTGGGGCTTGTCATCGGCGTCATCCGGACACTAGTCATCGACATGGCTTTTCTCGTGCAGGTAACCTACATAGTACATAGAAAGAACACATAATGCGTACATAGAAAGAAACACACAAGCATTATGGAAATCCTTGGCTCATGAAACGCTGCTGCAACTACTACTACTACGGCACAGGGAAACACTCCTGCAGAGCTCCCGGAGAGGCTAATTGGCGCTGTCAGAATTTCTCATTTAGAATTATCATCAGCACAAGAAATGTCATGGATGGAGGCTGAGAATCACTCCAATTCCCAGTAAGCACCTACCACCCACACTGCAATTCTATGATTACTACTAGTATTATTTGATTCTTTTCACTCCTCCCGTCTCTCCTGATTTGTATTGCATGGACAATATAAAATCTTGCACACTATTCTTCTGGATAATAAATCTTTTCAGTCAGTTGTCAGCAAGCATCCTTCATTTCTGTTATGTATTAACTCCAGAGAACCATGGTTGGACAGTTAGACAGACTTAAGTGTAGATGCTAGATAGACAGAAGGATGCATGCGTATGTATGTATGTGTGGAGTTTCATCATCAATTATGTTATGACAACAATACCATGTTGCATTCTTTCAGGCTGAGGCTGCCCAATATTTAAAACTAATGCTCTGCATATTCACACACTAAGAAATAATTATACCTCTTTATGGTTTTACAAACACACGTCGATCCCCGATGAATGATTATCCCACTTAGAGAACAACCAGATCTCCTCCAAGACTCTGTAAATAGCTTCGGACTCAGGATGCGACTCGTCTCCCACGAGAAAGTCATGAAACTCGCCTTCCACCTCTATAGAGCTCGACCCCGGGATCTTCTTTACCCCTTTACCCCTCATCAAAGTCCTAGCCATCCTCACGTCACTCCATTCCCTCTGTTTTGCACATAAACCCGCCAGAAGCATGTACGCCCCACTATCACTTGGATTTAGAGCCATAAGCTTCTCTGCCGCGAGTTTACCCAACTCAATGTCTCCATGCATCCTAGCACCGTTCAGAAGAGCTCCCCAAATGCCTTCATCGGGTTCCATGGGCATGGGCATTGATCTTATCAACTCATGCGCTTTGCTCAATAGCCCAACTCTCCCAAGCAAATCAACCATGCACGCATAGTGTTCCATCGTAGGAGCCAATCCAAACAATCCCATGTCATTAAAATAATCCCACCCTTCCACAACTAATCCTCCATGTGCGCAAGCCGAGAGCACTCCAACAAACGTGATTATATCTGGTTTAATCCCCACTTCCCTCATGCTCTCGAATAGCGCAATGGCCTTTTCTGCAAAACCATGCGCTGCATAACTTGTGATCATAGAATTATACGACACCAAGTCTTTCCTCGTCATTTTATCAAACATCCCTTTGGCCGCATCAATGTCACCACACTTGGCATACATATCGATGAATGCATTCCCAAGTATTACTGTAAGAGGAATCCGTTTCTGCTCGATATAACAGTCGTAGATCCTTTGTCCCGTCTCCATACAGCTGGACTGCGCGCATGCGGAGAGAACCAACACCAATGTGCTCTCCATCGGCGCCAAACCTTGCCCCTCCATTTTCTGAAACAACTCCAAAGCTTCCTTGGGCCTACTGTTCTGAGAATACCCCCCAATCATTGCATTCCATGAAATCACATTCCTCTTCGGCATACCATCAAACACTTCTCGAGCCAACTCGACATGCCCGTGCTTACCATAACCATCTATCATACACGTGTAAGAAAACACATCCTTCGCTTCCATAGCCTCGAAAACCTCTCCGGCTTTCTCCATGGCCCCACACTTAGCATACATATCCAGCATTGCGTTCGTCGCACTCACACTAAGCCTAACCCCTAGCCTCGCCGCAGACGCAAGGACTCTCTCCCCGACAACCAAATCACCCTTCCTCGCGCAGGCGTAGAGTGCTGCCACCAGGGTAACCTCATTAGGCCCCACCCCTCTTTGACACATTTCATTGAACACCTTCAATGCATCGTCAGACATCCCATTCTTGGCCATCCCATCAATCATGGTCGTCCAGGTGACAACATCCCTCACTCCACTCTCGTCAAAACCCCTCTTTGCACAAACCAAATCGCCTCTCTCGCAGTAGAAATGAATCAAACCATTCCTAACAATAACAGCCTCTACGAACCCTAATTTCCAGACCCTGGAATGCACACTCTCCCCAACCCTGACGTCTCCCAAACCCCCACAAGCCTTGAGCCCAAACACAAAGCTTCTCTCGTCCATCTCCACACGTTCTCCCACCATTCGAGCGAAGTAACCAAACCCCACATCAAAAAGGCCCTTTCTAACAAAACCCCTGATAAGTGTATTCCAAACGTACACGTTGGGCTGGGGAATCTGCGCGAATAGGGCGACTGCATACCCGAGATCACCATTGTCGTCGAGGGCAATGAAGGAGAGGAGTCTGCTGACGGGAAATAAGTGGGAGATGAGGCAAGTGCGAGTCATGTGGGACTGGATTTGCATTGCTTGGGACATTGAAGTGCATGACTCGATGAGGAGGAGGATCGGGTTCGTTATCCTCAGGTTTGGACTCGGAGAGGAGTTCCATTTGGGGTGAGATTGGGTAAGGAAGCTTCGGAAGAAGAATCGAGAGGAAAATTGTGTCAGAGGAAGTTTCATAGATTTCATTTCATCCCTCCCCTCCCCGTCCCGTCTTCTCAATAACTAACATAACTTTCTATCGGTGGTCTATGCCGCCCCTGCTGGCTGCTGCTAGAGAGTGGGATGGGCCTCGGTGGGTGAGTAAGTAGGGCCTAGCTTATTCATCCTGGGCCCGCCTTCCTGTGGTGACGAATCGACGAGATGGTCTACTGTTTTGCTAGCTGGGACGAGGACACGCTACTTACTGCACGTTAGGCCCATGTATCGATAAACAGGCCCATCGAGCCCAACATGTTAACATCATGTTTGTTCATCGGTAGGCCCAGCTCGCCTCCATTCACCTCGGGCCAGGTCCATAGTGTACCAAAGCCTCCTCGTCTCCCCTCATCCGATGACAAACTACTGTAAATGTCGGTTGGGCATCAGCACTCACTCATTCTGCTTACAAGACACACAAAATAAAATGGTTGAACAATAAATAACAGCACACAAAATCGAAGCACAGCAACCGCGGGGCTGCGTTAACAAGACAAGACACAAACAGGGAAATCAAACAAACAGCATTCATGAAATACCACTAATAAAAATCAGCAATAAAATTTTATAGAAGGTTTACAACAAACAAACAAATAAAAAAAACAATGGTTTCGCTAGCCACCAGTAGAAGTAGAAGTGATGTGAGTAACAGTAACCCCTCTTGTCTATTTAGTCAGGAAGATGAAAACACTGGTCGATAATATCATTCATGGAGTAAAGAAGATAAAAAGACTTTACAATAATAGTAGGCCAAAAACTTGCAACCTTTTCCCCAACCCAGACAAGATGATTTCAATGATTGATTATAGCCACATCACATCGCATGTCACCTGGATGGGGTTTCCGACGGCTGACTGTTCATTGCTGAGCTTGACGGGATTGATGGCAAGACGCCGTTCTCTTGAGAGGTCGAGCCGCCCCACTTTGTCTCTGCATCAGATGGCTCAATGACATGGACTGCACCGTCGCTCATGCCCAGTGCAAACTGGTTCGGGTCTGATGGATGGGCCGCAATCACTACAGGGAAGGAGTTGCCGCCTCCGCTGCTGCTGCACACCACAATTGATCATGAGTCGGAACCAAATAACTAGCTCACTCATTAGTCGGTCACTGCAGTATAATGAGTCACAAGTGCAGTGCTGATAAGCTCAATAAAAGTGTTGTATCAATTGCCTCTAAATTTCCACGAAGTTAGAGCCAGTATCGACCCGTGCTTGATTACATGAACATGTTTATACGTAAAGATAAATAAAAGCAATAAAAAAAAAAAAAAAGAAACTAATAAAATCTTGCGGCTAGTTCAACGGTGAAAATTAATACTACTATTTAAACAATCGCAAACTCAACTCAGTCAACTTACTGAAATTTCAAGTACCTCAAAGGAGCATACAGGATTCAAAGCAAGCTGCCGGCATAAAGAACATCATAATTGCTTCTATTTAAAAATATAAATGGAAGTTTTATCCAAGCAAACCTGGGGATAGGTGACGAAATATAAGCAGAAGGCGCAATCCGGCATCGAAGAGCCAAGCTTTCAGAATCAAATATTCCAACCGCACCATCACAAAATCCAGTAAAGATCAACAGGCCGTCACATGAGTATATAGCACATGACACAGGTGAGGAGAGCGAATCTCTTGGATACCACTGCAATGCAATGACTTCTATATATTATGTTGATATAATAAGAGAAAAAATAAAAACGAAAACAATGGCTTGAAAAGATGGAGACAGCATTACTGAAACAATAACCCGAAAATAATTTGCTCTCTTATGGATACACATACAGAAATGCAATTGCACACAGAGTAGTTAACCTTCTCTTCCCTTCCATTGAATATACTTTTCTACATTTTTTCTCATACAAATTCAAGGGTTAACAACAGTGATTATTTAAGGTAATTTGCATAAAACAGAAAGTGGAAACAGTTTATCTAGATGAGATCGAGAACAAAATTGAAGGGAAAGGCACTGACCGAGCGCAGGCATTCAAGTTGAGCATCATAAATTGCAATTTGGCTTTCATGAACAACCAGCAGATGAGATTGATTATTATGGAACTGCACTCGGGTTTCCCCAATCAAGGGTGCTGACTGGCCTGGAGGTGGCTGTATTGGACGTGATTTCTTCTTCTCCCATCCATCGATGCTCCAGACACACAGCTGCAATCATCATTAACAGATAAGTATGAAGGAATTGTTAACCAATCATCAAAATATAATCACAATACAAATCATTAGTAAACATACATTACAAGTATATAGATTGAAAGACCACTACCAATTAGACTTGCCTGAGCATCGGCACCAGATGAAACCAATATGTTTAAACTCTGAGAAAATGCAAGTCCTGAAATCCGTTTCTGGTGACCCTTGAGCTTGGTTTTAACCTATTGAGCACATAGTAACCACAGCTAATAAATTAGTTAAAAAATTGTAATCGAGCATAGCTACCACTCCATATAGAACTGACAAACTTGACCATGAAAGAACCAGAGTTGTCAAATACATATAAAAAGGTTGTCATTGCTGCAGCCATAAATTATGGAAAAATTTCTTTAACATAATATAAAATATAAGCGCAAGAAAACCATTTAACACATGGCATCTGAACCGGGACAAGCACCATTTTGGAACCAGAACAGAATTGAAACCAATCATATGAGGTTCAGTAGGTTCCAGTTTTATAATGCCTAAATTGCCAATATCACAGGTGCAGTCATCTCAAGGTGTATATAAACTCCATAATCAATAATTAGGGTCAAAAAACATTATGGTGAACCAATTGCATGATATATAGCTTCGCCCAAAAGGGTGTGTTATATTACTTAAATAAAAGACCAACTTTTTATTTCATAAACTATTTAATGAGAATTTGAGATGCACTGCAAGATTCTAATTACAGATCATTCTCTAGGTGTGTTTGTTTAGGGGTTTGAATTTTGAATTGGAATTTGAATAGTATAAATTTTAAATTTGACTAGTTGTATGATGTGATATCAAAGTATTGATGTGATGTTATGAATGTAAAATTAATTTTTAGTATAATATAAAAAATGAAAAATAGGTGTATGATTTGATGTTTTGGAGAGATAAAAAATTGGTGAATAGTGGAAATTTTGGAAAGTACAACAAACTAACACACCCTATGTGTAAATTATTAAGACAATAAATTTAACTATATAAAAGTACATTATGGAACATTGAAAAGTACTGTGGTCTAAGCTTGTTGATAACAATCACACCAAAAACATCATTCACTCAGCTAACACATACATGCAGCAGCCAGTTGCACAGCCATAGACTTTCTATGACAATCTTGCAAATTTGTGACATCAGAAATTACTAGAGGCCACAGTCAGTGCTCATTGGATCCATGACTACCTACTAGAGAGAGATCCTTCAACTGCAGGACATAAGGACCATACAATAGGACCGAACACTTGCTCTTACATAAAGTCTATTTCTAATATTGGAGTTGGGCATTTTAATAGAAATCCTCTTCCCAATCTTGGCTTTGCTATAAAATGAATTTTCCAAATATTTTACATGTTTAAAGCACTTCATATCTCGCAAAACATTTTATAATTAAGTTAGTAATAGCTACACATAATAATTCACTAGTAATAAGAATTACAAATGCAATGGTCTGCAATGCTGATTGTTTCCTATGAATGAAACTCAAATATCCAATTCCAAATGTAAATCAAGGATTGCAATCTTACCTCATCAACCCTCACATTGTAAATCTGTATTGTAGAGTCTTCCATTCCAATTGCAATCACATTGTTATCCTGAGGATGAAATGCCAGATAAGTAGCTGCAGGTGGCGGCGGCATGAAAGTTGTCATGACCTGATTAGAATCAAGACATATATAAATTTGTCAGAGGACATGCAAAATAGCTGTAAATCCATTCAGAATCTCTATGCAATAGAAAGCATTCTCAAGGAACATCAATAAAAGTGTCAAACATGCCTTGAAGGTCATCATGTTAAACAAGGAGACCTTTCCCCCTGATGCAGACATGACATATGAATCATTCTTGGACAATGCGATACATGCAACTGAGTCTTCAGACGGTTTGGCGTCATTCAAGTCATTTGACATGAGAGCCCCATTAGTTGGCTGCCACAGCTGAGGCACACTAGAGGCAGATGACTGAAAGTTCACATTAAGCCATTCAGTTAAAGATGAAGTTGAGAATAAAAAAATTTACAGCACAAGAAAAATGAAAACTCAAAACCCTGACCTTTCCAGATGGATTGCGTTCATTGCGCTGCCATTTCCAAAGCTTATGGACAGCATTGGAAGCTAGTGCCAGAACAGCAAGCCCAGAATTTGTGTACAACAATCGCACAATCTAATCAAATAGCATAATATAAAGGCGTAAGCAAATGCTGGCAATGACCAGAAATGTTTGTAAGAACATAATGCCAATAAGAAAGGGGCCTTTATCCATAACAAAGACAAGCACCAACTGTAAGAAAAAAACACCAAACAAATTCAACATATCTTTCATGTAACATACTTTGCTTGGTGTGAGTGAGTCAGGTAACTTCAGCGTCTTTAGCTGAGAAGGTTCAGATACATCCGGGAACTTCCAGGTTTTATTAATTTTGTCAGGAGCCTCGAGAATCCTAGGTTTCACATCAGCTACCCTGCTGCTTTCCATGCTAGCCTGTGTTTGATCAAATTAAAAGAGAATGGTTTAGAATTTAACAGAACTTCATTGAGTAGAACCCTTTCGCATCCAAGATAACAATGAAAGCAACATATTACCAAAAGGGACATTGGCTGCTGAACTCTATCTGTGCGCTCAAGGATAGGAGATACTGTGGCTGAAACATTGGTAATGGGACCTAATGCGCCAGCAAGGGCAGGCTGCAGTAAAAGTGGCAAATAATAAATCAGGACAACAATATCTGCAACAAGTTATGAGGATCTAAGTGTAAAAGATAATAGAAATACTTTGACATTCATTGGCTCAGAAAGACCACGAGACCCATCAAATCCTCTTGTTTCCAGCATTCTCAACATGCGCTGCCCATCAGTATTTGCCAAGATCTTAATTCCGTTGTCACTGGTTGTAACAGCCAACAGTGAACCTTCCTTATTGAATCTTAATCTAGGGCTTGCCTGCAAGAAAAGTAAAATGTAGAGATGCTTCATTACTATCACAAAATTAAGGACATCGAAACATATGAGTTCAAGATACTCAAGAGACTAACAGGGAGTCCACCGTCAGCATCTGTATAAGTGAGGATGCTGGTATTATCCATGTCCCAAAATTTTATCTGAAACTCATCACCAGCGGCCAAGAATCGGTTCCTGGTTGTGTCAAACTGCACAACACCCAATGAACGCTTCCGGAAACCAGAGTATGTCCTCTTGATGGCACCTTCACTCTCATTCCACTCAACCAGGTGGGATTCACCTTCTTTGCTGGTTCCACAAGAGAAGAGCCTGAAAGAAATGCTTGAGTAATAATTAGCTGGAAAAGGCTCAAAACGTGCGCACATATAAAATATAACAAAACATATAAAGTGGGGAAGTCTCAAGGCTCAGGCCAAACTTGAAGTAATAAACCTCAACAAAGATGCCAATCCCTAGATTTCTATTCCTACAAACTACATTATGATATATAATCAAGTATAATTTTTCCTCAATGATACAAAAACCCATGTTTCCAAGGCAAATAAAAAATGCAAACTTCAAAACTAGATAATTAAACTCCTTCACCTTCAGTACTTCAATATTAGAAAGAAATTAGCAATTTTGAACTAATATATGAACATTAGAACATAAAACAAATGACTACCTCACACAAAAACTTGAGTGCATAGGAAGATGAATAATTTCATATTTAATTCCTTCAACAGTCTAAATAAATTAAGTTACCATATCTGAATTCTTAATCCCAAGTACTCACTGAAGACATATGGGATAAAGCAGCTGGATAATGAAGAATGCTCTGTTTGGGCTTGAACATAAACACCTTAACAAAACCATCAACCCATAGATTCCCATAATTTCCAGATATGATGAAGTATTCATTACATTGCTCGTGACCTCCATCAAGTTTCCAAAATAAATCCGGACTAAAAAAATTGAAGTAACAGTACATGAAGTTAGATATATGTTGACCACCAGGCGAGTAGAGCAATATGATACAGTATTCTTATCAACCTGACAAATGAATACTCTTTAACTCAACAAATGACAACATGATCTCCCAACCTCTTTATCCTTCTAACAATATAAAATTCTCTCTCTCTGATAAATTTTTCCAGCCCAATTTGCTCAGAATTATTATGCCCTGCTAACACTGGCATGCATGTTATTTTGAATTTCATTACCAATTTCCATCAAAAAAAGAAAAAAGATGACTGCTTCGATGCAGAAACATATTAAAGTTCAGAATCAGATGTTACAGGAAATCACATTCTTCAAGGGTAAAGATAAAACTTAAAAGAGAAAAAATTTTAGCCACCTGGTTCCATCAGCACTGTATGCCATTGTTGTGCACCACAGCCCCGGGGCATCATAATCCACTCTTGATCCCAATGAATCATAAAGCCAAGCTTTTATTTTCCCATCAATGGCAGTAGAGAATATAAACTGCATACTCATTTGTCAGATAAACTTTTCTATCTTTCATAAAACAAATACAGAAGTTAGTCCAAATTCCAAAAAGGAGCCTCCTGGCCTTCAAAAGTTACCTGAATATTCTCTTTATAGTGAGGGCAGACGGAGTACACAGGAGCTTCATGGCCTTCAAAAGTATATTGTCTGCGCCCCGAAACAGCATCCCAAACCTGTAAATGAAGTTTAATTAATACCACAAAATCCCAAATTAA
Organism: Andrographis paniculata; assembly: GCF_009805555.1. Lineage (NCBI taxonomy): Eukaryota > Viridiplantae > Streptophyta > Magnoliopsida > Lamiales > Acanthaceae > Andrographis > Andrographis paniculata. The sequence goes on along the minus strand of NW_026137634.1, from coordinate 121,693 downwards.
AGGACTCCACTATTTTTACTGGATGCTACCTTAATGGTTTTGTCATCCCCGCATGTAACTATGCAGAGCTGCTTATTGGGATGGGCAAAAGCAATGTCATTCACGCCACCAATGTGTGCATCAATCTAATATTTGAAAAGTTAAAACAGTTATTTTATTTTAATGTTAGAAAGACAACGAGAGGGAGGGAAATATAGAGATGATACGAGGCAATTCTCACTTCCAAGTGCTGCCGTAACTCTCCAGCTGGACTGTAGGTATATATCTGAACAATGTGCTTCGAAAAAGCAACACCTACAAAGTAAATATAAGAATAATCAACAATTAACAAAAGACATGAACAAAGTTTTAAGTCCAAGAAATCGAGTGAGAGCTTTCAGTACCGAGTATAGATCCATCTGGGCCCCATACACATCTATTAACTGAGATGGTTGCATCTTTAACCAAAGTTGTCTAAACAGCACAAAATTTTAACTTTCAAAAACACACACAGCCAATTGGGAACTTCATGTATATATATATATATATATATATATAGAGAGAGAGAGAGAGGGACTAATAAAAACTGTCGATCAAAATCAACAATAAAATGCAATTCAATATACAACCAACAAAACCCGTAAATACTCACTTGGAATGGCATTGAACAAGCACCTATCTCCCAAACTTTAAATGTTTTAAGGGCCAACCTTTCACGAGAACCAACTTCCCATATGCTAATATCACCAACATTTGTTCCAACTGCAATATAAATAACAATTAATCACATGGTCATTCTTAAACTCAGGCAGTTTTATAAATAACAATTTCTTGTTCTCTTGTCTAAAGAGAACAAGAATATCAAGCAGAAATGGGACAGAAAGGGCAGTATATAACCTAGAAGAACAGTCTGTTGCTGTGGATGAAAGTCCAGGCTCATAACATTCGATCCTTGACTAAGGTTCCTCACAACAGTTTTGGGAAGGTCATCGGTTGAATAGACATTAGGTGGATGAGTAGAGCCAGAAAAGGACACCTATACAACATCCAAAATGTGACAAATCACAAGCTATAAAGCATTCTCAAAACAAGGTAGGTGCAAATATATATATATATATATATAAGCCACCACCATACTGATGGAGTACAAGTATACGTGTCCATACTTCATCAGGTTGCCCAGCGCGAAGACGCTTCATTAAATGCTCAGAATCAGCAGTCTGATAATCCATTCCAGGACCACCCGGAGGGGTACGTGGATGTTTCAAAAACCCAGCTGATAACAATAGATGAAAATACATGGCATTGTCATTCTTACACACTGACTCAACACAAGTGTAATTTTGAGCAAGATTGAACTTCAATATACACATTATAAAATATAAAATACTATAAACTATAAAAATAAAGTAAGCAGTTTACGTATGAAAGATTACATAAAATCCAATACCAGTTAAAAGAACAAACACACAAAAAATAAATAAAAACAGATTATATAAAAAAATGTGACGGCGGCTGCAGCGTGCCTTACCTGGCAGAAGACAGGCAGCACAGTGGGAGACAAAAGGTGAAAGGCGAAAAGGAGATATAAAAAACAGGAGGGCAGAGAGCGGCAGCTATGAGCAGGAGAAATTCAGAAAGAACGATAAAATAAACTTTTCCGTTTTCAAAAACAGAATAAGAGCTAATTAATCTCAATTAAGCCTAGTAAATGAAAATAAATAGTAATACAATCGCCTTGTTCCATGCAGGGTCGGCCCTAGACAAGGGCGAAATGTCCGCCCAAGGTCTACTACAAAAATAAAGACATGTTTATCTATATATATCATGCCTAACATGTTATATTTATACATTTTTTGCTCAACATTGCTAAGTTCCCGCCCATTACCCTTTTAACATATTCCTCAAAGTGCACGTAACGTGAGACTATTTCACTATGGGTGGAGCTAGAGGAACACTTTAGTTGTCTACTATCCTCTTCTAGTCTTCTAACTTTGTCTATGTAGCTAATTTTTCTCTCTACCAACATACTCTCCAGAAAATATATCTATACCAGTTAACTAAAGAAGCCCACACTTCCCAGAGCCCACTATAAGAAACAGCCAATTGCTTTATTTTTTGTGTTTATTTTGTAGGTAAAAATAAAGCATATTACTATGTAATATGTATATTTAAAGAGGCCCTCGTTTTAATTTAACACCAGGCCAACCAAAAGTCAGAAACAGCCCTGACACCATGGCAACAGCATATTTGGCGTCGCCTTGCCATAGAAAATGGCACAGAGACTGAGCCACAAGCCATATGCTGACTCTGGAAATAAATGCCATGGAAAATTTGAACAACTGACCAGAGCTAGGTGCCTGAACAAGGCCAGGGGGAGCAGCAGCAACAGCAGCATGAGGCATAGATGGATTTGCAGCACTCATCCAACCTGCAATAGCACTTGGAGGAGAAACTACTGGCTGGAAAGGCTGCAAAAAGAGACAGAGGGGACATAGGATGCTAAAAGATTGTGCCTCAAACAGTTATACGACAGTTAGTTTTAACAATTCAACTTACACCATGGCCTCCAAGAGGTGGAAATACACCAGGTTTAGGAACAGGCCCAGCAAGTGGCGCATTTGAAGGAGGGGGAGCACGTGTGCCATTACTAGATGCACAAGTATGGTCTGTAAAGAGTGTTTTGATGTCTGGACTTGGTCGTGGATTCTTGCAAAGCTGATGCTGCCAATTGAGACTGCAAGACCCTCATACAGGGAGCAAAATATTCAGACATTAAACATAACAAATCATAAAGAATACCTGAAGGCAATCAAAGCAACAATTGGACAACAACATATCCAACATCACAACAGATTGCAGATTTTATTGTGTGCGTGTCTGTGTACCTTTGGTTGATAAGTGTCCTCAACCTCGAAGCCTTAAAAGCAGGAAATGTGAGCTTGTCGCGAAACAATGGGTTTGCTTCTATAAGCTTCTTAAGCTCAACCAGCATAATGGTGCGTGCTGACTTTGTATCTCCATATTTAGAGAGCTGTTCATTCTGCCTACATATATTCACCAAAACAATTAAGGGTTCGGAATGGTATAATGACTGATGTACAAAAATGTTACCTAAAATTGTCAAGGGTCAATAGTTGTGTGATCTCTTTAAAAAGATCTTCATTGAAAGAGGCAAACACCTTGAGATCTTTAACAAGAATCTCAACAGCTTTGGCACGATCTTGTCTGCAAATCATTGGACATTGTTAACAATAAGAAGGGCTAACATTTCTTACATAGATCAGCTGCACATAGTGATGCTACAAAAGATCAGACCTGTCAAGAGCTTCAAGATATTTCTGCTTTCTAATCTCAAAGAATATTTTCATAGAATAGCGGTTGTCCTCAACCTTGGTAAATCCACTTAAATACCGCTCAACCTCCTCCCATTCACCGGCTTGAACTTGATCCTCAAAGTACTTCATATTGAAGAAAAAACCAGATTCTTGCTCCAGCCTAGGTTTATTTATTAAACATACAATTACATCAAAAAGCAACAAAGAAACAATTAACTTCCCATGAAGCATTAAGCGAAAACTACTTTGACATTTATTCATGTAGAATGATGCATGAAATAAGATAGAGAAATAGGACTGGCTAATTAGAACAATATAATCAACCATGTATGACTGATGTTTTTTATACTTCATTCATCCCCCCACCTCACCCCGTCCAAAAATCAAACGACATAATAAAGACTGATTACTTCTGATCAATATTCTTTATATGTCTGAATTGTTTAAATTATAAATTAAGCATAAAAGAATGTCTTAGCTTAAGTTTATTGAAAACTCAAGGAGGTGTGTAATGAATCGTTTCATGATGAACACAATTCTTGCATAACATAAGCAACAAATAACTTACTTGTGCACGGTCTCCTTGAACTTTTCCTCATCCAAGAATTGTAATATCAAGAAAACTAGTTCCCGGCTTAAGGACGACATAGTGACGCCTCCCGGTATCCCCAACCACTCCAGTGCAAAATCCCCACTAATAAACAATATAATTCAAAGAAGTACAATACAATCAAACAAAAGGGCACTAATCTCCCAATTCTATCAACTTCAACACAGACAGAGCGAGCACCCTAGGCACCCTTCCTTCTTAATGAAACAACAGATTCCCCCCTAAATCAGGGTAGCATTTCATACACATTGCAGTGTTCTAATCTCCGGAAACCACAAGCTTGAAAACAAATCTACAAGGGCACAAAGATACTAATCCTATAATGTTAGCAATTGCTTCATCCACATATCAACTTCAACACAAACATAAATACCCTGTCTCCATCTTTGAAATCCACATGGTTAAGCCTACAGCACGTCCCAAGATGCTAACAGTCACAGAGCATATTACAAGGCGAAAATAAACCCCGAATGGGAAAAGTGAGAAACCCTTGAAACTAGCACGATCTACAAAACTTGCAGTGAATACAATTGAATCCCCCCGCGAAATAGAAGCACCTCCTCACAAATTAACCCCACCTCCTCCACAACCTTTCTCTCAAACCCTTGCCGCTAACGAAATCAAAACGCAAACGCTTTACAGTTCCCAGATCTGAGTCGGCATCCCATCCTCGCGAAACTAAACACAGGGCCCTCGCTCGCTTGCAATAACCTCGGAATTTTCGCAAGGAACAAACGCTAGGGTTTTTCTTTCGGGTGGGAAGAAAGAACCCTCCTTTTTCTTTTCACTTTGGTGTTTTTATCTGCTGCCCTCCCCTACAATTAATTACTCCACTTTCCAGCCTCTACACTCTTACCTCACCATCTATCTATCTATCTATCTATCTACGTATGCAGCTGCAGGATGTATACACCTCGGCTCTCTCTCTCGCTCGCTCGCTCGCTCGCTGTCCCTTCTCTCTCTAGTCTAGATACCACTCGCTATCAAGTATTTATATATCTGGGAATATGGTATTTATTTATAGGCATTTAATTTCAATGAGATCACTTTTCCCTTTTTTTCACAAGCCTAGGCTAGCTTGCTTGCCCTCGAAACGATGGTTTTAAGATTTGTCAGACTTCTGGTGATGTCTTTCCTGGGGCTGGGGACGATTACCAACATTTCATTTTCATGTTCCCTCTTAAAAAAAAAATAATAATAATAATAATAATTATCGTTGTAAAGATCAATCTAACCTAGTTTTGGGGTTGAGGTTAGAGTTAGGGGAGATTACAATTGACAAGTTAATTATGACAGTTGAAGATATCATCAGATCAGATCAGATCAGACGAATAATAATACCCCATATATATGTTTTAAGAAATAGACAAGATTGTTATAATAACTAAATAAATAATAGTACTACTATAGTGGAAGAATTGAACTCAACCGTTTTAAAACAGAATCTTTATTTTATCGTGATTTGTAAGGCAAAGGCAAGGGCAAGGCATCCGGAGTGTGCGGATTGGATTAATAAGCTCTTACAAACATAGGATAAATTGTTAAGGTATCTATGTAATGCCTTGCATTTGAATTTGGATTTCTACTTTGAAAATAATCAAAATTTAAATTAAATCAATATTTAATATATTATAAATAGATATTCAATAGTATAACTTTTTATTAAAAAAAGATATTTTTTTTTAATTTTTTTTTTTCAGAAGTCTAATTTTGTAGATTTTGTGGATAAAAATTTTTGAGGAAGAGTTTGAAACTATATTCAAATCTAAGTAAAATTTTCCTATATCATTTAAGTATATAATAAAAATTTATTAATTGATGGCATAATAAAATTTCAAACATAATGGTTACTTGGCTAGTGATAATAATACATTGAATAGTCAAATATAATGTTATTGGGACATTGGTTCGCACCGAAAGTGCGCACTGGGTAAATCCCCAGCCGAACCTAATACCAGGTCCGATAGGCAAGTCATACTGGGTGAACTTGACAGATGACCTAAGGCGGGGACAAGTTATTATTATTATTATTGAATGAGGCTTGACTATATGAAATATTCGAAATTTACTTCTAATCTAATACAAGCTATGTATTTGAACAAGTATAGACAGACATAATATCTATTGCAAACTTTTAACACATGTGAAATGCATACAAATTAAAGGAATTTATGCCCAAAATTACAACAATATCACCCACCAGTCCACACATAGACGATAGATACACTTCCTTCCTTGGAGAACCCTAATTAGAAAAGTATCCCCTGACGACACCACCTCTGTTGAGGGATTCGTAGTTGGGAGCATAATCGTATTGAATCCATTGCGCAATTGCGGGTGACCATCGGTACGCACTGTTTTCATCAAACCTCCAATCGCAAGTCTCATATTTGCTTTTGCTGCACTCGTAGTCGAATTTGTAGGCAACAAATGTTCCCATGTTGGTAGAGCAGTTGAACATGGTGGAGGAGGGGTAGAAGAGTCTTTTCCTCACACGGAACTTGTATTGGCCCCATGACGCTAAGTGTGCCACTTCGAACTCGTTGTCGAAGGAAAAGCATCGCACACTAAGGAAGTTGGTGTGGTTGTTGGTCAAAACGACGATCTTGTCCTCGTAGTTGGGCTCCGCAGCGACACACCACGAGATGAGGAAGAGGAAGAGGAAGAGGAACAGAGAACATAATGCACGCATGGTGGCATGCGTGTTTGTATGTTGTGTTGCTTTTGTTTTTTCTTTTGTACTCTCCTCTTCCTCTTCGTGTAAATATGATCATCGTGTTAGAATTATATGATAGAATTTTTAGCTTGAAAACTATAATAATATGGACGAGATGAAATATAACACATACTTAAGAAGACATGCATATTTGTATGATCCATTCCTCTTAATTATTATTTGTGCAATTCAAGTATATTTATTTATATTTTCATGTTAAATTAAGAAAATAGAAATGCTGGCTTGAATAAATAAATAATATTGAATACTTCATAATATAGCAACATTCCACAAAACTCTGCAACAAACATTAAATAACACACATGCTGTTGCATTCTGGCATAAACATATTAGATACTTGTGCAATTCACTTCACATTAACAAATAAATGTTCACACGAATCATGATTCATCTAGTCCTGCAGATTCATATACAAATGAAATTCTATCCAATATTTCCACAAACATAATATTGGATTATAGACTAAACTCTGCATTAATTATTCAAGTATTTAAATTTGATTAAATGACATATGCAAATTACTTAAAAACAACCTAGGAAGGAAAGAAAGAAACGTAGGCTTTAAGGTTTTCTAAATTTTTATTTTTTCTATTTTCTTTCGAAAATGATAAAAGAAAATTGAGTAAAAGTATATATGTAAATAAAAGTATAACAGATGAAATTTAAATCCTTCACTTGCATATTCAGATCCCTTTTTGATTGATTAGATAGATGCATGATTAGTTTTGAGAAACTTGCTGGGCAATTCTTGATGTGAATGATGAAGATTCATAGCCATGACATGACATGACACGACATCAAGAAAGAAACCTTAAAAAGGGGAGGGGAATGCAAAGCAGAAACCTTAAAAAGGGGAGGGGAATGCACAGCACAGCATAGCATAGCATATTCATACCTTTGTGTGGACTTACTTGGAAATGGGGAATGATCACAAACCTTTTGTCTCTAATGATGGACCATTGCAATATAGAGAGTGCGTGAATGGCCCCCAACGAGGAGGCAGCAATTCCCTTGAATTTCTCCCTACCAAATTATTCCTGTCCGCCACATTTATCTTAACTAAATTTAGGCCATTTCTATAACGCCATCTAAAAATAGGAAGTAGCACTAAATAAAGGTACCGACAAGAAAAGCTTAAAAATAGTACATAAAAAGTTATTTTGCTAAACTTTTGTACTAGTTAGTTATCCACAATACAATACAATACAAGTGCAGGCGTTTAACAGGTTAATGGAAGGGGGGTAATCCGACATTGGATAACAAGACAGGATAACTAAATTAACGACTGTTTGCAAGAAACATCCTTCTCAACAAGTCACGGGTGTAAACGGATATGAGCTGGTCATGATATAGATATTACTCTAATTGATGGACGCAAGCAACACTCTGTACCGAAAAATCAATTGCTATAGTTGGAACATCAAGCTTACCTTACTAGACAATATGATTCGATTGCGTAGCATAATAATTGCATGTATTCTTTTGAGATTCAAATTCATAGCTGCCAATGGTGTGAGATTGTTCGACTTTATGACACTGGACAGTCCCTGTTGGCTCATCATCGTGATGAGTAGCAGACGTATTGCCAGCTATGTGTGCCTGGTTTTTATCGACTCTGATTTCATCTAACTCAGCTGCTTCAAAAGAGTGGAAAATAGGATGCAAGTATGCTTCAGCCAAGAACAATTTTAAGTTGGCATCAGATTTGCTAGTTCGATCCTGCAAATCTTTGTCCATGGCTGCCTGAAGAAGCAAAAAGAAAACCAGGCAATTCAGAGAGCCGATTTTCTCCATGAAGTAAAATTAGAAAATTGTCCGTGGGGTTTAGATTGGTAAACTCAAGTGGTATAAACAACATGGGAAATCTTACCTCAATAGGGTACTTTCTGAATGCGGGCTCAAAGCAATTCTTGCAATACTTGTGGAAGGTCAAAGTCAGCACTGGTAATGCCCCAAGCAATGCAGTCGAGTTCACACTCTTTTTCGTGCTGAGTAAGCCCATCAACAGCAATTGTGAGATTATCAGGCTCGCTATAATTCGACTATGAACATGTGGCCAAAATGCCGCAGCACTCTCATATTTTTGGTTATACACATTGATGACCTGAAAGACAGCATAGATAAAACTTTACGCGCTAGTATCACATAGTTTCTAACAAGAAAATGATCAACCCGGGAACGATGGACAGGAACTAACCTGATGCCGGTATACAAAATGGGCGAATGCGAAAAATATGAGTATAAAAGGGAGCAGGATTGGCGTAACAACCATGTACACAAGGCCCAGAAGGAAATACAGCTGAAGACTTGGTAAAGTCTCAGGATAATCAACACCTTTCGGGTCCATCGCCACATCCAAGTCCCTCTCAGTTTTGACAATGAGCATTCTCTTTAGGTGGAAAATAAGCAGAGGTTTTAACCGAAGAATTTCACTAGCAATTCCGGCCCAACCATCCACCATTATATACGTTATAAAGAAAGTTGCTTTCATAGGAATTGACACACCGATATTTCTTGGGATCCTGCAACAAAAGAACTTGTATTCATGCCATATTTTTGGTCTTGATAGTTACTTTTCAACTAAAGCTAAGTTGTAGAGAACATTACTGGGTAGCCGATTGATGAAGAAAAGCGTAAAGCTGCTGGAATGCTGTTCCAGCAACAATGCTTCCCAAGAACACGTTGACAAGCATGAAATAGTAGTACTTCGCAGCAGTCCTTCGTTCCAACACAGAGACAGCCACATGTCCTTCGACTTTTGACATGAACATTAAAATCATCGGAAGGACCAACAAGAAGATTTTCAGAGCCAAGCCTGGAAGGAAACCCTGCAAGAGGGACTTGACAACCTTCCTGCACAATAGAGTCAAGGAGGCATGAAATTACAATGCGTCGTTGAACAATATGATTCTTTGATATCATTGTCTCTCACCATTCTATTAGTGGTCTGAGAAAGGGAGCAACTTTTTCAAGGCCTTCCAGATTTGCTAATGACTGTACAAAAGCAATGGGTATCATGTAAAAGAAGACCAATGCAAACATAGCAATTGCAATCACGAGTCTTCGTATGGTGAGCGATACAAATGGTATTGCCAGGTTCTTCCAGTAGATATCACGGGGCTCGGGTGCCCGGTTTGTGGACCACAGTGTTGGATAGTTGCTCTGTTGTGTCTGTGCACAGACAGCCGCTCCCCATCTAGAATTGAATGAAACAAAGGCAGCAGGCGTCATGGCTTTCGGATCCCTCAAAACTTTTTGGCGTTCCACCGTCAACTAAGGATGCAAACAAATTCTTGTATGAAACTGTTATATCTTTATGATGAATTGTTAAGATAAATAGCGGATCAAACTATGTAGGAGATGGTCCAAATTGAAAAAGAACTAGTGAGCTTACTTTCATGTCAAGATCTTCTATCTGCTTTCTGTAGAAGTCAATTGAATCAACTTTCTCACCCCAAAGTCCAAGGAATCCTTTCTGAATGACAAATAATATGAGACATATTGTATGTTTCTTAGAGAATCTCGTGAGACATACTTTAATGCCAAAAGAGGAGATACCTTTCTAGTAGGCCTTTTATTTTGTCGGTCGAATTTAAGTAGGTTGTAGTCAAGCCAATTCTGAAGCTTATTTCTTTTCTTAACAAGTTTGGAGAACTTTTTAGCATTGTATACCGCCTGCATGAAATTTAGCATAAGCCATGGAGCCAAAAAAGGAATCAAGAACCAATTAATGACATTAATAAGTCACCGCAAGAAAAGGTATCTGTAGGGATATCATAGAGAAAAGCCTTTCAATGATCATAAATCGGGTAATGGCCAATTACCTGGTGACAGAGATAATGATCAGGATGGTTTCTCTGAAAGAAACTTTCAACGCATTCTGAAATTGAACGTCCAGAATCATGGGGAACATTCCTAACTAGAACCTGTTTGTAATTCACACATCTCAAATAGTGGCAACTAGAAAAGGTAAAAACAAGGAAACCTCATTTTGATCATTGATGCTTATTATTGAACACTTGACATCATCCAACTAACCGTGAATTGCTCTGCACACCTGCCCTGAAGAGCCAAGAAATTGAGTCTCATAGATGCAACTCTTCCGTATTCCTTATAAAGCATAAAGCAAACCCAAAACGTAAACAGGTACTGCATTGATATGTGGATGAAAAACCTGCAATTTTATCATATGGAAGGATTTCAGTGAAATTGAGAGCATCCCAAACTCAAATCCTCTTCCTTTTATTTCTTTTATTTTTAAAAATAAAGACATATCAAACTTACTTATATGATTTGGGGCGTACATTTGATATCGAAAGCTTATCAATGTTGCTAACAACCAAGTCACGCTGCAAAAGGAATAAAGTGCCACCCGATGCGTTCACTGGAATCAATACTAGGATTGCTACAACTGCTATTGGTCCGAATATCATCAAGCTGGCAATGTTAAAGTTAAAACAATAAAATTGTAAATATCATTGTGAAACTTAAACAAAGAGGTGAAGCACGGCGCACAAGAATTAAAAAAACGTCCACTGTTGACCTTGTGGAGCTTTTGCCACTTTCATTTCCAAAATCATAACTCAATGTTGTTGGATCCATTGGGAATTAACAAAAAGGAAAGTTTTACTGATAAAAACTTGATAACGTAGATGGGGCAGATGGGCTACCTTGAAAAATTGTAATCGTTGTAAGTGTTCATCACCAGGTTAGAGTTCATCCTGAACCAGTTAGAATCTAAAAATTCTAGGAATATAAATGATAAGGGGATCGAGGGGCTTATCCCCTTCAAGATTTATTATTTGTGTTATCATGTGAGGTGAAAAATGGGAAGAAAAAAAAAAGAAGATAAATAGTCCCCAATACATACTGTGATTAAACTAGTAAACTAGAAGAAATTTCAAACTACAGGAAACAAAAGCTAAATTAATCTGCACACAAATAAAAGTTATAGTTTGTGATTAAATGTTGATTTAGTTTCTTACCAAAAAAAAAAAAAAAATCATGTAAAATTGAAAGCCCATACAAGAATAGAATTCCATGAATTATGATGAAATCAAAATTGCATTTGACCTTATTAGATCAATATGTCTTAAGAAACTCACCATGTATATCTTCCATACATGTTGATTAAGAGTAATACTAGGTAAGATTTTACACGTGAATCCCGTGTGGAAATAGAAATTCAATGGATCCATAGACATCTAAGCAAATAAATCCGATTTAAAGAAAATCAAAGAACCGAAAGGCATCAATAATACTAATAATGTAATAAAAAATCATTAGACATTCCTAGACAAAAGTGAAGAGAAGGGAAGAGAAGAGAAGAGACATTCAATAGCTAATCAAAGCTTCTTCGAAACAAGAGTAACAATGGAGTCTTGAGAATACCCGAGGGTGTAAATCCGCAGGAAAACCGCAGAATCAAGGCCGGCATGGGTGATAATCTCCTGCTCGCTCATCTTCAAAGCCTGAGGGATCCAATTGAGGAAAGTTAAGTAAGTCCTCATATCCAAGTTGACGAATTTGCCCATCACACTACCCCCACGGCGCCTCGGGCTGCTCCTCTTCCCGGCGACGTACCATTTCGTGAAGTAGACCCTGTCGTTAATAGGCTGAATCCTCAGCAGCGCAAACGCCAGCAGGAATGCGAATGCACTCAGAAGGTTGATAAGCGCGGAAACCCCGATATCTCCGAGCGTAGCCATGTCCGCCGCCGCAACAACGACGAGATCGAGGGGACCGGTTTAAAGGGGGAGCGTCGAGAAGCACGCGCAGGAAGGAATATTTCTCCGACTAGGGCTTGACGTGTGCGCGAGTATTCTCTCTGGTGCAAGCAAGTGGAAATCTGAGGTCGCTTCGGTGATTGGGAACTTGAGAGGATGGACTGGAAGTGGCTGCGGGGGCAAAGCAAACAGTATCCGACAAAGCAAATCATCTGCAACACTTTTGAAAGGTGAAAGGGTGCAAAAAGGAGCGGATTTTGGCGCTGTTTTTTGTTTTTCTAGCATGTTCTCTTTTCTTACTTTCTTGCATCTTTTGACTTTCATCTTTTGTCTCTTAGTCTCTGCCGGCGGAAGGGCGGTGGCTGTGGCTGATGTCCTCGCCGATCGCCGTGACATTGGGAAATCTCGTCTCATCGGCATTCCTGGAAGACAGTACTGTTGTACTGCAGTACAGAAAATAGCGCCATGATTATTTAAAAAATACCAATCATCCATCAATGTTCATGGAATTGTTCTTGAAAGATAAAAATAAAAAGCAAATGGTTTGTCTGCAATACGGATCTCAATAGTTGGGCTCAATTCGGATGAATTCGTAGCTAGTTTTAGATAATTGGGCCCAACGAAATTGGGTTGGCCCATACTAGGGGGCCCATATTCTTTTCTTTGGGAAAAAGAAACACCAGGGGATTTAGAAGCCGAGGAGAGTGTGTTCATACACAGACAGATACCAGGGTTACATAGGCACTTCCTCGTAAATCTCCGCCCTTCGTCTCCGAAATCTTGGACTGGTAAACCCCACTATTCTACGTCGATTGAGCGGTGGAAGGAAATCCATGGCGGCCTTGCAGTATTTGGAATCCCTACGGAATGCTCACCCGGAGCTCTCCGAGTGGTACAACACGCTTTCAGATCTGTACCAGAGGAAGCTGTGGCACCAGCTTACGCTCAAGCTAGAGCAGTTCGTGGCTCTCGCTGTGTTCCAGGTCACCAATTGTTTAATCTTTTCCTGAATATGGATTTTAGATTTGTTGCGTATTGCTTTTATTTTTACTTCTATTTTTGTGTCATCTGAATTGTATGATTTGATTGTTTGTTTGTGCTTTGTTGTTTCAACGAGATTTTTTTTTTTTTTTCAACCTTTTCCTATATTGATTTTGGGTGAATTAGGTTTGGTTTTGTGTTCGACTTATTGATGCGACATAGGAAAGGGTTTTAGGGTTAAGTTGTCCGTAAACTTTCTGTGTAAAACCTTCTTTTACTGGTATTGTGTTTTAACTTCGTTAAGAAGCGGATGCAACTTCCATTTAAGGTGTGGGAAAAATGGAATCATTGTAAAATTAGGGTTTTGCCCTGGTTATAGGGAATAGAGAGTAACTATTTGACCTAGAAGATAAAAATAAATGTAGATGGTTTGAAGTAAGAAGGTATTTGGTTTTGATGTTTGATGGTTTAGCGAACGTTTAGTGTGAAAAACTTAGTCATTAATCAGAAATATTATACTTGGCTTCTACAGATATTCTGCTGGCCATAGTTATTAAGAAGTTGTTCCAATTTCACATTTGACAGAGTGACATCATAATAATGATATAGGGGGAGCCGGTAATTGACCGCTAGAAGTATATTGTAAACCCCATAAATGGAGCAGATATGTTTTTATTAATTTAATCTTTTGTTCAAAGAGATTAGTCGCAGCTTTGGTTTCAGAATGCCTCAGTTATTAGGTGATCCTGATTTCTAGCCTCCTACTGACATTTGTGCTCCCCTTACCCCCAAGAAAGAACGAGACCGACTAATCAATTGAAATAGTATGAAGAACTGATTCAGTTCACTCTATTCAATTTTTTCATATGAATATGTGTGTGTATATATTTATATCTATTGCTAAAAGGTGTATCAACACTGTTCTTTGGGGAAATTCAGTGGTTACCTTCTGCAATTCCTCCCAAATGTGTTACATGATTGTATGCACCATTACTTTATGTAAGATGTTAGAGTCTCCTTTCTAACTCTTGTGTGTTTCAAGTAAATTGATATTTTTTAATGAGACAGAGACACTTAGAGAGAAACATTCATAGTGTCTTATTTCCATGTGTTGGAAATGACTTACTTTGATTGTTACAGCATATGCAAACTTTCTTGTATGGTGCTTGGAAATGTATTTGTAACGTATGTCCTCGACATGGCATTTTATGCTTGAATAATTGCTGCGCATGCATACGACATGTAGTCATCAAATATCTGTAGATACAATATTTTACCTTCGGAATTGTTTTCAAGATGCTAGACATTTAATTGTTTTTATTCTGACCACTACTTTGTAAGACTAAGCGATCCCTATTGGTTTACCACAATTTGTATCTAGTCTGCATTTTATAAAGGTTGTGTATTGTATGACATGCCTTCATAGAGCAGACCACAATCCCATGGTATTAATAGAGTATTCTACTTATTACTCCTAGGAAGCTGACAATAGCTGCATGAAACTATTGATCTCAAAATACGATCCATCAATTAGTATTATGCTGTTAGACTATGATCTGGGACTATTCCTCAACCTTCACCACTCAGAGGAAAACAGAAGAACTTGTAAACAATTTGTTTTGCTTAAGCTTGTGTATCATGAAACTCTTAGTTTTTGTCCTTGGGCTTGCAAATTTGTCGATCAATATTGGCAGTTACTTGGATTATTAAGGAGAAGCTTATTTTTTTCTCTATCAGTTCATATTTTAAAATCCCGATCATTGTGTTCCAACTCTTCTTTCTTCTGTGACATGAACTTAGGCCGGAGATGCCCTGATCCAGCTTTACCAAAATTTCATAACTGATTTTGAGACAAAGATCAATCTTCTCAAGCTTGCACATTTTGCTGTCTTAGTCTCTCGGAAGTACTCAGAGAAAGAGGCTGCCATAAACTATCTTGAAGGTGTTATTGAAAAACTTCGTAATACTAGAGAAGCACGCATAGAAGAGCCGATACTTTATGTCAAAATGCAGATTGGTCTGTTCAAACTTGAGCAGGGAGATCAGAAAGAATGCAAGAATCTTCTGGAAGAGGGAAAGAGTACTCTTGACAGCATGACTGACATTGATCCATCGGTTTATGCTAGCTACTACTGGGTTTCATCTCAATATCACAAATCCCGGCAAGAATTTGCGGAGTTCTATAGAAATGCCCTCCTTTATCTAGCTTATACTTCAGTGGAATCTCTGTCAGAATCATTCAAGCTGGTGTGTTTACTGTGTTCAATTATTATGCAGTAGCTTTTATATAAAAACAACATCTTCTTTTACTAAAGCTTATAGCTCCTGTATGCTTATTGTCATTTTCCTGATTAATTAGTTTAATCTGTCTTTTTTTTTTTTTTTGTAGGATTTGGCTTTTGATTTATCCCTCTCTGCCTTGTTAGGGGATAACATATATAACTTTGGTGAACTCCTAGCTCATCCAATTGTAAGTTATTACCTTGGTGACTGTCGTATTCCCAATTTCTAATGAACTTAGACAATGTGAAGGTTATGTTGCACTTACACACACATGGACATACTATCTTATGTATACATGTGTATGTGGATGTAACTATACATTGCAATTGTATCTATTTCGGTGGATGGTATAGTCTAAATTTCAGTTGTTTCATAAGATATTGCATGTTTTATCCAGCAAGAACATTTGGAATTACTTAAATAAGTTAGTTATTCAGTTCTATCTTTTAAAATAAATACAGAATTTAGTTTGCATATTTATGTTAGAAACAGCTGCCTAACTGACATGCATATGCCTTTCACTATTTTGACAGATAAAAAGTTTGTCAGGAACTCCGGTTGAATGGCTTTATTATATCCTTGAAGCATTCAATTCTGGTGATTTAGTGCGTTATCAAGAACTGTGCCGTGTGCATAGAGATGCTCTGAATTCTCAACCTGCATTAGTCCAGAATGAGAAAAAGCTTCTTGAGAAGATCAACATTCTCTGCTTGATGGAGATAATCTTCAGGTTAAGATTACTGTTATCTATGAATAGCTGCTGGTATTAATTTGTCCTCTTGTTGTTTTCACCTGTATTAATGAAACATTGTTGGTCACAGTCGGCCATCTGAAGATAGAACCATTCCATTAAGCATAATTGCCGAAAGAACAAAACTTACCGTGGAAGATGTGGAGTATCTTCTTATGAAGAGCCTTTCAGTAAGCGGCCCCATATGATTTTTATCGATATTGTTATTGTTTTTTAGTATGCATATATATTTCACGTGATGACAGGATCATTTGTAGTCAACATCAAGCCTCCTCCACTTCATTATATGTTTGGACTATTGGTTTTGGGGATGCATGATAAAAATAACATAAAACAGAAACCAACTCAAAGTTGTATCAACTTGAGATGATTAGAATTCGGGGCATGTTTGCAGGTGCGTCTGATAGAGGGAATCATCGACCAGGTGGAAGGAACTGTGTATGTGTCATGGGTGCAGCCTAGAGTTCTTGGGATTTCTCAGATCAAATCGTTGCGTGACCGGCTGGATGGCTGGGTGGACAAGGTGCACACGGCTTTGTTGTCCGTTGAGGCTGAAACACCTGATCTAGTGGCAGTGTAATTTTTGGTCTCATCCTCTTGCTCCACACATTTTCTTTTAGTCGAGACCCAAGCAGAGAGAAGTGAAACTGCTGGCTGGGGGATGGGGTTTCCTCGGCCAAGTTTACATTTTAGGGCTCTCCGAGTGAGTGACGATGATGAATGATGATGATGCACCTGTATGTTTTATTATTATGATTATCTATTATTGCTGTTTTTGGCTATTCTGTTGACTGACAATCCAACCAAACCAAACCAAAGCAGCAGCAGCAGCTTTGATGATGACATGAATGCGAATGTTGGCTACTTTGGTATGAATGATGATCTATTCTATTGTATTGTATTGCAATTGCAACAACATTCGTTGGTGCACTTGTTAGAGGTGGTGTTAGTAAGCCATTTTATGTCGTTCACCAAGGGCGTTCACACGTACGTACCACCCCACCTATTTATCGTTTTTCTTTGTTAGGGTAACAAAGAAAAGCTAGTGTAGATTGCGTATTGGAGACGACTCGAGAGGAAGCCACCGGCACTTTCTGTAATTTCTTCTTTACTACAAGTCAAGAAGACCAGCAGCCAGCCCAGCCCAGCATAGCTTTGCTTTGATATTATTATAGTATTATTTATCATTCAAGGACTAATCAATCTATGCGTGTAACTACTAATCCATCCATCCTCCAATGGGAGGGGCACGATACATATATATATATATATACAGTGAACCCAGACGGCGGCGGCTATTATCCCAGGTGGAAACGAATAAAAAAACACAGGCAGGCAGGCAGATGCATCGTCTCCAGCGAGAGAGAGGGAAGCAACTAGCAAGCAGATATGTCCCTTCATAGTCGTTTCGTCTTCATAATCATAATCATCTTCTTCGTTGCAGCACGATCAGCTGCAGACTGCAGCAGCAGTAGATGCGGAGATATCGAGATTCCCTACCCCTTCGGTGTGGAGGAGGGGTGCTATCTGGACGACACCTTCAGGATCACTTGCGACGAGGCCACCGGTTCTGCTGCGCTGGCATGGCTCAGCTGGGACGTGGACCGCATCTCCCTCGCCGATCACACCTTCAGGCATAAGAATTTCACCGGTGTCACCATGAGATTCAAGACACCCGGCGAGGCCTACGTCGATTATGCATCGCCCGCTGTCGGATCGCACTACAGCATCTCCCACGCACACAACACCTTTGTTGCAATGGGATGCGATTTCTTCGTCTCCCTCGTCGACGAAGAGGATTCGAAGGTCCGGGGATCCTGCTCGTCTCTGTGCAACATCAAGGACACAACCCCGTTGCAGCAGCAGGAACTGTCGACCTGCGCTGGACTGAATTGCTGCCAGATCAGCTTCCCAGCGCACCTGAGGAATTTGTCTGTGAGGGTCCAGACAGTAAAGAATTCCCTGGCAGGGAGAGGGAGTGAGGCCAGTCAGAGTCAGAGTCAGTGTGGATTCTTCACATTTGTGGACAACAACTTGCTGCGCCTCAACAAGATCAAAATCTCGTGCAATGAAAGCTACGTTGTCCCGATGATTCATGAGTGGGCGGTGGGCACAACTCATTGCGACGAAGCTAGGGGAAGGGAAGACTACCTGTGCCGCGAGAACACGGAGTGCGTTGACTACGATACAGGGATCGGTCGATACAGATGCCAATGCATGAATGGGTACACGGGCAATCCTTATCTCCCCCAAGGATGCCAAGGTAACTAACTGTACATTTATATTAGTAGGGTTACTACTAGTTTGCTTGCTAAGTTCTTTCAAGTAAACTCAATCGGCGGCGGTTTGATTGATCAGAAACAGAGATCCACTACATTCTTCAACTAATAATGTGTTTATTTCATTCACTGCAGACATTGACGAGTGTGGTAATCATAGCGATAACAAGTGCCCCTCCGGGAGCCGGTGCCTCAATACAGCAGGAGGTTACTACTGCTTGCCTAACCGCAAGCGCACGCTAGCACTTGTCGTTCCCTTAGGTTAGGTACACAGTTCACTCACTCACTCACTCCATTGATTGATTGAGTTTCATTTCAATTTTGATAGTAGTTGTTGTTATAACAAGCAAGCTAGCTAGCTAGCTAGCTAACACCACTACACCATCATATGATAATGATATACTACTACTACAACAGGAACTGGCCTAGCCGCTGGTATACTAGCATTGGCTGCCATTGCAATATGGAGTTGGAGAAAAGTAAAGGCAATCAAAGCAACAAAAACGAAGCAAAAGTTGTTCAAGAAAAACGGGGGGTTGCTACTGCAGCAGCAGATGATATCATCATCAGCAGCAGCAGCAAGCAGGGGAAGCCTATTGCCTGAAGTGACAATCTTCAAGATAGAGGAATTGGAGAAGGCCACCGACCGATTCAACAAGAGCCGCATAGTCGGCGGAGGGGGGGTCGGCACAGTCTTTAAAGGAATGCTGCCAGACGGGATGATCGTCGCGGTGAAAAAGGCAAACGCGATGAATGGTTATAGCACCACTCAGGTCAACCAGTTTATCAATGAGGTGGTCATACTGTCGCAGATAAACCACAGGCACATAGTCAAACTGCACGGGTGCTGTTTAGAGGCCCAAGTTCCGCTGCTCGTATACGAGTACATTGCCAACGGCACACTCTCGCACCATCTGCACAACCACAACCACGAACACGGAGGAGGAGGGGCATTCACTCTGTCGTGGGAGAATCGGCTCCGGATTGCGTGGGAAGTTGCAGAGGCTCTGGCGTACCTGCACTCCTCCGCCGCCACGGCAATATTCCACAGGGACATGAAGTCGAGTAACATCCTGCTGGACCAAAACTACAGGGCGGTGGTATCCGACTTCGGGCTCTCCCGGTGGGTCGCGGTGGATAAGACTCACCTGACGACGTCGTCGGTGGGAGGCACGTTCGGGTACTTGGATCCGCACTACTTCTGGTCGGGAAGGCTGAACGACAAGAGCGATGTGTATGGCTTCGGAGTCGTATTGGCGGAGATTCTGACCGGAGAGAAGGCAATATCAGAGGCAGCCGACGACGACGACGACCAAGGGCTGGCGCAGCGGTTCCGACTGGCGGTGAAGGAGAATCGGCTGGTGGAGATCGTGGAGAGGTCGGTGGCGTACGAAGGCGAGGAGGAGGAGATTTGGTCGGTGGCGAAACTGGCGGGGAGATGCCTGAAGCTGAAAGCGGAGAAGCGGCCGAGTATGAGGCAAGTGGCGGCGGAGCTGGATCATCGACTCACCAACATCAGAATCAGAAGAAGAAGAAGAAACAACCAACCTTGATTGCGCTGTGTTGTGTGTACACAATTATGTGTATATTTATTTTTATATAAATAAAATTTCAAAACTCTCTGTATATGATGGAAAGAAAATAAAAATAAAAAGAAAAACAGATGAATAGATAGATAGGATAATAAAATTTAAGGACATAGGAAAGGGTCCACAGCTCAGTGGTAGAGTATTTGACTGCAGATCAAGAGGTCATTTTTTTTTGGGTGGTTTCTTGCTTTTCTCTCTCCGCCTAAAAAGTCTGTAGCAGAAGTAAGTCAAGAAAGAGTACCCCCGCCCCATCCCACAAAACAAAAGTGTGGGGTTGGGGTTTGTCTTTGTCTGTCATGTGCCTCTAATGAATTTTTTTCCTGCGCTCCGCTCCTTAGCTTAGCTTAGCTAAACCATCCTCCGACTCGTCTCGGCTCGACTCGATTGGATCCGATCCAGACAGCAGAGAGCAGACAGTAGTGCAGTAGTAGTAATGGCGAGCAGCAAGGGGCGCGCGGCGGAGCAGCAGCAGGCGTACATCCGGAAGCGGGCGAGCGGGCGGACGAACCTGGCGTCGTGCGTGGTGGCCAGCGTGTTCCTAAGCTTCCTGGTGATCGTGGCCTTCATCGTCTACTTCACCCTCTTCAAGCCGCGGGACCCCAACCTGGCCGTCAACGCCGTCCAGCTGCCGGCCTTCTCGTTCTCCGCCGCCAACTCCACCGTAAGCTTCACCTTCTCGCAGTACGTCACGGTGTCCAACCCCAACCGTGCCGTCTTCACCCACTACGACAGCTCCCTGCAACTCCTCCACGCCGGCCGCCAGGTAGGCTTCATGTTCATCCCCGCCGGCAAGATCGCCGCCGGAAGGACTCAGTACATGGCGGCCACCTTCTCTGTGCAGTCGTTCCCGATTCAGTTGGCCCCGCACGCCGACGCCGAGGAGCAAGGAATCAGCAGCGGCAGCGTGGCGCCGAACATAACGGATGGGGTCGGGGGCCTCAGCCGGGTGGGGCCGAGCATGGAGGTGGAGTCGAGGCTGGAGATGGCGGGGCGGGTGCGGGTGCTGCATTTCTTCACGCACCACGTGGAGGCCCGGGCGGACTGCCGGGTCTCCGTCTCTTTCTCCGATGGATCTGTGTTGGGGTTCCATTGTTAGATTCATCGTTTTACTAATTTGCTCCATTGAATTAATTAATTGCTATTATTATTATTATTACTATAAATGTTTTTGCTTCCTTGGAGTAGTGATTATTTATTAGTTGATGATGATCAAACTGTCTTGTCTTGTCCGGTGGTACCGCCGGGCTACAGCGATGCCTCCCTCAGCTCCGGCTCAGGCTCAGCTGATCTCATCTTCTAGCTAATTAATTTCCTTTGTGTAACTCCAACTGTGTATAAAAAGAGCTGAATTTGGGGCTTTTTTGCTTGCTGTGTATTCTTCCAATGAATCGATTAACTTGATTTATGGTGTGTGTGTGTGTGTTTGGGCAGGCAGGGGCAGGGGCACCTGCAGAGCCAGCTGGACTGGATGATGAATGTGGATGAGATGTGTTGGTAAGTAGATGAGCTGAGATGATCCACATTATACATAGGCATAGGCATAGGCATAGGCATAGGCGTATACACACAGTCACAGGCAGGCGTAGGGAGTCGGGGTGATCCATCCGTCCCACTTTCCTTTTCCTTTTCCTTTTCTTCGCTTTGCTTTTGCATATATAATGTGTGTGTGTAAATAAAGTTGCTTTTGGGTGGGGGTGGGGGTGGGGGTGGAGAGAGGAAAGCCAAGCCGTAGTAGTGATGTAGTGTAATGAGAAATGTGTGACCATTTTCTTCTTCTTGTTTTAGGGATTCGAGCAGACGAGACATACGGACAGTGGGTGGGTCCCGCTCCCGTTTCGGGCGGGCCTTATTAATGTTAATATTTTGAGTGGGTGGGTGGTTTTCCGTCTTTGAATAATTAATGAATAAATTACCACTATCAATTAAGTTTTGCTTTTCCCGCAAAATACTATTATTATTATTATTCACTCGGCGGCACTGTCTGATGAATTCAGCGAGTTACTTAGTGAGTGCGTTGCGTGCAGTGGTCCGCATAGTGATGGTGGAGATCTCCACAGTTGATTCATCTCCATGATTTATTAATTAATTAATTAATTAATTATTAAATCATACGCTTGGGGTACTATATTTATTAATAACAAGGAAGGAAGGAATCCACATCAGTAATTAATTAATGATATCATATGGTAACGGAGGAGTGCAGTGAGTGTCCCATGCCATGCACAAACCCAAAATGAAGGAAAATAATATATGCAAACCAAATCCATTCCAGCCTATTCTATTTGATCTGGTTTGATTCGATTCGATTCACCCCCTCCTTCCTTCGTGGCATGCCATGGTGTGGTATTAATAATCATCTTCACTTGTCATCTTGCAATAAGAATGAGTTCGCAAAGCTGCTAACCAAGAATCCACCTGACACATTAATGGGATGGATGAGACAACAACAACAATAATAACATTTATACTGAGAGGAAGGGGAGGACGGCACTGCCTGCATGCATATTAATTGACCATACCCGCACCCAGAGAAGCAGAAGCAGAAGCATAAGCATAAGCAGATAATGTACCTGTATCTCCGAGGCACTCGAGCACTCGTATCGCAGCCCATAACGAGTTAAGATGTAAAAGCAATGCAGCAAAGTGGGGGCGGTCCTATCATCTTCTCGTGTTACACAAGGAAGAGGACCAACTTCAACCACATCTGATAGCAGGGTTGAGTCCTGTGGACTTATATCTGCAAGACCGCATTTCACAACACAACACAACTCAACTCAACTCAACTCAGCCACAACCCCATCATAATTCATATGCAATCATCAATAATTGATCCATCCATCCATCCATCCATCCATCCATCCATCCATCCATCCCTCAATTACCATGAATTGTGGCAGCTTTTGGGGGGAAAAACAAACATTTATATCAGATCAAAGCAGTTAATTAATTAATTACCTGTTGCCTTTATATACAAATAGATACAAGACCCACTGAGGACAACATAGCGTGGAAGCCAATCGTCGACTTCAACATCATCTACTGGAGGAGGTTCTCCAGGAAATGTTGCCCATCTCTGAATTACAAACAGCATATACACATACATCAAAAAACAGTAAAATTCTGGGACAAGAAATTAACATTACGGAGAGTTCATCAATACCATCCGTAAGAATAGATATCCTGATAAATGAGCTGATCTCAATATCTCATTGATATGCTCTATCCTGACAACACAATAAAACAATTATAGTAATGATTAGAAGGTATAGTCAGAACAAAATGCTCCATTGTGATTCCATTTTGGATGGTTGGTATTAAGGATTAATAAAATGGTTGGTAACATTGATGGGCCCTGCTTACTGAGCTTTACAATGAGATTCTCGTTGGTCTAAAGCAGCTAGTTCTGATTGAAGTGCTTTCACCTCCACAGCACTTAACACAATCTGCAAATCCATAAGAGTTTTGAGTTTGAGTTTTCCATTGACAGAGATCAGATAATGTTTCTTCGAATGATAGCAGGCAAAAACTGTCAAATCTACCTTGTCTTCATCATTTTCACCTAACCCAAAAGACAGAGCCCTCAAGCTTAACATGTTCAAAAGTGATACAGCAGTTTTAAATTTCCGCCGAGCTCGTGTATGGCTTTTGGACCTAAGCTAAAACCAAAATAACCATGATCACCAATACGTAATATGAACTCGTTCCACATTGGATTGCTTCGAAGAAGTAATACCTCGAATCTGTATTAGACAGCGTTTGGCTCGATTGGTCTTCACTGGCAGAAGTTGAAGTGGCATAATCAGGAGTGCAGCTTCGAATAGTGTCTTCATTGGAAACTGAAGCAGTAAAATGATCTGGAAACACTTGTATTCCTCGAGGACCATCACCCATAGCACCTAACTCACTCGCAAAACCTGTATTAAATAGTTTAAGAAGTAAAATCTTAAGGTAAGCCTCCTCGTCGTATTATTTCCACAGATTCTTGCATATGAAACACTTTCTCATAAATAATTGAACGTAGGGATTCAAATGCCATCATAGCATACTTGATTCGTATTCAACTAACTCAATACCTTATTTTAACACCCAATCCAAATAAGCACTCCAACAAGAAGTTTTCAAGCCAAATTACTTTCATGAACAAATGATATATCATACAAAGTACCTAACTAATCATAGCCCACAAATCAATAACAAAACAGCTGCTTCCAAATATGGCAAAATAACACGTTCGGCTACATAAATTTTCCATAATATAACTACACGCCTATTCACCTTCAAATATAAAACTAACAAAATCTCCCCAAATCATCAATAAGACAAACGAAATCTAGCTCGTAGCTAAACCGATTTATGGAGGGAAGAAACTTAACACGCAACCTTAACAAAGCAGAAAACACCGGGAGAACCTACGTTTATGATTTAACTACATAGATCACAGCAGCAACTTGGAGTAGAATAAAAATAAAATTCCAAAGGCAGGGCTACAGGGAAGCAAGACGTACTAACACGTGGGAGGAGGGATCGGACGTCGGCGATTACCGAATGAGCGGGGAGACGTTCGGGCGGCGAATTTGTATTGGGATATCGTTGACGCATCGCCGGGAAAGAGGTGTTTTGCTAGTTGATGGGCATCGTGTCGGGTGGGTTTGTGTAATGACAATTATGCTCCTTGAATTTGTTCTTTATGAGTGATAACTACACGGAGGGTAATTTGGGGGTTTCGGTTGGGCATTATCAGCCTGGGCCAAGTTGTCATTTTGATTTTTGTTACGGTTACCGGAGAGTTGTTATGTATCATAATGATGATGACCAATGCTAGTAAGTACCATTTTAAATAGAACTTTCAGTATGAATGCTTTGATATAAAATATTATTGCATGAAATATTTTAATAATAAGAAAATATAGAGATTACATACAGTAATATCCTTCAGTATAATAGTAATCTATTGAACTAATTCTTAATTTATTGGTTTATTAAAGTTAAACTAAAGCCGAACACGTAGACTAGGCCAGGCCTGCCTAAAGATGAATCGGACTAGCCCAATACGTAGAGCGAGCTAAGAAAGCGTCTAAACCCAAGATGAGCGAGCCTGGTCACAATCAAGGAAAGATTAGACTTTAGAGAGGAGGAGGTATGTATGTGTATGTGTATGGTTTAAGCTGAAACAATGTAAGATTTAGGCTGAGACTAAATTATTATATATAACTATGCAAAATGCAAGTTTTAAAAATAATAGGGCATTACACACACATTTCAGTGGAGCCAGCCAGAAGACAAATAATTAAGCTAGCTGGGTAGTTCCTCATGGAAGAAAGAGGACGAGCACAAGACGACAGACAGGTATTATATTGGATCCTCTCTCCCATCTCTCCTTTCTTCTTCGTCTTCTTCTACTTGGCGCCACATCATCCTATACCCGCCGATCACTACTTATCTTCAATATTAATAATAACGACAATTAATTAGTGGGCTAGACAAGAGTGTAGCCGGACACCCATGTCTCTGCTGGAGAAGGAGCCGAGTGGATGTACACAAACTCCATGCTCTCTCCACTACCCAAGGAGTTTATCCACGCCGGAAACGTATAATAGGTAGACCTAGACGACGACGACGACGACGACGACTTGGACTTTGTCAGACCCCACAGCGATAGAGGGCCCTCCGTCTCCGCCGCCTTCCCAATGAAGAGCTTCAAATGCTTCACGGAGATTTAGAAAAGGAGAGAAGCTCGGAGGGGGCAACACGGACGCCGCCGCCATCAGCGCAATGGAGGGACTCGCCGGCAGATGTGAGATAATCAGAATAGACTGATGTGAGGAAGGAAGCGCTGGTAACAAACTGCATATTATTCCACCTCTGCGTGAAAATGAGACCCCCAGGAGTCTTGTGGACATTGCCAACGGCGCCGCCCTTACCCAGACATGAACACATGAACAGCTCCGCCTTCTCTCGGTACTTGTCCAACACTGGTAGTGCATGATGAATCCCCTTTCCATCCATCAAAAACTGCATATATAAATAACTACACGCATCAATGATAGTACTATTAGCTAGCTAGTTGCATAAATTAAAAAGATCCTACTTCAATTTCCCAGAGAAGAGAATGATTGACTAGAATATTCAATTAAGCACCAGGCATATATACCATTCCTTTAATTTCCCTTATTTAGGAAATTAACCACAAGAAATAATAATTTCACATAGACTGTCTATAATTATAGTAATTAAAAATAAATAAAAATAAAATGTAGGTAGGTAGGTAGGGTACCTTGGCAACAAGGGTTTGGACACCAGCATACTTGACGTCCCACCCAAACGCAGTCATGGTCCAAGTGGTTCCCCCAAGTGCATCGCCATTGTCCGCTAGGTAATTCAAGTAGTACTCGTTGTCTGTTGCCTTGTACAGCCATGCCGCTGCCCACAGCAATTCATCCTGCACCCCCCACAAATAAATTAGAATTATAATAAAATGGGAAATCTTAATATCATATTAACAATACTAGAGAAATTTATGAGGAGAATCATCAACATACGGCGTAGCCGCTGACGGATCGGTAATACTCCTGTGCTACCGTAATGCTATTGTCATAGTTACCCCTGTACTTGTCCGCAAATTCGAAGAGCTGGGTATGAAAAAGGAAAAACACACCCACTGTTCAGGTCAGTGCAATTGTATTTAATTAATTGGAGAAGAGGAGAGGAGAGGAGAGGAGAGGAGAGGAGAGAGGAGAAGATTTGGTCGTGGTGGAGCCCAGTCCAGTCCAGTCCAGTCCAGCCCTCTGGTAAACTGCACCGACCACAGCCACAGAACTTTTAACACAGTCTTGCTGGCTGGCAGGCTGACTGAACCTAACGTAACTGCTCTCAATAACTGTTGCTATTCTTTCTTTTACTAACCGAAACATCTCTCTCTCTCTCTCTCTCTGACGCCCGTACTTACCTGATTGATTATTGAGTGAAATCGGAGATGAAAAACACGTACTAATTACCTGATTGGCCTGCTCGAGGAGCTGTGCTGAATAGGAAACATTATGACCGCAAAAAACGATGGAAGCTGCGGCCATGGCGGCGGCTGTCTCACCCGCGAGGTCAGATCCGGGATGGCTGGAATCGATCTTATAAGCAGCCCGGGAGGTGGTCATGTCCTCTGGCCTTTGCCAGCATTCATGATCCGTGTTTCCATCCCCAACCTGTTTGTTGCCTCAGCCAAATACACGACGACGGCCAATCAACGAACGACATCCATAATTGTTGTTTTGATTAATTAAGAAACATACATACATACATACATACATAAATACATACACACACAAGTTGAGAATGATTTTATCAATTCGTATCATCAAATTGAAGCTGTAAATTAATTAATTGAGGAATTCGGCTAAGTAATTAATTAATTACTTGATTACCTGGCCGTAGAGGACGTAAGGTTGGGGATGCGCTTTGATGAGATAGTCAGTTCCCCATTTGACCGCATCAATGGCGTGGTGAAGCTCTCCAGCGGAAGCGATTTGGTTTCCGTATTCGATAATGCTCCAGGACAGCATGGTGATTGTGAACGCCATCGGCAAACCAAACTTGACGTTATCACCTGCATCGTAGTATCCTCCAACGAGGTCCACCTGAAATGAATCATCCATCAAATTAAAAATAATAAATCAATTCAAATTCAGCGTCGATCGAACAATCGCTAGCTAGCTATTAAATCGATGTTCAATAAACGAATCAATTAAGAAGATTCCGTAAGGTGTTGGGTTAAGTCCCGCAACGAGCGCAACCCTCGTGTTTAGTTGCCCTCGTTGAATTTGGAACCCTCCACTGCACTCTCTGATCCCTCGGCAAGTAGCCAGATCTCTGAGCTTCGAAGAACAAAAGGCTCTTGGAAAGAGCTTCGCCGTAGTCATACCCGGCTGCCATCAATGCCGGTGAGAACAGCGCTCCAGTAGCCAAAAACAGGGGACCAATTGGAAGAAGAAGACAAATCGAAGACACGGATATCTTCCCCATTGCCATCCGCTAGTTCCCAATTAAGCTCCAACACGAAGAAATTCGCAATTGGGGAGTGTGGGAGGGAGGAAGGGAGGTTGGATTTGGAATAGCAGAGAGGTAGCTTAGGGGACGCAGAATTTATGGAAAAAGGATGGCATATACCGACTGCAGTCGGGTACAGTGAAGGAAGCAAATCTGGCCTGGCAGCACTGCACCTGCACCTGCACCTGCACATACATCTTTTTCTTAAATTTACTTATACTAATAATAATAATAATAATAATAATATATTTATACTTGTAATTCATGATTAAGTAAGCATTAATTAAATAAGAGAGCTAATAATTGTGAATTTTCAAAAAACAACAGCTTTTTAATTTGCTGACACCATTACTTTTATAATAATAATAATAAGAGGAAACACAACAATACATATGATCGATTAATAATACTATTTCCAAGCCATATTAATTTATTATTAAATAATGATAGAATATTTTGAATGGTCAAATAATTAGTTTACATCGTATTGTATTTGGTGAAAAAAGATGATCAATTCTAAAATATATAAATGAGGAATGAAACAGAACAGAATTTGGAGAGTGGCCAACATTTATAAAATAGCATGCATGTACATGGTTGAAAAATGAGTTGCTATCGGAGATGTGGCAGACTGTTGGTTAAAATATCATATGTAATGTATTAGACTACAGTAGTATTATATACTAGTCAGAAGTGGAGAAAGTTAGGTAATACTTATTTGATAATATTAATTAGCTACTTGGCTCGGGAAATATTTATTATAACAATAACAATTATAGGGAGGGAGAGTAAAGTATGGATGCATGCATGGCAGGTCCAGGTCCAGGTGTGTATCGGAGGGGATCCTCAGCATCATCTCCTCCCTGCCCTACACACACCCATGTTAGATATACAGGTGTGTGATGATGCTGAAAATGGGGAAGGGAGGTGTGATGCTGAGGATCTCCTCTCAAGTATGTATGTATGTATGTATCTGTTACTGCATGTGTTTGTTGGGTTAGGCTTGACCAACCACAAATGTTGGAACCAACCTAACACCCGTACAGATTTATTTTTGAATATTCTCCAAAAAGCCTCGTACTAGTAAAGTATATATGAGACTTACAAAGTGTGAAATTTTCTTTACATATTTCGACGTGGGACACCCCAACATTTTATAATAATAATATATCTATAATTATTTATTTTTATATATTATAAATATTTTATAAAAATAAATATTATTAATGATAACTCAAGAATCACATGTTGAAATAATTAAAATTAATTATTTTTAAATATAATTCAAATTATAAAAAATAAAAAAAAATATTAAAAATATATATATATATATATAAACCGATCATTCAAATCGTAATCGGTGATTTTTAAATAATAATTGAAACCAACAAATTGTAACCAAACTGCATATAATATTAAGATTGCTTATGTTTTTATTCAATAATATAATATTAAAATTATTCTTTTTGTAATTTTTTTAAAATTTAATAATATGATACTATTTTTTTTTTATTTGTAATTGTGTAAATTGTTTTTATTTTATTTTAATTGATAATTCGACTATATAAAATAATACAGATATACAAAGTATCGTGGAGAGCCCGTCTAAGATAGCAAATGTGTATATATATATATATATATATCCCACCACGTCGGCCAAAAACGACGAGACGGAGTTGTTATTTAATTTAGTAATCGCGTGAAACGGGTAAGGGAAACAAAATGGTAAATAAGACAAAAGAAACGCATTAAAGGTGGCCGCGTAGCTTTCTGTCTGGCTAGGTTAGGTGGTTGGTGTGACCAAGTCGTCTTGCATTGCATCCTAATCCTAATCCTAATCCTATTCCTATTCCTAGCCAGCTTGCTTTAGTACGCACAAAAAAATATGCCTTTGTTGTTATTATTATCATTATAAGAAATTTAAAAAGTCAACCCAGCCCTATCATTATTATTTTTTCTTTAAAAAAGAAAGTTCAAAACTCTTTTCGGTTTGAAATTAATTTATAAAATTCTAAAATTATTTAAAATACTAAATTACTATTCATTATAAAATAATAATAATACAATTTATTAATTTAATATCGTATGGCTACTCATATCTTGCAGGAAAGAGAGTGTAAATTATAAAAATTTAAAATCAAACAAAATTCGAAGTAATACTCCACTATCAAAGAAAATATCACCGGTTGTCCGTAATAATTTGGTGTAATAATTCGATGAACTTATGACCTTGGGATCGTATATTCAAACTCCTCCCATGTAGGTCTGCCACATAATATATATATATATATACATACATATCACCTGTACAATAAATTCAAAAAGTTGCTTCTTGGCCTGCGAGGATCGTGAAGGTATTGTAGTCCTTTCACGCGACCGCCATCAATGCGCATCCCCTGCCAACTGCAACGACAACCGGATTCTTCTTCCTTCATGATCCGCAGGTAGGTAGGTAGGTAGCTATAAATTTACCAAGTTGGAAATCATTTTCTTCAGACCTGCCTAACTGCAACACACAAAAAACAACCCCCAGTACCAGTAGCTCTCTTCCCATTCCAACATTCCGGCCGAAATTAAAACCCTACATAAATCATCCCTCACCTCTCCCTCGTGGGTGTTTTTTCTTTTCTTTTTTTTTTTTCTCCTGTTCTTGGAACAATGAATCAATCATTCAAACATAGTACCATCTCTACTTTCCTAGGCCTAGTTTCCTAATTAATCCCACCCCACCCCAAGCAGTTTGCTCCTCCTCCTCCTCTTCCTCCTTACTTAAATCGAGCAAATTCGGGGACTCTTTTTTTCAGTGCCCTGTTTCCTGTTTCCCCCCAATTCGATTGGATCGGAAACCCTAATATCTCAACTTCAGTTACTTACAGATGAGGAGGAGATTACAAGAAATGAGTCCTAATTTCCCTGGTGACTTCAGCATCAGCAATTCTCTGTCGCAGCTCATTGTGAGCAGCAATTCGAACACAATCGATTCGATTTTCTCATGCTGTGTTTATAACAATGATCCGCATCCGATCAATAATAATAATAATAATAGTCTATGCGAGGTGCCGCGAGGTTCATCACCATCAGTGTACTTGCAGCAGAGGGAGCAGGTCCATGATCGATTAATGTTGTCGAATGGGAATGGGAATGTGAAGAGGAAGGTGTACAGGGGGGTGCGGCAGCGGCACTGGGGCAAATGGGTGGCGGAGATACGGCTGCCGCAGAAGAGGGTGAGGGTGTGGCTGGGGACGTACGAGTCGGCGGAGGCGGCCGCATACGCGTACGACCGGGCAGCGTACAAGCTCCGCGGCGAGTATGCCCGCCTGAATTTCTCCAACCTGGTGGACCCGGGGGGGCTCATCGGGGAGGGGGACGCCGCCAGAGTAGAGAATGCGGTGGACGCAAAGATTGAGTCCATATGGCAGAAGAGGAAGAAGAGGACCAAGACCACGACGAAGAAGAAGTCTAATGATGATGGTGTTCTTCAAGTTCAACCGGATGCAGGTTTGGGGAAGAAAGAGGAATCGCTGGGCGTGGGCGTTTCTGGAGAAATGATGGAGCTGGGAGTGGCAGGGGTGCCGTCGTATGATCCAGAGTTAATTTGGGAAGTGCTTACTGCTGCTGCCACTACTAGTGCTACTTGACAGTTGGTGTGTTAGAAGAAGAAGAAGAAGAAGAAGAGCTGGAGGAGGAGGAAGTAGCCAGCAGCAGCAGCAGTCGGTTAATTGGTAATTGGTAATTGGTTGGTCGGTTGGTTCCACCCCTCGCATCGCATCCTTGACTGCCTTAAACCAGATACCACTGCTACTACTACTTACTGCCTGCTGCTAGAATACAGTTATACCAGTAAACAGACACACAAACCCACGTTTGCCTAATGTTTTGTTTCTCTGCTCTCCTCTCCTCTTCTCTTCTCTCCTCTTCTCTTCTCTTCAAATGGATGGTAGATCATACTACTAATAAATTAGTAAGTCAATCAATACAATCTTCTCTGCTTACAGCTTTTATATATCTAAAGACAGAAGAAGAAATGATGTAGCAGCAAGCTAGGAACATTTTATGCAAAATTTAGGATATGATAGGATGACAAGTAAATAAATATGCATGCATGTACAAGCCCAATTCACTTGACTTGAGCAGCTGCTGCAGGCTAAAATGCTTCTATTTCCTCCCTCTATCCAACGTTTGATTCAGCGGGTGGGGCAGAAAAAGAGACGCAGTGGCTGGCAGGTTGGAGATCGCTGGTAGCCTCGAAGCCGCCTCATCTGCACCAACCTGACACCAATGGACGTCAGACCTTTTTAGGCTGGAAATAAAGGCCATTGCAGACTGATTTTTAGACAACATCGACTTAGACGGGAAGACCATCGTTCTGCTCTTACACAGTTAAAAGCTTTCTTTTTGTTTTCTTTAACGATCCTCACACATCACATTACTCGTCTTTTTTAAAAAAAATATATATATAATGCATGTGTTGAGACTCAAATCCAAATCCCACATTGAAAGTTGAAAAAAAAATTTCACATCTTATAAGTCTTAAATCGAACTCTACTGGTATGAGAGAATATCCAAAAACAAATACGAAATAATCGCCAACAACATTTTCCTCCGTAATTTAAAAAATTACATGAGTTCTCTTCTTATTTAGGAAAATATTATACATAATCCTCTAAAATTACATTATTTTTTTTTTACATTTTCTAAAATATTGTACAAAAATTTTTAAAATACAAAAAAAAAATTAGTGTTATTTCTAAATCATAAATAAAAATTGTACAAACTTTTTAAACCACAAGTGGATTACAAACAATATTGCCTAAAAAATATATATACATTTTTATTTATATTAAAATAATTTGATTTTTAAGTTAAATTTAAATAAAAGTAAATCATATTTATATTATTGCGTAAAGTGAAAATTATGGGGTTCTGTTGAGTTTATATATATAGTTAAGGTAAGTAAAAATTCGTATTGAATCTAACCAAATTTTTTATTAACTAAATATATTTGATTCGAATATATATAGGGTGTGTTTGTCTGAGAATTTGAATTTTGAATTTAAATAGTAAAAATTTTGAATTTATATAGTTGTATGATGTAATATAAATAAACGTTGATGTGACGTTTTGAATGTAAAATTAATTTTTAGTGTAATATAAAAAATAAAAAATAAATGTTATATTTGAAAAAAAAAGGATGAATAGTGTATTTAAAATCCAATCTCCAAACAAACACACCCATACACATAATGTCTTGGTTACTCTTAGACACAAGAATTTATGAAAAATATAATTAATAAATAGTTGAAAATATATTAATAAAAATAATTAAGATACAATACAAATAATTATTTATTAAAACTAAAATGGGATGGGATGGAATGGAAAGGATTCAAATTAAACGACAACATGGTCTCTCTCTCTGGTTTGGTGTAGTCTGGTCTGACCCGATCTTATATCGACCCCATTCCTGCCTCGTTACACATACACCTCACAATCACAACACTACACTGCACCACGCGGATTCATTTCCCCAGATTCTTCTCTTTTCATTTCATTATCATTATTATTATTATTATTATTATCATTATTATTATTATTATTATGATTTGTCTTTCTCCTCCTCATTCCTCACTCTTTGACATATGCTTTTTCCTCTTTGAATCGGTCAGTTCAGCTATTCAGAATCTTCCACTCCCCTCCCCCTCTGGAATCTATTCATACCATCACCCATTTCACCTCTCTAATGTAATCATAATCTAAATTCAATAAGCCCCCACCCCACCCCCAATTAATACCATATATAATACTATATATAATTCAAACCACCTCTTTTGGCATTAAAACACGACCCACCATCATCCTTCTCCATACAGCAAGCATTGATGACAGACAGATTTGAATAACTAACTAATTGTATTATTATTAATAGTAAACCATATAAATAAGTGTGTGTTGAATTGGTCGTCGTCACTAGCACAGACACACACTCGTCCTTTCACTATACGTTCCAATATGACCAAAGACTGGTCCACGCAGAGCAAACTCACTCGGTTTCTCCAGTCAAACTTCAACTCTCTCTCTCTCTCTCTACCAATCTTATTCTTATCTCTTAATTCAAATCTTTTCTTCTTCCACTCCCGTTACAACAATTTTCTCTTCTTTTCTTTTCAATTCTTTTGTCCGTGTGGCTCTGTTATTAGTCACTAATAATTCTCCTCTCTCTCTCTCTCTCTCTCTCTCTCTCTCTCTTATATATATATATATGAACCCCTAGCAGCAAGCAAGCTATAATATCCCAACATAACAAACACCTCCAACTCTCTCCACTGTTATAGCTGGAGGCTTCCCATCTAACATATATGAACAAGCAATTCCTCTGAGAGTAGACCACCACACCATTGAAAACAAAACAAAAAAAAAAGAAAAGAAAAGAAAAGAAAAAGAAATGGAGAGTGCACTTACCTGGGAATACATGTCACTGGTGAATGAGCTGACGCAGGGAATGGAGAGGGCAAATCAGCTCCGGCTCCACTTGTCGTCCACGTCTCCCTCCGAAGCCCATCACCTTCTTCTGCAGAGAATATTGTCTTCTTACGAGAAGGCTCTCATGATCCTCAAATGGAAGGGATCAGAGAGGGAGGCAGCATCTGCTGTCCTGGAGGGTTCCGTTTCCGTCGACGGGAGTCCCAAAAGTGATGACTTGAACAAGAATTTCAAGGACCATCATCAGGAATTCGGTGCCGTCAAGAAGAGGTTAGTTTATTCGTTTATTTCTCATTGGGAGGGAGGCATAATATGAAATTCAGCTTACCTGACCCGACCCGACCTGACCAACAATGTTTCTTGATCCCGCTACTCTAGGAAGCTTCAGCCCACGTGGACAGAACAAGTGAGGGTTAATTCGGACAATGGGCTCGAAGGGCCAATCGATGACGGATACAGCTGGAGGAAATATGGACAGAAGGACATCTTGGGTGCCAAGTATCCAAGGTTTGTTCTGTTCTGTTCTGTTGTTCTGTTCTGCTCTGCTCTGCATGCCATTATTTCCTATATGGATGAAAAGAGCAAAGAAGAAGAAAGCTATTGGTGTATTCATTAAGACAAAAATAGTCATACTACTCCAGTTAGTAATAAAACGGTATGTGTATATTCCTCCTAATTATTCCTTTCCTGGTGCTGTCCACAGGAGCTATTATAGATGCACATACCGCATGGTTCAAAACTGCTGGGCAACTAAGCAGGTGCAGAGATCCGATGAGGACCCAACCGTGTTTGACCTCACGTATAAAGGGACACACACATGCAACCAGTCAACTACTGCAGTCGCAGTGCCGCCTCCGCCAGCATCCCCTGAAAAGAAAGAAAGCAAACTACAAAACCAGACTCTAATGAACTTGAAAGCTAACCTCAAGGTTAGCACCGACAACTTGGATGACAAGGGAGCACCGTCTTCCTTCTCTTTCTCATCAACAAATGCATGCCGGGACAACACAGCAAACCAATATTTTCCTCTTACCAGTCTTCCCTACGACAATCACCTGGGAGCATACTCTCCATTATTTTTATCTCCTGCAACGCCCGAGTCTAATTACCTTTCTACAGCAACCCACCAACTTAAAAGCCTTGGAGGGACTCAAAACTATCAACACTCGGAATCTGATGTTGCAGAAATAATCTCAGCCAATGCATCAACAAGCAATTCTCCTATAGGAGGCATGGAGTTCCCATTAGATCGGCTAGAGCTAGACCCAAGCTTCCCGTTCGACACTGAAGGATTTTTCACATAATATAGCTTTAAGAGCTGGCAACGTTAAGATATATATATATATATGTTCTGCAGCTATGATCGTTTATCTAGGCATCTAATATAATTTTAAAAGTGAGGAACAAATAATCTGTAAATACCGAATTTGCAGATTGCAGCTGAATTAACATTGCTCATTCAGTAAAAAGGAACCAAACCAGACAATTAAAACAGAAGCAGCAACTCATTTTCACCAGCAACCTATCAACCTAGTCCTGGCATGCCAATTCATAAATTTGTGATAGTTAGTTAACATGTGCGATATCTCTGAAAAACGACTAGCAGCAAATATTGCAGGAAACAGGGAACTGTTACTGTGAATGCCTGCTGGTACTCAACAACTTAGGAATAGAAGTATTGCGAGAATATAATTAGGTTTTTTTACCTCACGCAAAGCCAGGAGTTAATATCGCATCAGGCTTAAAAAGGATCGATGAATTAAAGCCAAGTATTATAAGATCACTGATGGGCAGGCAACAATTAACTCCAATTTTGTTTTGTTGTTTTCAAAGAGAAACATAATTAAGAATATAACTGGAGAGACCGAAGCGGGAAATAGAGAAAGAAAACCAGAGAATATTTTAAGCAAACTAGGTAATATCACAATGTAGAACGAACCAACAAGATACAAACGGCAACAAAGAGAAAGCAGAGACAAAAAAAAAACCTATGCCGCAGAATCAACCTTTGATCCGCTGCCGCTGGAAAAAGTTGCCCCGTGCGTGTGCATCTTGGCTTTCCCATTTCCTTTCCAGAGTATGGGAGCTCTATTCGCGTTCTTTTCTGGGAACGAGTTGTGACTGTGCCGCTGCACCTCCAAAGCTTGGCTCGAAACCCCAAGAAATGGATTCTTTGTTGGGTGGGGTGTGGTGGGGGTGGGTCTCGTTAGACTTGAAGATGGCTTGAAACAAAGGCTATGAATAGTGTATTGTAGTTTAGCCCATCGGGTCCTGGAGTTAATAAGTAGTAGTAATAATTTTGGCCCAAGGAATCGTCTACTTATCATCAGATCTCAAATGAGTATGTTGAAGAAAAGAGCCCAAGCAGCTGCTGCGCTGCCTAACCCCAGCCACAGCCAGTGACACGTGTCTTTACTTCATCAGAAAATCAATCCAGCCAGCCGATAAAAATCACTACTACTACTACTAAATCCAAACGAGTGAGCCGAACCACAGAAATACTTTACCAACGTATGCTAGGCATGAAAAGAAAATTCAATCCAATTCATAACTCTGCTTGAACACCTAATTGGGTTCTTTGCCTTTCCCGCCCGGCCGGCCTGTGAAGGTGAACGAACCACGTCCTAATTGAGTCACTCTGGTCTGCTGATATGTATTAGTGTAGGGCTTCCGTCATGATCGATCCCCTCCGCTTAGGAGTTCGGAGGGAGTTAGTTAATGGCGGGGAGGGAATAGAAATATAGAATAGATAGATAGGAGGAGGTTCGGCAGTTTGACGGGTAGCAGCATAAAGGCGTGTTTTTACAATTAGTTTGGGATCATTTTACTTCATTATAATGCAGTCCCAACTCCCAAATCTCAATCCAAAAAAGAAACAGAAAACTATGGGTGTATACATGATGTATGTTCAATATAATGACTCGTATTCAGGGAGATGGAGATGATACTTACTACTTAATTAGTCTAAGCAATCGAACAATTCCTTGGTTGGTTCACTGAGTATGACCTATTGAACAAGACAAGAGTGTTTCTTATTGATCGGATTTCCAGCAGACAGAGTATCACGAGTAAATACCCGTGGGCAGGTGCAGGAGCGACGACGACGTCCTGTGAGCAGGCACCCTCTCCGACGCCATCCTCCTGAGAGGCCCCGGCCCCGGCGCTCCTGATCTGTCCAACTCCTCGTCCTCCGGAATGGCGGAAAGCGCCCCCGCGGAGGCTTTATCGTAGAAGACATAATAAGAGAATCGGTCCTTCGCAACCGCGTTTTCTTTACTTGCACTACTACTACTGCTGCTGCTGCTTTTTTTGGTGAAGAGGGTGCGCAGAGAACGCGTCAGCAGCTGCAGTTTTGTCGCCGGGGGCTTCAGCCTCTTCTCCGGCACGGCCATGCCCATGCCCATGCCCATGGCGGAGTGGAGGTGCTGCTGGAAGGACTTGACCTCGAAGGAGTCGTACAAGGAGCTGCCACAGTCCCAAATCGTCGGCGGGGGAGGAGGAGGACGCTCAGATTTCGATCGCGAGAGCTGTGGCGGTCGTGGCAGTGGCAGTGGCAGTGGCCGGGGCAGGGGGTTCTCCATTTTATAGTAGTAATAAAACACCCAACCCGATTTGCTTGATATAAAATGCAGCTTACCCCTCTGGTCTGTTCTGGTATGGTATGTATTATGTATAACTATAACGTATTCCCTTCCCTTCCTGCTTCTAAATTATTTGATGGTGGGTGAGGTGAGGTGAGGTTTGGGGATGGATAATTATATATATAGAGAGAGAGAGAGGGAGGGAGGGGGGAGAGAGGGAGCAAACAAGCGCTGCGCGTCTCCGCCTGAACGACGTCGCATGAGGCGTGCATAATGACAAATAAATACGACGACTACTAGGATTATAATAATGCCAGAAATGAAGACGAAACGGCATGTGCTGCAGATGTCTCTCCCTTTCCTCCTCCTCTTCCTCCGTCCAATCTCCCTCGT
Organism: Andrographis paniculata; assembly: GCF_009805555.1. Taxonomy (NCBI): domain Eukaryota; kingdom Viridiplantae; phylum Streptophyta; class Magnoliopsida; order Lamiales; family Acanthaceae; genus Andrographis; species Andrographis paniculata. The sequence goes on along the minus strand of NW_026137634.1, from coordinate 82,929 downwards.
GTAAACACCTACTACTACTAGACTACTATTTTATTGGTAATTGGCACGAGAGAAATATGTATGTTTGGAATTTTCAGCGAGTCTCTCTTTCTCTCTGCCTGTCTGTGTCTCTGCCTGTCTGTGTAAAGTGTGAAGAATTTCTTTCTTTATTGTCTCGTGTTGAGATGTGAGGTTGATGATATAAAAAACATGATTAAAGAACATAGCAAAATAAGAGAATGTTTTCTTTCAAATTTTCATTTAAGATATGAAAAATATATATTTCTGATTGCATGGAAATCAGTTCCAGAGATCTAATATAAATTTAGATAATTGATCCTAAGAGAATATTGTACTATCTCTGCATAAATGGAATCTAATAACAAATTATGTTAATTTTAGAATGATCAAGAATGTGTGATTGGGCTCTCATGGATAGGGCTCCTCTATACGGGCTTCTCTCCACATTCCCCCCTCAAGATGAATTTGGATAGTATATCCCAAGTTTAACTTGCAACATACGTGACGAAGTTGGGCAACTGACAATCCCTTTGTAAATACATCAGCCAATTGTCTTTCAGATGGTACAAACTGAAGGGTGATAACACCTTCTGCAAAATGATGGTGAATGAAGTGGCAATTCACATCTATATGTTTGGTTCTTTCATGATGAACTGGATTTTTCACCATATAAATTGTGGACTGATTATCGCAGCAAATTGGTACAGGCGAGGTGACGGAAATTTGCAGCTCATGCATCAAGTATGTCACCCACAGTACCTCAGAAACTGTGGCGGCCAATGCCCTATACTCTGCTTCAGCGGAAGGCTTAGCCACAGTTGTTTTCTTCTTGGTTTTCCACGATATAAGGCATGATCCAAGAAATAGGCAATAATCCGTAAAAGATTTCCGAGAGTCCAAGCATGACCCCCAGTCTGCATCTGAAAATGCCCTGAGTTTGAGCTCCGTACTGGCTGGAAAGATGAGATGTAAGTTCATGGTTCCCTTCAAATATCTTAAAATCCGTTGTACAACCTTCCAATGTTCAGTAGTTGGATTGGCCATGAATTGGCTCAGCTGTTGAAAGGTCTGGTCTTGTCATGGTGAGATATAGGAGTCTTCCCACAATGCGTCTGTAGTTTCTAGGATTTGAGAGGACCTGTCATTTATCTTGTTGAAGTTTCCAGCTTGTGACAAATGGAGTGTCACAAGGCTTAGCATCTTGCATTCCAATCTCCAAAAGAATATCTTGAATCAGTTTATGGTGGGAGACAAACCTGCAACAGATCTTTCAATTTGGATTCCAAGAAATAAGTCAGCTTGGTTCAGATCTTTGACGATGAATGTTTGATCCAAGTACTTCTTAACTATTGTGATGGTTTGGGCATTAGTTCCTGTGATAAGAATGTCATCAACATATACCAATAATAGAGTACTGTCAGTGTCTTTATTAAGGATAAAGAGGCAGGGGTCATGAGTGGATTGCTTGAAACCATATTCTAACACCTTGGTGGTGAACTGTTTGTACCATTATCTGGGGGCCTACTTCAGCCCATAAAAGGACTTCTTCAACTTGCAAACATGGTCTGTAGAAACATTATATCCTTGGGGTGGAACCATGTATATCTCCTTATCCAAATAGCCATGCAAGAATGCATTATTAATGTCTAGTTGATGCACCTCCCACTGCCTTGAAGCTGCAATGGCTAGTATAATTCGAACTGTGACAACTTTAGCAACTTGAGCAAATGAGTTCGTGAAGTCTTGTCCAGAAATTTGAAGGTATCCCTTGGCCACAAGACGAGTTTTGTACCTTTGAATGCTTCCATCACCATTCCTTTTGATTCGGTAAATCCACTTGCATGATACTGGGCGAGCTCCACTTGGCAAGACAATGATCTCCCATATTTCATTCTTTTCCAAAGCATTCAACTCTTCTTGCATAGCATCTTTCCATTCTTTTACATATTGAGCTTGAGTGTAAAAAGTCGGTTCCTGATCATGATCAGATAATGCAACATGCCACACATGCATGTATGTTGGCTTGTTTTTTGCTATGGAATTAGTGGCAGGACATATGTAGTCATTAAGCCAAGCTGGTGGTTTCCTTTGTCTAGGTGGTAATTCAGTTGGCAAGATGTTAGAAAGGGTAGAAGAATGAAAGGAAGGCTTATTGGATTCAAACCGAGTGTCACCAGAGTGATGGCTATGAGATGATTCTTCTTCTAGTAGAGTAATGGGATTACTTTGAGGAGTGGTGCTTGTTGTGTTGTAAGGGTGGTGTGTGGTGATAATATGGGACCAGTGGTGATGGCAATAGGATCATGAGGACTAGGATAGTTTGGAATATTGGACAAGGGTGATGATTGAGACTTAACAACAAAATAAGAAAATTCATGCTCATAAAAGATTACATCACGGGCAACAATTCTTTTTTATTCTCTATATCAAAGAGCTTAAAGCTTTTTTAGCCAACTGGATAACCAAGAAAAACACATTTGATAGCTCTAGTGTCAAGTTTGGTTTTATCAAGTGTTATGTTGGTTGCATAACAGCGATACCCAAACACCTTAAGATGATCATAAGTTGGTTGGGTTTGATAGAGTTTTTGGTAAGGAGTGGCCCATTCAAGAACTGAGGTAGGGGTTCTATTAAGCAGGTATGTGGCATGGAGGAGACCATCTCCCCAAAAATTTAGTGGGTAAGGCAGCATGAAAGAGTAGAGATCGAGTCACTTGCAACAAGTGTTTGTGCTTGATATCCACTCGTTCATTTTGTTGGGGAGAATATGGACATGAGTGTTCATGGATGATGCTATATTTATTAAATAAGGCTCTGCAATTTTGGTTGAGAAATTTTGTTCCATTATCAGTTCTTACCTTCTTTACACAGGAATTGAACTGATTTTGGACAAGAGCATGTAAAGTTTGTATTATTTGATGGATGTTTTGTTTATTTGGCAAAAGATAGGTCCAGATGCCTCGAGAATAATCATCAACAATTGTTAAGAAGTAGTGACATCCATTTAAAGTGGGAGACTTATATGGCCTCCATGTATCCATATAGACCAATTCAAACACAGAGGATGCGCACGAGTTACTTTTATTAAAGGACAATGTAGATTGTTTAGATTTGTGACAAGTATCACAAAGGGAATCTTTAAGAAAAGGAACAAATCCAAGATGTTTCAAACATTCAGCAGATGAGTGACCTAGGCGATAATGCCACAGATGGTAATCAACAACAGCAACTGAAGCAAGCAGATCAACAAAACAGGTTGAGACATCTAAGGTGTATAGGTTGTTTTCTTGGTTTCCAGTAGCCAAATTGACTTTAGAGCTCGGGTCCTGTATGAAACATTTGGTAGAAGTGAATGTGAGGATATAAGTGGTATGTCTAAGCAAAGCACTGACTGAAAGGAGGTTGAATTGAAAGGATGGGAACAAATAAACATCAGTTAAAACAAGGTTAGGTACAATAGTAATAGATCCCACATGACCAGCTATAAAAAATGATCCATTAGGTAAATATATTTTTGGTTTAGAGATAGCAAGTTTGAGGGAAGTAAACAGGCCAGCATTGTTGCAAATGTGACACGAAGCACCACTGTCAATTAACCAAGAACTTTCTCCTACACACAGACCCAACAAGCGAGGAACGAGTACCTGAGTATTCAACTGCTCGAGTAGGATGATTTGAAATTAGTTATGCACTGTTTAGCTGAAACATTCTGTGAATCTCAGCATTGATCGGGGCCTCTATATTGGGGCTTACTCCACTACTCTTCTTTTCCTCTTTTGCTCCAAACACACAAGTGGTTGTAACCCTTTTATCCTTCATTTCTTTGTACCAGGCTGGAACACCATGCAGAGAGAAACATGTATCTTTTGTATGTCCTTTCTTCTTGCAAAATTCACACACCATGTTTTTCTTTTCCAGTTGCAGCAGTTTCTTCTTCTCACTGTTTTGCTTCCATTGATAGGGCTTACTGACTATTAAAAATGCATTGTGTTCTACTGCAATATAAAGTTCCCTTTGTTTTTCAAATTGAATGATCATTGCGTAGGCTTTGCTCATGTTGGGAAGGGGATCCATCAACCGAATTTGTCCCATTCCTCTTGCACTCTCGTAGGTATCATTCAATCCAGTCAGGAATTGAATTAACAAATCTCTATCCATCATTTTCATGAGTTTTGAGTGAGCTCCACATGAACACGCAAGAAGATGATCAATGGTTAGTAATTCTTGCCAAAGTTCTTGAAGTTAGGTAGCATAAGCAGCAATGGAATTATCACTTTGCTTTAGGGATGTGAGTGACCATTTGAGTTGATAGACAAGTGAGCCATTTGATTGCCCATACTTTTCTTTAATGTCCTCTCATAGTTCTTTGGTTGTGGAGACAAAGATGAAGGCGCTTTGAAGTTCTGGAATCATAGAGTTGATCAGCCAAGTTCTGATTAATGCATCCACTTATAGCCATGCTTCATACCCTGGACTGTCCTCCCCTGGTTTGTATTGTTTTCCAGTAAGGAACCTACTCTTTCCTTTAGCTATAAGTGCATTCCACACTCTATGGGACCAAGTGAAGTAATTATTTCCATTGAGAGGGGTTGAGGATAGGCATAGATTTGGTTGATCTTCACTAGTTAACAACAAAGTTTTGAGCAAGTAAGCTTGTTGTGTGGAGACAATTTCAACTCCAAAGGGAGCTGTTGGTTCAGCTGTTGGACGACCAACAGCTTCAGCAGTTGTTGCTTGATTAAAGGATTTATTTGAGATAGAAGAGGAGGACATGGCAGATACCTAGAATCAGAGACTCTGCTCTGATACCATCATGATATCAAGAAGATGATTAAAGAACATAGTGAAATTTAATAACAAATTCTGTTAATTTTGAAATGATCAAAAATGTGTGATTGGACTCTTATGGATAGGCTCATCTATATGGGCTTCTCTCAAGAGAGGTGTTTGATGTCTTTCTATCAAAAGTTATTGTGACCATTTGTGTGTGTGTTCCAGGATTATCCATTTATCTATCCATCTATCGGTGGGGATGGATAACGCACCGCAGTGCACGCCCATGGTTATTATTAATAAGTCAGTCAATACGATTGATTATCCGAGAGGGAGACTCACTCACCGACTGACTGATAGATAATGCGCATAGTTTTAAGTTGTTGTAGTAGTATTAGTAGTAGTAGTACTCGACGATTTTTAATTTCGATGAACATTTCAAAACAAAAACCACTGCAAGGGTTTTTACTTTTTAGCAACCAGAACAAAAGTATGGGACCCATACAAACTGTTGCTGAGGTACATACATACATGCACACACATACCCAACAGAACATCAATCGATAGAAAGGTTGATGGAAGACCAAGGAAGCAAGAGCTGATTGACTTTCCCAAACTTATTCATTCATTCTCCTCCTATGATCAAGATCATCCATCCAATCCAATCCAATCCAATCCAAGTAAAAGAAAGCTGTATAAACCCCCAAAAAAATCAACTAACTAACTATTCAGATCAAGACTTGGCTGGCTGGCTTCAACTTAATTTCCAAGTAGAGCTAGTGCCTGCCTGCGTACTAACTAACTAACTGAAAACAAATTGCTCTGGTTGAATTTTGACTATGGAGGACAGGCCACTCACCAGGAGAGGAAGAGGGAGAGAGAGAGAGAGAGGAGCCAAAAGTATAGTTGGTTAACGCTACCAACGCCATCTACGATGACCAAGCCAGCCAGCCAAGAAACAACACGGCTGGCTAACTCGCCATACATGCAGCAATATAATTTTAACGCGCGCGCACACACACAGACACAAACTAACTCTTCTGTTGGCCAAGAAACCGGTGAACCTTCATCCCAAATCCATGCCCAGCTCGCAGAACCCTGCATCAGCACTCACTCTTCTTACTTGATAGTATTGTATCACATTGTATTGGCATTGAGGGAGACAAGGGTTGGCAGGCAAAATGGGTGAATGAAGAAATTCTTGTAGGATACAGGGAAAACTTACGTTGGTGCAAGTTTGCCTAGGGACTCCAGTTGCTCGCCAGTTTGCTCATCAACCACTTCCCCTGAGATCTTAATCAGATAGGATTTGTACTCGGTGGCCGGGAGTCCCCTTTTCGCAAGCAAATCCAGATCTCTCTGGTTGAGTTCACGCCCGTTGACATAAACCCCAGTGTCTCCAGCAGCACAATTTTCTGGCATAGGATAATTGAATTCCTCGATATTCGGCTGAACAATGTGGATTTCATCATTCAAGGTTGCAATGTAGTAACGAGTAATTGCATGGTATGAAAGACACTGCCACAGAAGAAATCATGTGCTGTATTTTACAAACTCACCATTATAATGCCAAGACAAGGATGGCCCATCACCCCCCAAAATCCAGCCTTCTTATCATACCTGGTTTATTCAAATGGTAGCATTTTTTGGATCAGAATAACAGGAATTCAATTTCGGTAAACCTATTATACATATATAAACCAAGCCATCATTTCAATAGGAACACTTGCTATTTGTGCAACTAAGTTTAGGCATAATAAAATCTCTAGTGATGAAATATATCACTGCAACCATGGCAAAAACACAAGAAAATGGGCCTTACCAGAAGTCAACGGATGCATTTTCAGTAAAAATATGGTACAGATAACTAATTTGGCGAATGTGCTCACCAGTAGTCACCAGGCTGAATTTGCCCAGCTAATCTCTCAGCCCTCTTAACAGCATGGTCGGGTATCAGATGCCCATTGATGAAAACTTCTGCTCCTCGGCTCGGCTGTCCAAAGTCTTTGAAGCCTCTCTTAATGAGACCTGCAAAGAAAGACTTGCCTCCTTTTTTACCATTGGAGTGATCTTTATCCGTGCCAACAGAGTTCTGAGACACATAGCTATTTGAGATCCCATTCAAGGATATCTCAGTCGCCACTCCTGAAGCTGCCACATAACTCCCTTCAGTATTAGGTATATCGAAAGAAGCCCTCTCCTTCTCCTGATGTTTGTCTGCGAACTGCGTATCTGCAACATTTTCAGGATCAGCATTGGCGCGTTCCTCTGGAGGCTCATCAGGTTGTGCCATGGGTAACTCAGCAGGCGGGGAGTGTTTCCTAGATGCCACATTCTCAGGGCTATCCACTCCATTATACAAACTTGATGCCGAAGAGAGAGGATCCATAATCCTCTTTGATCCAGCAGAAACACAACTCTTTTCAAGATTCTGCCGCGTGTCATCAATCTTTTTTTCAGAGTCTACACTGATGCCATTTGAGTTTTCATCTATCTTGGGAGGTACCTGGTCAGTACGTGCAGAGACAGAAGCAACAAACCCCTTGTTCCCAAGTGCCAACAAGACAATGGAAGAGCAAGCGCCACATTTCAATTTCGGCTGGTTTTTCGCCAAAGAAACATGCCTCCTAGATATTTTCAGTAATTCAAAGCAATTATCACACGTTATAAAAGGAGCACCACCTGCAATGGGATACCTTACCCGTCCTCTCCTGTGAGGTAACCCAAACTTTCTCGGGCGATGGAAATCAAGGCCATCACTGTCAGAATCCATGTCAACAACTGCATGCTGCGTGCGATGCTGTTGAGAGTGCAAGTGATGTACAGCCGAGCCTGCAAAAGTATTGCCCTGTGGTTGGTGCAGAATTGGATTTCGACTTTGATGAAAACAAGGATTAGAGGGTCCCTGCTGAAACCTTTGGTTGTGCAAGCCAGGGCGGTCAACATTCAGGGGCATATGCCAATTCTTCTCGCGGCAGTGCACACAAGAGCAAGCTGGTTGGTGAAAAAAGTTGTCATGCCGGTTCAACATAAATAGCTCGGGATTGGCATTCCCATAATAACTGGAATGATATTCGTGGCCCCCCATACGACGAGTGGGCCTCCCGATCATTTCCCCCCTATTCGCATGGGGATGACGTGCGAACTCATGTGGGTATCCCCAGCCACCATTTTGGGGAAATGACTCCAATACCCTCTCATTGTACGCACCAAATTGGTTGGCATATGGTGGCGCACCATTAGAACCAAGCAGTTGCTTGCCTGGACCTTGCGAACCAATCAATCTTCCTTGCACGTACCCAGCAGCAGCAGCATTAAGTCTGCCATAAGGAGGATGAGGTAAAGATGCAGAAAGTTTCACCGGATCAATGCCAATACTTTCCACGGGCTTGTCTTCCAAATCACAAGACCGAGTAATTTGGTCTTTCAATTCATCAAGTTTTCTCAGGAGCTCTGCCCGGCCATTCTCCAAACTTTCTATCCTAGCAAGTTCATCCAGACCATGGTTGGGATACCGAGTTCGTTCACCTTGTTTGCAATTAGAGTTCCGGTCATAGCTAGATTGCCCCTCGTTGTGATGAAGAAAATCATCACAAAAACCTCTAGCATTTTTTCCATGAAACTTAGCATACTCCGGCCTATTCTCAGCATTCACATCATGATGGGTACCCCTATTTCTGTTAAACCCCACAATACCACGAAAATATGGTCCTCCAAGCTCATCATCCACCAAAGTTTGCATTCTTCTCATCCTTTCTTTACCCCTCCTCCTAAGTTTATCATCGTAATCAAATGATGTGTCTGTTCTTTTAGGTTGTAGCATGGAACTGCCATGTGAAGCCACTCCTCCCTTGTCATAAGTTCTCTCAATTTCATCCACACTTCCCATTCCAAAAAGATTCCTCTCGCCTCCAACAATACTTTCCATATTACTTGCGGAAGCTTCTGCTATACTACTACTACTTTCTGCAGATTGCCCACTGCCCTTTACTTCATCAGACACCTCCGACAATCCATCATCCAGGCTCCCATTCCTTTTAGCTGTGCAATCAATTAATAACCAATTTTTTTCAGGCATAGTGTTGAACACGGGGTGTAGAAAGAATTGAAAACAAATCAATTTTAATTACTTAATTCAAGAAAGACTATTACAGGAAGAAACAAAATTGAAAGAGAAGCAAGCAATGCTTGATCATTAAGATTTACACCAGAGACAACTAAGAATATGAAAAAGGGATAAACAGGACTCCCACTGAGTCACTACCTGATATGAAAAAGGATAAACAAGATCTCCCTACCATGACTGACAATCGAATTAACAAGGCCGGTAGATAAATTTCTGTCCAATCTTGAGAAGCTGTCGTACTACTCACCCACCCACCAACAAACTAACTATATATGACTACACAACCTTGACAGTGATGTGACAACACCCACAAATATGTGCTCTCCTAGACACCAATAGAAGCATAAACAGATTTGAATTCCGGAAGTAGAGTACACACTCTCAATCTAACCAGTCACCTTCTTCCTTAGGTTGGCTGCTTTCACAGACACCAAATAACTTGCTTAATAAAAAACAATTCATTTCCTTCATGAGGATGTAATTTATTCCAAGCACAAACAAAAATCAGAAACCAGAGACCAGAGAGATAGATAGATATCTGTGCCCAAAGGAATCTTAATCGCAAAATCTACACCTGATTTGCGCGTACACACACACACACACACATCCCCCACCATATTAAAGAACCTTGACAGTTCATTTGCTCAACCAACCCTAAAAAATAGTACAAAATGCATCAATATAGACAAACGCCATCACCTAAAATAAACTCGAATCAGCTAAAAAAGATACTGAAACTGAAAGCAGTCACTTTTATTAGGCACACAAATCTGCAAATCGCAATTGGGCGAATCTCAACTTAAGCCATATCTTTCTATATCTCTCGTTCTCTTATTCGACCAATAACTCAATACCAAATCAAATCAGAATTCCCAGATTAACATAGAGCATAGATAAATACTTGATTATCAGGTAAAGCACTAGCTGTACCTCTGAGAGCCGCACCGCAGGCACCACACTTGTAAAGTGAGAGATCGGGGAGCTCGGGAAGCAGGTTTTCACATTTGGGGCAACGAACTAACCGAACTTGTCCGGCAGCTTCCGCCATCTAATTCCCAAAAACAAACAAACAAACAAAAATTTGACCTAGAAACTTTCCTAATAACTACTATAATTTATTGGGTAAGATTGCTTGCTTTGCGTTTAAATAGGGCACCAAGAAAATAACTGCAGCACGAGCAAGCAACCTGACGAAGTCAAACTTTAAAAGATCTTGAGGCAGACAGCTCACCGTCAATGAATGCAATGCAGCCTCCCAACCAACAAAATACAATCCACCCAATTGGCAAGGCGATGGCTCCCCCCATTTTAATTGAGGAATTAAATGCAATTATTGAGTAGAACAAGAACAGTGGCACACAATGCTAGGGAAGGGGATGTTTCGCACGGGCACGAAAATTTTAAAAATAAAAATAAAAATCCAAAATTACAGTGTGGTCCGCGTAAGATCAAAACTGCAATGCAAGCAAACAAAATGAAAACTGCAGTCACGAAACTGGAACTTCCTGTTTGTTTGACTTGTTTGTTTGTTCTCTCTCACGCACACAACAGCAGCATATACAGATTTGTTGTCGGCGCTGTTGAGGGAATGAGGGGGGAAAGAAAAGCCGAGGAATTGAGGATTCCAAGAAAAGAAAAGAAAAAGGAAAAGAAAAGAAAAGAAAAGGGATGCTTGGCTTGGCTTGGATTTGGATTTGTTGGGAAGACGATGTGACAAGGTTGGTCTCGACTCCCAACATGTGAATGTAATGGTAATGTGATGCCTTGATTCTTGACCCGCTGTGACTGGGTTCGCTTCGGCTCGACCAAACGAAGGAGTCTCTACAGCTACAACTTTGGGTACAACTACAACCAGAATAACAGCAAAAGGGTAGTTAGGATGTATTTGTTTGGAAAATTTCGGGTTGAGATTTGAATAGTAAAAATTTGAAATTTAAATAGTTATATGATGTGATATAAATAGGTGTTGATGTGATATTTTGAACGTAAAATTAATATTTAATATAATATAAAAAATAAAACATAAGTGTATAATTTGATGTTTTTAAAAAAAAATAAAATAAATAATAAATTTAAAATTCAATCCCCAATTTCTCCTCTCAATTAAATACTACTCCTAGACTAGTGTGTCTCTATTAATTAATGCGTGAGTTTTCACCATTCTATAAATTTATTATATTACTAATTTTGGCAAATTAAACAAAAGTAGCATTTAATTATTATAATTCATTCAATACTTATTTACAATAAATAACACTAATTTTATTACATTCTTTTTATTCATTCACTTTACTTTTTAATTAAATTTTTAAAAATACCCCCAAGTCACTTTCTGAATAAAATATTCATTTTTTTTAATTCATGTACTGAGCCCAAATGGGATAATTTTAACGGACGAATAGGGTGTGTTTCTTTAGGATTGGTTTGGAAAGATTTGATTTGAGTTGGGATTAAATTTGAATTTTCAAGATAGTTTTGAGAAGCTGCTTTCTTTTGGCTTAATAAATTTTGTTTAAATATGAATAGTTATGATGGACAGTGATTTGATAGGTAAGGATTAATTTGATATAAATCTATAAATTAATAAAAAAAAAATAATTTAGAATAAACAATTAAATTAAATTTTGAATTAAAATAAATTTAAAAAATGATGTATTAAATATTTCATCCCGTCCCACCCCATCCCCTCCTCTCCTTTATTTCTTGGTCTTCCGTATACGATCTTTTTCCCTAAGTTTTACTACATCAAGCACCCCACCATTTTTTTTCCATTATTTCTTCCCCCTTCCCTTCTTCTCCTATCTGTCCACCCAGAGCTACTGGTTTTCTCCTAAATGCGTTGAAGCTTAGCAGTTGACTGGACATCTAGGATAAAGCACTGTTTCGGTGAAGGCCTCGAGAGCTGTACCAAATCGAGGTTTTCTTTCGTAAAGCCAAAGACGCCTCAAGACAAAGGTCAAATTCTTCTCTTAAGATATTTCTACAACAAGGAAATAGGGTTCGCTAAATATCAGAAAGAGGGAAAGAGAGGTAGCAACATTTCAGAGAGAAACCCCATCCCTCTCTTTCCTTTTTTCCCCCATGTCGCCACACGGGGGGTCGTTGAGCGACGGCCCTTCCACTCGGCACCGTCGGATCACTAAGGTGTCTCAATTTGGAACTTTGGTTGTTCCCAGAATTGGTGTCACTTTATACTGCCGCCTGTTTTGACTGAAATCTTTGGGGATGAATCCTTACTATAGTTTGGTGACATTTTGTACCCAGGCGCTATTGAAATTGGTCTACAGTGCAATTCTTTACAATGACAATGAGAATCCCAACCCTCTCTCTTTTTTTTTTTTGCCTTCTTCTTCTTCTTCTTTGCCTTGTTGATGACGACTGTTGGTTGAAGAAATTTCAGTTCGATCTGGTGGTGGACGGAAGAGTAATTTGAGGGGTTTGGTAAAAAAAGACAAATGCAAAGAAAAAAAACACATGAAAGGACACATTTGTTTAAGGGTATCAGACCTATAGAATATAGATCAGACTTGGTCGATGTAGGTTATAGTTTGGCGCCTAATATTACTTTAACAGTGTTTCTACAGTGAATTTGAGAAACTAAAGCATAAAAAAGCACACCCTAAATAAATAAAAGCAGAGATATGATGTTCACATTGACTTCATTAGCCATTGCATATTGTAAAGGCAAGTAATATTACCATACATACATGAGACATTGGCTGCTAACAGAGATTGACCATTGTTCTTTAAAGTTGTTGGTTTTATTTAATTCCTAAAAGTGTCATCACGTTTCTTTCTTTCCTTGGTAAGATATATATATATATATATATGTACAGTCTATTCTTTGATTCAATAACAGAAAATACCCAGAAATTTTGTCGTTTCTTCTTCTCTCTTGTTGGTAAGATATATATATGTACAGTCTTTCCTTGGGTTGTCTTCACATATTCAATATACTATTTATTTATTTATTTGCAAATTTGACTTGGATTAATATGACGCGTTAATCAATCATTGATAATAATAATAATAATAATAAAAGACAATTGGAATAAAATATCCACCCAAGTTAGACTTTGTAAGAATGAATGACAGAGAAAGAGACTTGGTACGTACGGGAAGAAGCAAAAAAAAAAAAAAGATAACAATAACAATAACAAAATTAATAGTCATAACGACAGTAGAGCAGACTTGAATGTAGTAGTAGGTAGCAGCAGGCAGCAACTTAAGATTTAAATGAATGTTGCTATATACAAGTAGTAGTAGTAGTACAGCACACCCAACCAACAGGAGCGGAGCGGAGAAGAGCAGAGCAGAGCAGAACGAGAGTAGCCACCCAACCCTACAGTAAAGTAACTAAGAAGTGAAGAAAACTAAAGTACACACCAAATGGAAAGAATGAAAGCAAGAGCAGTGGACAACGACATGCATGCATGCATGCGTGCATTCTTACCAATCAAACCTAAGACGCAACGACCATTCACTTCTTCCTTCATTCAACAAAACCCAAAACCAGTAATAAGCACACCACACCACACGCACCAGCAAAATATAATTATTAAACATCCCCTATACCCTACCCGATCTATATAACTATAATGTTATAATTACTCTTGGTAATTATTGTATATGACCCCGCCCCCCTTTTTTCACTATGTATAACGGAGGGAGGGAGCAAGCAAATAGGAAGATATGATATAATAGTGCAGCAGAAATATAGATTTATGCCTATGATATCATTATAAGTATGATCAAAGTCATCAGTGCACCCTTACCAGAAGCAGCAGCAGCAGCAGCAGCAGCACCTCCTCCTCCTCCTCTAAGATATATGGTAATGCTCATCATCATGAGGTGCACTTGCACTTGGTATAATATATATATATATATATATATTCAGGAAGCCGCAACCTGTGGCCCTCGCCTTGCAGCAGCAATGCCTTTGAGGAGATCCTCATAGCGATCCCGGTGATACTCGACCCACAGGCAGAGCTGCCTTATGGCCTCCCTTTTCGCTTCGCTCACCTCGCTCAGCCCTGCCTCCTTCTCCTCTATTCTTCTTTCGCTCTCCGCCAGCGCCCTCTCCAACCGCTGCACCTTCTCTTCCAGCCTCTCCTTCTCGCCCCTCAGCGCCCTCTCCGCTTCCTCCACCTTTCGCCCCAGAGCCAGCCCCCGCCCCTTCTCCTGCCTCAGTTGCTCCGCCACACACCTCATCTCCTCCTCCTTCTCCAGCTTTGCTTCTCTCATGCCATTCCCCGTGACTGTCACCTCATTTATGGTCTCGCAGATGCGGGACTCCAGGCGACCAAAGTCTTCTTCGAACTTCGTGTGGAGCGCATCAATGCCGTTCAATGTCCCGTTCACCTTCTCCGCCACCTCCGCCGCCACCCTTGCTTGGGCTTCTCTGTAGGCAGCCACCGCCCCTGACAGCTTGGAGTTCTTCTCTTCCAGCAACTTCTGCTCCTCCCGCAGCTTCTCTTCTTTCTTCTGGTGGCTTTCATCTTTCTCGCTCAAAAGCTGCTCTGTTATGCGGAGCTTCTGACTTGTCAGTCGCTGCTTCACCTCCAGATTACTTACGTTCTCTACCAGTGAACTGATTTCATCAGCTTTCATCTCCAGCTCTCTCTTCAGATCCTCAATGTTTTCCTCCATCTGATTAACCTCCTCATCTTTAGCCACAATCTCTGCATGGTATTGTTGTCTAATCTCCTCCATCCTCTTCGCTGATGATTTAAGATCCTCCTCACTCTGCTGTTCGTGCTCCTTGCACAATCTGAGCAGCTTGTCTTCCCATTCTTTCAACATCCCCTGTTGTTCAACGATCTTGCTTGTCAGCTCAGAGTTGCTGCTCTCAGCCAGAGCCAAACTTGCTGCAGTCTCTTGCTTGCCCCTCTCAATTTCAACCTCCAACTGGCTCTTCTCGAATTGCAGCACTTCCAGCTGTTTCTGCAACGATTCAACCTGTTTTCCCAGAGCGGCAATTTCCTTGGATGATTGTGTATGTAATTCATCCAATCTATTCTGGGTCGCGGTCTTATCATTCTCTCTCTCTGCCACTGTCTTCTCCAGTTCTGATATCTTGAGCAAGAGACTTTCTTTCTCCTCCCTCAACTGGTTTTGCTCATCCACCATCATCCTTATCTGGTCGTCCACTTTGCGTTTTTCATGGCCAACACTCTTCAGCTCCACCATCAAATTATTTAGCTGCAGAGCAAGAACCTCCTTCTCTTCCAGGGCACGCTCCCCGTCACCAGTTTTGGATGATACTTCCTCCGTCAGTGATCGTATCCGGGTTTGGAGCTCCGAAATTTCTCTGTTCATTTTGTCAATCACTAGATCCGCCTCACTTTTTTCTGCGGTTAAAGAATCCACTTTCTGGTTAAGAGCATTCAAATCTGCTGTGAGTGTTGCCTTTTCTCCTTGTAACTGATTAAGGGTCTCACTTTTGCTCCTCAACTGCTCCTCCAATCCATGCTTCTCATTGCCTATGGTATCGATCGCTAGATTAAGGTCCTTCACTTGCAAGATCAGACTCTCTCTCTCTTCTACTGTTTTCCGCTGCTCGGTTGCACCCTTCTCCAGGTCTACTTTGAAAGTGTCTGCCTGAAATTTGGATTCTGAAAGTTCCTGGCCCTTTTCTTTTAGAAGCTGCTCCAATTCCTGTTTTTGGCCGCGTGCGGTGTTAAGCTCCAGTTCGAGATCCGTCACTTGCAACTGAAGAGCTTCCTTTTCTTCAATGTTGCTGCTCAGCTCCGAGTTCTTGCTCGCCAGCTCTTCTTTCAGATCTTCAATCCGGATCAAGAATTCGGAGATTTCCTTCACTCTTTTCTCCAGTTGCATCTCGGATTCCATTTTTTGACAGAGCAGGTCCTCAAATTCCTTATGCTTTGCACTGACTTGGTTTGTCAAGTCCTCTATTTGAGCTGACGCTTCATTGCCTTTGCGAAGTGTTTGTTCTTCCAGTTCCCGTTTGTGAATCCGCAAAGCTTCAGCTTCAGCTTGGATACTTTCCACCTGTGATGTCAGGCTGTTTATCCGATCTAGTGCATCCTTCTCCTGGTCGCTTAGCTTTCGGTAAAGAGAAGAAAGCTCATCATTTTTCTGTTTGTCGGCTTCTCTTCTCTGGGCGTGCGAAGAATCAAGTTCCAGCTCCAAATTCCTCAGACGGGTTGCCGTTTGTTCCCTGTGAGCCTCGTGGAGCTCTAGGTGACTTGAAAACTCGCTCTCTTTCTCGGCCAACCTTCTGTTTAACTCGCTTGATTCGTTAACAAGATGCTGAATCTTGCTTTCGGCCTGCTCTATATCATTCTCGAGCTGTGAAACCTTTAGCGAGAGAGTAGTTTTTTCCTCTCCGACGGCCCTGTGCATCTGACTTAAGCTAGCCATTTCCTTTTCTGCAGATTCCAGTTTCTTATTTGCTTCTTCCTTGTGCGCCTCGTGAATCTCCAGGTGGCTCGAAAGCTCTCTCTCCTTCACAGCCATTCTTTCACTTAACTGGCTGGATTCGGAAATATGATGTTGAACCCTGTCCTCGGATTGTTTTATCTCATCCTGGAGCTGTGCAATTTTCGCGGACAGGGCAGTGTTCTCCTCTTCCGCAGCCTTTTGCATTTCAGTTAGCTTCAATATTTCATCTTCAGCGAATCCAAATTTCTCCTTAAATGCAGAAAGGTCTCCTTTCAATCCTTCCAGTTCCGCCAGCATGGTGTCCTTCTCCTGTTGCAAGTGACCGTTAATGGCTGACAATTCTTCAGCCTGCCTCTTCTGCTCTTCAAACTCCCTAGCAGCTGCCTCTTTTGCAGCGCTCTTCAAGCTTTCTAATTCTGAGCTGGTATCTTCAAGTTTCTTCTTCAGTTCATCTCGCGATTGATGCGACCTCTCCAGCTCTGCCATCAGATTGGCGTTTTCAGACGAAAGTGTGGAGGCCGTATCCTTCCATGTCTCAGCCTGGGCATTCAATTCCGCAGCAATTTTCTCTGCTGCTTGTCCTTTGACCAAAGCATCTTGATGTAAAGATTCCTTCTCTTCTATGACAAGAGTCATCTTTTTCTTCAGGTCAGCAACCTCAGAGAGAGCCATCTCAAGCTCATGCTTTATAGTCGGCGCCTGATCCTCAAAATTATCCTCGACTTTTCCATTCTTCTTCTTCTTCTTCTTCTTCTTCGTTGAAGACTCATCGTCTGAGTCTGAGTCTGAGGAATCCGAACTGGATGAAGAGCTGCCCTTTCCATGTGCGTTTTTCCTCAACTCTTGGGTTAGATGGTCATACCGTGCAAAAAGAGACTGGTAATGACTGTGGAAATCTTCAATCAGATTGGCCACCGACCCTTTCCCGTCTTCTTCAAGATCCTTTAAGATTTTATGTACCTTGTCGTCATATTCTGCAAATAAGAACGAAGAAGGCGATCATTTGAAGCGATTACATGTATATATATATATATATATATACTAAAACTAATAGTAATAATAAATTTTCTGGCTCCATAGTTTGATCAGATCAACTCATCACAGCGCTTTTTAGTCGTTTACCTGCTTTGGTTCCTTTTAACTCCTCATCCTTCTCGGGATCAATATGGCTTCCAAAGAAGGACTTGACAGACTCACGCCACCGACGCCTAGGCATGTCTCCTCTTCACTTCTGGGCACGGCACTTTTACACCTGGGATACATGATCGGTATTCATCCTAATAAGTGAATGAAGCTCAATTCACAAGAAGACAGCAGTTTCTTGATTATGAAGATGCCACAGCCACATACAAAGGAAGGAACAAAAGAAGAAATAAAATTAAAAAACCCGGAAGCTCCGAGTTATTTACCCAAACAAATGAACCTCGGTAGCTTTAACACCATCAATGCTCCCTTCGCCCATGAATATCCGAGATTCTACAGGATATGCTAAATATATATCTCATTTTAACGAAGTCGCCCGTAATGTCGGATAATCAGTACCCGAGTCCGAACACAAGACCTTTTACGGGTTTCAGCATTTTTTAAGACCTTTCATAATTAATTGCATTCCTGTGACTCAGCCTGATTTTTGAGTCAACAGATTGAAGAGTATGTCAACTAATAATTTTATTTGGCTTCCCAAATCTATGATATATCATGAATCAACACACCATCTCATATTTTAAGTTCAACCACTAGCCCCCCGACCACCAAATAAACACACACCCAGATCTTGCATATGCGTGCGACTGACCACGATTCAACCGATAAACCTGTCAGCATTTTATAAATTAGGACCACTCATTGACAATTTGGGATAATGATGCATATCTGCATACATGAAAAAGTCCACAATCCTCTTGTTAATCTCTTTCTAAACGAGAAAAATAATAATAAATAAAACACATCACTTATTTTAGTATTCACAAGCTAAGAAAGATTAATAAAAGACTGATAACTATCATTTACTTTCACAAAATAGTACACAAAACACGAGAGTTTGCTTCTAATCAAAATTAGTAAAATTTCTTTTATAAAATATTTTTTAAAAAATAAAAATAAATATTTTAATAATTCTGTAATATATAAATTATCAATAGATAAAAGAAAAAACAACAAAATTAATAAACATGTGTGTTTCTTTTGAGTGAATTTAAAAAATATTAATTTGAATTTATTATTAAAATAATATTAAATAGAATATTTATGAAAAAAATATATAAAATTTAATAATAAATTTTTTTTAAAAAAAAAACATAAATGACAAAGTACATTATTTAATAGTTCTATTATTTATGTTTCCATTTTATTGCTACATTATTATTTATGAATTTTCTAATTATTTATTTTTATTTAAAATGTTATATCAAAATTTTATTTTGTATCTAAAACCTCATTTTAAAAATTCTTTATGTTATATAAAACTTTATTTTTAATTTTTTTTTGTGATTTTCAATTAGAATACATTATTCACTCTCTAGGATTTTTAATAAAAAAATATTATTTATTTTTAAGAATTACATACTATTTAAATAAAATTTCAAATTTCAAATTATAACCAAAGAAATTAAAATAGTCAAAATATCAAATTCTAACTAGACAAATGTATTCTGTACATGTGTGTTCAGTTGTAGCTGAGATGAGAATTTCAGAATCGTTCCAGTGAAGGAGTGGTCATCCCGAAGAAGGGAAGGGTTGGACCATGGTCCACAGAGAAATGAAGAACAGGGCACGGGCACCGTTGAATCTAAAAGTGCAAATATTTATTATGTTCGATTCGATGGCAAACCTACTAAACTTCCAGGCAAAAAACTAAAACACGAATAATTTACAATCACTTGTGTCATCGATCACTGCCAAGCTTGATCTACAAGATCGAAACCAAACACGCAAACTGTATCGATCATGAACTGCAACTTCAATAACTAAACAAATAGCCAACCGATTCTAAGTAAATGAACAGATAGGTCGTCGACCGAATAAAACTAGTCTAACTAAGAAACTCATTCCACTCCACATACCAGTACTTCTTCCGCCCGCACATCGCAGTTAAGTCGAGTAAAACAATCAATCCGCAAAATCATACTTGATAAGAAAATAAAATAAAACAACCAACTAAAATAAGAAGGGTGCGACTTCACCGCTACCGATTTCGTAACATCAACATTCGATGAAGGTCATAAACAGAACAAAACATAGAAAAAGCACAAGTAGCAGCAGATTCAATTGAATTCCAATCAATCAAAGGATTACCTCGGAATCAGAGCATCGGAATCGGCATCCACTGCAAAATCACCAGAGACCAGAACAATAACTTGAGGGGCGGAGAGAATGTCTTGACTGTGAATCGAAAGGAAGGAGACGACGGTGAACCGTCAGGAAGAATCCTATTATTGATTCTTATTATTATTATTATTATTATTATTATTATTATTATTATTATTATTATTTTATATATATTATTGCTAATGCTTGGCTGGAAATTTTAAGGAAAGACTAATTATTTTAATTGAAATGAATAAATAAAAATGAAAATGAAAGAGGCGTTTGGTTTGTTGGTATTGTGCACAGCGACTGCCACTGTGGCTGTAACGCGATTGGATCTGGAAGAACCGTGGACCTCAACACCAGACATCATTGCTAACTTCTGGGGAGCATCTGGTCTTCCAGGTCCGTGGAGTTTGTTGAATAACTAGTAATCAATCCATTTTCCATGAGAGAGATAGAGAGATGGAATCTTTGGAGTCTTCTGCTAATTAATATACTCATTCTCGCCCTCTGATTTCATCTAATTCTCAAAAATGCCATTCATTGATAATAATAAAATATTACGGCCGTTTTGAATTTTATGTTCATTTGATTGACACACATATAACAAAAATAAGTCATAATTATTATTTTATGTATATATTAATAAATATATTTTTATTGAAAAATAAAAATCTATTTTTTTATGACCATCCTACGAAAAAATTACAAATAGAGTGAAATTCTAAAGGAATTCGACCATTGGCCTTCTCAGATTAATCTCAACCGTTCGCTCTGTGGACCCTTAACGTTGATGAACGGTGTGGCTAATTCTGGCCTCGAAATCCCGGGAGTGTGTTTTACTGTTGCGCTATTATTTGGCAGGTTGTAACTTGTAAACTGCATGCTTTTTGTGCTTATTGTGAACTGCCAGATCAGCTACACTCTATATTTATTATTATTATTATTATTAAATCATTATTTTATTGATGCTCACAAGTTAAGGGTAGACAGTTGAGGAATTTTCCTCCATATATGGAGTAGATAGTTGGAGAAAAGCTAAGTATTAATGTAGTTATTATAACTATGTATATAAACATTGCATATACATTTTAGTGTATATTAACTGTACTGAAGGCTTTGTTTACCCAAAAAAAAATTTCTTAATACAATTTTTAATATATATTTTATCATCTTACAAAAATAATATTTATTAAATATTATTTTTATATTATAAGCACAATTTTCTATAACTCAAATAAAAAAAATTCAAATCAGAATACTAAACAAAAAAAAAACACTAAATATTCTCTAATAATTAACAATTTTGTATTAACACCTTTATAATAAAATATAATACTATCTTGGTCCCATTTATTTTTTGATGTTTATTTTTTAATATTAATTATTATATAAAAAGGAGTATAAATTAAAAAAATTAGTAAAAATACTTTTATTAGTGTCTTATAGACACTAATATTAAAATACAATGACGACGTAAAAGTTAAATATGAACCTAGAAGCTAGAGAGTAATATATAACATTATATAGCCATTATATTCTACTCATTAACATTCATATACTTACTATAATAATGCATACAAAAATTATATATTTTGATTATTGTCAAATGTAGACTATATATAAGGTATGCATGCATCTGACCATCGGTGGTGCCTGTTTTACTCCCTACCCTACTACTACCACCTGGCTAATAGAATATAGGAGTACTATGTATTAAGAGCCTATAGCTATCTAACTAACACTGCTTGAATTGAAGATCTATGCATGGCATGCATATATACCATGCTTGGTGACACAACTAACCAACCTTATAGTATAAATGAATGAATGAAAACGGACAGTTCATTATTATATACTACTAGTAATTAATTTGGAAATAGTGGTAGCTAGTAATAGTATTGTATGTGTACCTGTGGGTGCGGGTGCATGCGGTCCGGTCCGTGAGTTTTATATATAATGCCCTCGATCGATCGATCTCTCTCTCGATCCTTCCATGCTGCACTGATGCACGCATTACAGCAATCAGTAGTCTTGTCGTCTCCGGCGGGGTGCAGCATGAGGGGCACCGGGAGTACTAGCAGCAGGAGCAGGACTACCGCCGCCGCCACTACGACTACTATTAGTGGCGCCAGGATGATAGACGATCAGCTCCGAGAGCATCTTCTTGTAGTAGTCGGAGCGGCTCCTGTGGTAGTCGATCCAGACGCAGAGCTGGCGTATGGCCTCCCGCTTCTCCTCCTCCAGCCCCACCATCCGCTCCTCCTTCTTCTTCATCGCCTTCTCCAGCTCCCTCGCCCTGTTCTCCGCCCTCCACACCCTCTCCCTCAGCGCCAGTATCTCCCCCTCCTTCTCGTCCATCTCCCCCGCCGCCCACTCCGCCTCCCTCCGCCCCTGCGCCACCGCCCTGTTCTTCCTCATCGCCCACTCCCTCATGTACTTCACCTCGCACGCCGCTTTCGATATCCTGTTCAGGAAGTTCCCCGTCCTCTCCTCGAACCTCAGCCCCACCCGCTCCACCCGCGCCGCCACCTCCTTCGCCTCCAGCCCCGTCCTCTTTACCCCCTCCGCCCACTCCTTCATCTCCCTCCTCCTCTCTTCTCTCCCCCTCTCCCACCACTCCCTGCTCTCCGCCTGCACCTGCTCCGCCACTCTTATCCTTCTGCTCACTATCCGGTATTTTGCTTCCAGCTCCTTCCGCATCTCTTCCGCCGTCTCTTCCATCTTCCTTTCTACTGCCTGCACCTGCTGCAAGTTCGTTTTCGGATCTGATCCCCACCCCCACCCCCACCCCCTCTCTCTCTCGCCTCTCATCTTGTTCACCGCTTCCCCCAGCTCCAGCATTGTTTTCTGCTGATCGGCTACCTTGTTGGTTAGCTCTGTGTTTGCTTTCTCCCACTGGGATGCTTTCTGCTTCTCTTGTTCCAGCTCCATTTTGTACTGCCTTTTCTCATTCTGCAAATTCTCTCTCTCAGCATCCAGGCCTTTCAATGTCTTCTCCTGCTTCCGGAGCTCCTCATTCAAGGATTCGATCTGAGCACAGCACTCCTCGAACTTCTTACGTTGCGCTGATAGTACGTTCTCGCGGTCTGAAAGGGATGCCTGCAAGTCGAATACTCTTCTTCGCAGCTCCTGGTTTTCAGCTTCTGATTGGCTTGCTTTCCCCAGCTGCTCTTCCAGCTCCAGCTTTTTACTGCTTAAAGAATCGAGTTTTTGGTCTAAATCTTTGACATGATCAAGTTCAGAACTTTCCTTCTCTTCTACTCTGCCTTCCACATTCTTAGCGTGATCCTTCAATTCCCTCCTCAAACTGTCAATCTTAATAAGATAATCAGAAGCTTCTGTTGATTTCTTCTCGAGCTGGAACTCCAATTTTGCTTTCTCACTGTTTACAGACAGTAGTTCCTTCTGCAGCGAATCCAGTTGCTCCACTAGGCCATTTAGATGAGAAGACCTTTCATTGCCTTCATGCAACCATTGTTCTTCTAACTCTCCATCTTTCCGAAGCTTCAGTGCATCTTCCAATTGTTGTTTTTGACCAAAAAGCTTTTCATTTTCAGCCTTCAATCTTGCAACCTCCTCCTTTAACTCCTTCACTTGAGTAGCCCATGGTCGCGGACTTTCTGACTCGTCATCACGAACTGCGTGTTCCTTTAGCATTTCAGCAACAACTGCAGATTGTGGCCCTAAACCTGTCGTCTCCTTCACTTTACTGGAAGAAGTTAGCTTATCCTTGAGGATAGTGTAGTCTGCATCTGATGTTTCGGCGCTCTGATTATCGTCAGTTGGTGTATTTGGAGCATCGGTGTTTCTAAAGACACTTGATTCATCTGGCGAAAAGTACGATTCTGAATCTGATGCAGAAGTAGGCGACTCGCTACCGTCTCTGCCTCTGAAGTTGTTCTTTACCTCCACTCTTAAATTTTCGTGCAGGGAGTGCAGCAATTCATACTGCCTGTGGACATCTTCTATAAGGTTAACAAGTTCAGACTGTCTCTTCGAGTCCCCATCCTTGCTGTCACTTGTTCTTCTGGCTAGACTTATAAGCTTTCCCACTTTGTTTTCAAGCTCTGCAGAACAAGAGGAACTTGATTAGATTCCATATGCTCTTCACGTGAATACGCTGAGCCGGACGATTTCATTCAAGTGAAAGCATATCATATCCATAAGCTAAGAACATGCAACTGACCGGCTGTGTGTAAGTTGTTGCGTGTCAACCGATGGGGAAAAAAACATGTGAGAATTGGATTTGATTGGGAGTTGGTGAACAAATACTATCATAATTACCTGTTTTCATCCATTTCAGATGCTCCTCTTTCTCAGGATCAAGGTGATTCCTAATGGACTTGAGCGATCCCTCGAGCCGGTTCTTTGTCATGGACTCTAGCTACCTCTAAAATTCCCCAAATTTACAACAGTTTTGCTATGGAGTGAAAATTAAGCAAGGTCTTTCTCCTTGAATTTTGATCATAGAATACAAACTCTGCAACAATCAATGTGTGGAATAGAAATCATTTGCCTTTGAGGCTGGTAGCAAGTCAATAATAATTTACAAGAAATAAGCCGTCCAGAAATGCTGAGAGAATAAGGCACTGACGGGATTATTCACCCATGATTACAACTAGAAATTTCTACCGACACATTGTCTACACGAACGACTTCAGTGATCAGGAAGGGATTTTGTTACTAGTATTACCACCAACAACGTGGATTCAGCGGTATAACTCTGACTATCCATGTTCGAGCAATCCGAAACATTATTACTTGAGAATGCATATCCCGGAATTTGTACTTTAATTCGTCTGAAGCGAAAACCTAAGTTTCAGAACAAGAATATGGACAACTGATCTACACATGCACTCGTATGCTCGAAGACGCATTCTAAATCTATACAATGCAACATCAACAGAGAGCACCAAACTCATAGACGGTCCTTATCTAACGCATTCCTGCTGCTTCATCAACCGATACGCCCAAGCACAAACACGCGTGAACAGACAAATCGCGCAGAATCCGGATAAAATTCATAATCTCAGCTACGAGCGAAACACTTTCAAACTACTCACGACCCACAAAACGACTCTCTGTTCATAAAATTGTTTTCAATCATCAATATGAATGCACAAATTCCAGAATTACCTGAAGTTTTCGAGCGACACCAGTTCGATCTGAAGACGAAGCAAATCCGTCAAGGGGAAAACGATAGGAAATCAAAGCAAGCACCGCATGAGAAGTTATGTTCAGTTTTTCCGTTTCGCTAAAATGAATGCAGAGGCCTCCTCCTATCCTGTAGGATCACTAGTATTTATTTATAATTAATAATTTATTAAATTACCCAAACTTTGCATACATAACGTAATTAATTTCATTTTACCACTAAAACCTAATCATTTAATGAGTTGTACGCAGTATTTATTATATTACAGTTGTATTAAAAGGTCTCGTCTTGTTTTTAAAATGATTTTAATTTTTTTATTATATAAGTTTCTGAAAATATAATAATATTAGAATGAGGAAATATTATATTTTATAAATTAATTTTTAAAAATATTTTATATTAAATTAAATTAAGTAATTAATTTATTAAAAAAATTATCTTATGTTAAATTAATTAACCAATATAATTTGCACCATTATTTTTGTTTTATCTTTAATTTTGTGGGTATGTTTGACTGTTTGGATCTTGGTTTGAAATTTGAACGGTAAAAAAGTTTGAATTGGAATGGTAATATGATGTGATATAAATAACTATTATATAATATTTTAAATATAAAATTAATTTTTAATATAATATAAAAAAATTTAAAAATATATTTCATTTGATATTTTTTTTAAAAAAAAATTATAAATAATATAAATTTTTTAAAACCCTTTAAACAAACACAACCACAACCGTTTGTCCACGATGTCAGTGTTTTTTTTTTTTTTTAAAGTTTTTTATCTTTTGTTTTGTTATCTTTCATCTCTCATTATATTTAGTTTAGGGTGTTAGATAATGGTACTCAATAAATAATTAAGAAGTTCATTACTAAAAATAATTATAATTTAATAAAAATAATAATAAATTAAAATTAAAATAATTAAATAGTTTAATTAAAATAAAAAATTATCAATTATGGATTTTAAAATTGGATTAAAATGTATAATTATATTTTTTTTTAAAAAATAACAAATTATATGTGAGATGAACGAAATAGAAATATGATACACATTAAGTGGTACATAGGAAGTAGTTTTCTTCATTTCTAATTTATTGAAAAGTATATAAAAATAAATTATGGGATTTGATTTGATAGTTTAAGAGAAAAAATAAAATAAAATAATAAAACAAAAACTAAAATTTCACAAGAAAAAACACCAATTGTTATTTACTCTCTCCTTCTCAACTAAGATGTCCTCTTCACTGTTGATATTAGAATTTAAGAAAAATATAATTAGTAAATAATTATCATATAATAAAAATAATTTTACATTAAAATTAAGACAACTAATTAATCTAATTAAAATTAAAATAAAAAATTTAAAATTTAAAAATTTAAAATAAAATTAAAGTATATAATTAATTTATAAAAAGAAAAAAAATAACACAATAAATGAGACAAAGAGAGTATTATATAAATATATTTTTGTAAAAAAATATACCTATAAATAATATCAATTTTTTAAATTATAGATATTTGTTTTAAAATATTTTGTTATCTAAATTTCTACAAATCTATCAATAATATTTAAGATTTTCAATTAATTTATGTTAGATAGTATTTGTTTTAAAACATTTATAGGTAAATTATATTTTCTCAGTCACTTAGCGATTTATCCAATTTTTTATTTTGATCAATTTCATAACAAAGTATGCATTTTTAAATAATTGTACGGTCTACCTAATATTAAAAATATTTTTACAATTTACAATATATTACACAAATATCATTATATTTATATCGTACAATACTAATAAGATTATTTTAACTTTTTTTAATTTTTAATTGTATTTATACTACATTCCAATAAAATACTAATTTTTAAAATTTTGTACAAAAAACAAATGAACGGAGGGAGTATAACATTTCATTATCTTTTAGTAAAAATGTATAAAACACCATGTTTTATATTTATTACGTGAAACTCAAGTATAAAACATGCACAAAACATATTTTTTTGACCAAAAATTGATATTTGATTGTAAATATGAATCGAATAGTGCAAGTTTTATACAAATAAAAAAATATATATTAAATATTCTCACTGTCCCTTAACAAATTATTTAATTTTTCATTTTAGTTTGTCTCATAATAAAGTATCAATTTTTTTTAGTAATTGTACTTTTTACCGAACATTATAAATATTGTTCCAATTTATATTACACAAATATCATTACCTTTGTATTATACAATATTAATAAAGTTAATTTAATATTTTTATATTTATTTCTACTATATTTCAATATAATACTAATATTTCTAAAACTCTTTAAAAAATAAACTAATAAATAAATATAAAAAATAATTTGTTTTAATAAAATAATTAATTAATTAATTAATCATCATTTTATATAAAATTTAAAAGATAATTTTATATTAATATATAATTATTTTTGTTAAAATAAAAAATAAATAGTTTTAATTTACCAAATGAAAATGAAATAGTAAATATAATAATAAGTTGAGTTGTTACATAATTATATTCCCTCCGTCTCAAAAGTATAGTCTTATTGACTTGGGTACGATATTTAAGGAATATTGATATTATATGAGTAGTCGATAAAAAGTAAAAAATAGTGGCAATTGTGTAATAATAATGAAAAAGTAGGGATAATTTTATGGTTATATGATTATTTATGAAAATGAGACTATTATTTTAAGACGAAAAAAAAATGATAAAAAAAACTATTGTATTGGGACTAGACATGTCAAAACGGGTTAACGGGACAGATTGACCCACAACCCACCATAACCCGCAAATAGGCGGGTTGTTGGTGGGCCAACCCGCAGCGACGCGGATCAAAATTTCATCAACTCAACTCAATCCACCGGCGGATGGCGAGCTAAGCCGGCTAGGCCACAGGCTTTTTATTAAAAAATAATATTATAAGGGTGTGTTTGTTTGGGAGTTTGGATTTTGAATTTGGATTTGAATAGTAAAAATTTTAAATTTGAATAGTTGTATGATATGATATAAATAGGTGTTGATGTGATGTTTTCAATGTAAAATTAATTTTTAGTATACTATAAAAAATGGAAAATAGGTGTTTGATTTGATGTTTTTGGGGGGAAAAAATTGGATGAATAGTGTAAATCCAATTCAATCCCCCAAACAAACACACCCTAAATATTTTCGTAATTAATATTTAAAAATAGATAAAAATAGTTTTATTGTAGAATCTAAATAATAAATATTTTAAAATAAATAAAAAAATATAAATTTTTTTTAATTCTAAATAGTATTAGTTATCGTGTTTAAAAAAATTAATAATAAGAAATATTTTACAAATAAATCCTAATTAATTTTTATGAAACTATAGATTCTAAAATAAAAAAAAATATTATAAAACAATAAAATGTAAGACGAACAAAACAAACGATGAAAAATCGAAATAAATAAAAGTGACATTGATAATATAGTTAAAAAAAATAAAAGCAACGCGTAGATAATATTAATTAATTTATTAAGCTAATTTTATTTATTTTTAAGTAAAAATATATGTTTTCAGTAGATTAAAATAATAATATATTATTTATTAAATAAAATGTACATGATGATTTTGATATTTTTTTTCTCTTTTGTAAATTATATATAAATTAATTGTATTTATAATAGTATATTTGTAGTTTATATAAAATTAAAATATATTCTGATATTAATATTTGATTACTTTTATTATAATTTTTAATATGACAGTAAAAAATAATTAAAAAATTTAATCCGCCTAACTGCGACTAACCTATTCTCAACCTGCAACCGGCTCAACCTATCTTGACTGCGGATGAGGGAGTATTATTTAGGAACAAATTACTTACCCTATATACTTCCGATTAAAAAAAAAAATAAATTTACTTACCCTAAGCTAACCACAGCAGACGCCGCCCCATTTTCCTCTTCTTCCCAACACCGCAGCCGCTTCTTTTTCCTTCTTTCTCCCCCTTCTTCGGTTCTTCCTTCTTCCTTCTTCTTCTTCTTCTTCACCCCGTCGCCACTGTTTGCCCATAGTTGCCATTGTTTTCCAATCACAGCCGGTCAGCCACATCTCGCCGCCGTTCACGACTTCACCCGAAGGTTTGAAAAATAAAAAAATACTACTACTATTTACTCCCTCCGTCTCATATTTTCGTCCATCTCACCCCCTTCTCAGTTACTTCCAAACACTAGCTTTAGATTTCTCTGCGCCATTTTTGTGTATTATTTTGCCCCATTTTTATTTTTAATTTTATCAGACGTGTATGATTCATGTATATGTAAACTTGAGTTTATTGTTTTGGAGAATAAATTTTTTATTGCTGAGAACGCTATCTTGGAAAATTGGAAGTTAAATGGATTGGAAAGCTTACTCATTCTAAAACTAATCGAAGAATTTCTTGTTGAGAACAGGATTGTGATGGACCGTGAGAAAAGCGTGGTAGACCAGTTAGATAACATCATACAGGATTGTGATTCGTTCAAAGAAAAGGCAGCGTTGTTGTTGAGAACTACTGCATTACTCAATGATGAAAATTTGAAACTCAAGGAAGACTTGAAATTAAGTGAGATGAAATGTAAGGATCTGAATGACACGATTACAAGATTGATTCAGGAGCAAGAAGAGATTAGGGATAAAGAGAAATTGCTCCGCGAGAAGAATTCAAAGTTGGAAGCTGAAAGTAAAAAGTTAGTTTCTGAAGTTGAGGAAGCCCGTGAGAAGAATTCAAAGTTGGAAGCTGAAAGAAAAAAGTTCGATTCTGAAGTCGAGGAAGTCCATGATAAGAATTCAAAGTTGGAAGCTGAAAATAAAAAGTTGATTTCTGAAGTTGAGGAAGTCCATGAGAAGAATTCAAAGTTGGAAGCTGAAAATAGTAAGCTTCTCTCATTGGAAGTAAGAGTCGGGAAGTTGGAGCAAGAGTATGAGGATATGGTGATCAAGAAATTGGCTGATGATCAAACTATCAAGGAGTTGAAGCGAAAAAACTATAAGACTGTTCAGGCTGTGGAAGAGCTGGCTAATCAAAATCTCGATGCTACTCGAACTATAGATAACTTGAGGCATGAACTCTTGGAAGCTCATCAGGCTACAAAGGAATTAGAACGCCAAAATTTTGAGGATACTCGTACAATAAATGAGTTGAGGCAGAAACTTTTGGATGCTGATCGGGCTGAGGAATTGAACCAAAACCCTGAGGGTTCTCATGCCAGGAGTATTCTGAAGCAGAAAGAATTGGAGGCTAACAACTCATTTGAGCCCAAAAACAGCAGAGTTGGAAACACAGTTTCATCTTCTGGGATTAAACGGGACATTAGAGGTGAAGTATTATGCTCTCCTGATTTGTCTTTGGTTTGTAATACTTCTCAAGCTGAAGTTACTGATGCTAATCAAGGCAGTGGATGTGAAGCGCAGCGGATTCTGGAGAATGAATTGAGAGGGCAACAATGTTCAGGTATACATTTTAGATTAAGTTTTGCAGTTACTTAGCGAATTTGAGCTGGTGAGACTGTTTATTTAATTCTCATAAATCATAAAGCGAAATAGCGTATGTTGGACAGTATTTATGGGAAAGCATCTAGGAAATAGAACTGGTGATGCATTTTAAAATTGCCATATAGGTATGAACGAGCAAAGTGCGAATGAGTTTAATGGATTTTGACAACAGCTAACAACAATATTGAATTTTGCATGATGTGAATGGTCTGTTTATGAAACCTAGCACACAACTAATCTTTTGTTTGCCCTTAATCTTCTCCATATATCATTAGCAGATGGAAATAATGTACGGGAAATCTTGTTAAGCTGAGGTTGATCTGACCTTACGGCTTGTCCATGTACTTCCTCTTGTATTTATCATAAATATTAGTTTCTACTGTTGTCATTCTGTAACTCAATAGTTTTTGCTTGCAACTTGTTTTCCTAATGCCTTTGCTTTATTGTTCTTTCTTGTATCTCGATTCATCATCACACTGATATTACTTCAACGGTAGGATCCCGCTAAGAAGTTCCACAGAACACGGCACGATGGAACAATATATTTATGACCTGTGTTTGTAATGGTGGTAGTATGGCGTTGTTAGTGTCTCTTGCTTGTGAGCAGTGTAACCAATGAAATGAGTACTTTTGTTTTTTTGACATGCTTGGTGTTCTGGTGATGTGCGTATAGAATCAGGAGCAACAGCTGGAGAAGGTCGTTCAACGGGTGGACGAGGGTGTTCCAGTAAAAGGCCATGTTTATCATCTTCTGCCTCTCGAGAGATGGTCATCGAAATACATGATAGTGACAATGAAAACGATCAGGCTCTACTATTTTCGCGAGATGGTGCTGGTGCCACCTCCAAGGCAGCGTATGATAAGGATAGTAGTTCTCACATGCCTGGAGGCTTGAACTCTGAAGAATCATCTTCAGAGGATGACTCCGAGTGGAACTCAAGGATGCATGACCTTGTGGCAAGGGTTAAGAGTATTAAGGGTAAAAAATGCAGGTGACAGGGAATAGATCAAGAAATTAGGGGGCTGGGCTGGGCTGGGCTGGGCTGGTCGGGTAAACATCTGGAGGGGAATGCAAGATGATAAAAACGTGGTCTCTGCATGCAGGTGGGGTAGGTAACATATTGATATGTGTGTATAACATAACAACACGATGAGATGATCATCGATGTCCACCACCAATCCTTCACCCTAAACTCACTCTATGCAGTAGCAGTATCTAAAGTTGTTGGTGGTTGCATCGGTGCTGCTATTGCAGGTGGTACATGCCCTGATCTGATGCTGCACACGTACACGTACAGGTACGCAAGCCCACCCCGCTCCAACTATTTGATTCATTCATTTATTTATGCGGATTGCTGCTGTTTATCATAAGTTTCTCCCCTCCCCTCCCCTCACTCACTCAAGTATGTCTGCGTGCATCTGATGTGATCTATGAAGAAGAAATTCACAGCTACTTACCTAGCTATTAATCTTAAATGCGAGTCGTATTAAATTGCTGTGCATCGGAGAATACTAGGGCGATGTTATATATATATATATATATATATACACACACTATTATTCATTAATCTTTTTATATATTGATAGATTTTATGAGTTGGCCCTAACCTTAATTTGAACCTACTATGGGTGTTTGGGAATTCTCCTTCGAGACTATTCATTCTATTTTTTTTTTCTAAAAACATCAAATCAAATATTTATTTTTTATTTTTTATATTATATTAAAAATATATGTTACATTCAAAATATCACATTAATACCTATTTATATTAGATACGACTATTCAAATTCAAAATTTTTACTATTATATATATATATTATTTGTATATTTATTTTAGGATAATTATATAATATTGCATTGCATTTTAATAAAAATAATGCACGAAAAGTAATGCGGCAAATACTCTGTATGTGTTTGTTTTGTGTTTTGATTTAATATATATATTTTTTTTACCGCAAGTAAATAATATAAAAATAATGAATTCATATAATATATTAAGTTTTTTTAAAAAAACAATATATGGGAAATTTTTTATTAAAAGAACAAATTCTCTATATTTATTATGTATTAATAGACAAAACATTCTCTTAGTCCAAATTTGATGTTTTTACTCAAAATATTTTGTATTTAAATAGTAAAAAACTAGAGCTTAATGGCTTAATAAAATTATGATAATAGAATAATTAAAATAATAAAAGTTATATATTATTTTCTTTGTAAAGTTTATATATTACGTATCTTCTATATAAATATATAATTTAGTTTTTTTTATTATTAAAAAATGTGAGTTTATTATATGTTATTAGTATGTAGTAATAATTACTTCTATCCGTTGTAATTTAAAGCTCAATTTTGACTATTTTCGTTCAAAAGTATAGTTTTTCATTTTTAATAAAAATAATCATATAGTAATAGAAAAATATCTGTATTTTTTTATATCTAAATTATAAATATATTATTATACATACAATTATTTTATACAAAAATTTAAAAACAAAAATATCAAAATATGTAGAACACTTTCATTAATTAATAAATATAATATTATTTTTTAATTTATTACAAAATTTCAAATGCCCTGTTCAAAAGAGAGGGATAAAGTATTTTTTATAGATTTAGTTGAACTCATCGAATGAGCTTGGATCAAATCCAAATGTTTTTTTTTTTTTAACTGGTTCAGTCTTGGGGCTGCAGAGCAGATCCAATAGGAGTATTTTTTTAATTTAATGGGCGGGCACTTCATTAAAAGAAAATAATAAACTGATCACAATCATAATAATAATAATAATAATAATAAGAATAATGAAGAGGGAGGTGGGGTGATGATATACAGAGAGAGCAATTAATTAGGAGGGGTGACGTGGCAGGAGAGCGGCCAATAGGTGGGCGAGTAGAAGTTGCGCCCCATAAAGCAGCCACGTGAAGTGGCCAATGGGATCGGATTCTTATACTCCTATTACGTGGACGCCTCTTCGCCACACACATTCAGATACAAATACAGATACAGATACAGATACAGATGTGGAGTATATTACTAGGATCGATCGATCTATAGACTATAATTCATAATACCACCACTCCTGACTCCACCCATCCACGTGGTATTTTATATTATCTTTGTTCCTTCACTTTTATTCTAGGATTTTAAAAAACAAAAAAACTCGCCTTCATTAATGAAATCTGCAATTGCAATAGCAGTGTTTTAATATTATCATATAATAGTATTATTAATACATTGGGAGACGATTGAGTAATTACTAGTGTCATCCACAACATACTCTTTTCATGATACAATAGAATTTCAACGACATTTCTCTAATTTGAAACTGTCAAATAAAATTTATGTGTGTATGTTTACACCCCCTGAGTCTGACATTGTTTATCACGTATAGTTCAATTAGAGAAATCCCGTTGAAATACATATTTTAATTTTTTTTTTATAATATATTGTACTCCCTCAATTTCGGATAAATTGTTCAACTTTAAAGCATTCATTGTTTTTTTTTTTTTTAATGAAAATAATCATACATTAATACCAAAATACTTTTTACAAATATAACATTACACATACACTTATTTTTTTACATAAAGTAGAGATGTAAAAATATCAAAATCTCTTATGCAGTTTCACTGATAAATAAAATACTATTATTTTTTAATTTACTGCAAAACCCAAGAGAGAGTATTTATTTATTTATAATTAATTTAAAACTAATTTTATAAGCAATAAAGAGTTTTAAATATAAAAAAAATATTTGTTTATTAAATAAAAATATAAAAATAAAAATTTTTTGAGTGCGTAATAGATTATAAATTTAATTAAATTAATTTTTATATTTAAGATAAATAAAAATTGAAAATAAAAAAAGAATTATTGTTTTACAATGTTTGTACAAATAATATTTTAGTGTTGATAGATCTCGAGTAGTAAATATAAAATTTTATCATTATCACTATTTATGAAAGATAATTAAAGATTTCAAGTCTCCAATGCTTTCAGGTTATCCGTCATACATGGTTGCACTTTTCAACAGTGATTGCGGATTTTCACATCGGATAAAAAAAAAAATGATTAAAAATGAGGTGGAAACAGAAGTGCCTAAAATGTTGTGTCAATCCACCGAAATTGGTTACTAAACTCCAACCTTAACCATCTCCCTCCTTTGTTTCGGTCTTGTTATCACTTAATTTTGTACAATGTTTTAAAAGATTTAATACTATTATTCAATAGTATTAAATTTTAGAAACATATAAAATCAAATGCACAAAATGATACTCCTACTATTTAGCTCCGTTATAATACTATTCTATTTTATAAAACATCAAATTAAAGTTTAATATCAAATTTAAACTAATAAACATGATTTTTTCAAAGTGTTAATAATTTTATTTATCAATAAGATTTTATTTTTTTAAATTATTATATAAAATACTTAACATAAATATAATAATAAATATCTTTATTTTATTATTTTAGCGGAGTCTCATTTATTATTCAATATTTAATTAATTTTCAAAAATTTTAAAATTTTATATTTTAGAATAACTTAAAAAATAAATAAATGTTATTCTTTCTATTAGTTAAATTTATTTTTATTTTTTCTTTTTAAATTTACTATAAAATCAACAAATCGATATACTCATACTCTTTTATTTTTATTAATTTTTAATAGAAAAATATATATGTTTTTTCTTGACTAAGCTAATTTTACGGATGAAAAAGACTGAGCAGCCAGCCAAAGGAAGAAAAATAAATACTACTATAAAAAAGAATAATAAAAGCGAGAGAAAAGGCAAGGCAGAGTCGAGAGCAGAGGTTGGGGGCCAACCAGATTGAAGATTGAAGATTGGAGAAGATTGAACTGGACCACCACCACCAGCGTCAGCAGCAGCAGCAGCACCACCCAAAACCAAAGCTTTCGCTTCAATCTAAACAAATACTACTAGGGAGTATTTGATAAGTGGCTGCAATGCTTCTTCCGACATCCCGATTGACGACGACGACGATACACGGCCAACACTAAAACCGATCACCCTGCCTGCCCCCCCTTCCTCGTTCTGGGTCGACATATTCTTGCGCAGATATTTTTTCTTGCCATTTCAGGCTCATCCCATAAATCCAACCCTCCCCCATTCCGGAATTCACGCGCCCACTCCCAACTTTTGTCTCTTTCTTCTCCTTCCTTCTTTAGGGCTTTCTGATTTCTGTGGCTCACGATTGTCCCATGTAGATTCCCCTCCCCTTTCAACCTCTTTGCATTCCTGGTTGCGATTTGCTTAGATTGCGAGACTCCTTTGCCCGACCGGACTGGAGGTTCGTATACTTTCTTTGCTTTGGATGATCGTCGCCTTAAGTTGTGATTGATTTGTGTTCGATGGACGGCTCAGGAGATTAGTTTGTTGTTATTGTTATGTTTTGCTCTATAGAAGGGAACAACTTCAAGAGTCTCTAGTGTTTCAGGGTTCGTCTTGGTTTCCTCTCAAAGTTTGCTTTTTTATTTACTAAAGTATTCGTGAAATGCCCATGGAGTTTGTCGAGAAACTGGAAACCGTCTGAAAATACGTGATCTCTTTCCTTTTGATTGATTGATAATTGGTAAAAAGCGTATGACTTTAGAATTTAGATGTTTGTTTTCCTATTGATTTTTTTGTTTAGATTTTAGTCCATTTATCAGTTCTTTTAGTGGTTATGCTGAATGATCCAAGTTCCTCCACACTGAAATTTTCATGTGCATATATGTAAGCATTCATCAAGTTCTGCCACTCACCGATGGTTGTCATGCTTTTACTTTGTTAGATGAATTAAAATTAAACAGTATGAAATATTTGATTTCTCAAGCTTTTATGAATAGAGTTTCATCTGCACACGAGGGATGACTTAACAAGATTTATGTACCTGCAATCATAACATAAAATATAAAAGGGTACATGCCCTTAGTAGCCAGGTATCTAAATTCTCCTTACTTGTCAGTGGCTTTTATTTTCTGCAAATTATTTGCTTATTCCGCTATTTGTTGCTTCATTTGTTATTTTGGGTTTTTAATTGACATCACAAAATTATGTAATCTGGCCTCAAGCTTGAAGTGTTTCTCGGTATGTAAGATAGATTGATTTGAGCAAGATTCTGAAGAATTTGTTTCTCTTCATCTTCAGGCCAGCAATGCCGACTATCTTGTTATGGATTGTGGATTTTCTTGTGGTCGAAAAAATTGTAAGTGGCAGATCTTCTAAAGGACTGAGCTCTAATGCGATTATTACAGTTGGAATAATTTTGTTTCTAAAGTTGTTACAGTACAGTAGGAAATTTTGGACGTTGTTTCTAGTGATACTGAGATAAACACTTCTTTTTCTTTTAAGAATTGTTGACAGCAATAGTATTCAATGTTGGGGATTGGTGCTATTGCCGCCAATATTAAATCTTAAAGTTTTATCTGTCTTCATTGATGAGTATATCTAATAATTAATCTGCCTTCATTTATGAGATCTATCTCATGTTTTTAACCTACTGCAGTTAAAATAAAAGTTATTTTTTATATTTTTTAGTTTTTGGAATTAAAATAAGTGTCTTAACCTCTGAAAGTACTGCAAAAAATGGCATGAGATAATATAAAAGTAAAGCATCTAAATACTACACCAGATTGTCTCCTCTTTGCTCTCAGTTTTCCAGTTAGGATGTCATCTGTTAGTCAAATCACTTAATCTTAAAACATATCTAACTCTCCCTTTTATTTGTTTATTTTTCTTTGCATTTTTTCCTACACAAAAATATCTCTAGACAAGATTGCCAATTTGTTGCAGTAATGGTGGTTCTAAACCCCGTAGATAATATAATCACCAAGGGAACTTCTTATTCTTTTGGTCTTTCGCATATTATATTATTGCTTTATTGGTTTTGAACCCTTGATTACAATTTTGAGTGGGAAGATGCGAATAAATTTTTTAAGTTTGTAAATGGGCATGATTTTAAAGATAGGGTGTTTGTTGGAAGAATTTAGTCACTCTTGGAATGAGTGAATGTGTGATTTGAAACTAAAAATCTATTTGCATTTCGTATGATACTAGTTGTACAAGGTGAATTGCTGCTTTATGTGTGCAGCTTTGATGAGCTATTACAATAGCACACTATTCATGTATTCTAGTAGGTCATGCGGTTTTAAATTATATGGTGTGTTGAATTGTGAAAAAGTATTTAAACATGTCTGAAACAACGTAAGTATTGTTTTTATTATGAGAGAGTATTGTTTACTCATCCTTCCTATTTTGGCTCATTGTAATTTTAATGCATAAACTGTTTAGACTTTATATCGGATATATATATATATATATGAATTGTAAACTTTATCCCATACTATATAGGGTGACAAAATCAAACTTTACTCTTTTAGTTCTTGCAACCATGATTGCCGTCTTCAGAAATCTGAAGCAATGGATCTTGGGCTAATGCCATTGTTGTATTTCAAAGCCAAGTTGTGAAACCTGGGTTACTCTCTTGGCTGCTATGGCATTTTAGTATTCTTGCTATTTATATGAATGCGAAAGTCAGAGCTACTGAATATGCGGATCTTGTATTCTGACAATGCGTTATTATTCTTTTCACAGTTAATAAAAACTCTTCTTAATTAGATGAGAATAATTAGGATATCATGGATGAAGCAATTGGAGAAGTAGCTGAAATGGTTGATGACACACACATACTACATAGAGAGAATGAGTTCTCAGTTAAACCCGGCAGCTCTAACATACTACCTTCAAATGAAATGGTCATGCCTGGCATGGATGTATATCCTGAAATATCAAAGAATCCATATTCTGACATGCTAGATTCAAAAGACATAGATAGACTTGGTTCTTCTGAACATGCGAGTGCCAGTCCTCGTTGCGTGGATGGTAATGGTATCATGGTTGAAGAATTGACTCTGAGAAATTATGATGGTGATAAGATGGCTATAGTGGGTACTTCGGGCAATAGAGAGCGGATGCAAACTAGGCAAAACCAGTGGCAGAATTTGTATCAGATTGCTGGTGGATCAGGAAACACCACTCTTCGTGGACAAACTGGGTACAAAGGAAAAGGTCAGGCGACTGGAAATGCCTGGGAAGATGGGGACAAAAATTTGTTTTCTGCTATAATCGAACAGAATCAGCCGGTACAAAATTACAGTCATGGTGCTATCATGGGCAATTTACTCAACAATGATGATAAAGGCACTCCAGGTGATTGTTTGTATACTTCTACGGGTATCCGGACAAAAATTCTGTCGAAGTCGGGGTTTTCGGAGTACTTTATTAAAAGTACATTGAGAGGCAAAGGAGTAATACATAAAAGCCAAACTCTCAGAGGATCTGGTGAGTCGTCTTTGGAATTGGATCGCCATAAATTTGGCATTGCTGGCTCTACAAATGCTGTTGCATCATATGGTTTGACTGCAAAGCCTGTTTCACCCCTTTCCGATGGTTTTCATGAGCCATCAATTACTTTTGCTTCTAAGAGTGTTGCCGACGGCATAACATTAAGAGAATGGATAGAAGCTGGAGGAAAAATGGCAAACAAAGTGGAGAAAATGCGGATATTCAGAAAGATCTTGGATCTTGTAGATTTTTCTCATTCTCGAGGTGTTGTTCTTCAAGGAATGAAGCCTTCCTGCTTCAAGCTCTCAGTTTCTTATCAGGTTATGTATTTGGGATCTACTATTCGTATTGGGATCCCTGAAAGTGCCACAAATCGAGATACCCAACAATTAAATCATAATCGGAATGGGAAAAGGCCAATGCATCAAACTATACTTCCCCTGGACAACCACTCTTCAAAGAAACAGAAATCCGGGGGAAATATGAACTTTCAAAGATGGCCTCAATTTCCATCAAGGTCTGGCGTTCGTACTACATTTGCAAATGTATCCAAAGCAGATTCTTTTGGTCATTTGAGTCCCAATGATGTAGAAGACGAAGGGAACAATTCTAAACTGGAATTGAAGAACCAGATCAAATCATTTGGCCATAATGTGCCTGATTCATCACAACCAGCAAGGCAGTCTATGGATTTTATGCTGGAAGGAAAATGGTATTCCAGTCCGGAGCTGTCAAATGTGAAGAGCTGCACCTTTGCATCAAACATCTATTGCTTAGGGGTTCTTCTATTTGAGGTCTGTGAAATACTTATAATCAAATAAATTGATTTTTGTATGTTAATCTGTTAATGCTCCTGTTGACTGAAAGAAAATGTTAAATGCTGTAGTTAAAGCATATCACTATATTCTTTATTGGAAATTGTTATTCAATCAAAGGATATTGGTCAATGTGTTGTTTCAAGTGTCTTTAGGTTTAATTTAAGCGCAAATAATTATCAACTTCATGCCTTATAACTTGGAATGAGATTAACCTGTTTTTCCCCTGGTTATATAATGATACCGTTTCAATGTCTAATGATATTAAAACTTTGTCAGCCTGTTTGTTCAGGTTTCTGAGGTTGTGAGAATGTGGTTTATCGTGCAATTACAAATGCTACATACAAAACATAAACACACATAATTTGTGTAGATTTAGTTCAATAATTTTAGGTGGGTTTATTCATATATGATTTTGTAATGGTTCAAATTTGTAATAGGTAGTTATTGGTTTTATGGTTTGTACACACAAACAAACACATGTATGAATGTCAGCATATAAAACACTTGTTTATATGTTTGTTTTACTTTTATAAATAGTGATAACATTTTCCTGTTTGTGTTGGTAAGAGGTAGAGGTAGAGGGAGAGGGAGAGACTATAATTGTGTTACATCCATCGAAACACTTGTTTATATGTTTGTTTTACTTTTATAAATAGTGATAACATTTTCCTGTTTGTGTTGGTAAGAGGTAGAGGTAGAGGGAGAGGGAGAGACTATAATTGTGGTACATCCATCAAAACTTGTCATAAGTATACCAAAATTTGAATTATCTAGTAGTTCTATATTTATGCTTTTATGTGTGCAAGTGATGGCTATAAAACACTCAATTAAATGTGTTGCTTTCTTCTTAATTTCTTCCTCCCTAAGCCATATAATTGACACTTTATTCTTTTGATACTTGTGTTGTTGGCGGTGCTATCAGTTACTTGGCTCATTTGATTCTGGAAAATCTCATGTTGCTGCAATGCACGATTTACGTCATAGGATTCTCCCACCTAGTTTCCTGTCAGAGAATCCCAAGGAAGCTGGGTTTTGTCTTTGGTTACTTCATCCCGAGCCTTCACTGCGCCCGACAACAAGGTATCATCACAATTTCTAGTCTCCACACTGCAAGTTTTCTTCTCCCAACTTGTTATATTCCTTCCCTTATCCCAATCTATTGGCAGAGGATTGAATATTGCCATCTTAATCTGAAGATGTTGGTAATTTATATTTTATAGTTGGCTGTGAAGTTTTGCAACACGACCTAGCAACTTAATGTGGCCTAATTAGAATAATGTATCAACTTGGGAGCAGTTTTTGGATTGAACTGTGCAATCTCAGTTGTGGATCTTTAAATCACCTTCTGTGTTATTAGCTACTCTGCTATTAAAATTTGTTCATAGCGAGAAAACAAAAGAATGAATACTAGTTCAATGAGGGCATTGTTATGAGGAGGCAAGCATATAGAGAAATCCATATGTAGAAATAATTAAATTAGATTAAGACAGTTTGATTGTTTTTCATATTGGGTATGGGATCATATTTTACTAATTTTGAAATCCATCTAGTAACGGCACTTGAATTGATTGCCAGGGAGATCCTACAGTCTGAATTTGTTACTGCAATTGAAGAATCACCTGAAGGTGAGCTGCTGTCCTTGATTGATGAAGAAGATGGGGAATCGGATTTGCTATTGTATTTTCTTTCATCACTAAATGATCAGAAACAAAAGGATGCATCCAAACTGGCCGAGCAAATCCAGCATATAGAGGCTGACATTCAAGAGGTTGAGAAGCGCCGATTGAAAAACTTGCTTGTTCCATCTTCCTCCTACCGAGAGTCTCTGCCTGCACGTGGGATCAGCTTTTCATCTGGTAGCAACACAGGTGATATGGAGAAAAGGTTGATGGGTAATATGAGGCAGCTTGAAAATGCATATTTTTCCATGAGATCCAACATTCAGACACCGAGCGGTGATCTTGTCACTCGGAGAGATGGAGAACTGTTGAAAGGCCGTGATAACTCAGGTACCATGGAAAAGGAATCTGCACATAATAGCACAGATGATTTAGGTGGCTTCTTTGATGGTTTGTGCAAATATGCCCGGTACAGCAGGTTTAGAGTACGGGGGGTATTGCGCAATGGAGAATTCAATAATTCTGCAAATGTGATATGCTCCTTGAGTTTTGATCGGGATGAAGACTATTTAGCGTCAGGAGGGGTGTCAAAGAAGATCCGAATATATGAATTCCAATCTCTCTTCAATGACTCCGTCGACATTCATTATCCTGTGGTTGAGATGTCAAACAAATCAAAGCTGAGTTGCATATGCTGGAATAGCTATATTAGAAACTACCTTTCTTCGACTGATTATGATGGCGCAGTCAAGGTCTGTATTAATATGTGTTGCTCATTAGTGTGCATAAGCAAGTCAATTAATTTGCACTGGCTTAATTTAGTAGATAGGCTTTTTGGAATAAAGCATTTTTTATTTTTTATTTTTTTATTTTTATTTTTTTTCTGATATTAATGTACGTTACTGACTTTTTATAGTTGAGTTTCTGATGCAACTAACTTACTGTTGATGGGTTTAGCTATGGGATGCATCGACTGGTCAAGAGTTCTCTCATTTCAGTGAGCATTCTGAAAGGGCTTGGTCTGTGGATTTTTCCAGTGTTGATCCCACAAAGCTGGTCAGTGGGGGTGACGACCGTTTGGTTAAACTGTGGAGCATCAACCAAGTATGCATGCTTCATCTCTATGGATCATGATACTTAAAAATCTTCATAATCAGTGATGTTTTTTCAGTTACTGGCTACTAGTGTTGGACATAAATGGATGGTCTTATGTTTTGTTGTGATTCACAAGTAAATTTTCTCCTTCATCTCCATCTTTGTCTTTGTCTTCTGGTGCAGAAAAACAGCTTATGCACAATCAAGAGCAATGCAAATGTTTGCTGCGTCCAGTTCTCTCCTCACTCGGCTCATTTGCTAGCATTTAGCTCTGCTGATTACAGAACATACTGCTATGACGTACGCAAAGTTTCGGTACCTTGGTGCGTGTTGGGGGGTCACAAGAAAGCAGTAAGCTTTGCCAAGTTCTTGGATTCAGGGAGCATTGTTTCTGCATCTACGGACAACACGCTGAAGGTATGGGACCTGAAGCGAACGAGCTCCAACAGTGTGTCGAGAGATGCTTGCGTGTTGACTCTTAGAGGGCACACTAATGAGAAGAACTTTGTGGGGCTATCAGTTGCTGCTGATGGATATATAACCTGT
Organism: Andrographis paniculata; assembly: GCF_009805555.1. Taxonomy (NCBI): domain Eukaryota; kingdom Viridiplantae; phylum Streptophyta; class Magnoliopsida; order Lamiales; family Acanthaceae; genus Andrographis; species Andrographis paniculata. The sequence continues at coordinate 40,223 of NW_026137634.1, read as the reverse complement.
GGGTCGGAGACGAACGAGGTAGGTTGGTTGGTTCTTCTAGTACTTTTTGTTTTCAGACAAATTAGTAGAGTAATTGAAGGGGGTGGGTGCAGGTGTATGCATACTACAGGTCGCTGCCAATGCCAATCAGCGCGCACAAGTTTGGGTCAGTGGATCCCATAACTGGGAAGGAGAGGGAGAGGGAGAGTGATGTGCAGCAGGGTGGTGGCGAGGACGAGAGCGGGGGCGGGCAGTTCATCTCCAGTGTGTGCTGGAGGCACAAGTCAAACATGGTGGTGGCCGCCAATTCATCTGGCTGCATCAAGCTTCTCCAGATGGTTTGATCATCTATCTCATTTGATTTGATTATACTACTATTACTATTAGATTAGATTAGATTAGATTAGATTATATTTACTACCATTGTTATTGTTAATAGCAAGCAGCAGCAGCAGCAGTTGAGTATTAATTAATGATCTCATTCACATCATCATTCCTGATAGATATAGATAGATAGATAGGTAGATAGATATCCATCCTTGAGGATGTGGTGTGAGTGTGGGTGTTGGTGTGGGGTTTCCATTACATTTTCGTTTGCCAATTTTTTTTTTTATTATTATTTCTTTTATACTTTCTTTTAGAAAAAGATTTATATATATCTATATGGATATATATGCCAAGAAAAACATATATGATGATGCACTGCACTGGGCTGCACTTGATGGAGAGAGAAAAAAAATGTGTGTTGTGCCGTGTTCTCTTCTCTTCTCTTCTCAAAAAAATGACAGAAGCGGAAGGGAGGGGACACAGCACAACACAACTCGAACTATATATGAATTTCTCAAGAAGGAAAGGAAGGAAGGAAGGAAGATCGATTTCTCAAGAAGGAAAGGAAGGAAGGAAGGAAGGAAGGAAGGAAGATCGATTGATATCCTTCTCTTATATGCATATGTATGATATATGTACGTGTGAGTTGGTTCCGGTTGCGGTTGTTGCGAGTGATGGTGTTCCCGTCCGGAGGTGTCTGTTTGTTTTCACACCTCATTTAATGTTGAAATTGTTAGTATAAACATATACTCTCTTCCTCCAATAGTGCTGTTTATCATGTCTGTTCGTCTCAAAATAATTGTCTTATTTTTATAAATAATCATCTCACTGTAAAATTATTTTTATTTTTTCATTATTATTACACATCATTACTTTTTATATTAATATACTCACAAGGGCAAAAAAGTCTTTTTATCTGTATTCTTTTACCACTATCAATATAATATAATACTTTTTAAATTCGATGCCAAACACAATCCATACTATAATTCTGGAAAGGAGGAAATTTAAATATTGGTAATGTTGTAGCTTTGATTACATTGAAAGATAAGTTTAAGTTGTATTGGAAAGATGGTTGGGATGATTTGTTGAAAAATATGAAAAAAATTATTTGAAAAAGATATTTTTGTTTCGAAAGATACTATGCGTTGTCGAACGAAATTTAATTGAAGAAAAATCAATGGTCAACTAAAGATTTATTTTCATTTCTTTATGGGTACTTTACACATTTATAGCTACACATATGTGATCTTCATTTATTTTATTAATAATTAATTAGTTAGTTTGTTTGTTTGTTTTTTTTTTTATTTTATCATTGAAGATTGTTGATCTCATTGCAGAAGAGATCGATAATTGTTCAAAATTTTTTGCTATCATTGCATGTCTTGATCTCCGAGATTCATTTACTAGATTTGATGTTGGTAAGTTACTCGGTTTTGCTAAATTATATTAAGATGATTTTGATGATTTGTTGACCTAGGAATCCAAGCAGTACATTGTTAATATTAAAAAAATTGAGTGTGTTTTTTTTTTTTTTTTCTTTAGAATATCGGTGATTTTGTAAATAGCACGATTGAAATAAAATGATACATTGTTTTGAAGTTAGTATATCGATTTGCTGAATTGACATTGATTTTGCTTACTGCAATAGCCATTGTTGAGAGATCTTTCTCCGCAACAAAGATTATAAAAAATAATTTGCATAACAATATAGGATAAGAATTTCTAGCGAGTAGTTTACAGTGCTAAAAGAATATTTTTACAAAAGTCGAAAATGAAATTATTTTGCATTATTTTAAAAATAGGGCAAAGTCTAGTGATTCAACTGCTGAATGTATAATTTTAATTGAACAATATTTAATGTTACTTGCGTTAGAATTTATGATTTTTAATGTTAATAATATCTTATTCCGCGTAAAAAGAAAAATGTGCTCCTTAGTTAAATTCCTGGGATATATAATTCTGCCGGTGGATATAAATTAGTATATAAATATGTACTGCGTTTTGGGGGATATCATAACGTGTGTATTAATTAAATAAAAACTTGGCAATAAGTAAGTTGTGTGTCTGTAAAGATCACTACTCTTTACTTACTACAAGATCATTTCATATATAATTGTTATTACTTCCATTAATTAATTATTTGTATATATACATATACATATACATATATATATATATATAAACATAATTGATTATATTTATGTACGTTTGCATGTACGTGTCAATAGCCAATCAATTCCAATCAAACACAAGTAGGAAAATTGTAGAATCTTCACCAATATAATTAATGATGGTGATATATAATAATACATTGCACACACGGCAAAATATATATAACACGGTCATGGATTTAAATTCCAAGTTCGTTAACAGTGTATTTTCGGACAGCAATTGCAAGTCTCACGTCAAAATATATAGATTCAAATTTCAGGTTTGTTATCAGTGTGCATTTTCGAGTAGCGTGTATTTTGACGTAGACATTGATTCGAATCTGAAATTTGAACCCATACCTCAAGGTTATACGTCCAACCTCCGCACACCACATATATTCGTTCTATAAAAGGGAGGTGAAGTGAAGCACGAAGCATAGAGCATAGAGATTAGAGAGAGAGAGAGAGAGTCCAAAAAGACATCAAGTCAAATCGGCTATTATTTGCACATATATATATATACTTAAAATGAGCAGCAGCAGCAGCAGCAGCAGCGGAGGATTAGCAGGCAGCCCTAACAGCATCAGCTCTGGTTCTTCTTCTTCTTCTTCAGGAGTTAATAATAATACTGTTACAGCATGTGGAATAAAGGGAGTAGAAGTAGTAAGCAGGGTGGGTGGGGGGTTGCAGGAGGAGTTCAGGATGCCATTGCAGTACCCGCGGTACAAGAAGTGGGAGTACGAGGAGATGCCCGAGTGGCAGCTCGACCTTCTCCTCGCTCAGTACGGACTTCTTCCCTCATGGTTGTTATTATCATTATCGGATGAGGATCACCACCACCACCACCACCATCTTCTTCACCGGAAGCGCCAATTCGCCATAGGTGCTTTCATCTGGCCCCCCACCACCACCACTACAGCTACTACCCACCACCAACACTCCAGCTCCAACATCACCAGCTAGCTACCTATCGAGAATATCCATCTATTTACATGATCTATATCTACTTCTTCTGCTTCTCTTTATCAATAGTTTGTATGTTTGTGTGTCTTGTTTCTCAATAAAGGTTCATGGGTACAATAATAATATTAATCTTGCCTATATCTATATAGCCCTTAATTGATATATACCCATATATTGATTTTATATACCTCCTCTTTATTTATTCATTTATTTCATCCAACAATCATTTACAAGTTAAATTGAATAATACTATATGTTATAAGCTAGCTTGCATCATGCACGTCCAATACTGAGAATATATACATTTTATTATTTTAATTATATATATCTTCGATTTTTCATCCATTTAATTACCGATAGATGCATGTAACCACAAATATATATATATATATATACATGGATTAAATTAAAATACTAATGTAAACAAGTAAGGATCGATGCATAGATAGGATAGGAACAAACATATTATATAGATATTAGATATTATATTTATTGCAGTGAAATGGTAATTGAATAATCATTATACATATATATATATATATATATATATATGTACAATGCCCTCCAACGGTGGCAACTTTTACAGGCCAACAAATAACAATTACACGCACGGTACTTCCCAGTTCCCAGTTCCCCATTCAATGTGGCACTCACTCACTCCCTCACACTTACGAATAATATTCATATTGACCACTCCGTCTACTCGCTAATGTCAATGTCGATGGCAATCAACAACTCTCTCTCTATCTCTCCCACTCTCTCACACACTCTCTCTCTATATATATAAAGAAGAAAGAAGTAAAGAAAGAATTAATTCAACTTTAATATTGCAACTCCAAATGATCATTCGACTTAGGAGGCTGTTCATGACCGATGATTGAATTGAACCTCTTTCTAGACTTTGTCATCAAACGTATACTAAGGAGAGAGTCGGTATGTATGTTGGTATGTACGTTCATATATAGTTGGTGGGATTTGAAGCCCGATTATATCCTAAAATCTAGGGATATGATTTGGATATTATATTTTAGATATGATTTGGATATTATTGTCAAAGGCTTAGGCTATATCCATGTATTCACTTTAACATGCGCCTGCGTATTTTATAGTAAAATTCTTGGCTTGGCAGCACCCCAAGACGTAGATCATCGTGATCGAATTGGGTTACCAAATTCTTGTGTTCTTTTGTCTTTGTTATCTCATCTTGATTTTCTGAAAATTTTCGTAACAAGTGGTATCAGAGCCTGGTTTGTTGGTAAGGTGGATTGGGAGGCATCGAATATTGATTGTTGTTGTGGGAATCCCTTGTGACTTGCAGAAGTACCTTGTGTCGAAAGTCTCATGGCAGTGTTGGGTCGGTCCCGGCTGGTAGGTCAGGCAGCGGGTCCCTTTGTGATAGGCGGTGCAAAGGTAGGCAAAGAAGGATAAGGGTTTCGGCAAACGCAGTGGATGAGATATCCGATGTGCTCTCATATCAAGTGAACCTTGGTTTGTTTGTGGGAGTCAAGATGGGTGATCGTCATGTTGTCAAGGTATTCGATGGTATGAACTTCGGTTTCTCAAATATGCAGATAGAAGATTACATGTATGGTAAAGATCTAGTTGCGATATTGAAGGAGAAATCCGAAGACATGGATGAATCCGAATACAAGAAGATCGACAGGAAGACGATGAGTACGGTTCGACTAACCCTTTGGGAGAATTTCTCGACTGGATTTAGATTTGAGACAAAAGGAAAGGGTGAAGATCAAGAATGGTCAAAGTTGAAGCCGAAGAATAAGGACAAGGAAGATGCAAGTTAGGTGGTATATTGGAACTGCAAGGGGCACTTGAAACGACAGTGCAGGGCACCGAAGAAGGATCAGGGTTCAGCAAACGCAACAGAGGAGATATTCGATGCGCTGATCTGAGCGTCATCAGTCCAATGGAGTCATGGATTTTGGTCTCAGGAGCGTCATTCCACTCATGCAGTGATTCGGGAATCATGGAATCCTATACCACAGGTAATTTTGGTGTTGTCTATCTTGTAGATGATGAGACACCGAAAATTGTAGGTAAAGGAATGATTTGAATCAGAAGACCGAATGGTGGGGAGTGGAGATTGGATGAGGTATGTTAAAGTGGAAGATGAAATCACTTCAAGTGGGAGATTGTTGGGATATGAAGCCTGATTATATCAGACAACGGCTTTTGGGTTATGGAATAAACTGTGTGAGAAGTACCAAAACAACTCTCTCACGAACAAGCTATATCAGAAGCAACGTCTTTACACCCTCCGGATGTTCGAAAGTACTCAGGTAAAGGATCATCTTGATACCTTTAACCGTATCATTCTTGATCTTCAAGGAGTTGAGGTTAAAGTAGATGATGAAGATCAAGCCCTAATTTTATTGTGTTCACTACCTGGTTCATATAAGAATTTTGTAGATACTATGCTATATGGTAGAACTACAATTTCTGTTAATGATGTGAAAGACGCCCTTATGTCCAAAGAATTGAAAAGAAAGATTTCTCTGGAAGAGGGTTCTGGTTCAGGTCTGTTTGCAGGTAGGGGAAGACCACAGGAGAGGGGTAACGGGAATGGGAGGTCGCGTTCAAAATCAAAATCCTCTAGCAAAGTTAAGTGTTATCTTTGCAAGGAGAAAGGGCACGTTAAAAGGGATTGTCCACAGAAGAAGGGAAATACAAAGGTTGATTCTAGTAACAGTGGCAGCAGTGCTGCTGTGGTACAAGACAGTTCTGATGATGGGGACTTTGGTGAAGTTCTGACAGCTTGTAGTGCTAGTACTGCTAATTCCTGGATTATGGATACCGGTGCTTCTAACCATATGACGTTCTCTCGTGATCTACTCACTTCTTTTAAGGAGTGGAATGGAACGGTGAAGTTAGGTGATGATAGAGTTCTAGCCATAAAGGGGAGCGGGATAGTACAGATAAAATTGCATGATGGTACTGTCAGAAAATTTGATTGTTGGTATGTTCCTGAACTCAGAAAGAATTTGATTTCTCTTGGCACCTTAGCCAAGAATGGTGTAAAATATCATGGTGAAGGTGAGTGGGTGAAAGTCCGGAAAGGTGCTCTGGTAATGATGAAGGGAAAACTGCAACATGGAATTTATTTTCTTCAGGGCAGTTCAGTGATGGGAACGGCGGCGGTATCCCAATCCTTGGATAAACATGATGACATGACAAATTTGTGGCACCGTCAATTAGGTCACATGAGTGAGCTAGGGTTGTCTGTGTTGAGCAAGCAGGATTTATTTGGTGGGGATGTGATAGGTAAAATTCAATTCTGTGAGGCTTGTGTAAAAGGGAAGCAACGCAGGGTGAGGTTTAGTACCGGTCATCACACTTCAAAAGAAATTCTGGAGTATGTTCATTCAGATCTATGGGGTCCTTCTCTGGTGAAATCGCAGGGCGGGTGTTCTTACTTTGTCACTTTCATAGATGATTATTCGAGAAAAGTCTGGTTGTACTTTCTGAAGACTAAAGATGAGGTGTTTGGGAAGTTCAAGGAGTGGAAGACCATGGTTGAAAAACGGATGGGTAAACAGGTCAAGACTCTAAGAACTGATAATGGGTTGGAGTTCTGCAACGCTCCATTTGATGATTTCTGCAAGAAAGAAGGTATAGTGAGGCACCGCACTGTACGACACACACCACAACAAAATGGAGTTACAGAGCGAATGAACCAAACCCTCATGGCACGTGATAGGTGTATGCGCATATTTGCTGGCTTATCTAAGCAATTCTGGGCTGAAGCAGTAAATACTGCTAGCTATCTGGTTAATAGATCTCCATCAACTGCAATTGACTTAAAGATTCCTCAAGAGGTATGGTCCGGTAAACCCTCTGATTACTTTAATCTAAGAATATTTGGATGCCCTGCATACGCTCATGTGAATGATGGTAAGCTGGAGCCGAGGGCGGTAAAGTGCATATTTCTAGGGTATGCAACAGGAGTAAAAGGTTATCGACTGTGGTGTACAGAAGGTAAAAATCCAAAAAATTTCTTATTAGTAGAGATGTAACATTTGATGAATCTACAATACTTGATCAGAGTAGAGATTGTGAAAGTATTGCAGGTATAAAAGATTGTGGTGCTAACCAGAGGGTGGAGTTTGAGACTCCTGACAGAGTTGTGTTAGAGGAAGATCAGCAAGATAATACTATTGAACAATCCGATCAACCAGATCAGTCAAAACCTCAAGGGAAATCGGTTGAGGGGAAAGTTGATGACGCTGGTATTGGGGTTGAAGATTCCATAGCAGCAAGAAAGGAAAAGAGAAATATTCAGAAACCAGCTAGGTTTGCAGGATGTGTCAATATATGTGACATGAATTCTGTGGCTTATGCACTGGCGGTTGGTGATGATCTTGGCTTTGATAAGCCAAAGACATATAAAGAAGCTGTGACGAGTAAAGATGCAGAAACCTGGATTATGACAATGAATAAAGAGATGCAGTCTCTTGAAAAGAACAAGACTTGGGATCTTGTTGCACTACCAAAAGGGGTGAAGCCAGTGGGATGCAAGTGGGTTTTTAAAAGAAATGAAGGAATTCCTGGTGTTGAACCTGCTAGGTTCAAGGCAAGGCTGGTGGCAAAAGGGTTTTCACAGAAGGAAGGAAGCGATTACCATGAAGTCTTTTCTCATGTGGTGAAACACAAAACCATTCGGGTTCTGTTTGCAATGGTGGGTGCTTTTGATCTGGAGTTGGAGCAGCTTGATGTAAAAATAACATTTCTTCATGGTAATCTAGAAGAACAGATTTACATGTCTCAACCGGAGAGGTTCTACGGTTCTAAACGGGACCAGGTATGCTTGTTAAAGAAATCTCTGTATGGCTTGAAGCAGTCTTCGAGGCAATGGTACAAGAGATTTGACTCATTCATGGTGTCTAATGGTTATACTCGTAATCAGTTTGATAACTGTGTTTATTTGATGAAAATTTCTACTGATTTCTTTGTGTATCTGCTGTTGTATGTGGATGATATGTTAATTACAGCTAAAAACATGGCTGTAATTAATGACTTGAAGGTTCTACTAAAGGGTGAGTTTGAGATGAAGGATTTGGGTGCGGCAAAGAAAATACTTGGTATGGAGATCTGGCGTGATAGAGAAGCAAGACGACTATGGGTTTCTCAAGAAAAGTATATTGAGAAAGTTTTACAATCATTCTCTGTTGATCAGTCCAAACCGGTAAGTACCCCTTTGGCGGCACACTTTAAACTTGATCGAAGCACTATACCGGCTACAGATGAAGAGGTTAGTCACATGAAGACGGTTCCTATTCAAGTGCAGTTGGAAGCCTTATGTATGCGATGGTATGTACGAGATCGGATCTCGCTTATGCGGTTAGTGTGGTGAGCAGGTTTATGGCTAATCCGGGTAAAGCTCACTGGGGAGCTGTAAAGTGGATATTGCGATATTTGAAAGGAGCGTCTGATATTTGTCTGGTATATGATGATAAAGGCCATGGTGATGGTCTTGTTGGCTATGCAGACTCTGATTACGGGGGTGACTTGGTGAAACGAAGATCATTGACTTGTTTTATCTTCATTCTGTTTGGATGTACAGTCAGTTGGAAGTCTACTTTACAACCTACGGTTGCACTGTCGACGACTGAGGCGGAATACATGTCAATGACTGAAGGTATTAAGGAGGGTATCTGGTTACATGGTCTGGTGCAGAGTTTGGGTCTGAAGGTGGAGAAACCGGTGTTATTCTGTGATAGTCAAAGTGCTTTGAGTTTGGCTAAAAACCCAGTGGATCATGAGAGAACCAAACATATTGATGTAAGGTTGAATTTTATCCGTGATGTTCTGGAAGAAGACAAGTTTTCTATTCAGAAAATAGCTACAGAACACAATCCAGCTGATATGTTGACAAAGGCGCTACCGATGGAGAAGTTTGAGCACTGCTTGAACTTGGTGAATATTCGCAGGAGGTAAAGCCCTCTCGGGGCACCTGGCAGGAAGGAGACGACTGAGAGATACTGATGAACCTTTGGCGGTTGGAGAAACTCCAAGTCAAGGTGGAGATTGTTGAAACGTGGCTTGAATTTAGCGGTCTACCCGACCCTAAACCAAAGCGAAAGGAAAGTTGAAGCCGAAGAATAAGGACAAGGAAGATGCAAGTCAGGTGGTATATTGTAACTGCAAGGGGCACTTGAAACGACAGTGTAGGGCACCAGAGAAAGATCAGGGTTCAGCAAACGCAACTGAGGAGATATCCGATGCGCTGATCTGAGCGTCAGCAGTCGAATGGAGTTATGGATTTTGGTCTCAGGAGCGTCATTCCACTCATGCAGTGATTCGGGAATCATGGAATCCTATACCACGGGTAATTTTGGTGTTGTCTATCTTGCAGATGATGAGACACTGAAAATTGTAAGTAAATGAATGATTCGAATCAGAACACCGAATGGTGGGGAGTAGAGATTGGATGAGGTATGTTAAAGTGGAAGATGAAATCAGTCTTCAAGTGGGAGATTGTTGGGATATGAAGCCTGATTATATCCTGAAATCTAGGGATATGATTTGGATATTATATTTTAGATATGATTTGGATATTATTGTCAAAGACTTAAACTATAAATATCCATGTATTCTCACTTTAACATGCGCCTGCGTATTTTATAGTAAAATTCTTGGCTTGGCAGCGCCCCCAGACGTAGATCATCGTGATCGAACTGGGTTACCAAATTCTTGTGTTCTTTTGTCTTTGCGTATTTTCTGGAAATTTTCGTAACAATAGTTATATATATTTATTTGGAGGTGGGATGAAGGGAACTCAATCATTCATTAATTTCTTCGTCATATCATTGTCAAAATCATTTTATACACTTCCATTAAAATAAAATACTATTGCTTCTTAATTTACTATAAAATTGATAATGATCCATTTAGATTGAGAGAAAGAAAGTATATATTTTTGGCAAAATAACAAAAAAAAAACTTTTATAATTTTCCAAATTTGCTAAAAATTTCAAATGGTTTGAAAAATTCATAAAATCTGATTTCTAAAATATTGCAAAAACATCTCATTTTTGTTAAGACTAATATATTACTCCCTCCGTCCAGTCAGAAAGTATACATATTTCTATTTTGGGACGTTCAATTACAAAGTAACCATTTCATTAAATATCCAATTGTTTCCACAAATACCCCTACTTTACATCACATCATTACTTTTATACCAAAAAAGTAAGGGCAAAAATATCATTTTACTACTTTTACATACCCACTATAATTAAAATACTATTATTCATTAATCTTCGCATCAAAAGTAATTGTATACTTTTAGCTTGGACGGAGAGAGTATTACGTGAAGTTACAAAAATATCATTTTTTGGAAAAAAAAAACCAAAAGCGCTATGCCTTATAATTTCTTAATTTATTGGTAGGATCAAAACAACATAATTACTGAACTGAACAAACATCACCCCGACCCTAGTCGAAGCAATGGGAACAAAAGCACCAAATAGTCAAAGAAAAACATCTTGGTAGGTGGGTGGCCATGACAACAGGCAGGCACATAGATTAAAGATATGTTGCTTTTCTTATTATCTTCAATTCAATTAAATTGATAGAAAGGGGTGGACAAACACTTTGCTTTGTCACCCATGGTGGACAAACCACAAGAAAAAGTAAAATACAAATTCCACCAACCAATTGAGGTTGGGAGTCGGGAGAATCAAGAACCATAAACAAACTCTCCCACTCCGTCTCTCTCACAACAACAACAGCATCAACAATAACAAGGGGTGGGTGAATCAATCAACAAGCATGACGTTACAGTCGCCAAAAAAAATGTCACCCAAAAATATAAGGAGAAGAGAAGACTGATAAAGATCTTCATTGATTTCTTGAACAACGACCCCCCCTCCCCCCTTCAATTCTCTACAATTCCTTACTTTCATTTTATTCATCAAAATTTTCTGCATTGTCATCGCCCATTCTCCCAATTTTTCGTCCCCAAACGAAGCTGCTAGCAACGTAGAGAAAAAGGAAAAAGAATAACCAAAATGTAAGAAAAGAATGAGGTAAAAGGAGCAAAAATTATTTTTTATCCAATTCAATATCATAATTATCAATTTTGGTTCTATTAAAAAAATATTATCAATTTTGATCTCACTCAAATAAAAATTTATCAATTTTAGTTCCAAAATGGTTGACGGGGACTGAATACGGCCGTGTTGGATGACTCAGAAGGTGATTTGGCGTCTCAGGCAGCCAACACGTCCGTATTGGTCTCACTACGGCCGTGTTGATTACCCTATACTTCTGGCTGTGTTGCTGCCCATGTTCTGAACACAGCCCAGGTTCTCAATACAACCATGTTTTAGGCCATGTTTACGACCATGATTTCAGTATAATCATATTGTAAGTCATATTTATTATTATTTTCACTTTTTGGTTAAAATTATTTGATATATATTTATAATTTAACAAAAATATTTTTTATAATTACTTTATAATATAAAAAATAATCAATTTTTAATATTTTAAAATATATAAAAATAATACTCTCTCCGTCCCAGATATCATGTCCACGTTGCTATCCGTCCCACATACCATGTCACTTTCCTTTTTTGAAAAATGATTACACACTTTAATCTCATTTTTAATTTTTAATTTTTTTTAAATTTTAATTAAACTAATTAGTTATCTTAATCTTAATTTATAATTATTTATATTATAGGATAATTATTTTCACTAATACATTCTTAATTATCTACTAATTACACTCCTCCTAAAATACTGTGTCTACTGTGTAGCAGACACGATATTTGGGACGGAGGGAGTAATATATTAATTTTAACCAAAAAATGAAAATAATAATATATATGACTTACAATATGATTATATTGAAAACATGGTCGTGAACATGACCTAGAACATGACTGCGTTGAGAACATGGGCAGGAACAACACCGCCGTCTTCAGAAGTGCAGGGTAATCAACACGGCCATGTTGGTTGCCTGGGACGCCTAGTCATCTACTGAGTCATCCAACATGGTTCAGTTCCAATCAACCATTTTGGAACTAAAATTGATAAATTTTTATTTGAGTGGACCAAAATTGATAATATTTTTTTGAATGAGACGAAAATTAATAATTATTATATTGAATGAGATTAAAAATAATTTTTACTTAGAAAAAAATGAAAGTGGAGGCACGAAGAGTATAATAAAAAAAGAAAAAGAAAGAAAAGGAAAAATGAAAGAAAGATGAAGTAGAAGCATAAAGGAAAGAAAATAGAGGCGGAGGCGTGGAGAGTATAGAGAAAAAAAAAGAAAAGAAAAGAGAACATGGAAGAAAGATGAGGAAGTCGAAGCATAAGAGAATTAAAATAGAGGAGGCGTGGAACAACACCAACTAAGGTTAGGGAGGCATAACTGCCAACTGGATATGTGTGTGTACAATAATTTAGGAACAATAAGTAGATTTTATGGAATTTTTATAAAAAATTTTCAAAAAATTCGAAAAATTAGAGAGGTTTTTTTTTGGTATTTTGCCTATATCTTATTATCTTATACAAAATCAAAATAATTTAAAATAAAATATTAATTTTTATATCGTATAATTTATTATACTTCATAAAAAAAATACTTCAAATTATGATAGTTAGAAATAGCATACAATTAATATTCATATTATCTACCATATTTGTTTAATTTTGATCGAATTCCATCTAATTTGTGTGTATATTATTTATTTATAATATGCAAGACATACATATCAAAATTGAAGAAATTATAAAAAGATTGAAGAAATAATCGGCCTTGAACTATCTAGTTAGTCATGACTAGTCTACCTTTACGATAGGAAAATTAATAAAAGGCCGAAAAATTCAATTGTTACAAAAAAGAAGGGCAAAAAAAAAAAATCAAAATTTATGATAATTACAGTGTATATATATATAGATTAATGATCTCGATATTATTTGAACTTTTGAAGAACTCTTAGAGCATCTCTTACCGTCACATCTCCTGTTACTTTTATCATTACTTTTTCAATTTTTATTATAATAACCAGTTATTTTTCTTGTTACGTTTAAGAAGAGATACAATTATTCACAATTTATTACCTTTCTCAAGAACTGATTACATTCAACATAAATAAAAGATATAATTAAATATTATTCAAAAAAATTTTAAAATTTTAAAATTAACATAAATTATCTAATATATATCAATTTATTCAAATAATTTCAATTTTAAAATAATAAATTATATGTTTCAATATATTAAAATTTATATAGATTAAAATTTTAAAATTTAATATAAAATTATATAAAAATATTATTAGACAATAAAAAATATATATAAATAAATAAACAATATATATTATGCAATACAAATATATTGAAATAAATAAATTAGTGTGGATCCTATAAAATAGTAAAGATAATGTCTTGAAGGTGATTTTTATAACGTGTGATAAATAAAGTAATTTAAATGTTGAGTTGGATATGACGTGAATGAGAGAGATAAAAGAGATAACGAAGTAGAGGTATTAGTAACAGATGCTCTTATAGAATGTAGAATATTTTTTTTGTAAAAAAGTTGAGATCAAAGACTTTAAAAAAACAAGATTTTACTTGGGTTTTAAGATTGAATACATGGATAATATAATATTAATCCATCAAACCATTTATATGTAAAAGATATTAAAGATATTTTATATAAATAAAACACATTCAATTTTCATTGAGTACTTTGAGCCTAACAAAAATTCATCTAGACCAAAATGAGAAGATAAAAAGAGAAAATGATACTGAAATATCATATCTCAGTCCAACATGTGTATTCATATAATGAACAAATTGCAAAAAGACAAACATTTAATTTATTGTAAATTTATTGAACAAATTTAGTTCATCTGCTACAAAACAACATTGTACTGTGGTTAAACATGTTTTGCACTATTTTCAAGAGACAAGTGATATTGATTTATTTTATCTGAATAATTTTTGACGCAAACTACTAAACTATGCCGATGATGGATATTTATCTGACCCGCATAAAGAAAAATTCCAAATCGATTATATATTTATATATGGTGATATTGTGATCTTCTTGAGATCCACAAAATAGACAATAAGTGTCAGATTACCAAATCATACGGACGTATCTGACTATTCATGAAGTCAATCGAAAATATATTTGATTGAGATCAATAACCTATCATTTAAAAAACAGAATTTTGGTTTCATGTTTTAAAATAAAAATTTCTCAACAATCATATATGAAGATGATAACCAAGCGATATTAGGGATTTTTATGATGGATTGGACCTTGACATATAAAAAATGGTAAGATATTGAATTTAAAAAAATGATGTTGTAGACTTTAAATATTGTACCATAATTACTTTTATACTCTTTAAACGGGTAACTTTTCAAGTTAAACGCAAAAACTTTAAGTAATGAAATTAAATCAGCAAAATACTGAAATGAGTCTGGTTAAATCAAAAAAATAATAAAGTGACTTGACTAGAGGGCATTGGCACAACTCAAGCGTTGCTATCGTAGTTGGTCGATATCTAAATGATTTGACGATTGAGAGATCGATATTTAGATAAATTCTTAACAGCCTCATGATCTCGTTGATCATCGGTGGACTGCTAGCTCGGATATAAGCAAAAAGAGCATCATTTGCCACAGTTGGGTGCATCATTGGTCTTTTATACTTAATCAATTTCTGAGTCGGACCGTTGCTTAATAAACTAAAAATACCAATAATATAAAAAAAATATATATTGGATTATACCAAGCGAAATAGATCAACAAAGTATGCCATAAATCATATATTGCGATAATTTTCACATAAAAATTCAACAATTATACATTTTTATCAAGCATAAATATACTATTATTTGGAATTATCAGAAGACAATGCAGTTTGTATTGCTTAATTAAATAGTGAATATATCAAATGAGATAGAACAACCTATATCTTACTAAAATTCTCCTTACTCGTGACTTTTAAAAGAATGATGAAGTTGATCTGCAACAAATTTGATTATATAAAATTTCTCAAATTTATTTGTTAAGGTTCAACGGATAACATTCAAAAATTTATTAAAGAAATTAGAATACATCAACTTTAAAGATTTTAAGTAAAATCGAAATTAAATAAGCAAATTAATACAATAATACTATATAATTTTTTTTCATTGTGATTTTTTTTTTTATAATCTTTTTTCTATTTTATTTTTAACTGGATACCTTTTTTTTAAAAAAAAAGAAAAAAAAGAAGAGTGTGTTGGACCTTACCTATTAATTATATAGAAGCAATGTATCAACAATTAAAAATATAGTAGTAAAATTAATTATAGTATAAATAATTAATTACAAATTAAATCTAAAACTAAAAATTTAATTAATTTAAATAAAATTTTTAAAAAATTATAAATTATAAAATTTAAAATATAACTTTTTCAAAAAAAAAATATATATATAAAATGCAAAACAAACGTAAATAAAATAGTAATATAATATATGGAATAAAAAGAGTAATACTCCATATTATATACACCCGCCACTCACACACACATGTACATGTAATATAATATTAATAGATACATATGCATGTAATACTTCTTTCATCAAAAGTATTTTTTTATCATTTTCGTCCGTCTCACCAAAGTATCTATTTTTAGTAAAATTAATCATACACAAATATCAAAAGACCCTTAAATTTTAGCTAAATAACAAACATAACATTACATATACAATTGCTTTTTAGATAAATTGATAAAACAAAAATATTAAATTTCTTACACACTCCTACTAATTCACAAAATAATACTCCCTCCGTCCCAATACAATAGTTTTGTTTACTATTTTTGTTCATCCCAAAACAATAGTCTTATTTCCATAAATAATCATATCACTATAAAACTACCTTTGCTCTTTCATTATTATTATACAATTGCCACTACTTTTTATACTAATACACTTACAAGGACAAAAAAATCTTTTACCCGTACTTTTTACCCAGTATCAATATAATATCAATATTCCCTAAATTATGTGTCAAACACAACCCATACTATATAGTATATAGTTTTAGAACGGAGGAAATATATTTTTTAATTTATTACAAAATTTCAAATGGCCTCTCACAAGACATGCTAGTAATTTAACCAACTTAAGCAAATTCATGTTCCTATTTGCCTTTTCTTTTCTTATTTATAATAATAAAATTATGATGTGCTGGATATTTTAAAATTAACTATGATAACTATGTTTGAAAATATAAATATGAAAGTCGTTGTAGTATAGTGGTGAGTATCCCCGCCTGTCACGCGGGAGACCCGGGTTCGATCCCCGGCAACGGCGAATGCATTTTGGTTTCTTTCTTCAATACAGTCATGTCTAGGGCTACGCTGCATTTTCTATATAAATATATTGGGCAAGAAGAAGGCGGCGTGAAGAAGGCGGCGTGGTGGTGCTGTGCGTTTGGAAGGAGAAGGGTTTTTAAAGTTTGATTTACTAATTATTATAAATATATTGATATAAATAAAATTTTAAATACTTTTAAAATTGATTTTTATTCAAATTATATATTTGATTAGGTGTGTTTCTTTGGATTTAATCTGAAAAATTTTAGTTTATATTTAATACTAAAATAATATTTGATAAAATATTTTGTTAAAAAAAAAATTTAAAATAAAAAATTCAAATAATAAAATTTAAAAAATTCATATCAATTAATATTACTTATAAATTTATTGTTTAGATTTATTTTTTTTTAATATGAATTTTATACTCATAAATTATTAATATATTTTCAATTTATATTAATAATTTATATTTGACCTATAGACTTAGACCCTTTAGGTTAAGTCCCGCCACAACCATCCACAAGTGAACTCTGCACCTCATATTTCTGTTGCTGTAGGGTACATAACATTGTCAATCATTCATTGCTCACAATCTCCATGGCCAGACAGACCATGATGAATCCAAATTCAAACGATCCATCTACATCTACTAGCCTGCAGTAGGGAAATGCAGCAGCAAATCCTGTATTAGGGTGTAACCTTGTTTAGTCTCCTCTTTTGTCTTGTTTTGTATCTTTTGAAGCTCCTCTCCTTCCCCTGGGGATCTTGCTCAACACTTTAGCATCAAATTCCGCATATTGTTCCATTGCCTTCTCAACAAAACAGTCCACTTGGTACTCGTACTTGTCATAAGCTAGAGGCAATGCTAAAGCCAGTAGGGTAGCTGCTTTTCAGAAAATAACAGAAACTCGTGGGTAAGTGATATATATAACAAAATTATTGAAAAAATAACATAAAAGAGATGCCGTATGCAAACAAAACACCATCTCCCAAGTTGACATTACTTGCATACATAAGCGTCACAAAGTCACACCAACTTCCCACTATGGAGATAACCCACAAACCCGCGATCAGCTGCAGATATAGGAGGCCAAATTAAAATTATTATAGTGTTTCGAGTATTGATACAGAGTTAAATGCAACTGTGGGAGACGATCATGTTGAAACAACTAACTCAAGCCAAATGTAGTAGATAATATTTGATACTAGGGGTAATATTCCACTAATTAATCCAA
Organism: Andrographis paniculata; assembly: GCF_009805555.1. Taxonomy (NCBI): domain Eukaryota; kingdom Viridiplantae; phylum Streptophyta; class Magnoliopsida; order Lamiales; family Acanthaceae; genus Andrographis; species Andrographis paniculata. The sequence goes on along the minus strand of NW_026137634.1, from coordinate 22,211 downwards.
ACAAACTTCAGGCGCCAGTCCATAGGACAAGAGAGAATGGCAATAAGGAACTGAAACAATTGCAATTTCCTGTGTTTAGTCCAATGGTATTATAATCATATTTTCTGAATCATTCAGAGACACATTAAGAAATTTGCAAAACCTTACTTTCATTGTGGTTGTGATTGTGCATTGTGTTTGGGATTCCCGACTGCAAACTATAAGCCTACTCAGAAATATCAAGAGGGATAGCCATTGGAATCAATTGATTTCGTTTTCTTGATATGGGGATTCATGTTAAGGCATTACAAAAGAGCAACAGCAAGTCAGCAGCACATCAGTCAAAACCATCCCTCCCTTCATCAAGACATATCTCACTTTAACTTGATGCAAATAAAACTGCATACCGAGAAAAGCTTCTTCGCATCCCTTCCTGAAACAATATCCCTCAAAACTGAAAATGCATGATTTATTTGAATCCTCACAGCAGAGGCAACCTTCAATACAGGATCTTCTGGAATGTGAACATTGGGAATCCGTGGACCAGATCTATCAAGCAACAAAAACGGTGGAGAACAACTATTTGATTAAAAAAATAGAATAACTGAAACGAATTCAAACAAGACCATAGAGCAGCTCACTTTTTAATGAAGCTATTGGCATGTGACCACAGAAACACAATTGCCAGTCCAAGGATTAAACCATGACAGATGACGGTGAACATGTGACATTCAAGGATATCTAGTAAAAACCAGATAGCTGTAGCCACAACTAGCACTCCTCCTGACAGCTTCTTGTCCCTCCACAACAACACATCAGCAGCTGATCATTCAGAACAGTGCAAAATATAACAAATATATACCCAATACAGGTGCCTGTGCTTTTCTTGCTTGAAAGATCCGATCATTAGTTCCTAACCCTTTTCCACTTTCAATGTTCAAGCAGCCAGAAATATTTTCCACAAATTCCTCAAGTATTAACTAAAATATAGTACATTGACACATATTGAATCCAACCCTTATCATCATGCAACCAAATGTTCAATGTTAAATCTACAGTAGTAGTGGTCTGATGCATGTGTTCCATGTGGATAGTAAGTACCAGAGATACACGCATAGAAATATACAGATAAAATGAAAAGAACAATTAACATAATTCGTATCTTTCAGATAAAAAATACAAAATATCACCGGCAGAATAATCGATAGATTTAACTACTAAAAAGCGTAATAATTTTCTCGGTTTGCATAATGAACAGCACACGTCCTAGGAGATATTAAACAGCGGGAAAAGGACAGCGTTTTCTTGACACATTCTCTAGACCAACATCATTTACCGAGCAGAGGCAAATTAAAATGAAATTTTAGTTCCTTCTGAAAGTCGATAGAAAATTCCTACTCTCAAGCACAGAAAATAACCATACAAAGGACTGACCATTTCATCAAGGATCACAAATAAATCTCACACGAATGTATAATCGAAAGTTGTTGGTTACGTAATTGCAAAACAGAAGTTTGAAATATAATAAGAATAACAATCAACAACGTATAATAAGAGATGTCTTGTTCGACATACGTTTTCCACCTCCGAGGACGCCATGAAGAGGCTTCTCCCTGCCGAAGAGACTGTAGACTTTGGCCTTAATGGAATACTTCCTCTCACAGTCGGAATCGGACGAAGAAGGGGAATCATCGGCATGAATTTTGTCGGCAATCTTTTGAAGCAAAGGTTCGCCTTTTTTCTCCTCCTCCTCCTTCTGCTCCACGTCCCTCTCCCGCTCCTTGTGATGATCCGCCATTGCAAACAGAGAATTGAAGCTAAAGACTGATTTTGTTATGGGTTGGGGAGAGTGGAACGAGGACAGACAGGACACTCACACTGAGTGGGTGAAAGATTGAAACGGAAACCACACTGGCCGAGTTCATTTTTTTTTAATATTGTAGTGTATATAAATGCGACACTTTTTTTATTTTAAAAATTTTAAATTTATACATAATTTATTATAATAAATAATTTTATTTATTTATAATTTTATAAATTTCATTTTAACAAATAATAAATACTACTTTATTATTATTTTTATTTATCATTGTTATTTTAAAATTAATTTTGAAAATTATTCAATTTCCTAAACCCTAAACTATCTGTCAAATTTTTAGCCACCGAAAACCCTAACCCTCACTTCACCACAGTTGTTCCATCGCTTAAACATTTTCTCATATCAATCCGTTGATCTAGTTTTTTATAGGCCACCTCACTACCACCATCGTTTTCATCAGCTCAAAAAAACCTCCAACTTGCTTACTCGCACCACGGTATCGCCGCAGAAGAAGCTGGAAATACCCCCATCAAAATCCGTCAAAAACTGCATCATCGAAAAACTACATCTCTGGCGGTTTCTCTTTCGATTAAGAGGACACTTCTTTCGATATTTATACATTTGTTGATCAAAAGTATCCTTTGACAGGATGCAGGTGGTCTCTCGACTTTCCATTTCAGGTAGCAGGCTTCACCCTCTTACTTGTTTTTTGTTATTCTCAGTGTTGATATTATTGAGACTTGATAGACCTAGTACTGCTTGGTTGGTGTTGATGCCTTAGGCATATTGCCTTTGGCCTTTGATACTTACATTACATTGGTTTGTCTGGTCTGTTTTGTTTGACTTGAACTGTATAGCCTGTATTAGCAGAACTACGTATGGCTTGATCCCGTTTGGGTACGTAGGCAACCCACTTTGGGTGCAGCCATTATTATTTAGTTTTTACCAAAAAACCCTAAACCCTAAACCATCCACCGATTTCCCAGCCACTGGAAACACTAACCCTGACATCACTATTATTGTTCCACCGCTTCAACATTTTTCGATCAACACCGCCATTAATCTATCCGTTGATCAAGCCATTTTCCGGTCACCGCACTCCGCCATCATTTTCATCAGCCCCAAAAACCCCAACTTGCTTACTAGCACCGCGTTATCGCTGCAGAAGGAGCTGGAAGTACCCCCCGATCAAAATCAGTCAAAAACTATATCGCCAGAAAATAGCCCCTCTGGCAGTTTCTCTTTCGATTGAGCGGACATTTATCCTGACAGATATCCCTTCGTCGATCAAAAGTCTCATTCGAGCGGATGCAGATGGTCTCCCGACTTTCCATTTCATGTAGCAAACTACAACCTTTTGTTTTTTGTGACACTTAATGTTGATATTACTTAGACTTGATAGACTAAGTATTGTGTGGTTCGTGTTGATAGCTTAGGCATGTTGCCTTTGGCCTTTGATACTTAGACTACCTTGGTTTGTCTGGTCTTTTTTTTTTAGTTTGATTGTATAGCATGTATCAACAAAACTATGTATGACTTGATCCCGTTTGGGTACGTAGGCAGCTCACTTTGTGTGCAGCCATTGCTATACAGTTTTTACCAAAAAAAACCCTAAACCGTAAACCATCTGCCGATTTTTCAGCCACCGGAAACCCTAACCCTCACTTCACCACAGTTGTTCCACTGCTTAAACATTTTTCGATCAACACCGCCATCAATCAATCCGTTGATACAACCATTTTTCGGCCACCGCATTACCACCATCATTTTCATCACCCCAAAAAACCCCCCAACTTGCTTACTTGCACCACAGTATCTCCGCAGAAGGAGCTGGAAATACCCCCGATCAAACTCCGTTAAAAATTGCATCGTAAAAAAACTGCATCTCTGGCGGTTTCTCTTTCGATTAAGAGGACACTTCTTCCGACATATATCCCTTTGTTGATCAAAAGTCTCCTTCGACATGATGCATATGGTCTCTCGACTTTCCATTTCAGGTAGCAGGCTTCACCATCTTACTTGTTTTTTGTGATACTCAATGTTGATATTATTGAGACTTGATAGGCCTAGTACTGCTTGGTTGGTGTTGATGCCTTAGGCATATTGCCTTTGGCCTTTGATACTTAGTGGTTTAGGGTTTAGGGTTTAGGGTTTTTTTTTTTTTTTTGGCTGGGCTCCAAGAGCTGCCTACGTACCCAAACGGGATCAAGCCATACGTAGTTCTGCAAAGTTCGGTACAAGTGCTGGAAAGTAAAATAGAATTATAAAGTAAAGCTAACGGAAGCGAAAGCACGGGAGGCCCGCCGCGTCAGCATGGATGAGGCCACGAGTCCTCGCAGGGATGTCCGCCGGCTCAAGGATCCGCATGTGAGGAAGGGCAACGGAGGTGTTCGCCAAGTTGTCCGCCACTTTATTGCCCTCGCGGAAAATATGAGAGATCCTCCACTCGATGCTGCGAAGCTGTAGGCGCAGGTGGTGGAGACAAGGCTAGAGAGTCCAGTGTCCCGTCGAGGAGGAGATGAGAGAGATACTGCTGGCCGAGTCCGTCTCGATCCAGAGAGGGAGGAGGCCGCGTGCAACCGCCAGGTCCACTCCAGATCGAATCGCTTGCAGTTCGGCCAAAGTGTTCGTCGTATTCAAAAGGGGAACTTGGAATGCCACAAGTGGGGCGCCGGTGGCATCCCGAATGACGCCCGCGGCTCCAGCGGCGCCTGGATTCCGGAGCGATGCCCCATCAGTATTGAGTTTAAACCAGCCTGGAGACGGGGCTTCCCAACGCACCATGACCGGCGGCCGAAGAACCGGAGGCGGGAGGCGAAGGCCGAGAGTAGAGGCTAAGTGCACCTCCCCAGGCCAGTGCTGACGCTGAAGGAGGCCAGCACGGCCCAACACCTGCAAGTCAGAGAGAATACGCCAAATAATCCGGTCAGATGAAATCTGGATACCTCGGTGTTTGGCGTCATTCCGTGCCGTCCAGAGAAACCAGAAGGCTAGAAGTGGGATATAAGTGCGGATACTCCGGCCATGAGGGGTTTAGGGTTTAGGGTTTAGGGTTTAGGGTTTAGGGTTTAGGGTTTAGGGTTTAGGGTTTAGGGTTTAGGGTTTAGGGTTTAGGGTTTAGGGTTTAGGGTTTAGGGTTTAGGGTTTAGGGTTTTTTTTTTTTTTTTTTTTTTTTTTGGCTGGGCTCAAAGAGCTGCCTACGTACCCCAACGGGATCAAGCCATACGTAGTTCTGCAAAGTTCGGTACAAGTGCTGTAAATGTAAATAAAGATTGTAAGCAACTAAAAGCTAACGGAAGCGAAAGCACGGGAGGCCCGCCGCGTCAGCATGGATGAGGCCACGGGTCCTCGCTGGGATGTCCGCCGGCTCAAGGATCCGTATATGAGGAAGGGCAACAGAGGTGTTCGCCAAGTTGTCCGCCACTTTATTGCCCTCGCGGAAAATATGGGAGATCCTCCACTCGATGCTGCGAAGCTGTAGGCGCAGGTGGTGGAGACAAGGCTGGAGAGTCCAGTGTCCCGTCGAGGAGGAGATGAGAGAGATACTGCTGGCCGAGTCCGTCTCGATCCAGAGAGGGAGGAGGCCGCGGGCAACCGCCAGGTCCACTCCATATCGAATCGCCTGCAGTTCGGCCAAAGTGTTCGTCGTATTCAAAAGGGGAACTTGGAATGCCACAATTGGGGCGCCGGTGGCATCCCGAATGACGCCCGCGGCTCCAGCAGCGCCTGGATTCCCGAGCGATGCCCCATCAGTGTTGAGTTTGAACCAGCCTGGAGACGGGGCTTCCCAGCGTACCATGACCGGCGGCCGAAGAACCGGAGGTGGGAGGCGAAGACCGAGACGAGAGGCAAGGTGCACCTCCCCAGGCCAGTGCTGACGCTGAAGAAGGCCAGCACGGCCTAAGACCTGCAAATGACAGTGAATACGCCAAATAATCCGGTCAGATGAAATCTGGATACCTCGGTGTTTGGCGTCATTCCTTGCCGTCCAAAGAAACCAGAAGGCCAGGAGCGGTATATAAGTACGGATACTCCGCGCATGTGGGGAGGACAGACGCCAAGCGGAAACCATCAGGTGGGGCGCATGTGTCCGCGGGATTTGGATATGAAACAGATCAACAAGATGGCGCCACACGCGCTGGGCAACCGCCGACGAGAAGAATAAGTGCTCGATCGTCTCAGACTCCCGACAGCACTGGCAGCAAGAGACAATAGGGAGGCCCATCTTCCGTAAGGCCTCATCGACGGGTATCCGACGGCGAAATAAACGCCATAGGAAAACCGACATTGTAGGAGTAAGAAGCGGCGACCACAAGCTGCAAGAGAGCCAGCTCCGTGCTCCAGCAGTTCGGCTCATCTCCCATGCTGAGGATGTAGAGAAAGCACCTGTAGTCGAGGCCTTCCAGATCGGCTGATCCGCAATCTGGAGATCAGAAGGGATCGCCGAGACCTGCTGAACAAGGGTTTCAGGGAGATAAGCTCGGAGGCGCGGCAATTCCCACGTCCCGTTAACCCACATCTCTTTCACCCGTATCGGCGGAGGGCGGTCCTGGCGGTCAGCGCAGAGCGGACGATCTCCACACCAATTGTCATACCAGAAGAAGCAGTCCCCACGTCCCAAATTCCAAGTGATCTGAGTCTGTGCCTCGTCTCGAACCTGGCAGAGGCGCTTCCAAACCGGGCTGTCGTAGCTCCTGCAGGGTGCAAATCCTGGAAATGAATTCCGAAAATATTTCTGTTGAAGCGCGCGAGCCCAAAGGGAGGAGCCATCTCTGAGTCGCCACCACAGTTTAAACGAGAAGGCCCGAACCGTATCGGCCAGACGTCGAATGCCAAGTCCACCTTCTTCCTGTGGCCGTGCAATATCCGCCCAGGAGATCCAATGGCGGCGTCGGTGCCCGTGATAAGAACCCCAGAAAAAACGAGCAAAAAGTTGCTCCACAGAGTGAAGTACCGCCTGGGGGGGGCAAAGTACCTGCAGCAGATATAGGGGGAGCGAGAACAAAGTGCTCCTGATTAACTGTAATCGACCCCCGTGAGATAGAACCGAGCGATCCCAGCGCTGCAGATAACGACGGAGTTTTCCAAGGAGTTCCTCATAAAGAATATTGCGCCGATTGCCCACAAAGAGGGGCGCGCCAAGATATGTAAGAGGGAGTTCAGCTGCGCCAAAACCAGTCACCGATTGGAGCTGTCGTTGAACATTCTCCGGGCACTGGCGGCTGAAAACAAGCTGGCTTTTCTGACAGTTCACCTTCTGGCCAGTAATCCGTGCGTAAGTCGTCAGAAAGTCGGTCAGAAGGCTGATGCGATTGCCACAGGTATTAGCGAATATGAGGACATCATCCGCATAAGCAAGGTGCGTCAGCCGGAACCGACCACGACACCGATAGTACAGATCCGGAAAACGGCTGTAGAGGCGCTCCAAGCCGCGTGATAAGAGATCTGCAGCCAAGACAAAAAGGGTCGGGGACAAGGGGTCTCCCTGCCTAAGGCCTCGCGAGGAGGGGAAGAAGCCACCCAGGTCCCCATTCACAAGGATCGAGTACCACGCATGCTCAACACAGTTCATAATCAAAGTGGTGAAGTGAGCCGGGAAACCGAACCTGGAAAGGGCGTGCCGTAAGAACCGCCATGACACCCGATCGTACGCCTTGTTAAGGTCCAATTTCAGCAATAAATTGTGCGAGCCTCCTCTCAGATTAAGATCATGGACCATCTCCGACGCTAACAGGATATTGTCCGCAATCGCGCGGCCTTTGACAAAGCCGCTCTGATGCGGCGATAGAAGCTGCGGCAGTAGAGGGCTAAGGCGCGTGGTGAGTAGCTTTGTGAAGATCTTACTGCTGACATTACAGAGGCTGATAGGTCGATAATCAGCCCATGCAAGTGGCCCCTCCTTCTTGGGGATAAGTACAAGAGTCGTCGCTGTATAAAACTTCAGGAGGGTGGCTCCCGAAAAGAAATCCAGTACAGCATCAAAAACATCCTCCCGGATGATCTCCCAACATTTCTGGTAGAAGGCGGCAGAGAAGCCATCGGGACCAGCCGCACTATCTTGATCAATCGAGAAGACCACAGCACGAATCTCCGCAAGTGTAGGCGGTTCAAGCAACCGAGTGCACTCGGCTGGCGGAACCTGGGGCGGTGGGTCTGCTAAGGCATCCATTTCCGATGTGTCGGCATCATCAGGCTGTCCCAACATCCCAGAGAAGTAGGTAATGGCTGATTGCTTAATATCTGAGTGATCAGTGAGGGTACGAGCACCGTCAGCCATCGAGAAGATTGTCGCCCGCCGGCGTCGTTCCTTCACCATGGAATGGAACATACGGGAGTTCCGTTCTCCCTCGACCGCCCACCGACAGGCTGCTTTCTGTTTCCAGTAAGCCTCCTCTAGTGCAATCGCATGCGTCAAAGCCGCAGCGCTACGCTGACGGCGGAGGAGGTTGGCGTCAGAGGGATCCCGATCGAACTCCGCTTCACACTCCTCTGCGTCTTTTTCTGCTGCTGCCAATACCTGAAAAACATTCCCAAATACCTGTTTGTTCCACCACTTCAGAGCCTGTTTGAGTCGTCCAAGTTTCAGTCGCAGGTTGAGGAGACCGGTGGTGCCCGTCGGGACAACCCAACTCTGGCGGACGTGGTCCTGAAAAGTGTGGTGTCTGGTCCACATGTTCTGAAACCGGAATGCAGAGGCAAGGCGGTGTCTTTCATGCGAGAATCGGACCAAGAGCGGGGCGTGGTCCGAATGCATCCGCGGGAGGTGTCTGACACGAGTCGTCTCAGCGAAATCCTCCCAGGCAGTGTTGTAGAGAATGCGGTCCAGGCGCTCCCAAACTCGTCGATTTGTCCATGTATGGGGGGAGCCTTCAAAACCGGCATCAATAAGATTCGCATCAAGGATAGCCGCTGAGAAATCCTGAATAGATCGCAACTTAGGGCGACCTGGGCCCTTCCGTTCAGATATGTCGGCGATGGCATTAAAGTCGCCACCAATAAGCCAAGGAGACCCCAATGACGAGGCCGCGGTGTCCTGTAGGAAAGACCAGAGGGCACGACGCTGGGTGACAGAACATCGCGCATAGATCCCAGATAGGAAAAAGGGCCGGCGGTGCTGCGGAGACGAAACCTGCACATGAAGACACTGATCGATCTCCGAAATAGGCTCCAGTTTATAGGAGTCATCAGCAAGAATCCAGATAGAATTGACCGCGTTGGTAAGCATCTGGGAGAAGCCAAAACGCCGGCAAAAGAAAGCAACATCCGCAAAAACCATAGGCTCCAGAAGAATAAGAATGCGGATACGGTGCTGCTTGCAGAGCCAATGTACCTCTCGTTGAGCTCGGGGGTTGCCAACTCCGCGCACATTCCAAACCAAGAGGGAGGTGTCCGTCATCGGGAACTGGCAGAAGGGCGACGAGAGGAACTTACTTGCTGACGAGAGATGCTGCGGGTAATCGGTCTAGAGAAGGTCGGCGGCAGAGCCTGTGGCCGGTCATCCGAAACTGTCTCCAAAGATCCGCTGAGAGACGGAGGATCAGCAGCCTGGTTCAAAACGCACACCCCCCTGCTCGGATGCGACTCCGTCGACAGAGCGACAACAGGGAGCGGTTCCGATGAAGTCCGCAGGAGGGGTGGGTTCGGACCAGATTCAGGGAAGAGCTCTGTCCCTGTAATTGCAGCAGCAGGTAGATCACCAGAGTGAAAATCAGTGGTACCTCTCGGGGAAAGAGATAGTGAATCGAGGAGGGGCGGTTGGCCATCCTTAATAAGAGGCGAGTCACCATCCGAGTCCTCGGCGAAAGTGGCTTGTAGTGCAGAGTCCTCCTCCCGCTGGGAGTCCGAGGAAGGAGAACCAGTAGCCGATAGGCATGTGTCCACTGAAAGATCACGTCGATCGCGGACAGGGGATGCAGGAGGTTCAGTGAGCAGCACTGCCTTCCCCTTATCCAGGCCATGACCAGAGGGGAGTCCCCAAATTGCCAAAGATTGAGCAGGAGGAAGCGACACAGGCTCCGGAGGCACCTGCATATCATCAGCAAGCAGTGGCAAAGGCGACGAGGGTACCTGAGTGGCCAATATGGGCTGCGGAAGGAGACCAAGGGCTGAGGCAGTGGCAGGAGTCGCCGGAGTGGGACTCAGCCGACTGTCATCCAGAGGGGAGGCAGGACTGTCAATCGGAGGCTCAGCTGTAGTCTGACCGGCCAGAGGGCGGGCCGGAGAGGTTTCCGAAGGCGTCAGAAAGTCCCCAAAGGTAACTCGAACACCAGAGGTAAGCAGCATCGCAGAGGCATCCCCCCGTGAGTGGGCAAAGGTCACCCGAGGAGGAGCATGGGGGCGATGAGCCTCCGCAGAGCCGCTGAGATGCGCCGGTGTGAGCTGCAGTGACTTCTCGGCCGTCTGTGATGGGGTTGGGGCCACCTGTGTCTCCCCAAAGGTCACCCGCACACCAGAGCGAAGACGTCTGGCGCCATTCAACTCCGGGATGTCATCAGAAGGTCGCCGGGTAGAAGGCTGGGGGTCCCGTCGGAGGAACTGAGAAGGAGCCTGCAAGGAGCCAGAATCATTAGTAATACCAGTAGAAGGCGTACCCCGATTTCGATTGCGGCGCCGACGACGGCGGCGAGCAGTGGGTGGCCGGGATTCCATGATATCCCCAGAGGCAGGGGCTGCAGAGATCTCAGAAGGGCCATGCACCGAGTCATGGCGACCAGAAGGCGCAGCAGGAGGAACCTGCGCAGCTGATACGGTTGCTGGTACCGGCTGCGAAGAAGGTCTGCGTAAACAAGCCTCCGCTTTGTGCCCAAGATGGCGGCAGAGTGAGCAGAAGCTAGGGAGCCGCTCGTAAATGACCTTCTGCTCAAGCACACCAGTACCCACATCAATCTCAAAAGCATGTAGGAGGGGCTTCGACAGATCAACCTCCACACAGACTCGGGCGTGAGAGCAACGACTCTGTGTAGCCGTGGGGCCATCAACCTTCAAGGGGGTCCCAATACCAGAGGCAACTGCGAAGAGCATATCTTTATGGAACATGTGGAGAGGAAGTAGAGGAAATGTTACCCACACCGGGGCAAACGGAGGTTCCTCAGTAGTTTTGAAATCCGGAGTCCATTTAAGAAGTCTCATCGGAAATCCCTTGATAAACCAAGTCCCTCTGATCCATAAACGCGTATAGTCTGCCTCCGTAGTTAGGCGAATCACAACATGTCGATGATTCAAATGTTGTAAAGCAAATTTTCCTGCCAAACGAAAACTCGCAAATCCCTCGGCGAGATCTTTCCAAGAAGAGTACCCATGTGAAAATTTCCCGATAAGAATATATGGGTGTGAAGCCGTGTACCTTGCAGTTTCGGCAGCAGTGAAAGCAAGGCGTGGTTGTCCAGCAGTGTGGACCCATTGGCCAATAGGAGCCGGACGGGGCTCCGCCAGAAAAGAGTAAGGACTGTCCTCAGGAACATCGGAATTGAGTCCGGAGGTTACAGCATTGGCGAAAGACTTGTGTGAATGGAGATGGTTAGCAGCAGTGGTAGGACGCCCCGAACCATCAGTGGCGGGAGGTGGCTGGCGGCCGGCAGCAGCCTGAGCGGCCATATCCGGCAAATCCACGGCAGAACCCTAGCTCCGGAAGGAGTCGGCGGCTGTCATCGGAGACGGCGGTAAAGGATGGGGTTCTGGGGCTGCCAGGGCCAGAGAATCAACAGTGCCGTCAGACCAGCGCTCAGAGCGCCAGAGCAGCAGAGAAACCGACGACGACAAGGGCCAGAGGCAGCCGTGAAGTCTGGGCACCGTTCAGGCACTGAACCCGCGTCTGGGGGCTTCTGGGTCGGGCGACACAGTGGCGGGACCAGGAGGGTGGGCTGGCGTCAGGGTCGGGCGGAGTAGCGGGGCGTCGTGTCGGGATGTCAAAACGTCGGGGTCAGTGACCGCCGCGACACCTGGGCCCCAGTCGGGAAGTGTTCTGGCGTCGGGGCACCGACTGGGGGTTGGCGGGGGTCGGGGAGAACAGTGGTGGCACCGAGTCAGGACAAAACCGTCGGGACCAGTGACAACCACGAACCCTGGCCTCGGGCGGGAGTGTGGTCGGGCAGCGAAGACGGTCGGAGAGGCGCCGAGTCGGGGCAACCTTCGGGACCGGAGACAGCCTCGGTCGGGCCAAGGTCGGGATCAACCTTCGGGAGCAGAGACGGCCTCGGTCGGGCCTCGGTCGGGATCAACCTTCGAGACCAGAGACGGCCTCGGTCGGGCCGAGGTCGGGATCAACCTTCGGGACCAGAGACGGCCACGGTCGGCCTCGATCGGGATCAACCGTCGGGACCAGAGACGGCCTCGGTCGGGCCTCGGTCGGGAGCAACCTACGGGACCAGAGACGGCCTCGGTCGGGAGATCACCCGTCGGGAGAACAGCAGTCGC